>NW_027256886.1:59442563-60058397 GCF_029215685.1 Pituophis catenifer annectens | reverse complement strand
TGGTTTCCTGATCTTCCCTCGCTGGTAGGCACAATTACCAAGTCCTAGACCAGTGATGGCTAACCTTTTTGCGGTCGTGTGCCAAAAATGGGGGGAGTGGGGGGGGTCGTGCCCTCGTGTGCCCACACCCATAATTCAATGTCCCCCATGCCCCCCCATGCATGCACACATGACCCCCCCCATGCGCGTGCGACCCCACTGCATTCCCCTGCTTTTGGCACATGATGGAAAAAAGGTTACCGGTGGGTCCAGTAGGTCCGTTTTTCACCCTCCTCAGGCTCCAGAGGCTTTCTTGGAGCCTGGGGAGGGTAAAAACGGCCTTCCCCATTCCCCCAGAGGCCCTCTGGAGGCTGGAAATGGCCTGTTTCCCAACTTCCAATGGGCCCTGAAGGCCCAAAAATCAGCTGGCCGGCGCACACATGTGTGCTGGAGCTGAGCTAGGGCAATGCTCGCGTGCCCACAGATATGGCTCCGCATGCCACAAGTGGCACGCATGCCATAAGTTCGCCATCACAGTCCTAGACAATGTTCTAGTTTGGTCAATACCATCACACTGACTTTATGGTCTTGGCCAACAATTATAGTAAAATCAAGACTACCAAGGTTGAAACTCTATGCATCACATTCCAGTCATTACTCAGTCCTAAGGTTAAAGTAATTATAGAAAGAATAGCCACTTCCTTGAAAACCAGTTTTCCTGCCACTGCTAATGTGCCAGGTTCAATCACATCAGTATGTGTTATTCCCACATGTCCCAAACTTTGGATAAAATATGCAGCTGTTTTGTAGATTGAGAAGAAAATTAAAAAAAGAAAAGTTAATGGTTTTATAATAGCCATTCAAAGCATAAACAGTCTCAGAAATTCCAAGGACCAAATTACGGGGGGGGGGGGAGGGGGAGGGAGAGGACTCAAACTCACCAGCCCAGACAATTGGTTGCAATATTTAGATTTTAAATGTAACTGTCTTAGGCCATCCCTTCCTCAACCCAGCAACTGTTAGTTCTACATCACATTGATTTGGAAACTCACATTGGAGATGGGCGGTTAAGAAATACAAAATATAAAGAAACAAACAAACAAACAAACAAACAAACAAACAAATACATTTGTCAATTATGTGACATGATCAATGAAAATGTACTTATGTGTATCTTATCAAAGTTAAGTGAAGGGTAAAGGCAACCTGAAATGCAAATAAATCCTACTTAGCAATCATATAACAAGGCTGCAAAATGCCAGAGTTTCTGTGGATCCAACTCTTTCATGCATCTTTGATTTTATTCTCCTTCCAGCTTCCTGGAAGACAGTTGCAATGTTTGCAGTTTTGGTAAAAGGGAGCTACTCAATTGTAGCTACTTCATTTATCATGTAAAGTACATCATGCTGTTCTGCAGAACTAAGTGTCCTTTCATTTAGACAATTAATTTGAAATTAAATATTAATATAAATATACTGGTGGTAACAAATGATATATTCTGATTTAATTAAATATAGATTTTTGTGCATTTTGTAAATGGGACATTTTTATAAGGAAATATAATTGAGTTGTTATTTTTCCTTATATTGTAGGAATAAGCAAGCTTCTGACTTATTCAGCTCTTACTGTGTCTCATTAAATTTTTTAAAAATAGCTATTCTAATTGTCAAGCATTAGATGGACTACAGGAAACACTTGACGCTTAAATTTCAATTTTGCAATATGTGATTTTAACGAAAACTCTTGCATCCCACTTTATCTGCTTCTTAAAGACATAGGTACTTTATTGGACAAGTTGAGAAATTGGGCTCAACCTACAAAGGATGCACCAAAACCCCACCCCAACAAATTATTATTTGCAATATTTTTTAGAGATTTTTCCGTGGTGAAATTTACCTATTTTTATCTTCTTTGCAGGAGACAGCAGTAACATAAAAGCATACAGCTGTTAATGGGTTAGGAGCCCCAAATTAAGAGCTATGAATAGTTCTCTCCCAGCCAGTCATCTACTCTGCATTTATATCATGCTACTTTAAGCTATTTCCTGCTGGCACTGCGGACTCCAATAGCTATCACTAATGGACAGGTATATACTCTACACACTGTCTTGCATCAGAGAATGGACTATTTCTGTAGAAAGCTACCTCTTTCATACTGAAAGTCATAATGAACATCTTGGTTATCATTTTATTAGCCTTTTTATTTTGTGTTCTGATTTACCTTACAGGCTCCAAAGAACAAGCCACAGATCATAGAAAAATGCTAATGATTTTTCCCAGACAGATTTGGCAATGAGCTTCTTTCATTTTTCCTTCTTAACAGTTTGACATGGTTGACAAGCATAAATGATGGGAGTTTCAATAGAAAAGCCATCTTTAGCTTGATATGGCTGTCACTGTACCATTGCCTTATCATGTTTTCTTTCACCACTAATCTCAGTTTGCTTCATTGTTCTTGGACATCTTCGGGAAAGTCCAACTTCGAACTTTGTTTTACAAAAGATGTGTTTTACCTAATCAGGAATTCTGCAAAATCTAAAAAATTCTGGGAAAAGATGGTGGTAGTCAGAAATTCTAAAATGGTGGGGGGAAAGAATTGAACAGTTTAATAAGTACAATTGAATCTGGAATCTACAATCTGTTGTAGCTTTTCCAACTTAGGGTTTTCCACTCGTACGTAATAAACTATATGCTAATCGCTAGGGGGAATGTAGGAAGTGTCAATTATAGTATTATTTTTACTTCTCTATCTGTTATTACTTATAATAATTATGTTTGTTATATTAAACAGTGGTGAAATCCAAATTTTTTTACTACTGGTTCTGTGGGCATGGCTTGGTGGGCATGGTGTGGCTTGGTGGGTGTGGCAGGGTAAGGATATTGCAAAATCTCCATTCCTACCTCACTCTGGAGCCAGCCAGAGGTGGTATTTGCCAGTTCTCTGAATTACTCAAAATTTCCGCTACCGGTTCTCCAAACTGCTCAAAATTTCCACTACCGGTTCTCCAGAACCTGTCAGAACCTGCTGGATTTCACCCCTGATTGTATACCAACGGTTACAGGGGTGGAGGTGACTTATAAATTGTTTAAATAAAGAAACAAACAACCTTTCTGGCTTAGCTGAGAATGCTAGGCTTAGTAGATCCAATACATTTGGAAAGACAAGACAAGACAAAATTATATTATATTTATGATGATATAGACAATGTTTGTAATAGGATGAGCCCAACACAATAACAACAACAAAAAGTCAGTACCTGAGAGTTGCAAAATCAGATGCTGATGTAAATATGTCACCAGAGAGATTGATTTTATATGATTTCCCCATTGTTTCTATGGATTTATTTTGAACTCTTAAAAGAGTTTAATCTGCTGTTCTTTTTTCCCTTAAAGATATGTTTTACTGGTATGGTGCTTTTGAAGTATTACACTTGTAGAGATCTATAGGAAGACATAAAGGCAGACAGATTGATGAGATGAAAAAAAATACTTTTCCAGTCAATTCATGCTTTGATCACTGCCCATCTGGACTGCTGCAGTTGAGTCTATGCCAGCCACCATTTGGAAGTAGTAGCCCAAAACTCAAAGGCCAGACTTCTGGTGGATCAATCCCACCAGTGCTGAGTAGCACCAATGTTGAGATCACTTGCACTGGCTTCCTATTACCTTTCAGGACCAATTCAACATGCAAGTTATTACAGTAACTTAATCTATTGGAAACTATCTGGCCAAAGTCAACTCTACCCACCCATGTCTCTCTTCTCTGTGAGGTTTACAGGACTCCAAAAAAAAAAAAAAAAAGCAGTCCTTTTCTGTGACAGCCCTCTTATTACAGAACATATTTTCTAAGAGGCCCAAATGGCACCTTCTCTTTTATGTATTTGGGGATGTTTTTAAAGTCTTATTTCAAGCATTCAGCTGTGCTTGCATTTGTGTTTGAACTCTTTGTTTTTATGTAGCAATTGTTTTTATTACTGGATTTTGTTTTGCTTTCATCTGAATCATTTGACTGGTATGGTTAACAAATACAATAAGCAAATAAATGAATAAGCAATAAATAAATAAAAATGACCCCCTTTAGACCGAAATGGTTGTAAAAATGTTATCCTCTCCACCCATTTGTTGAAGTTCATAGAGGAAGAATATAAGAGCCATGCTGGATGAGGTCAAAGGCTTATCTAGCCCAGCATTCTGCATCAGATAGCATTTAATCAAATGCGTTCAGGAAGCTCACAAACATGGTGGGAAGGTCATAGCCCTATCAACTGGTAATTATGGTCTGTTGCTTGGGATTCTGTAGCAGGCAAGAAACTATTTATATTCTGGTAAGAGAGAAGCGACCTAGGATGGACTACGGAGATTCTCAGTCATCCAGGTCATGGTTGTCCCAAAGGTGCTTTTTCAGGAGGCAACTGGACTTTCTTCAAGGACGTCCAGTTGCCTCTTGAAAAAGCACCCTTTGGAGTTCCCTAGTATGGGCTACAGCACAAGTCCGAAAGCTCAGAAAACTAAACCACTGGTCCTGGTGGACTGACCCAGATCAGATCCTGCAAGAAACTATGAACATTACCAAGCACTGGTAGCTTGATTCTCTAAGAACTGGGCCCAGTTTTATCTTAAAACTCTCTAAATTGATAGCCACATCTAAGAGAAGGGAATTTCTTATGCACTAAGAGTTAGTCGACAGATGTGCCCTTTTTGATGCACCTTCCCAAACGTTAGGATTAAGGATTGTTTTCTATTGTGTGAGAACTTCTTTACACCAGGGATGGGCAACTAATGGCCCCTTTACTACCTGTGGACTTCAACTGCCAGTATTCCTGGGCCAACCATGTTGCCTACCCCTGCCTTACATTTTTAAGTCTTTCTATACATTTTATAAAGTTCTTTTTTTCAAGCTTGTTTGAGGCTTACAGCTAGTTCTTTCTTCTTTAGTTCATTTTATTTGGAAAAAAAAAAGAGGAAATATTGATCACATTCTAGCATATTTAGCCTATAATGGCAATTTAAGACATGCAAGCTCTGTTAATGTTCAAAATTTACATTGGTGCTAAACATAACACCAAGAGATATGATAATGAGTTTTATTAAATGGCTGGTAGTGGCTGATCTTTATTTTATTTTCTATGCATAGATCCAGATATGTGAAGATAATTATGCGAATCTTGGTTTCAATTTTATTTGCTTATTTTATAATATTTTTAAATGATCCCAACAACAATATCACACTTGCATCAGGAAAAAAATATAAAAATCAAAGTAGATTCAAAGATTGTGCTAGCATTAACAGTTGCATTATACTATCATTATACAAGTTTCTTATGATATTTTTGTACATTGGGCTTCTATAAACTAGCAAAATGAACAGCTGTTCTATTTGCACTTTAAGCAAGGGAAACAGAGTGCAGGTAATTCTCATTTAGTAACTACAACTATGACTTGAAACTTAGTCTTTAAACAAAGCAGTCATTAAGTGAAGCTGCAACTCTGTTTATAATCTTCCTTCAACTTTTCCTTGCCTTATAGCTCTGTGAAGGCTAAAGTTGTAAGAATTGATCATAAAGCTTCTTTTTCATCACCTTTGTAACTATAAATGGTCACTAACGAAGGCAATAGTTAAACAAAGACTACCAGTAGCCAGAATGCTCATTAAAAAGATGGGGTTTTAATGAGATGGGGTTTTAATGAGGTTTACAAATGCTATCCTAACTTATTACCTCAGCCTCTCCTGCCCTAACTCTGTGGAGATGCCCTTTGACTTTGGAATTTTCTCTGTTAATGAAAACTGACTGAAGTGAAAAGGACCTCAGGTAAGATTGTAGCAATCTTGTGGTGATTTTTTTTTTACTACCGGTTCTGTGGGCGTGGTGTGGCTTGGTGGGCATGGCAGGAGAAGGATACTGCAAAATCCCCATTCCCACACCACTCTGGGGCCAGCCAGAGGTGGCATTTGCTAATTCTACGAACTACTCAAAATTTCCGCTACCGGTTTTCCAGAACCTGTCAGAATCTGCTGGATTTCACCCCTGGATTGTAGACTAGTAAAGTTTCTTCATTGCATGTTCACAATCTTTAGGTTTTAATCATTAACAGTTTGGTCTGTCATTGTGTCAGGCAGTTCGAGCCTAGTTACAGTGTACTTCTATAAAACCTGCATTGTTATATGGCACTTGGGTGGGATTTTTCAACACTTTGTTGAGTACACATTACAACTCAGAACTGTGTTGAGGTAAATGGTCCACTTCCATCTTTGTGAAAGGAATATATCTCCATAAGCAAATAAAAGTAAAAAAGAAAATAATAATTTTCAATGGTATCCACTGATCTCTATGTATGGATATTCATTGTTTTAGCTCTGTATATCTTAAAACTTTGATATATTTAACATTTATGAACAAAACTCAAGCAGAACTCCATGATATGTCTCCAATAATGTAGCGCTTGTATGTCACCTTTTTTGTTCAGTTTTACTCCCTCACTTTGGTTTTTTTACTGAAAATCTGGTCAGCATCTTCAGTATGTGCATCTTTTTATCTAGTTCTATATCTATATCCTAGGCTCATTTATAGAAAAATCATGAAGATAATAGAACCTGACAGCCTATGTAATGTTTTTCATACCTCCAACCTCAGACAACCAAATGATAAGATTAACTGTTTTTTAGACCAGGCTGAGCTTTAGCCTTTAACCTTCAAAGAGAGCAAAATCAGGTAAAAAAAAACCAAAAACCTAAGCCATGAGCTGCAAACCATCTTTGCCATTTCACCTCAGCTGACACTTGTTACCCTCACATGAGCTTCCACAATCTGTCATTGGCCCTCTGGCCTAGCCCCCAAAGCTACTTAAATAACAGGTGTAAATGAAACAAGAAACTGTCTGAAGAGAACAGGCAGATTTTTTTGTAAAAAAAAAAAAGATGGATATAGAAGTGGAAAAGAGTCACAATAAAAAGATGCAGAAAACCCAAGCTGTTTGAGTGAGAAAGTTTCATTAAATTGGAAAATCTGTTTTCCAAGTAAATGCTTGGTACTCAGAGGAAAAAGAAAATCAGCTTTCCAGTTAGATAATAGTGCAAAAGACTGTGTACTTCAAATTTGGGAGGAGGGGAAAAAAAGTACAGGTTCATAACAGATTCGACTGTGTAATTGCCTCTTTTGAAGTTTCTAATCACTTTTCTGTAAGATCAAGTGAAACTGACAAGCAAGACGATTGGAAGACTGACTATACAATGAGGGCACTTGGGACTCCAACTAGTTTACGTGGTAATTGTTAATTATTTTGAGACTTCCTCTCAAACATAAAACAGATCCGACAAGTTGCCAATTTTTTTTAAAATCCCTGCCAAATAAAAGATGTGGCCATTATTACTGATCCTAGATGAATCATTTGCCTGTGAAGGTGTTATCAAAATACAAGCTCTCCCCTTCAAATATATTTTAAACAATGTTAGCACATTTTCACATGTCATCATTTGACAGTTCCACCATACTTGCTAGTCAGCCACCAGGGAAATTTACATGCATTTGAATTCATCCTGCCAAGCACAGTCATCCCAGACTGACAGCCTATTTAACTGGGTGATAAGTTAATCTGTATAACATTTGATAGATTTATGTCTTTTACTCAGGCCATACTTTGTGAAAATGATGGTGCAACAAAATTAGCAAATGTGTCGTGTCTCAACTTTTAGCCTCAATGGATTTTTTTAAAAAAAAAATCTTTTGAGTTTTGAGTTGTTATGCATTAATCCAAACTAAATATGGAATTTAAGAATGACTATTTTGAGCTTCCAAGAAATGGAATTATTTCATATTCCTCTCATTCCTTCATTGATCGTGAATCATAAAATCAGTGGAGAGATTTTGTCCAAATGGGGGAAAAGAACACCAAATCATTAGAGTTGATTTGAGCCTTTCAAGTTGAAATATTATTACTTGTTAGGAAATTGCTTAAAAATCAGCAGGTATTTCAACGCTAAGCTTCAAATTGCATTGTGTTATCCTATTGATCCCAATTCTTTGGTAATGACCTTTAGTCATCCTTAGGTGTGCTAATATCAACATATTTCCCTTTAGTTTGATGCCAACAGATGGCATCTTTGAGTTGTATGCTGTTCGAGAGGCTTTGCTACATGTTGTTTTGGAATGGAGGAATGGTGATGATGATGACGAAGACTGGGAACAGAGAAAATAGACACAGAATATGGATCGGAAGTAGTGATAACAAACAGCAATAGCACTTAGACTTATATACCGCTTCATAATGCTTTACAGCACTCTCTAAGTGATTTACAGAGTCAGTATATTGCTCACCCCAACAATCTGGTTCCTCATTTTACTGACTTCGGAAGGATGGAAGGCTGAGTCAAGCTTGAGCTGTGTCCAAATTGAACCCCTGACAGTGAGCAGAGTCAGCCTGAAAAACCGCATTCTCAGCACCGTGCCACCATGGCTCATGCATACATGGCCATGCTGGAATTTGCTGCTTTTTCAAAATGATAGCACAGGTTACAATGTCACTTCTGTGAGCTTCTCCCACTTTCTAATATGCATGCCATTATCATTAGTCACATGCCAGCAGGGGGCGACTTTGGGTTGCAATGCTGTGATGCTGATTTCCTCATTCTTTCAATGTCACAGCCATTTGGCCAGTGATTTTGAAGCCATATTGATGTTAAGAGTGGTTGTTGGGAGATACAGGTTACATTATCATTATGAGTGGATAGAAGCTAGGAGAGCGGTGAAATAATACACTTCTGTAACTGCAGGTAGTCCTCAACTTACGACAAGTTGCTTAGCAAATATTCAAATTATTATAGACTCCCTTAAAAAGTACTTATAACTCAGTTCTAAAGTTTTGACTGCTGCCAGCCCCCTCCCCGTGTCCCCCCCCCCAAGGCCACATAATGATATTTTGGGTGCTTGGCAACTGGCACATATTTACCACCATTTGCAATGTCCTGAAGTCACATGACTGCAGTTTGCATTTGTTTTTCCCCCGCAAAAAAACCCTAGCATTTAGTTCTGGTTTTGGGCAAAAACGTCCCTTAGCAAACAATGGGTTTCCTTAACAACTAAAGTGTTCACTTAACATCCGCCACAAAAAATCTTGTAAAATTGTGCCCAGCAACAAGATGAATGTAATGGGCAGACTCCATTACGGTTGTAAGTCGAGAATTACCTATACCACTGAGGAAACTACATTTCTTGCCATTGACCCTGCTCCATGCTTGCCACAGTAAGTCAAAACTCTGTTCAGTTATAACACCAGCTAAAAGTTGCATTAAACACAATTGTGACTTAACAGAGGCATTTCCCTCTCTTAAGACAAATGTATTGTGGGCTCAACAGTGTTACTGCATTCTGCCAAATCTCATTTTGTCTCTTCATGCAGTGCACACCTGTGGCTTGTTGACAATACCAAAATGAGAACAACCCAACACCCTGCGACTCTCATGATGGATCGGCACAGAGGTACTTATCACAGGTGTTACTGTAATTTTGATATATTAGGAAAATTCACAACGTTCAGTGGCCTCTAATTCTCACCTCTGTTTATGGGGTGTTATGTGGCATATATTAGTACAAGTACTTCTCTTCCCGTTCTTTTTTTTTTTTTTAATACCCTCCTAAGAAAGATTATGAACATTTATTTTCTTCCATCTTGTTTTTGTTTTTTTTTTATGTTATTAACATCTTGTATAATGAAACCTACAATAACCGTTCTAATTTTCATTGTTAAAAAGAATTATCGAATGTATAAAAAGGAAAAGGAAAAGCTCAGCGGCTGGGTTGCAATCTCTTTTTTTAAAAAAAAGGGGGAAAGGGAAAAAAGGTTGAAGAAAAGAGGAAGCAGAATAATGGAAGTTGATGCCAATTTGAAAATGACTGTATTTCTGGTTTAGCTTTACTAAAAAACCTATAAAAACATATCTTTGAAATGCTGTGGCTTCACGGGTTTTGTTTCCTCTCTTGCAAAAGTTTTTATTTGTCTCCGGCAGTTTGCTGGTTAAAAAAAACATGCTTATTATACATACTGAGACATACATACATACATACATACAAACGCATATAACCTTTTGAATCTCAAGCACTTTTTTTCTCTAAAATGCAATACTGATTTTTTTTTTCTGTTTTGAGAATCAAATGCAGCTAGTCTCTCAAATATGACCATAATTGAGCCCAAAATTTCTGTTGCTAAGTGAGACATTTGTTAAGTGAGTTTTGCCCCCTTTTATGACCTTTCTGGACACAGTTGTTAAGTGGATCGCTGCAGTTGTTAAGTTATTGCTGTGGTTGTGAAGTGAATCTGCCTTCCTCTTTGACTTTGCTCGTCAGAAGGTCGCAAAAAGTGATCACATGATCCTGGGACCCTGCAACCATCCCAAATTTGAGCCAGTTGCCAAGCATGTGAATTTTTTTAAAAAATTTTTTTTTTTATTTTTTAAACAAACAAACATAAAACCATCATCAATTTGCAAACAGTGTGTCGGTTGGTTACAAGTCTTTTGTGCATCATTCACCAAATTCATAATTTACAGTTATCAATTTACCTAGATTCTCATATCATCAATCTATATGTTGTTATTCTCATTAATCATTTGTTTAGATATAACTATTTCTACCCACATTATCATTCAAAATATTAACTCAAAGATTTGAGTTAATTTTTATTTATGACATTCATTTCAACTTTCTGAATCTATTCAATAATCATACATCTATATGTTATATTTCACATTGTTCTTCAATTCTTGTATTGTAAAAATCTCTACCATATTTCATTACCATATTTTTTTATTTAGCCATTGATAAAATAAGTCCCATATCTTATAGTATTGTTTATCTTCTTGTTCTCCAATTTCAAAGGTCAATTTGCTCATTTCAGCACATTCCATTATTTTCTTAATAATTTCATCCTGCGTTAATAACATCATCAGTGCTAGTGAGGAGTGAGGTTTGCTCTCAGTTTATAACCTGTGGCTTGCCCTGTCAAAGTTGGTGGGGTGGGTCTTAGAGATTCTTTGGTTGGGCTGTTTACTGTTGGCTCTTTTGCAGTTTCTTGATTGGGATATTGTTCATTTGATTGTTGGTCTAATGTTAACCTTGGAGTTAATCTATGCTGATCTGGGTGCTGATTGCTGGTGGAGAGGTGCTAGAGTCTTTTTGTTCTCTTTTGGGCTCGTTGATTGTCTCTTTTGCACAGTCTATAGATGTTGTTAATATATTTGTGTCTATTGATGGCTGATTTGTCAGAGTGCCAGGCTTCTAGAAATTCCCTGGTGTTTTTGGACTTGGCCTAGAACGATCACATTTTCCCAATTGAAACTATGGTTAAATCTGTCTATATGTTGTGAAATTAAAGAATTGTCATCATGTCTTCTGAGAATCTCTAAGACCCTCACCCAGGGGTGAAATCCACCAGGTTCTGACAGGTTCTGGAGAACCGGTAGCAGAAATTTTGAGTAGTTCAGAGAACTGGCAAATACCACCTCTGACTGGTCCCAGAGTGAGGTGGGAATGGAGATTTTGCAATATCCTTCCCCCAGGAGTGGGGAGGGAATGAGGATTTTGCAGTATCCTTCCCCTGGAGTGGGGTGGGAATGGAGATTTTGCAGTATCCTTTCCCTGGAGTGGGGTGGAAATGGACATTTTGCAGTATACTTCCCCTGCGATGCCCACCAAGCCACGCCCACCAAGCCACACCACCCCCACCCCAATCAACACTGACAGGGTAAGTCATCAGAATATAAACTGACAGCAAACAGCACTCCTTACTAGCACTGATGATGTTACCTAGTTTGGGTAATGAAACGTCTGCAAGAAAACAAGCAAGCTCAGGGAGTACCAAGGAACCTTTATATCAACCCTGAGCTACAAATACTCTCCTTTATTAATCTTAAATCATTTTTTCGGTGCCATTGTAACTTTGAACAGTCACTAAAGGAACTGTTGTAAATCGAGGACTGTACATATGCCTTACATACGTGGAATGATTTCTTAGCAGCAGCAAACATAAGGAGGAGTACCTAGTGCTTTATAATCCAATTAAAAATAATGTTGAAAATAAGGATATAGTTAGTACTATATTGTTTGTGTGATAAAAAATACTTGGAAAATAATGTGTGCACTATGATGAGATAGATAGATAGATAGATAGATAGATAGATAGATAGATAGATAGATAGATAGATAGATAGTAGGTAGATCTATGGATGATAGGTAGGTAGGTAGGTAGGTAGGTAGGTAGGTAGGTAGGTAGGTGATAGATAGATAGATAGATAGATAGATAGATAGATAGATAGATAGTAGGTAGATCTATGGATGGTAGGTAGGTAGGTAGGTAGGTAGGTGATAGATAGATAGATAGATAGATAGATAGATAGATAGATAGATAGATAGATAGATAGATAGATAGATGTAGGTAGATCTATGGATGATAGGTAGGTAGGTAGGTAGGTAGGCGATAGATAGATAGATAGATAGATAGATAGATAGATAGATAGATAGATAGATAGATAGATAGATAGTAGGTAGATCTATGGATGATAGGTAGGTAGGTAGGTAGGTAGGCGATAGATAGATAGATAGATAGATAGATAGATAGATAGATAGATAGATAGATAGATAGATAGTAGGTAGATCTATGGATAATAGGTAGGTAGGTAGGTAGGTAGGTAGGTGATAGATAGATAGATAGATAGATAGATAGATAGATAGATAGATAGACAGACAGACAGACAGACAGACAGACAGACAGACAGACAGACAAAGAAACAGAAGGAAAGTAATTTGATATGCTTCTTAAGATTAAAAAAAATATGGATTTTAATTATGACAAAATAACAGAAAATTATTCATTTTATTGCTGCAGAATATAGTCTTCTGTTAGGCAGCCCAGTTAGACAAATTCAGGAAGATAAGGTCTAGCAAAGGTTACTGAACAGAAAAAAAGAATCAAACCAGCTACAAAATTTGCTGAAATGCCTTGGCTGTTGCCTCTTCCTTACTTGTTGCTCTCAGTAGAGTTTTCATAGCATTGAATTAAGGCACCTTTTCTGAGATCTGGAAACCCAAGTCCAGTTTATTTATAAAGCACACTGTAAGACATCTGTTCATTCTGGCTTTTAAACTAGTAGCAGATTTATTTCTGGCAAAGTAGTCATCAGTTGCTGAAATTTTGGCTGATAGAAGAGTTTTGGATTTTTTAATTATTCTTACAGCTTTTTCCTGGCTTTTCCATGGTTAAAAAATGCTTATGATGAAAGCATCATTGCTGGCAAAATTAGCCAAACAACATTGATACTTTGCAAATAATGCTGTTTTAGAGGTTCCCAAAATTACAACAGAGTGTCCTATTATCAAAAAGAATATAATAAAATCGCTTATTCTGTTTTTAAATAATTATTTATTTTATCTGTGAACTTCTTTTGTTCTTTGGCAAATACCCAAAGCAGCTAACAAAATTTGAAAAACCAGAAAGTGAAATATAATGTTTGAAACATACAGTAGTATAATTTATTTAAAAATTAAAAAATGCTCATGAATTATGCAGACGTGAAGCATTCAACTCATTCAGGTAAAATTATACATATGTTTGTATTATATCTAAGGTTCCATTACATATAATACTGTGTAATCTGCAGTATTATTATTATTATTATTATTATTATTATTATTATTATTATTATTATTATTATTATTATTATTATTTAATCTTTAGTGAGATTCACAGCCTTTGAGGCTGGTTAATAGCTCAGTAGCTCGAGTCCTAACCAAGGACTTAGGAACTGTTAAGGTATCGTCGGAGGATGTAAGCTGTTCCGAGTAAGGTGGTTTTTTGTAGAGTCCAAATGTTCAAGTCCGGCAAATTTAGAATTTCTAAATAGCGGGGTAGCCCTTTGGGTATTGCTCCAAGGGCTCCAATTACAATCGGGACAACACATGATTTCTTTTTCCACAGTCGCTCAACTTCAATTTGCAAGTCCTGGTACTTTGTGATTTTTTCTTGCTGCTTGTCTTCAATCCGTGCATCACCAGGTATTCCAATGTCAATGAACCATACTTTTTTCTTTTCAACTATTGTTATGTCAGGTGTGTTGTGGACCAAGTGCCTGTCAGTCTGAATCCTAAAGTCCCACAAGATCTATTATTATTATTATTATTATTATTATTATTATTATTATTATTATTATTATTATTTAATAATTAATATTAATTCTTTATTTTACATATTAAAAAATCCAAACTGCTGTGTGCCAATGTCAATAAAATATTTAAATATTTCCACATAAAACAATGGAGGTTGAATCCAAATATTCTCTATATTTCATGGAGGCCAAGAATCTGGGATCCTGTAATCTGCATTCTTGAGTTTTAAATGATTGCTTCCATTTTTATTTTGAGTCAAGCTAAAACCGCACAGTGTTTTAAGTTACCAGACACCAAATAAATGGATTCTCAGTAAAGTGATGGTGCTCTGAACTCAAACAAAAATCCCCATTTTTAGTTGCAAAATCTGAATATAAACTTCAGTAGGTAAGGGCATCCGTAACAAACATCTACTGCAGATGTCTCAAAAAGCAAATGCTGTTTAACTTCACAGATGTATAGACCCAAAATGACACTACAGCCCAGTTTCACAACTACATTAAGATGCCTTATAATTTATTATAAAACACTTGCACAGAGGGAGAGATCTAACTGTCTGATGAAGATGCCAATCCCTTTGGGTATATCAGCATACCATACCCATAAAAACAAAACAAAAAAAAACCCCTTCTCATTAGCCTGGCTCTGGAGAGCGATAGCAGGACAGGATAGCTTTGCATAGCTAGTGAGTGTTTCCCTTCTGTATGTTTCTGAATACAACACAGTCTTTTAAGACAGATTTCTAACTTGCAATAAATTGCCTACCCTAGAAGAAGTGGTGCACTTGGCAGGGCCAGCTACCTCCCACCACATCTGATTAATCAACAGCTCTGTCCTACAAAGCTCAATGCCCTGGTGTTTCAAGAAATGCAGAATCATCTCTTGGGCGGGCAGCTAGATTTTTGCTCTCTTTTGATCTTCCTTATGATAGCATTATCATTGTGTAAATCTCCATCCCTGTGGTGTGTGTCTCATAATTAATCTCAATAGAACTCCCTCATTACATTGTTCTTATTTATTCATATAACTCTTTCCTTTGACCTTTCCTGTTCTGGGCTTTTTTGGTTTATGGCTGTTGGCTGAGGTACAAAATGTAAGCAGGGATTCTCTTTTACAAAAGCCAACTGGTATCACCTGCCCTTCTGGTAGTCCACCCTATGATAGCTTCTTGATCATTAAAGTTGACGGTATGACATGTTTTTCTAAGCTTTACCCATTTTCATTTCCCATTTGTCTGATTCGTTTTCTTGAACTTATAACTTTTTCCTGAATCAGAAGTATTTGGAGAGCAACTTCAGACCTGCTGCTACATATACTTTTGCACTTAATAAATAAGTTTTATTAATTCCAATTGTATCCGTTGGGTGAGACTCCTAATTAACTGAATCAGAGCAAGCATAAAGAGAGTATATATGCATGTATGAAATTTATAAACCGCCTCCATATTAAAGATCACAAGTGAGCTATAAGAGCAACAGGAACATAGATAAGACACATGCAATAAATACAATAAAACAAAAACATATATTTACATAATAATAACAACCATATATCATAAACCCACTAAAATAGCAATAGCCCATTATATATTTATAACTAAGATTAATGTAAGGAAACAGGAAGTAATTTTCATAATAAAGAAAACTCATTTTGAAAGCAGTTTTACCAATTATAGATACGTTCAGAGCAACAAATATAAGGGGACAATTTATATCATCCAAAAAAAGCAACTCATGGTAATCACAAAATTCTGTAAATAATCCAGCCAGTCTTTTTCTGAACAAAAGAACTTACGTTCAACAAGTTATTATGTCCAATTATGTTCAACAAATTATTACTGCCTTTCTTTATCCTTCAGTTATGCAGGATATATTTGAGTTGTGCACACTGCCAGCAAAAATTGATCTTGGCTATATTAAAAAGCTTAAGAGGCATTTTTCTTATACTTCAGAGTGAAACAAGCAGAGGACTTTCCAGCTATGTGGGCATTTGTTTACTTAGTTCTTGATTTCACAAATTGTCTAACCAGTTGTCAATGCTATGCAACTGTCTTGCTGTTGAAGGTTTACTTAGAAATTTAAGAAAATGACAAGAATTTTAAAAGCAGCGGCTGGATAGGGTGTCCTATTTTCCTGATAGCATTTGTACTGTAAATGTACAGAAAGAAAATAAGCTCATGTCTCCAAATCAAATAAATCTATTTCTTTTTTAATATTTGAGTATATTATTATGGATTCCATTTTTCTAGGGATATTTGTTTTGGTAAGCAAATCCATAAGAATGTAAGATTGCCTAGTGAAATGAAGTCTCTATTTTAAGCTAGACCATATGAAAACAAAAGGTGCAATTTATTTTACTATTTGTTTGCTAGTTTTATGTCTCACTTTTAATACAGCAGTTCAAGGTGAGTATTTGTGCACTATCTTTCTCACAGTCACAACCCTGTAAGGTAGGTTTGGGTTGACAGTTGGTTTATTAGATTTTTGTCCCATTTTTATTACTTTATAAGTAACTCAAGATAACAAACATGCCCAATATTCCTCCTTTCTCTTATTTTTCCCCACAACAGCAACTCTGTCAGGTGAGTTGGGCTGAGAGAGAGTAACTGGCAAAGTTAACTAGCTGGGCTTTCATATCTAAGGCAGGACTAGAACTCACAGACTCCTGGTTTCTAGACCCCCACCTTAACCCTATTACACTATTGGTCCTCTCTGATTGTCTTTCAGTAATTGTTCAAAGTCAGCTAATGAGTTTCTGTGATTGAGGATGACCTTGAACCTGGATATCCTTGATACCAGTCCAACATCTTCATTATCAAACCACTATGGTTCTCAATCAAGCAAAGTAAGGGATGGCTGTTAGATTTGGAATAAACAAGGTGAAGTGAACTTATCATTAGACAATGCTTAGGTCCCAAATAGTATCTCTCAACCCCGTAGATTCCAATTACATGATTTTTTTTCTGTGTCTTTTTTTTTAACAGTGTTAAAATCCCTATGTAGAATGATGAAGTTTCAAGTTAATAAAAGGTTTCTCCAAACTCTGAAATGTGCTGCCATGTTGCTTTCAAGAGATAGACTGCACTGGAAGATTACATTAAAGTCCATCATGCTGTTCTCTTTTTCAGTGACAATGGTTTGGCAATATCAAGTTGGGAAGGCAAATGACATTTCCCCATTGAAATACATAATTTGACTTTTGTGTTCCTTATTTTGCACTGCAGTGACATGTTCCGGAGTGTCCCCAAGGACTAGTATTCCTGCCAAGCAATGCAAGACATCATACATAATATTAGTAATTACAATATAGTCACAGATGGATGGACATATGGGCAAAGGTCCTCTTTAAGCTCAATAATATTACTCCAGTTTATATCTGCTTTCCTTTGTCTACAAGTTTTTAGTTCTGGAGGAAAATAGGCAAATGAAATGGAGGGACCAAATTACACAAAGAAAGAATTCTTTTAAAGCTTTATTGTAAACACACAAAGTGACACCCTGCATGTTCTTAACTCATTATGTATCAATCTATTACCCCTCTTTTCAGAAACTGAACATTTAACAATGGTTTATTTAATGCTGATTACTCTTTGTATTCTTAAACCTTCTTTAAAGTAATTCATTGTTTATAAATAATCTGTACATATTACAAATCAGATATACCATCAATCAATTTCAATTTTATGTGAGGTCACAAAAATATTCTTTCTGAGTTTAATCAAACTTACTTCCGTGGAACTATACATGGATCTTAGTATCCTGCAGTTTATGTTAGGCAGAAAAAGTTGCAGAGGATAACAGATCACCAACATTAATTAGGACAATTTCAGATGTGACCACTCTCTATCAAATGACAGAACATGTAAGGACCTGCTCCACCTGGTCCCTCAGGAAAGCAAAAGTTTTGACTCCATTGAGTTGAATCAAAAGAATTTATACTGAGACAAAGTGGATTCAATAAAGTCAGGTGAAATCTGAAGGTCCTGTGCAAAGCAGAAAGTAATTCTTTTGTTTCCCCAAACCCAACCCCCCTGACCAGTCCACCAGCAGCCAATGTGATGCCGCAAGGATGTTTTGAGAATTGTTCTGTCCCCGTCTCACACACACACACTAACAGACAGCCGGGGGTTAAATAAACTGGCAGATAACCAATTCTTCCGATAAGATGCTTGGCAGCAACCCAGTAGCTGCTTGCCAAGAACTTTTACTCAATAAACAAAATACCCACAGTCAAGAATTGTCCAGTTCATAAAATAAATCCAAGGCCGATAATGTTGTTTCCAAAGATACAATGTGACTCGATAGTAGTTAGTTTTGTCCGTCACAGAGTCTGAATGGCCACTTCACCCCCTTTTATACGCTGTGGTGTGTGGTCCAGTGATTCAGCCTAATCTCAGGCACGCCTTTTCTTCTGTTGCACGCACTTATCTCTGCGACGCTCCCGAGGATCCAGCCAAGACTCATTATCCTCATCACTGTCCACCTGTGGCTGCATGGACGTGCTTGGCCCTGGCCCTATCTCTTGTCCTTCGGTGGACACCGAAGGCATTGCCAGAGAGGAGGGTCCTGGAGAGGGAGGCGTTGCCAACTCCTCTCCTTCACTCTCGGAGTCCTCTCCTGCCGATGACACAGGCTCAGGTGATGGAGCCACAACAAGAATGCTGAGGTGCTAGGCAGATAACAGGTCACTCTCAGGGCATGACGGCCTTGGAACCAGGCTGGAACCATCTGGGAGGGAGTCTGCTCCGTCCCTCAAGACAATTCCTTTCTCTCATTCCCAAGCAGTTACAGCAAAAGCAAAAACATGCAAAAAATACCAGCCAGCCTTCCTCCCTCCCTTCCAGCAAAATAGCAGCACACAATGATTCAATCCATAATATGATACAGGAGAAAAACAAGTTAGACATTAGCATTTTCATCTTATCCATGATCAGCTATTACATAGCAATTTTATCAGCTTCTATGGGAAATGCACAAACATGTCATTCTACCATAAGGTGTTTCTTTTAGAAACTTATGGTATACATAATCATTAAAGTTAAATATTGATGACAATCAAGTCTCAAAGAGGAAAACAGGGTTTTGGAATATTGGTGGGTGCTCAAACTTCTATAGTCTTGGAATTGCTGGAGGTTGCTATACAAGCCTGGAAAAGATGCTGCTTCTTTAATGAATGTCCAAAGGGGTGATATGCACATATATGTGCACTTTGAATCACCTGTCTCCCTTTGAATCCAGATCAGTACCCAACCCTATTAGGCAGGAATGTTGCCTTCGCTGTCATGTTTTGGTGAGGATTAATTAAGAGATTGAGTTAGAACTAATATATTGTGAGCTCCCTTGTTAACATAATTTAGATTATGAAAAATGTATATCCTATTCTGTCATACACTAATATTTTAAACAGACATCTGGTGATCTCTGGTCTACAGTAGCTGCTTCACTATTGCTGGGGCAAAGGACAGAGAGAGCCTTCAAAATTATCCTGCTCAGAAGGAAGACACGCCTTGATAATTTTTTGATATCCATCTTCTAAGATGTTTTTCTGGTTGGCAAACATGACCTTTTCTGCCAGCAGACAACTGCAACCATAATAGCCAGGACATCAGCGGAGCAAGTGACCTGTTTAACTATTTAGTGACTCCTTACTTCTAAGGAGTTATTGTTATACTAGTTTTGCATTTCAGATTTGCAGAGAACAAACGCAAAAAATATATAGTTCATTTTCCTTGAACTAATGCACAGTAATCACCATGTTACAATTCAGGTCCATTTGCTTGCTTACTTGTTTGTTTATCCATGGCATTCCAGAAAATTTCTCCAACATTCAAAAGCATTAATACTGTTTCAATTCTGCTTCTTCCAAGTCCAATCTTCGCTTCCATAAAGTGCCACAGGGAAAACCAAAAACCATTTCCTGCACAATACTGATCTTTGTAGGTAAGACACATCCTGGGATATCTTCCATGGCTTTCATTGTTACCCAATGAAATGCTAGTCAACATTGTATTTCTCAACTTGCTTGTTCCTTTTTTTTTTTTGTCAAATAATAGTCAAGTCTAAAAGGCAGAACCTGTTCACTACTTCACTGTCCTTGTTGTCAATTTTATGCTTGGTTGCTATATAAGTTATTAGTTTGGTCTTCTTAATAACTAATTGTACAAACTGGAGGATGAACGAGAGAGAGTAAGATAAGTTTTAATACTTCTTTAATAAACTCATTCAAAGACCTAATTTATAAAAAACAATTATGATAGTTGCCATAATTTGCCCACGATTTTGATGGATGTGCTCTTAACATTCCAGAGTCTATTCAGCTGAAGAGTTCTTAGCCAATGATAGAAAACAAAACTAGGAAAATATGTTATCTCTTTTGCAAATATCTTTGCAAAAGCCAGACATAAAAAAGAAATCCTTATGAAAACATGTACCACAACTGAATCTTAAGGAGTGGCAGTTTGACATGAAATTCCTTCATCAAACCTATCCCTACACATAAAAATTTAAAAAAGAAAATTGAGGAAAAGATAACAGCCGCACATACAGATTTGCCAATAAAATTAGTAGTCAGTTTGATTGTGTTTAAAGTTCTTGTATTAAGTGTGTTGGGAGATGGAATTATAAGAAGGAAGTAAGAGCAAAAGCTATATGCAGATGGATTGTGTTAAATATGTTTCTTTTTTAAAAAAAACACTATCCTGCTCTTTAGAATATGGGAGATAACTGAAAGACAGATACTCTGGGGAAACTGACAGTTACATCATCTCAAATATCACAGATAGATAGATAGATAGATAGATAGATAGATAGATAGATAGATAGATTGATAGATATACCTCTCTAATGACTGAACCCATTTTCCTTGCAGTTTTGTTGAATGTCAAAGGTACAAACTAGTTTCTACTATTGTAGTAAAAAGGATTACATGGAAAAGGCTTTTTTGGAGAAGAAAAGATTATTTGAGCTATTGTGACTTCTCTGCCTAGTGTCAATTGATCAGATGCCTTAGTTGACACTTGTTGCCATACTGATATATAGGAATAGATGTATATACAGGTAGTCATCGACTTACGTCCACAATTGAGCCCAAAATCTCTGTTGCTAAGTGAGACATTTGTTAAGTGAACTGTTGTAAGTCAAGGACTACCTATACTTCATTGCAGCAGAGAGATTTGACTCTGTCTCCAATATTCCCTGTCACTGGAAAATATGAAACTCTAGGCTGTTTTGATTATAGGAACTAAAAGACTACTTCAGTGGTGCTCTGTTTTCATTTTAGCATAACATGGAACAAAATTAGAGAATGAGCTGGCTCATCTGTCAAATTTAAAGTTGTGTCAAAACAACAACAAAAAAGTCCTCACTTTTTTGGGAGGGACAGAGATATATCCTTTAATGGAAAAACTATAGGGCTGAAAAGAGTGCTGATATCCATATCTTCTGATGTTACATTGCCATCAGCCAAGGTTGTACTATTGGCTTAGTGAAATAGATTTATAGTATTTAGTCATAGAACTTAGTTAAGCTCTTAGTTCAGGGGTGAAATGCTCCCGGTTCGGACCGGCTCGGGCGAGTAGGTAGCTATGGCGGCGGGCAGTTCGGAGAACTGGTAGCAAAAATCCCTGCCCCCGCCCCCATGCCCAGCTGAGCCACGCGATCATCAGAGGCTTTTTTTCTTTTAAATGCCTCTGACGAGCCAAGCACTAACGAGCCAAGCTCTGACAATCCCAGCTGAGTTGCCTGCGGATCATGCAACTCAGCTTGGATCGTCAGAGTCATTTAAAAGAAAAAAAGTTTTTTTTCTTTTAAATGGCTCTGACGATCCCAGCTGAGTTGCCTGATCAGCAGAGGCTTTTTTAAAAACCCTCTGACGATCAGGCAACTCAGCTGGGGTCATCAGAGCCTTTTGAAAGCATTTTTTTACATGGTTTTACGTGTAAAAAATGGTTTTAAAAGTAAAAAAAAAATTGGCCACACCCACTCAGTCACATTACCCCCACCACCAAGCTACGCCCACAGAACCGGTAGTAACAAATTTTAGATTTCACCACTGCCTTAGTTCATGAATGTGAGCTCTCATTAAAGGAGGCATTCATCTGAATGAAAAAGATGGTATATTCGTTGTAATGGAGTTGGGCTTGCTTTACTGCCTGAGAGAAATGAAGAACTAATAGGCTGAGGTAGAAAATAGTTACTATGTATTCTGGCATATACCTCTTCTAATTCTTCCTGCAGCTGTTTTGTCAGTCTGCTGGTAGGCTGTGCCATAATAAATCTATGGTTTGGTTTTCATGAGTTCATCAACCCCAAATGAATAATCAAGACCTGTTGGGAAACATGGATTTAGTCTCCCTTTTAGCTGTGACCTCCCAGATATTTTATGCAGCACTGATATAAATATCAGCGTCAGGAAGTAGAAATTGTTATAATTTACAGGAATCTGTTCTCCTCTCAAATGCTAATATCTTATATTTGGCACTTGGAAGATTAGAAATTATTTTGGGATACCACCCAAGGAGGCTTCCTCCCCTTAAACGTTCTTAGTTCAGTTGATAAAATGGTCACTGTTGCAGTTAAAGCCATGAGTTGAGTCCAATATACTACAGAACTCACCAACACCAATTCAGAAAATATGAATAAATAAGTTTAATAGGATCACTAATGTGTCCCTTTGACTTCTGAGACTTCTGTTTCTGATCTCACCAACAATGCCAATATTTGTTGTATGGGATATATTACTTTAAAAAATAAATATGTAGTTATTGTATCAATTCGCATTAGTCCTATGAAAGTTCTAGCATAATAACATAAAGCAGAAATAACAGCTCATAGCTTGAGTTAAAGGTATGCTTTTGACATCACTTGCATATAACTTGATGCTATTATCACATTTGTTAACCGACAGAAGTCTTGGTCTAATTTTAGGCTGATTTATTGACACACACACACACACACAGATGTATTGATTTACATGTAAAACTGGCTGTGCATAGGGTTTCACATTTAAAGAAAGGGATCTTCTGCATATCCTACATAATCATCAGATTGCATTTCACCTTATGGAAGTAATGACAGTTGGAATAAGGGTCAACTGTCTTGGGCTATGAATCCTTCCAATATGTTTAGTTGGGGAAACCAAGCCCTTTGATGTTTATAGTTACAATATTATTACATATTTAACTATCTTATTGTTTTAAAATAATATATGCCACATAACTCTCATAACATAACCTCTCCTGCGAGAGCTGCATTGGTTTCCAGTGGTCTTCCAGGTGCACTTCAAGGTGTTGGTTACCACCTTTAAAGCGCTCCATGGCAGAGGACCTGGGTATTTGCGGGACCGCCTTCTGCTGCCGATAGCCTCCCACCGACCAGTACGCTCCCACAGACAGGGACCCCTCAGGGTGCCGTCAGCCAAGCAATGTCACCTGGCGACCCCCAGGGGGAGGGCCTTCTCTGTGGCAGCTCCTGCCCTCTGGAATGATTTGCCCCCGGAGATATGAAGGATATCGGATCTCCGGGTCTTTCGCCATGCCCTGAAAACTTTTCTTTTCCATCAAGCAGGGCTGGCGTGAAACCCCCCCCTTTTTAAGTCTTTTTTTTTTTAGTCTTTTTTAGTTTTTTAGCTTTTAAATTGCCAGTGGGTTTTAATTCGAATTGTTTTAAATTTGGGCCAAAGTTATGTAATTCTTTTAATAATTTTAAATTTTGTATTGGTATGTGTTTTAGTTCTGGCTGTGCACCGCCCAGAGTCCACTGGGAGAAGGGCGGTATACAAATTGAAATAAATAAATAAATAAATAAATAAATAAATAAATAAATAAATAAATAAATAAATAAATAAATAAATAATACTGGTATTTTTCCAATCTTCTTATAAATTGGTTTTGCCATCACAAATGTACTAAGGTTATAGAAACAGGAAGGAAAGTCCCAGATAACTGAAATACTTTGAATACTGTTGTACTGTCTTTAATATTGTCCAATCCTGCATGATGAGCTACAGTATATTAGTATGATGATAGTGACATGGACCAGAACATATCTTGAAACCTAAATTCTGGGATTTTCCTTCATTAATTCTGTCAGACCTTGGGTTAATTTTAAGAACTGGAGGAGAACTGCTTAAAAGGGTTACAGTGGGAGCTAGCTAATGAGAAGTTTCTTTTTCCTTTTGTTTGTGGCAGTGGTATCCAACCTTGGCAACTTTAAGATCAATGGATTTCAACTTCCAGAATTCTCCAGCAAGCCATGCTGTCTGGAGAATTCTGGGAATTGAAGTCCATAAGTCTTAAAGTTGCCAAGGTTGGGCATTCCTGATTTACAGTTCTGATGTCTTTAGAATGGGGACAAAATAAAACAATTTTTGAAATCATTATCTTGAACAAGAGTTTAAAATAAGATCAGAAGTGACATTTACCCCTTGTTAGAGAAATCAAATCTTATAGCCCTGGATGAAAGTCTCACAATGTTTTTTTTTCCCCTTAAGCTTATATACTTTTCCAAATCTTTAAAACTAAATATCCCTTTTAAAAAAACAGCCTTGACTTCACCTTGGTTTTCTCTCTTCTCATGCATTTATCTTCTGAAGTTGACATTGTACAAAATCAAATGTGTATATCTTTATACTTCTTAAGTAGACACGTTGACAAACTCTTCTTCTTGACTTGATAAAGCTCTTTTCCCCTTGTATTGATAAGCAATCACCATTTATCTTACGAGTAGGCATTTGCCCTACAACTCATGGTGAATTTTGCATCCTCTGAGACTCAAAATAACAAAGAAACTTTTACCAGCTTCATGGATTTCTGACCTAATCAATGACAAAGTAGTGCAGTGCACACTGTATTAAACAAACACAGGAATTTTGAAAAACACACATCCATTTAAAGCATTTTAAAAATATATGTTGTGTGAACTTGACCATTAAACTAATAATGTGCATATAAGTTGAAACAATTTGTGTAGAATAAAAATATTGAGAGGAAGGGTATCATTGTGTAATATTTGAAAACACTATCTAGAACTGATTTTTTTTTTCCCCATTATAAAAATGGGGAAATTTTTATATTTTATGAACCTGTAATTGTTCTGTTTCAAACAGATATAATTTCTTTGGTTATTTTAAGAGTACAGCATCTTCATATATTCAAAAGATTGTAGTCATAACTCTATTACATTGATAATCATTATGTATCCTTCCTTCTCTTTCCATCTTAGTGATAAGTGAAAATTTACCGTTTCCTTGATGGAATGTAGGAATTTAGAAGTAACCTTGGAGAAGATATGAAAGAAACATTAAAGAGGGGAGAGGAAGGAACAAGCCATTAAGAAAGGACTTGAAGAAGGAATCTACAGTCCAGAGACTGAAATAAGCATGAGAAAGAAACTCAAAATAACCCTGAGTTGATGATTTTGGTATAATATGGAACAGAGAGATACTAAGATGTGCTTTCAAAATATAATAAAATAGCATCTCTGGAATTCCCAGAGTGTCTGTATCTTGACCTAGTCTATCTCCAAAACACATATATCTGGTAACTGAATGGCTTTCTTTAGATGTCCATTAGAGTGGTCATTCTCCATTGAAGTCCATTCCACCCATCAAATTTTCATAAGAGTCATATTTTGGGACTAATCTATTGTATTAAAAAAAATTGAAGGAGGAAGATCATTCATTAATGAATGTATGCCACCTAGAGTCACCTTCAGGCAAGAAGGGCAGCATGTAGGTTGAACAAATAAATACATAAATTTATATTAATTGAAATGAAAGAGATAGCTGTCAGGCATCAAAATTACTAACTTTTCAGTCTACCTAGAGTTGAATGAGAGAGGTCAATTAGAATCTTCCAGTTAGAAGGTTAACATAATAATCACTGCATAATTCTTCAAAACTAATGGAGCAGTTACCAACTGATATGGTATGAATTAATAAATTTGAATACAAAACACAAAACCAAGAAACATGATTTATTTAATATATAAATGATTTATATATAATTTTCCTACAAACCACAGGATCTGCTGTTCACTGATTTCCTACCGACAATAGGAAAGAGCCAGGGATCAATTTCATTCCACTGAGCTGAGTGCATAAAAAAAGTGGTTTTCCACTTAATGTCAATAGCAACGGGATCTCTAAGAAGAAGCAAAAACAAAACAAAACAAAACAAAACAAAACCCATTATTAGTTTCCCTTCCCTCCAGTAATTTAGTATGGATTCTTTATTTCCTGTTGCACTTAAGAGAGGAAACCAGCAATTTGCAGAAGGATAATTGGACAAAAAAGGAACAAAACCTATTTCTCCACTCACCAACCCTATTCAGCTGTATAATCTAAGTGTGTTGGCTGTCTATACAGTTGTCTACACAAATATACATGCATGGGTCTATTCCTGAAGCAACAGTCATTGCAAAACTCAAGACTAAAATTGTCCCTCATCTTTCATACACAGGAACTTCTCAGCCTGGTTTTTCATAAGGAAGTAACTGTAGGCAATGGTGAAATCCAATTTTTTTTACTACCAGTTCTGTGGGTGTGGCTTGGTGGGCATAATGTGGCTTGGTGGGCGTGGCAGGGGAAGGATACTGCAAAATCTCCATTCCCTCCCCACTCCTGGGGGAAGGATATTGCAAAATCTCCATTCCCACCCCACTCTGGGGCCAGCCAGAGGTGGTATTTGCCGGTTCTTCCACTACCGGTTCTCCAGAACCTGTCAGAACCTGCTGAATTTCACCTCTGATTGTAGGGCTTCAACCAAGTGTTGTGTTTTTACTGCTGTCAACTGCATCTGATCTGGAATTAGCCCCTAAAAAACTATATTAGTTTTTCTCTCAGAAATTGCAAAAATTGCAAAATTCCAGGGGATTTTGCATGTCTGGATGCATTTTTCATTTGCTTAGTACAAAATGGGTTTTTAAAAGTTAACGTTCATTTTAACAAATGCAAATGTTTATTTGATAAATTCAGTTCCATCTGTTATACATTATACACACTATTAGTAACTCATAAGTTTCACTAACTCAGTGGGTTCATAATACAATATAATACATCTAAGGAATTTTATAGTCCCTATAATATTACTATAATGCTTGTTCACAGATTATTTCTATTTTATTTTTTCCTCTTCCAGAAAAGCACTGTATTTTGGGGTTCATTTGATCAAAGCTCTGTGCAGCCAATGATAGATAACAATTTCATATGAAATCGTTATACGTGCACAGGTTAAACAATAATCTATATTCTAGTTAGAAATATTGAAAAATTATAATATCCTCTTGGTCCTGAAAATAAATCCATGCAGCTCTATCAATAAGAACACATTGTTTCAGCTTTGATTGAAAATGTTTTATTGCAGGAAACTATGACAACCTCATAGATCTGGGAAAAAATAAATAAAATGCAACTAAGTAAAAATCTCCTTGTCCTGTACTTGTATTGAACTGTATCTTTTGATCTAGTCAGGTCAAAACAGCAAACACATAGATGATTACACTGAAATGTTTCCAAGGCATCTTAAATTTGTAGAGGACAGAATGAAGTGCAGCAATTGGACCAGACTTGTATCAGTATAAAGAACACTAGGAAAACACTATTTTTAATATCAAGCAAGAAATTTGAGTGGAGATTTATTTTTTTATTTTTTTTTATTTTTATTTATTTTTATATGCCGCCCTTCTCCGGAGACTCAGGGCTGCTTACAATGTGTTAAGTGATAGCCTTCATACTTTTGTATATATATATTTTTTATACAAAGTCAGCTTATTGCCCCCACAAACCGGGTCCTCATTTTACCCACCTTAGAAAGGATGGAAGGTTGAGTCGACCTTGACCTGGTGAGAATTGAACTCACAGTAATTGCAGGCAGCTGGATATTAAATCCTGCCTTAGTAGGAGGCATTAGCCTCCTACACCACTCAGGTTGAGATCATGTTTCCAGTAGGATGAGAAAGGCATTACCTGTTCTTGCTCTTCTTAAAATGATAGCTGGCTTAAACCTTGGGTAAAGGTTCCCCTCACACATATGTGCTAGTCGTTCCCGACTCTAGAGGGCGGTGCTTATCTCTGTTTCAAAGCCAAAGAGTCAGTGCTGTCTGAAGATGTCTCCGTGGTCATGTAGCCGGCATGACTAAACACCAAAGGTACACGGAACACTGTTACCTTCCTACCAAAGGTGATCCCTATTTTTCTACTTGCATTTTTTACGTGCTTTCGAACTGCTAGATTGGCAGAAGCTGGGACAAGTAATGGGAGCTCATCCTGTTACGCCTGCCCCTACAATGGGGAAATATGAATCAATCCTAAGTATCATTAGGTTATGTCTATCTGATAATAAATCTACCCTACTTTGAGCCATGCATTGGGACTAAACCAGGATTTATTGCAGGGGTGAAATGCTCCCGGTTCAGACCGGATGGCCCAGTCCAGTAGCGATGTTGGTGGATGGTTCGGACAACCGGTAGCAAAAATCCCTGCGCGCCCCCCCCATGCCCAGCTGAGCTGCGCGATATCAGAAGCTGTTTTTTTTACTTTTAAAAGCATTTTTTCTACAACCTCTTCAGCCTAAAAAATGCTTTTAAAAGTAAAAAAAAAAAAAGCCTCTGATGATCGCGCACTCAGCTGGGATCATCAGAGGCTTTTTAAAGCATTTTTTTAAACAACCTCTTCAGCCGAATAGAAAAAGAAAATGTCTTTAAATGCCTCTGAGTTGATCCCAGCTGAGTTGCCTGATCGTCAGAGGCTTCTAAAAGCTTTTTTTTTTTCTGCAACCTCTTCAGCCACAGGGGTTGTAGAAAAAATGCTTTTAAAAGTTAAAAAAAAATATTGGCCACGCCCACCCAGTCACATTACAACCCCTCCCCCTCCCCACCAAGCCACACTCACAAAACTGGTAGTAACAAATTTTAGATTTCACCCCTGATTTATTGGATGATCATGGATCTTCCAGCTCCAACAATATGAAGAAACAATGGCTTCAGAATGTGTTATGCAATTTTCTTCAATACCTAATTTTATTCTGTCAATTTTATTCGGAATTGCATTCCGATAAACTTTTATTATGTTATTGACGCAAATTATAATATAGTCATTTAAAGTAAGGTAATGTTGGCTTACCCAAGTACACAATAAACTTAGGCAACTAGATTTTATATTGTAGTAGGATTTATTGGTTATGTTGTTAGAGAGAAACACTATCCTGAATTAACAGTCCAATCAACCATTAACAAACTGAACAACATTTCACTATATGTAAAGTGTTCATACTATATTTAGATTACTATTTATGTACTAGAGTTGCATGCCACTCAGTCATATAAAAACATAAGCACTATATAGACCTCCAAAAGAGTAATGAATTTAAAACGGTATAATAAAATAACTTTGTAATTAATAAGAACTCCTGTGATTGGGAACAAGCATAACACCATTCCTATCAGGAGAGACTAAACATTTCTCTCTAGTTATTTCTAATTATGTTTTATACTTTGGTCTGTTTAATAAAGTGGTAAGCTTCCATTATAGCATACAACATGTTATCATTTTTTTCTGCACTAAAAAAATACAATTAATTTGCTTTCCTCTGAATGTTCAGATGCTTCAGAAGTTACCCAGAGGACGCAGTAAATCCTTCGGGAGACCCAGCATATCATATTCAACATAGACTTTCCGTCATCTACATAATTTATGTTTTACTGCATAATTTTCCTTTTTAATGTGTTTCCTATGTGTGTGAGAGATAATGGAGAACTCAGCTTCCTAACCCCCAAAATGCAGATGGAACTTATTTCTACTTTTTATTTCTTCTAAGAAGGAGACGGAACTTACTTCTAACTAGTCTTGCTTCTTGCAATCTGCTTTAATTCTTATGAAATGCTAGGAAGGAAGAGAACCCATGAGGGATTCTTTCATATGCAACAAACAACGCTGAGGAAAATTAGGATGAGGAAAAATACCGAAGGTTCAGGAACCTTTTTGAAACGGAACAGAACCTGGACTGTTTTCACAGACTTCTGGGTATTTACCAGAGTCTTTGAGGAATAAAGTTAAAATGTTAATGCTTTTAAACTGTTCCTAATCCTCTCTTTGGTTTGAAATGAATGAAGGAGTAATTTTAAAATTCCATGGTTTGTTAGCCAGCAGCGTAACTTAAATTCAACTTGCTTTTTCATTGTAAAAAAAAGAAAAGAGACCATTATTTGAAGAATAATAATAATAATAATAATAATAATAATAATAATAATAAACAATCAAAACAGAAAAAATAATAGTTGAGAATTAGGTTTTGTGGCATGAAAAATACATTATTTGGTCATTGATAAGCCACTAGTGGATTAAGTTATTTCTTTTTTCAGATACCAATGCCCAGATCCTTATGCATATATATTATACGCATGAATGAGACTGAGCATTTAGCTGTGGACAAATCCAAGACCTGAATTCAGAGGCAACTGACACATTCAATTAAATTATTGTGAAAATCTCTAGTGTTATATCATTTTCGGCCATGGGGTCTACTTGTTTATGCCTTTCTACATTATGCCTTTCTATATAACTATTCTAGTTATGGAAAACTGCTGTATGAAGCAATAGCATATCACTTCAGCATAGCACCACTTTTGAAAACTGTAGAGCTCCAGGTGCATAAAATTTATCAAAATAGGATCTCTTATTTGTGCACCTAGGAATCTTACAATATTTCAGAAGGATGCTAGGGTTGTGCAAATGTAGCAATTTACAGTGTGTGCAAGGTATTTTTTACCTTCTGTAGATTGTATGCAACTCCTAGAATGCACAGTTGGCATTCCTAAGGAACATGTGCTTTTCAAGCCTCAGCCATATCTTGGAATGGTTCACAGAATCAGCCTACATACAAAGATAGATCATATAATGCAGGTTCCCAATGCAGGTTGCCTACTAAAAAAATCCATGATTTATCAAAGTAGCAAACATGTGCTTCCTTCATGGATTCCATGAAAATCCATATCATATGTGGGGTTTTCGGTATCCTAAGCTTCATTTTTGTGATCCCACAACCATTTCAGCAAACGATTGATACATTCAATAAGATAGGTTTTCCTCATAAGATATATACATGAGGAAACAGTGTCTAGTGTACACACCGCCCAAAATATTTTAGAGTGGGGGCTAAACATACTAATTATCAAGAGAGTGTAACACCGGTCTATTTCTATGAATGCAACCCACTACCCATTGGAGAAACTGGGACAATAGTTATCTGTTCATTATTCAATTCAGTGCATCCATCTTACAAATTTTGTGATGATAGCACACAGTATGTTTCTCCTGCTTCTGAAGATGTGATACTGTATCACAATTAACGAATGGGTAGTATTTTTCATTTCTGTAAACAAGAAATGTCATAATTTTTATATTTATTGTCACTCTTAAAATTACTTGAAGCACTGAAAAACATTTGTTGCTTATGATGAACCCCTTCAAACTAAATAGAAATATAATTTCAGAATGACTGTATCATGAGAAATTTGAAATTAACTTTTAATGATTATAATGTATTTAAATGCATAATGATTCTGACACACTGCATGAGTTCAACAGGTCCAAAAGTGTTTTACAGCTGATTTTCATTTGTAGTCAGTGTCTGATGCATCTCTACAGCATCCAACAATAGTCAGGGAGCACTGAAGGGTTCCAGTTGCCCTGATGGCATTTTTCCATTGTGACATCTTCTCTTGAGAAGAACTGAAGAAGCTTCTTGGATGAGAAATGAAATGTTTTCAAGGAAAACCAAGAAAGTCCAATTACCTTTTGGAAAAGCAGCTTTGGGAAAACCATAACCTGGATGGTTGAGAATATCAATAGCACTTAGACTTATGTACCACTTCACAGTGCTTTAAAGCCCTCTCTAAGCAGTTTACAGACTCAGCATATTGCCCCAACAATCTGGGTCCTCATTTTCCTGACCTTGGAAGGATGGAAGGCTGAGTCAAACTTGAGCCAGTGAGACTCGAACTGCTAAACTGCAGTCAGCAGGCAGTTGGCAGAAGTAGCCTGCAGCACTGCATTCTAACCACTGCTCATTTCCATAAACAACAGTACTTGGTTTATCCAAGCTGCATTCTAAGCATGTTTCTATCAGATGTGCAACATAGCCAACTGATACTGAAGGCTGTACATTGCCATTGTGTAAAATCAGAAGATTTCTATAAAATGGTATGAAACAGGTTAAAATTCATGTTATTTGCATGACTAGCAGCCAAAGATACTCCCAAATATATTCAGAAAGCAAAATCTTGCAAGATGGGCAGTGATTATTAAAATAAATGCATTATAGTGATTGGTGACAACAGTCAGTAGCTGTTCTTTACATGGATATCTCCAGGGGTAAATGACACCATGTGCCTCATGATGTCATCACACAAACAATGCAATTATGTAATTTACATCAAGCATGTCATAACATGATTTATTTCTCCTATGTATAAAATGGAATTATTATTAGAGAAAAAAAATGGACTCTAATATAAATCAGTTACAATCATGGAATGAGTTTTCTTTCTACCTTATGTTCTTATGGGGATTATCTGGTGACCATACAACTTTTCGTTGTCACCTCTGTCACCCAGAGAAGGAGAGGATCCTTATGTGAAATGAGTAAGTGTATGTCACCTATTCTAAAAGTAAAAGTAAGGAGGAAATGGAAATGGCTGCCTTCTGTTACAGAAGGCAAATGCTATTGTTTCTTTCTTATTTAGAAAAGAACCAGCAAAAGTAACTGAAATCTTTAAAAAAAAAACTTTTTAAAATAAATAGACACCCCTGGGCCACCTCCTTCAACATAAAATACTACTCCCAACAGACTCACTCTACTGCACAATCTTTGTACTTGTATAAAACATCTTGCTTACATGGGAGTTTGCAAAAATTTAGTCACAACATAATGTTCTCTTAAAGAGATTGAGAATCAGTCAGAGGTTTCAGTCAAGTCTGAAAATCAATTGAGAACTCAGTGAAATGAGAGTAGACTAATATCTGAGTGCCAGACAATAGCCAAGGAACTTGGTTTTGCACCAAAAGTCAAGCCAATGTAGAATTGCTGTAGCAGTAATCCAGACTGATGCCAGGATCATGTATGTGCAGTGCCAGTAATTATTAGCCAAGAGTTTGAAAATAAAGCAGCAGATAACAACAATCTGTTATATAAAAAGAGTAATTTAAACCAAGACACACAAAGGCTCATTCCCAGTTATGGAAAGGACCAGGGTTAGAAGTGATGGATCTATTAATAAAGAAGAAAAGTGTGCTAAGCCCGATCAGAATACATTTTCTTCAGCAACTACAACTTAATTGATTATCTGGGTATAGATTGTACAAAATAAAACTGATTGGCATATATGGAAAGAACTAATGCATCAAAAGATTAATCAGTGCAATTGATAGGCAGTGAAGAGCCAAAAGTACAATATTTTCTATCAATTTTTTAAAAATGAAATACAGTTGATGAAAATGTATAGAATTAGGGATGTTTACTTTTCAGGTTTAGGGAATTCATCTGTAGGCTTGAAACATGCAGGTCAGAAATAGGATCTGAGCCAAAGAGGGTTATCTCTTGGTATAGATCCTAAGGCTGGGAACAGTCTGCCCTGACAACTTTTTTGTTTAGAGCCTCAGCTCAATAAAAGAATTAACCATACAAAAGAAAAAAATTACCATTTGTATAATGAAATGGTTTTAAGCTTTTCTGGTCGTAACCCATCTTCACCCATGGAGGCTCACTAGGTGATTTAGGATTACTCATCCTCCAAAACTAACCATAGAAATGTTGTTAAAGCTCAAATTGGAAGGGGATGTACCTCTTTGAGCTTCTGGAAGGGGTGGGGTGGAAGAGAAGTATAAATCTAACAAGCAAATGGTTGGTGCCAAGACAAATGCTGGGGAGATAGAGTTACATTTTTCAGCTGCCCAATATCCTTGATGGTTCCAATTGGCAACACTCAAACTCTGAATGACAAGTTGCATCCAAGTATGCTTCCTGCCCAGAAAGCCAATTGATATGTTGTTTGGTGGTCTCCACTATAAACAACTGAGTAATCACTAATAATTTACTTATTGGCAAACTTTCAAAACGGTGATATTCCACACCATGCAAGGATAGCCCTAGCGAACTTTAACTATTTCAGATTAAACACTTTCATTCTGCGGTAGTGTTAATTAGATAGATAATTATGTATCTGGTTTATTTAAAAAAAAAACAGAATTGAAAGCAAGGAAATTTCGGGAACTGAACATGTGCCTCAGAGGTTTTATCTAAACTCAGCACAGGTTATCTTTCATTTATTAACTATCTTTCTTCTCTCATCCCACATAATAAGACTTCTGGGTCAAAAGTAATATTCAGCATCTGAATGCCAAAAGCGGAATAGCTTAGTATGAGCTTTCATCCATTTTGGGTTATAAATGATCCTATAAGCAGATGACTTTTAAACATATGTCAACAGACATTTATGGTGTGAAAATCTTCTCTGATTAATTAATCATGCACTTTTTTTTCAACTTCAAATGAACTTTCTAATAAGAAGTACGAATTATTTCTTCTGTTGTTTGTTATCATCTGCATGCTGTATAGCTTGAGTTTATTAACTATAGTGTATTAAAAAAACCAAGAAAAGCAGTATATTTTCTTTCTTTTTTTCAGACTAAAAACAGTTAATTTTTGTAACTTCTCCCCTGTTCATTTTCATATGAAAATTTCACACTGTAAATATTTTTAGTGATGCGCATGAAAAAAATGTACTTTTTTGTAGAAATTTGGAAAATATTATACTTGGGATAACATGTACTTGGTACCCGTAGAGCAGAGAACATACCTAATAATCCTTTCTCCGTAAAACATATGAGCTGAGTTGGGCTGAGAGTGTTTGACTAGCCCAAAGTCATCCTGTCAGTATTTATGCCTGAGGCATGACTAAAATTCAATCATTAGATCAACCTGGCTCTCTTGATCTATCAACCAAATCTTCAGGACTATGTATTATTCACATAGTACTGTCTACATATTGATCAATATAAACTTGTCTTTTACTATCAGAATGGTAACAGGAACATATCAGAAAATTCAATGAAAAGAGAACTTTCTTACTACTGCCAGATTTTTTTAAAAAAAAACTACCGATACAAAAATTGAATCCTGGGCTGAATTCTGGTTGTCCCATGGAGATAAAATGGCATCATCCCTCTTAAGATTCTAAACGAGTGAATGTTGTTATATAGATAATAAAGAGTATTTATTATAGATTGCAAGGAATATTGAATGAATCGTGACTAAGTTATTTGAGTCATCTAGAGTTCCTTGTTCTGCAAGTATCTTATTACAATAACAATGCATAAAATTTATCATGTTTGACCTGCTTCAGTATCCAGTTATCACAGGTATGGGGCTGCTAACTCAGATGTTAGAGTTTGCAGACTCAGTAAGCCCAACTTGTGATTTGAAAAATATTGTGCCCAATTGCATATGTTCCTGGATCTGAGGGCTATGCTCACCATCCCTCATGTCTTCTTATCTCTTGACTGAACTACTAAAATGCACTCTAGATTGGGCTGCCCTTGAAGACCATCAAAAAGCTTCAATTGGTCCACAGTGTAGCAACCAAGTAGTTATGGGTGTCTGTGAGCTGCATAGTTTCCCAATAGGCTTATTGTGCAATTCAAGGTGCTGGTTATTATTTCTAAAGGATTAAATGACACTGGGTTGTTTGTGAGACTTCTGTTCCAAAAGTGACCTATCCCATATAGTCCAAAAGGGATGACACATTCTAGGTCTCTTTACTGAAACAATACATCATATGGGACCCAGGATGCATGTATGTCTGTTTAATGTCAGTTCATATCCTTTGGGATACACACACACACACACACACACACACACACACAGTCAGCCTCTGCTTTTTCATTGCTTGCTTGATCGGCTGCCATTGTAACGGGGGAAGAGGGGAGCTGTTTGAATGTCTGGAAGGGGGGAAGTGAGCTGGTGGAGAAGAGAAGAGAAAGTTTCTTCAGCGTTTTCTTTGAAGCTGATAACTACTCAAGGTTGTGGCATACCAGGAGGATGGCACCATCAGACGCTGCACCCCACATGACCCCTGGGGGAATGTGGATTGGATAATCCTGACTGGACAGTTGGGGGAAGGGTTTTAGGGATGCTTTCTATATGTAATTTTCACACCTATTGCCTCAGACCTTGCTTTTCTTTGGTTGCATTCAGTTCATACTCAGTAAAAGTACCTTTCTCTATGAAAATGGAGTCAGGGTTTTCTTTCTTGAGTACTGAAAGGAGGCACACCTAACACACACACACACACACACACACACACACACACACACACACACACACACAAAGAACTGGTTGGCCCTGGCCTTGCAGACCTTTGGAAGGTTAAGACCTATCTTTTTCTCACAGTGTCCAAATTCGGAGGCTATATAAAGTGAGAAAGCAAGAAACAAGTCAAGCAAATAAGGAAAAAAGGTATGTGCTATAATTAAATATTTCACTTAATATTTTTTTCTTACTAGCATCTTATTTTCCAGATAACATACATTACTTCCGAGTCTATTTCATATCACAATGTTTACCTTCCTTTCGGGTACTGATTGCAAAAGGCACGTGGACCTTCTCTCCGCGCTCTTGTTTGTACCCTTCTCTTTAGAAAGGACTATTGCTAGTTCTTCTGCGGAACATTAGGCGGTTGTTTCATTTATTGCTATCTAAGAATGCATTATTACATTTCTCCATCTGAAATGTGATCTTAAATAACAGCTTGTACCATAATTAAATGTAACTGTGAGAACATTGTTAAAGTCAATGACCCAACACATTAGCAGTTTAAACACATTTTAAGTTAAGTGGATTATGGGGAAAGTAATTGAGGAGATGTTAAATAAGCAAAAGCAATTTATATGGGTGTCCAGAAGCATTGGAGTCATAGTTTGCAGCGTTCACGCCCATTGTGGTGAAAGGAATCCAGTGCTGGACTAAAACCACAATTCCTCAAGTTCAAATCAGGAGCCATAGTATTGCTGTGAGACTAAGATAAGTCCCCCTTGAAGGTCACTGGGCTACAAATTAGATATCTTAATAGCTTCAGAGAGAATAATTGTGTTCCTGGCATATTCATAGCTATGAACTTTCATGGATTGGCTTTAAATTAATCCATCCACTAAATTCAAGAAAGATTTGTAAGAATAGGGATGTGCACAGGCTGAGGTTGTTTGTATCATATGTTTCAGATATGAAATATGATTGGCAATAGCTTCTCTGGGACATTCAGTATGTTGGCAGCCAAAAACCAAATAGCATATTCATAGTTTTCCATTCAAAACAAGTACACAAAAATGTGCTGAAAAGTCCATGCAAAAATACTTATTTATGTATATTACACAAAGAATATCTAAATTTATAGTCAAAAAATGTTTTTAAAAATGCATAAACATTTTCAGTCAAAGATTTTCTAAAAAGAAAATATGGAGGCTGTAGTAAACATCGGATGCAATCAGATTGAGATTGATAGAAAATCCAAATCTCTCCTATAAATTGGTCTAACCTATTTTAACTTTTGGGAACACGGTGACTCACTGGCTAAGATGCTGAGCTTGTCGATCGAAAGGTCAGCAGTTCAGAGATTCGAATCCCTAGTGATGGGGTGAGCTTCCGTTACTTGTCCCAGCTTCTACCAACCTAGCAGTTCGAAAGCATGTAAAAAATGCAAGTAGAAAAATAGGGACCACTTTTGGTGGGAAGGTAACAGCGTTCCATGCATCTTTGGCATTTAGTCATGCTGGCCACATGACCATGGAGACATCTTCGGACAGTGCTGGCTCTTCGGCTTTGAAACGGAGATGAACACTGCCATCTAGAGTCGGGAGTGACTAGCATATATGTGTGAGGGGAACCTTTACCTTTACCTTTTATTTTAACTTTATAAGACCAAAAAGGCAGAGAAAGCATTGCATGGCTGATTATATCATCGGCCAGAAAAAAAATCATTATTGAACTAATTTTAATATTTGGAGCTCAAATAAATAAATAAATAAATAAATAACATTTAAACCCTTATCCTTTCCTGTTAAAAAAGAATATCATTATTTACCAGATCATAATAAAGAAACTAAAATAAATTTGACCCCATCACTGCATTCGGAGCAGTTGCAACTTAAAAGTGTAATTTATAGAGGCAATAGTTTGTTGACTTTGTCAATAAATAAGTATGGCTCATTTCGTTGGCTAATTTTAAAACAAAAGCCGTATATTCAGAAAGAAATGGTTTTAATGCAAACCCAGAAGATTTAAGATTGTTAATGTATTCAGATAAAGATCCCAACGGGCAGGAATGGAGAAAACCAAGATACCAAAGTTCTAACTGATTTATGCAAGAAAGGTTCAGCTTAAGCAGAGTATTAATGGTAGAAAATAGTATGATATTAGTGAATCCTTGGGGCAACTCATGTCAAGATCAAGAAAAATCTGTATGTGTTGCATTACTTAAAGTAACTTCTGTTCTTAAGCAAAGTCACCTTTCTGTTAACAATTTAAGATGATTTATCCCAGGAAGAACGGTCATTTTTGCAAAATTCCAAGGTCTTTGCACAAGAAACCAACAAAGGAAGAGCTGCCCTTGCAGCTGTGTTGTGCTTGGAATAACCCAGAGACTGTTATTCCAGTATTCTTTGAAAAAGAGCTGGAAGCTCAAGGTGAAAGATACCTCATGATGGCAGGCATTAATGAGGCACATGTGACTGTTATATTAAAAGAAAATGCACCTTTCCAATGTAGATCGCCAAAAACATTTAAAACATTTATGCACCCCTTCACCACTTCAAATACTCTGCATAGTCTATATACTTATGTGTAAAAGGGCATAAATGTGAACATATTATATCAAGCAAATTGAATGTATCTATAGCCACTATAACCAAACAGCCAGAAAACAAAGCAAATATTTCTATGGCTAAAATCTTGGGGATTTAGGATTGACAAATGATGACACAGATACACAATGCTTTAAAATTTAGTAGGAGCAGCTTCCATCCTGAAAGCAAAAAAATAAAAATAAAAATGGGGAAATCGGCCAAGAGGATTCAGAATATTACCAATGTAGATTAATTCAGACAAGTGTTGGTCTGCTACAACCTTAGCTTTCACTCTTAGTAGCTTAGTGAGCACTCTGTCTGGCATGACTAAGATAGAGTTGTAGCACAAGCAGCCTCTACAGCTGGCAGAACAAATAATGATGATATTTGGCATATTCATAAGCTTCTTATTCATTTAATCAATTTCCCTTTAAAATGAAGTTTGATTCTGAACACATTCCATGTTCATTTTCTCGCACTGATTGGTGATCATATTTGCTCACTTGGCAGGCATAGCTCTGTCTGTGTGGGAAATATGCGAGTATGTTTATACAGTGCTATTTAAAACCCTTAGAATCTCAACTACCTGGACTCCATGCCAAAATGGACTTTTGCTCAATCATCCCAACTGGTGAGTAATAAAAATCCTGAAAACTTAGCCATTTTAATACTGAACGGCATTCAATGATTCAAGCAATCCAATCAACCAACTAACCTCCAGCATTTTGATTGCAAATCAAATTGCAGAAGCGTTAGTTCAGCTCTTATATGCCCCATGCTGAGTTAGTCAAGGGATGACATTAAATCCCCCTTCCCTAATTTTCTTATCTTTTGCCCAGTAGGTAGGCCTAGTTTGACCCACAGATGCTTCAGAACTGAGCTATTTGCCTTGCCCTTATTTTAGCATTCCTGCCACAGTCTCTGGAGCCAGCTGTAATAAATGATGGTGGATAGGTGGGTGGAAGAGAATCTTGTAATTGATTATTGAGTGTTAAAGAGGAAAAAAATTATCACAGGTGGTGATGGCAGATGTGACAGCCCAGGATACTTGGCAAAATAGAGTGCATATTGGATTACAAAGATACCATGTCTGATGTGAAGCTGACCGCTGCGCTTTTCTTCACATTACCTCCCCCCTCCTTTATTTGTCCTTTGCATAATCAAAAGTTATGAAGTTTTTTTTTCTAAGTCCCAACTTTGGTTTCTTTTGCTGTTCTATCACTGGCATTGCTAACATCTGCTGTGTGAAATTAGGTGACTGTAAAAGCCTTCTGATGCAACGGTGCCGGCAATTAAATGCTTTCAAATTTAGCAGCTATGTTCAGACCTAGGAATAATGTAAGGGCTAGATGAAGGGTAACCACCATAGAAACATTCTTTGGCAGGAAGCCAAAGAAGCTGAAATTCCAGGCAGCGATTCAAAATGTTATTATTATTGCTAATTAGCACTACTAATTATTTCTATGAAGTTGGTCTCTCTCTTTTCTTTTCTTTTCTTTTTTCTTTTGCCTTTCTGGATATCATAAACCATCCATCATTTTTAAAATTGTTAGGATGATCAAGAGCAGTTGCCTGTCAAGTGGACAGCAATATAAATTGAGTTAGCAATAGTATACAATAGCACTTAGACTTATATACCACTTCATAGTGCTTTACAGCCCTCTCTAAGCCGTTTACAGAGTCAGCATATTGCCCCTAACAATCTGGGTCCTCATTTTACCGACCTCAGAAGGACAGAAGGCTGAGTCAACTCTAAGATGAGGAGTTTGTTTGTTTGTTTGTTTGTTTGTTTGTTTGTTTGTTTAAAATTTATATGGCCATCCAGCTCACAAAAGCAACTCTGATTAACAAACAAGAAAATTCATTGGGAACCAAAAAGATTACAGCTATGGTCATTTTTACAATCAGAATAATGTCAAGATGATCTTACTTAGTCTTCTGTGCAAATGCCTGAGAAAAGACCCAGATTTCTAAGGCCTGACAGAAGGCCAATAAGTTGGGGCTATCCTAACCTCAAGGATTACTGTTCCATGACAATGAAAGTACTTTTTCTGGGTACCACACTTAACATTATTTCATGGAAGGGAGCCTGTGTCTTGACCCAGTGGCTTTGCCAGCAACAGCAGGGTCTGGTTGATGATTCTGGGCTATTGAGACCAGAGGCTTCCCAAATAGTATCACTTTCCAGAAATCTCCACCTGTTCTCCCTTTCTCTGACAGACTCTGCTTCCAGGAAGCATTGGCCAAGTGAGGCAGGGCCAGCAGGGAGATGAAGTTTGTCTAGGGAAGACAAGAAAGTTGACTTGCTAATACACGTAAATAATGTGCAAAGTTATAAATAATGGGAAAGAGCATTATTAGAACAGCAACTACAAGGCTGAGTTATGCAAGAAACTCAGTACTGTTATACAGACAAGTGTTACAGAACAATCTTGCAATTAACCAATGTCTGCTGTAATGAGTTTTTATGGTAGTAATTTATGAAGCACTAAAATAAACTACACTATTAAATAAAAGTTTAATAGTGTTTTGCTTCCTGGATTCCTATCTATGTATCCAGTCATTGTCTCATTTATTAAGCTTAGAGCTACCTGTTGTGGGTACAAAAGTCCAACCAACCAATAGCTGCCTGGTAGCAAATAGCTGCCTGGAATTGTTGCTGCCATTAAGTGGCATCAGGGTTGTGCTGTCCTGTCCCCACACTTGCACATACCACAAGAGTTCTATAGGTATTTCTTCACACCCCCAAACAGATCCTCAGAAAGCGCCCCTATTGTGTAGGTCCAGATTCTGAGCTCAGTACGGCAAGAGTCAGTGGGTAACCAAGTCCAATGGGCACACATAAAGTCCAGGAAAGCAGTCCACAACTCAAACAGGCCAAGATACAAAACTGGGCACATTTCTTCAGGAACACTCAAGTCCTCAGGGCAGAGCTAAGTAGGTGACACTGGTACAGCCCTTCATGAGAGGTGAGGTTGCCTCCTCATGAGTAATCTAGCTGACTGGCATTGTGCCTGTGTCCTCTCTACTCTACCCATCCTTGGATCAGGAGGAGTGTGGACTCCACCTCCTCTTCATTGCTAATGGGAAGCAGCTGCTCCCAGTCCTAGCCTGGAGCCTCCTGGACAACTTGCTGCAGCTGTAGCTCATTTCACTTAGCCTCAGCCTGTCGCTCATCCGATCAACCCAGCTGAAGCTGCTCTGTCAAGATAAGCACTCTGCAAGCTCCAATCCTGACCAACAGTCAGCTCCGGGCTTTCCACTGCTGACTCAAACTCACCCTCCTCCTTTGTACTTGCATCCAGAGAGAGGTCCGGTAGCAGATTTATGAAAGGGGTTCTTGGTTACTTGTTTTATTACCATTGCTCCTGTTGAGATATCATTTGACATACATGGAAGTTACAGCAGCATTAGTATGCTGCACAAATATTCACAAGAAAGGCAAAAGTGCTCTCTAGTAATGATCTACACATGCCTTAGACTTCTATGAAACACTCATAAGCTTATGCAAAAATAAATTTGATGGACTTGAAAGTATCATGAGACTTACTGTAGCATAATAATTATTTTTTTAGTTTCAACCAAAAATAGTTTTTTTCCTTAACTGACAATCTGGGACACAGAAGTGCTGCTTGGATATAATATTTATAGGTTTTTCAGATACTCTGGATAATTGGCAAATTAAGCAATAAACTATAGTTTCCCCAGTTCCATTTTTGATAGTTTCTGGAAACCTGAGCTTCCAAGAGCAATGAAATGGAAATCTACTGAAATATAATAATTATTAAAATAATATTCTGAATAATCCCCTCTTTAGGAAGAGAATAAGGATAAAATAGGACATTAGCATAATTAATGAGTTTAAAAAGTACCAAACATTCCAAAAAAAATGAAAAAGAGAAAAAGTGGAATTAAAAATTCCAGCTGTATCCTTTCATATATGTATATTCATAGGTCATTAAAACACACACATACACACATCAGCCAGCTCACATCACATCACAAAATGGTGAAGCACTTTGCCTTAACTATACATTTAACAGACTTAAGGATTAAGAGATCGCTGAGACAAGTGCTAGTGCCATGGAAAAAAATTGTTTTTTTTCTATATAGATTTCTTTTTCTTGCTCTTCTTGCCATTTAAAAAATATGAGCACTGGGTTTTGTTTTGTTTCCTATGTCAGTCTGACTTAACAGCTAGCTTTTCTGCCTTAGGCTGCAATTCTCAGCACACTTGTTTTGAAATCAATGGAATTAGTTTCAGATAAAAATGGTTAAAATTGGCTTCTTCCAGGGGCCCTTGCCAGCCAGCACAAGGGGGAAGTTCATCCTTTGGCATTCGCTCCAGTAGCTTCAGTGAGCAACACATACAGAATTTTACACATTTGTGGGATTCCTTAAGAATTCAATTCTCTATGCATTAATGAATGAGGTCAAAGCTCAGATAAATTATTTTTGTAACAAATTCCATCATTTTAAAAAAAAACGTTGTGTAAGACAGTGATTGATTATAGCATAACAGAATTAGGGTTTACTAGTTAACTAGAACAAAGAACTTAGTTTGTGCTCCTGGTTCAAATTCCTATATTAGAAAACTTTCTGCATAAAAAAAAAATAGGCCATTTGTTTGCTTAGTCAACTCATTTTCAAGCTCATAATACACCCTGTAAAGGATGCCTATCATTTATGAATTTATATCCTGTGGTTCTGCGCCAATAGTGCCCAAGACACTTAATAATAAACATAATACTACCTCAAAATATTTAAAAAAATAACTGACTATACCATAAATTGGTACAGAATAAAATTGCACAACAATAGAATAGAGATTCCAAACCAAGCCAAATCCAACTCACTGACCAATCCCAGCTCAGGTACCACAGGCTGAAATATGCTTTTCTTTGAATTTCCTTGCCCCTCCCTTACTTCTGCATATTTTAAAATCTGTATTAGTTTTATAAGCAAATAGAATCTTTCGAACAACCTAATCCATGCCAAATGAGACAATGATCTGCAGTTTGGCATAAACATACACTAGATTCCAGAGAAGCTGTTTTAACTATCTGTAATCGGTGCAGAATATGGCAACCAACCTGTTGGCAGATGAAAGCCACTATATCATGTCACGCTGGTTTTGCCAGGACTCCACTATTACCAATATGCTTCCAGGTACAAGTGAAAGTACTTGTTTTAAACCTAGAAAAACCCCATAAGGCTCATGTAGCTAGTATCTCCCAGACTACCATCTTCAAGCAGAATCAACTGAATAGAGGTAGAAATGCTCCAGATCTTTACTGTCTAAGAAATTAATGGAGAAAGGCCCACAAGTGGATAAAACCAGCAGTGTTTCACATAACTTTGGAGTAGTATTCATGAACATCTCCTGGGTGGGAGTGGCAAAACAGGACTCGTAACCCAACAGCAATAGGAGGTCAACCTATTCGCCAAAGCACCTGAAGCAGTGGTGGGTTCCTTCTGGTTCGGCCCGGTTCGGTCAAGCCAGTAGCGGTGATGCTATTACGTCACCGAACCGGTTCTCTTTCTTTGGGAGCTGGGCCCTCCCACCTACCCCCGCGGTATTCCTACCTTTTATTTCTTCTTTTTCAGCCCAGCTGAGAGGTGCGGCAGATTGGATTGCCGCACTTCAGCTGGGCAGATTCGTAACGCGCTTGCGCGGAGCACAAGTTTGGTGCGCATGCGAGTGAAGCGCGTGCACAAAGAGAACCGGTAGTAAAGCCGGTTAGAACCCACCACTGACCTGAAGGCAGAAAAAAAAGCAATGGATGGAAACTAATCAAGGAAAGAACTGTTAGGATATGGTTTGAGCCTAACAAGTTGTCCAGGCAATATATGTGTTCTGTGACTTTAATATGAATATGTATTGTGTGACTTTAAAGGTTTTCTTGTTGATTCATTGTAATGCTGAGTCATGCTGTAATTAGGTAATGACTGGTTGTGAGAGTATTTAAGCAAGGTATTGTAACGTGTTCAGTTGCTGCTATGATATGCTGCCATTGTGTATGAAGCTGAGATGATATGCTACCATTGTGTGTGGAGCTGATGATAAGCTGCCATTGAGAGGAGTTGCTAACATTCTGCTAATCATCGTTTGATGGATCTGCTACCATTGTGGTTTGTGAACCAGAGTGAGTTTGTTATTCTAACCAACTACTGTTTGTTTGGTAAGAAGGTATCTGTAACTACTGGACTGATTTACTGGCAAAGACTTGGAATTTGTTTAAAGACTATGAGACTGTTTTTTCTACTATAAAGTAAGCACGTTTCCTTGTGCATTTACTCTGCTGGTTGGTAACACAACAACAATATCCTTAACAAGAACCAACCTAGAACTAAGGAGAAATTTCCTGACAGTGAGAACAATTAATCAGTGGAACGGTTTGCCTTCAGAAGTTGTGGGTGCTCCAACACTCAGAGGTTTTTAAGAACAGATTGGACAGCTGTTTGCCTGAAATGGTATAGGATCTCCTGCCTGAACAGGGAGTTGGACTACAAGACCTCCAAGGCCCCTTCCAACTCTGTTATTCTGTTAGCTATCTACGAGTTCTGTGCCTGCATCAGACACTGGGAGGCAAATACAGAATTCCAGCATTTAATTGACATTACCAATTTTCTGAGGACACTATTGGTTGTGATTAGTTATAGGAGGTGGACATGTTTTATGAAAGACCGATGCATTTATCATTATATACTGATAGCTATGAGACGCATTTTCTGCAATTTCACTGTTGTTTGGATGTGACTATGCTGCGAAGCCATTTTGGAATTTGGCAGCATAGCATTTATCTGAAATAAATAAAGGAGTTATGATCCATATGATCCATTGAACTCAAAGTGACTATAATGTGGTTAAATTTAGACTGTTATTTATGAAAGCAAATTGGACATGATGGAATTTGGGCCTACATGGTCTAATGATATGATATACCTTTCTTCTGCATCATTGTGTGTGGTCCCCTCCTTTCAACATCTATTTTATTCTTTTCCTCAGTGAGAATAAATCAGAAAAATCTTTTTTTTAAAAAAAAAAAGAATTCCTTGGCAAATTGTTCATGTTTCACATATAGGCATTCTGGCAGATTTGTTGAAATTCAGTTTTAATAGCTTAGCCCAGAGTACTACAACTATATTGTAGGTAAAATGCCAAAACTATTCACAAGCTACAACATTTACTGGATGATTGCTGCAGGCAGCATTAAGCACTATTCTTAGGATCTCTTTATATCAGACAAAGTATTGTTTTATACATAATCCATGCTTTCAATGACCATAACTGCATGTTGACAAGTTGTCTCTTGTATCTACCAAGAGTGGCAAAGGCTGAGGAGATACCAGGGGAACCTAAGCAGGAAATGTCTAGAAATCATTGTCTTGTAGTTTCTGTTCAGTAACCAACTAGTAAAGTTCATGCTAGAAACACAGACACATTGTGAAATGTAAAGAAAACATGAGAAATATTACATTTGTTGAGAAGGAATTTCATAAATGTTTAAGGGAACTACTGCTGTTGGGAAACAATTTTTTCTGCATAATAACTGTGAGCGAGACTTGTTCAGTCTGTGTTTTTTTTTCAAATAGGAATTTTCTCTGTACATTTATTTGTGTGTCCGTGTGTGGTTTTGCTTTCCTTAGATACAAATGCACCAATATTATTTTTGCAACAGGATTTGTCTTAGAATTCTTCTGAACTTTTACTGTTGCTATTCCACCCAGAAAACAGATAGCATTTTCAGTTAGAAATGCATAACCCTTGAACCCAACTAGTCAGAATTAACATGCAAAATTGGAAACTGTAGCATGGCCTTTTTAGAGGCTTAAAGATGCCAGTTCTGATTTCATGTCTTTGGACTGCAATAGCAAAATATTTGGAATCATGTTAGCAATGTGTTAATGGTTTTGCTATTCATTTTAGACAGTAGATTTATAGCAATTTACCAGTAGGACCATCGGTAGAACTTAAATTCTTTTTTCTAAAAATTATTTTTTTTCTCATATGTCCCCAATTTTAAGTTAAAAATGATAATATATTTTCAAAATGTGTGTAAGGAAAAAAAATGAGTGAAAAGACCTACACTATATAGTCCATCCTTAGACATGAAAGTTTATTGGGTAATTTTGGTCACTCTGTTAGTCCTGTCTGTCTGTCTGTCCGTCCGTCCATCCATCCATCCATCCATCCTTTACCATCTATCATCTATCTATCATTTATCAATTTATTTATTAAATTTTTATGCTGCCTAAGTCCCCTGTAGGGTGACAACAAACTATCTCAGAGTTTTTGTAAAAATGCGAGAGAATATTCATGAAAGTTGCTGTGAACTCCTGGAGGAAAAGCAGATAGAAATCACATCAAAACAGATCAAGGAATAAGAAAGTAAATGAGTTAATTGCACTGAGCATATTATTATTATTTATATATTTATTAACAAAGTTTATAGGGTTCATTCACATCCAATTCTAAGCAGCCTACATTCCTATTTTACTACAAAATAATTAAAATAATGAACATACTAAAATACAACAATTATCTCATAACATGTTGTATAAGGGTGCATACTTAAGGGAGGGCTGGCGGGAAATCCCCAAAGTCAAATAAATCAGTACCTCAATGTGGCAGGAAATCAGATTATAGCAGACCTTAAAAATGCCCTAAAATAGCTAAATCTTGAAGGCTTTCCTAAACTCAAACAGAACTAATGTCAGTCTAATCATTTTTTAACACAAAACTTGAATATGTTGGCAAGGAGTCAATATAACCATTTACAATTGGATCATGCATATGGTATCCATTTCTTATAACAGATTGATGGATGCCCAAAAACGTTTGACCAAAATAAATTCTGCCCAAGAAAAATTCAGGTTTGGGGGCTGTTGGGCCTACATCATGATGACAAGTTAATAGTAACTGAATAAAGAATAAACATATTTTGAGAAGCTATATAATTGATTTAGAATAACTCCTGCATCCATGGTAACTACATAACTGACATCTCAGCACCTGAAATAACCAACAATACCCATTCTCCCCAGTTTAACTAAAGACAGCCTATAAACAGAATCAGAGTTCTATATTATAATTAGAACCATCATAGCAATCTGAGGTAATTAGCTCAAAAATATAATAATATCTTGCTACATTATAATTAGAGAAGGGCAGATTTTGTGTACTTGCATGTACCATGCCTAGTAATATTTCAAAGAAGTTGACCTGGCTGTGGGAAGATTCACAGGTTTTGTACAGTCTGATGAAATGGCACTCAAAGTACTTGTAATGTACGTAGGAATGACCTTGGGAGACAAAAGGAAGAGCCAAAGCCTAGAGAATGTTATGATAAGCAAAGTTGAATCTGAAAAAGAGGAATGGCAAAAACATCTCAGCAGAAGGGACCCTCCCTAGTTTTTGGAGAGTCAAAGTGGAGAGGGTGAGACCTCTACTTTCAGACTTGCAAGATTAATGTCAGCCTTATAGGGTAGTCTAGGCAAAATAACATCCAAAAGTACTAGCTCTAAGTAATTACATTAATGTAAATTAATTACAGTAATTACATTTATGTAAATTACATTAACATAACCTTCTAAGTCTGAAAGCACCCCCTTCATCCTCTCACTTTGACTCTCCCCAAAACTTTCACCTATCTTCCAAGGTCATCTTATATATACCATTTTCTCTCTCTGATTCTCTTTCATTCTCTCTTTCTTTCTTTCTTTCTCTCTCTCTCTTTCTCTCTCTCCCACTTTCTCTCATACTCGCTCTCTCTCATTCTCTTTCTCTCTTCCCCTCTCTTTCTCTCTCTCATCTCTCTCCCCCTTTCTTTCTCTCTCTTTCATTCTCTCTCTCTCTCTCTCATTCTCTTTCTTTCATTCTCTCTCTGATTCTCTCTCTGTCTGATTCGCTTTCTCTCTCTCATCTCATGGGCCAGTCAGTGTCTTGGAGCTGAGAGGAAGTCAAGTGTCTCCTGAGAGACCAAGGCGCACGGAGCACCAAAAAGAAGAAGAAATGGCCACGAGATCCAGCAAGAGACTAAGCTTCGCTCCCACTCTGGAATATGGAGCGAATCTCCATCCCCCACCCTTTTCTTCTCAGGCCACACGAGGAGTGACTGGGAAGGGAGGGCAAGGGCCGGGGACAGCCATTGGTGGGTTCAGCTAACAGGAAGCTACAGCAGGGGGAAGAAACAGCCCGGGGTTCCTGCCACCCGTTGCTTCAGCTCTCCTGCATCGCCACCCCCCCCTTACACCATTACCTCATTCCAGCTGGCAAGAGCTGCACTGCAAAGTTGCAAGTTGCACAAACCTCCCTTGCCAGTGGAGATTTACAGCCCTACCATGAGCTGCCTGGCCAGCCCCATATTCCAGAGCTCTAGTCACAGGACTGGCCATTGCTCATCCTGGAGCAGCTTCTCCACCCGGGTGCGCTGTGGACCACCAAAATTTTCTCATGGACCACCAATGGTCCACGGACCACCGGCTGGTGACCCCTGGTCTAGATCAAGGTGATGATTCACAGAGTGTCCAGAGACAACCACAAGGAAGCTACTCAATCATCATTCCTTGCTCTTTGCCTTTTGCATCTAACAATAAATTCATAAGATTATGTTTTTACAAAAAATATAAAATAAAATAAGGTAGGCTCTATTTTTCTTCATTTCTTCATCTGTTTTACACAATGTATATGTATGCGGGAGGTCAGGATGACTAATGAGAACAGAGAATGAATGAAATCTGCTAATGAGCCTGGAGTTGCATGAAAGACATAGAATGGTAAAAGTGGCCCAAACATATACCATCTAGTGTTACCATGTAACTTGTGTGGAGTGCACAAGGTGGTTTCAGACCACTTCTCACTAACCCACATCGCAAAAGCCATTATGGCAACTGACACTAATTGGACCCTGTGTTGGCAGTCTCAGCAGAGAGGTTGAGAATGGGGAATTCCCATTTGATCTCTAACATGTGTCCTTTTGTTAAAGACTTATCACATCCAACTGAATCGATTCCACTGTTCAAAGAAGTGGGTAAGACAACCAAGGCACAGCATAATAAAAAGAAAGAGAGAGAGGGAGAGAAATGGAAGCTTCTTTCAACAAGGACAGAATCCAGCAAAACTAATTTTAATTTAAAGGAATAGCAAAAGCTTTATCACCTTCGATGCCGAATGGCAAATAGGAAGACTTTAAAGATACATGTATAATATGAAAAATTTTAGAGCAGCTTTGCATATATATCTACTCCAAAATTGTATATGGTCCAAGAGCAAACATTACACATATAAATGCTTTGATTTTTCATGGTGCAAATAGCTCTCTAGTATGTAGAGAGCATGTCTACAAAGAAAAATCAAAAGGGGGCTTAGAATCATTTTAGTAGCAAACAAATAAAAAAGAAATCACCCATTCATTCCCAAATATATTCATTTTCAATGACAGGAACTCCTAGTAACTGTTAGTAAAAGAAATCCAGTTCCAATGCAGGCAATTGTTCAGCTAGTAGCCTATTCTTGCTGCCCTAGAAATATTTTAAAACTATAGTTCCTGGGAGTTTTTGAGTTTCATCGTGTGCATCTGGCTGATCACAATACATTTTGTAAGACATTATAGAACAATTACACCAAGTATAGATTTACAAGCCTTCTCTCACAAAGTATTCTAGCCCTTTTCAAGATGAGTGAATTTCATTTTCCATCATTCCCAGACAATATAAGAAGAGGAGGATGAGATGGGTAAGGTGCAAACCTTGTATTTATTTGTATTTTACATAGGCAGCATGCTTGCTGTAAAGGGAAGGCAACCAATAATGCATGCAAAATCATTTTAAGGGCCCCTCAATGAATTTCAAAATAAATAAGGAAGACCATTTACTTTTAGGCCTTTTGCTTTTGATTACTCCGGTAAGCCTATAACTACTTCTACTTTTCATCAGTAAGGACACTAAATGCAAAGCAGTGGGATAATTAATAAAAACTAGACACTTAAAGTATTATAAAAATAAATTTCATTGCATTAATATTTACTGTAATTATATCATTCCAGATATATTAATTACCACTACTTGCATTCTGGCTGTATCAATTTCCTTTCACCTGCCAAATCACCTGGACATCTTTCAGCTTCCTTATCTCCAGATGCCTGTCTGGCTACAGGCCTACATTAGCTTTTGGAATGTGAGAGGAATATTAGTTCTGCAATCTCTTTGGAAGGAATGGGAATAAACAGATTTTCAGAAATTCTGAAGGAAGGGGAGAAAAAAAGGCTTATCTGAGTTTTTTCTGATATTTCTTCTCTCCACCAGATTCCTACTCTGGAGGAAAAGGCCAAGAGAGTCATAAGTACTATTCTTCTCAGTGTACATTTTTGCAGATAGCAATTCTTCATAAAAATGGCATGTAACTCCCAGCAATTCTACCACATTAGACAAATATAAATGCGAATTTGCTCATAACTTCATTCCTTTCTCCATTGTTACACAAATTGTTGCACATATTGATTAAATAAGTAATTCTCAGATTAATAAGAATTTTAAACAAAATAAACTGGATTGATTATTCAGTTAATGAATAACCTAGGTTTAAATTTTTTTTGTGTGTTCAGAAGGGCGGATCAAAAGGAGGAACTCTAGTTAGCTAGAGACTTCCTGATTTAATCACAGACAGACATACATTTATTTCTTCATTCTATAAAATAAAGCAGAATTATTCCCTAACATCAATAATTGGGAAAAGTGATGGGTGAAGATGCTATATAATGTAGTAAAAATTTGCTACTTTTAAAGAAATAAATTGATTTTGGTTATTTAACAGATAATGCAAATAGAAATTATCAAAGTGCCCCAGAAATTGAAATAAAAAGGGGGCAATCAACTGCTGACAAATGTTCCTGATTTAATTTATTTAATTTATAATTTATTGATTAATTTAATTATTAATTAACTTTACTAATTAACTTAATCACCGTTTGCATTCAAGGAAGAATTATGCAAAATTTGTCTCTTAGCTTTTCAAACCAGCAATCATATGAGGCAAATACATAACCTTGTTCTACATATATTTGTATATGTAGTGTGAATTTATGAGTGGTACAATAAGAGCCAGTTTGGAGTACAGATAGTCCTTGACTTATGACCACAATTGAGTCCAAAATTTCTGTTACTAAATGAGACATTTGTTAAGTTTATTTTGCCCTATTTTATTACTTTTTCTTGCTACAGTTGTTAAGTGAATCACTGCAGTTGTTAAGTTAGCAACACAGTTGTTCAGTGAATCTGGCTTCCTCTTTGATTTTGCTTGTCAGAAGGCCACAAAAGTGGATCACATGACTATGGAACACTGCAACTGTCATAAATATGCACCAAGTTTTTATCATGTGACCATGGAGGTGCTAAAACAGTCATAAGAGTGAAAAATGGTCATAAGTCATTTTTTTTCAGGGCCGTTGTAGCTTCAAACAGTCACTAAACAAGTGACTTAAGTGACTTAAGTCGACGACTACCTGTAGTTGTTAGGCATCAGGCTATAAACTGGGAGACTGGGAGTTCTACTCTTGCCTTAGGCATGAAGCCAGCTGGGTGATCTTGGGCTAGTGACTTTGTTTCGGCCTTAAGAAGGAAGTAGTGGCTAATTACTTCTCAAAAAGCTTCCCAAAATACTACAGGGATTTGTCCAGGCTGCCATCAGGAGACAAGTCTGAGTCAAAAGCACACACACACACACACACACACACACACACACACACAAAGCATGAGTTCTAACACAAAAAATATACTCTTTTCCTATTTGAATCGATACAGAAAATTGATCATTTGTTAAAGAGGAAGCAACTGGACTTTCTTCTTTTTCTTTGAAGATGTTTCACTTCTTATCCAAGAAGCTTCTTCAGCTCTGACAGGATAGTGGGAATGCAGACAGCTGGTCATTTGAAAGTCCAGTTGCCTCCTGAAAAAGCACCTTTGGGACAACCATGACCTGGATGACGGAGAATCTTTACAGACACTTAGCTATACAATTTTGGATGAACACCCTTGGAATGGTGTGAGTGTAGGAATGTATTTGCAGAGGGAAAAATAATTGCAGACTACAGGAACCAAGAGCACTACTCAGGTGACCCTGAGGACACAGATAAACCTACAAGTGTTTCAACAACCCTCTAAAAGGATGCAAATGATCAGCTGTCTGCAAGGAATAGAAATCCTTCTATTCCCCACTATCCTATCAGAGCTGAAGAAGCTTCTTGGATGAGAAGCAAAATGTCTTCAGAGAAAAAACAAGGAAGTCCAGTTGCCTCCTGAAAAAGCACCTTTGGAGCAACCATGACCTGGATGTTTGAGAATCTCTACAGCAGTGTTTCTCAACCTTGGAAGCTTGAAGATGGGTGGACTTCAACTCCCAGAAGGGCAGAGAACCGGTTGTTAAATTATTTGAATCCCACCACTGAATATACATCTGCAAAAATGTAAAATTATTTTGGCATCCATACCTCATGTCTCTATAAATATAAACTGCCTATTAATTAAAAAGAGATAGTTTGCATATATCAAACGTCTATGCATCTCAGATAAAAGTTTTAATCAATAAATGTAGATGTAGTACTGAAAATACGATAGTGATTCATGTGATGTGGACATGTGCCAGAATGGCTCCATTTGGGTAAAAAATTATATACTAGATTTGTTATGAAAGATCTATTGGTTTTTCTAGATGCTCACAGTGTTTGCATTATACGGTGCATCCATATTATGGGTCTTCACAGGAGTGGCAGGGAAATGCTGACACATGGATGATGATGTCATCACACATTTATCTCAGTTTATGTTTCTGTACATATGTCACAGGAAAAAACTTAAAAATGGTAGAAGTATATGTGGTAACATTTGTATGACAACATCAGCTCATCAATGTCATCAATTTGATTTGACATCTATGCAGATAACTCTAGATTTTTGATAGCAAAAAAAATACTACTTCAAAGGTAGAAAATACGTGTTCTTGACTTATATATAACTTGAAGAACTGACTTTTCATACCTGATCAAGTTTTCTGCTACTGTGAGTCTTGATTGATGGATGTTTTCAGTCGGTTTATATTACTAAGAGTTTAGTGTAATTTTCCGTTTTTTAAAAATCTTTTCCAAAGAAAAGGTAAATATAAACAATTGTATGGTAAGATATGAACATGTATGTAAGTTCAATTGAATCATCTTCAGCTGAGGAATGTGTAATTCTTCTTTTAGTTTTTTCTTTATGCATTTCTTTTTCTTCTCAATAATAATAATAATAATAATAATAATAATAATAATAATAATAATAATAATAATAATAATAATAATAAAAAAGAGAATGATCTTGATAAATAAAAATTACATCAAAACAGATGAAAAAGTATCATGAGCACAAAAGACCTGTATTGGAACCAAAACAGCGAGCAGAGATGATACAAGTGGCAAAATATCATTTCGACTTATCAGATCAATTTAAAATAACTGCATCAGTAGACTCCTTCATAAAGCTTTAAGCATACACAACTCCAAATATGTAGTTCTAGAAGTTCACTTGACTTTCTGTTCCCACAGCTCACTATGGCAGAAACAGGCAAGCCAATTTTAAATTGAAAAATAGCTGTGGTGGAAGACGATGCCTCCAGGAGCAAAGAGGCCTCTTCAAATTGGTTCTGTAGAACATACCTAGATTATCTGCCAGACGTTCTTCCCAAATGGTTTCCCCCGTCAATACTTGCATGGGATCTGTCTTCATTTCTTCTCTCATCTGAACAAAAAAATAAAGCAAAGTAATGCCACAGCAGCAGCAGGGATAACAAGGGAGATATATTTCGGTCTATGAAATAAATACAGATACAGTAAAAGGCATAAAGATGAAGGAAGAACATGACTGTTGGGGGGAAACATTACAATCAGAGGTGGGATTCAGCAGGTTCTGACCAGTTCTGGAGAACCGGTAGCGGAATTTTTGAGTAGTTTGGAGAACCGGTAAATACCATCTCTGACTGGCCCTGCCCCCATCTATTCTCTGCCTCCCGAGTCCCAGCTGATTGGGAGGAAATGGTGATTTTGCAGTAACTTTCCCCTGCCACACCCACCAAGCCATGCCACGCCCACAGAACTGGTAGTAAAAATATTTGAATCCCACCACTGATTACAATAATGGTTTGTCAGGATAGGAACATGCTGTTTTTTCCAGCTTGTATGCTTTCCTATCTTTTGGCATACCTGCATGGCCACAAAGAGACAGTTAACCACAGTTAAGTGTTATGCTTTCAATTAGCTACAGTTTATTATATAACAAAAGCTAAACTGCTGTTGGCATCTGTGTAAAACAATACATTTTCTAACTCATTTTCTAAAATTGGCTTCTTTCAAATTGTTGTTGGAGCAATACTTTTCCCAAATCATTTTCTAAAATTGTTTCAAATTACTATATCTAAGGTTAGACACAGTTGTTTAATTTCAGATAGAAATTAAAATTGTTTCTGAACATCACATAGTTATGTTAAAGGGAAATGGAGTACAAACACTTTGGGAAATGCTAGATTGAGTCCCTATCATGACAAACCCACAGTAACAGCCACTTGAACCTTCAGAATTAGACTGACCTGTTTTGGAACACATGGATTACTGTATAATAAAAATGTCTGCACATGCTCCGTTCCAAATTTAGTGAGAATGTTCAAAAGGATGCAGAGATTTTATTTAACATAAAAAGACCCAGGGGTGGGTTCTAAAATTTTTTACTACTGCTTCTCTGGGCGTGGCTTATTTTGTGGGCATGGCTTGATGGTCATGTGACAATTATTTAGAATTTAGCAGAGGTACTGGTCTACCAGGCTTTTAACTACTTGCAGAGCTGTACCAATCTACCCATTTATTTTTGCAGGCACTGATCTACTCATGTATTTTTGCAGGCACTGGTCTACCCATTTATTTTTGCAGGCATCGGTCTACTCATTTGCTTTCTTTAACACTGATCAGCTGTAGAGCAGCCCTTTGAAGCCCTTTGAGTTTAAACAGTTTTTTTTCCCCTCTAGCCATCAGCTGGGACTCAGGAGGCAGCAATAGATTGGGGGTGGGGCCAAATATAAGGTAAGAATAACATGGGGTTCGGGGGGAGGGAGGACAGAACCGGTTCAGTGACGTCATATCATCACCACTACCGGCTCGGCAGAACCAGGCCGAACCGGGAGGAACCCACCACTGGAAAGACCTCATAAACAGAGTCAAGCATTAATTTCCAGACAAATTATTCTGTTTTAAGCAAAAACAGAATGTTTTTAGTGTTTATCTTAATTTTCACATTAGCAACACTAGAATTTGCTTCCAATTTAACCTGGTTTATAAGAGTGAAGATTGGAAAAAAGGAATATAGATTATGTTGAAAATGATGTAATTCTGAATTGATATAAGATTCATTTCAAAATAATAAATATTTAAGTAAGCAATATTTACTAGGAAATTATTACTTCTGACAATCATACAAAGAGTTTACAAACAGCAAGCCAAAAGATCAAGTTTTAGGGCTTCTTTCTTATTGGCAGGTAGGGTGCACAAATACGGTGGTATGTTCTTTTTCCAGTAAAAGTTTTCTGTAAATAAAAAATATATTATCAATCTCATGTCTCAGTTTCTCCTCCAGAATTTTTTTGGAATTGTATTAAATCACAAACTTTCAACCTGGAGTTCTTCAGGAAATCCTGATTGTCATGGCTACTGGTAAACATTCAAGAGTGAATGGGTTTTGGAGTACAGCAGCACACACAAAGCAAATTGCTAATTTTTACTATGCCAGATTGAAGGTTTACTAGAAAGACATACAGATTAAGGAGTAATTAGGATTTGGGGCAATTGACAGAGATATACAAGGAAGTAAAGATAGAGTTGCAGAAGGGAGACTAAGAAAAGGAAGGAAGGAAGAAAGGAAGGAAGGAAGGAAGGACTTTAAATTTTTTTTCTAGAAATTGATAAGAGAGTGATTACCATTTATCCAACATTACAAATCAGCATGTAACATATTTGGAATAGAATGGAATGATCTAGGAAGGATTATTCCCATGAAAATAGCATGGTTGTTTGCTTATTTATTAAATTTTACACATTTCAGAAGGAAAGTAATCAAATGAAGGTTGCCAGCAAATTTTATAGTTTTTGTATAGTTCCTGCCTGTCCCATGTTAAATAGCGAAATCTGAAAAGAATGTGCACTTAGGCTCTTTTGAACAGAATTCAAGTAGCGAGTTGGGAACCTGCTAAGATAGGATTCCTGCTTGCATTAGGCTTCTGATCACATTACAGTGAAAATGAACAAAAGCCTCTTAAGTAGTTTTCCCTCACTGTGGACAGACTGGGGACTGAGGATGGCATAGCAGAGAAGTTGGGAAGAGGGATGGGACCCTCATGTGAGCAGGCTGAATGGCTGCAGGAAGCTAAAGTAAACTGAGAAATAAATACAGCTTTTGGCACATAAATGTTAGCACTGGCAATTGATGAATCACATGGAGATAAAATAGCTTCAGAATACCTTATGTTTTGAATTATGTCTTTGAACGGATGGAGCTGGCTGATGAATGTTAAGAAATGGGAACCATTAAACTGCCCACATCTCTGGCCGTGACTGGATATTTGCCAGAGGTACTGGGGTTGTCCATTTTGCCGTTAGTACAAGGTACAAGTATTTGCTATTCACACTGCCAAGATTAGAATGGGAAATGTTTCATTTTGTACTCTTATAAAATGAAAATCAGGAGGAGTCTGCTAACACATTTTCAATTTAACATATTTTATTAAAAGGCCTGAGCTTTCCTGAGCTGCAGCTCATTTCATCAAATGCATTGCAGCAGCTAAACTGATGTAGGATCTGCATTAGAAAGAAGCTGGGCAGGGGATAGGGATGCCAATACAGATTGTTTGTGACACAAGTAAATTGATATAGGCTATGAGTTAAAAAATCCCCATGAATGGCTGAGGAATTCTGGGAGCTGAACGTGAAATTGAAGTTCACCCATATTAAAGTCCCAAGTTTGATAAACACTGATTTAGACCTTCAGAAATAGCCTGAAATACTATTTCCATTTGTCTCATAAGTGAGCTGTGGCTCATGAAGCTGAATGCCTTTAAGAATATTTATTAGCCTGTAAAGCTGCTGTCCAACTTCTAATTTGGGGATACCATAGACCTGTGTTTTTCAAACTGGGCAACTTTATGAATTTAGGTGAAGTTCTGGGCAACTTTATGAACTTAGGTGAAGTTCTTAAAATGTGGGGAATCCTGGGAGTTGAAGTCCATACATCTTAAACTTGTCCAACTTTGGAAAACACTGTTATAGACTAACATTCTGTCTACAGTGTCTTATAAAGTAAAGATACCTGAACGTTGCTTTGCTATTTAAGACAATTATATGGAAAACATTCAGATATTTGCTTACAGATCATCCAATCTCAAAATAAAATGTATGTTGTGAAATAACTGGGGAGAAGGAAGAAACTGGAAAGGCATTTTAGCACTTTATCAATGTGCCTTGTTCCGTATTTCTGTTGCAATGTGTAGTAACTCATTTGGCCTCAAGCTTACCTCACTTTGCAGTATGTGGGTAAAATAGTTTGGTACAGCTCTGGTTGTAATAAATCCTTCAGAGGAGAGTCTTATAATGGGAACTTTGACAGGCTCTTACCTACAGCAGTGTTAGCAATCTCAGCTAAACACTGGATCACACAAGAGAAAGGAATCTCTTGTATTGGAAGCTCCTATGCCTATGACAGGCTTGAAAAATCACAGTAATCATACAAGCCATTTGGGGGCTGCCCATTCATGAGGGGGGAGCCATCGTCTTTCAAATAAACATTGCAAGATTGCTTATTTCCTCTTAGATTTAATTGAAAGAAAAATGGCTGTAGCCTTGATACTCCATTGGTATGACCTATCATATTTCTCTATCAAGTACTAGCAAGGAGAAAATATACATCAGCTATCAGTCATTTTCTTGAAAACTTCACTAGCTCCTGGGAAGGTTTATCTATCATATAAAAAAAAAGTTTGAGAAGAACTTCACAGTCAGTAATCATTATTTCCCCATAAACACTACTACAGATTTAACTGAGATTGTCCCATTGGTTTAAGGGAGGGGGTGCCTCAACAAAAGAAAGCTTAAAATGATCTAGAATAAAATCAGATTTAGAAGCACAGGCTGTGTTTTCATGTATCCTTCTTCTTTTGGTTATAACCAAGTTCATAGGAGATAAATCTAGGTAAGTTTCCATCATACAATTACAAAAACCTTCTTATATTCCCATGAAATTAATTCTGATTTGATGAAAAACAGACTACCTAGAAATGGGCTTCATACAGTCCAAAAAGTAATAGAATAGATTTTTTAAGGATTCACTTTCTGCATGATTTTAATTTACTGAAGATACTTTCAAATCAATTAATTCAAATTGCATTAATTAAAAAAAAATACATTGTTCACATTCATTTCCATTTTTTTCTGTTGTTTCATTGCTTCTTTCCCTTTTCCTACATTCATTGATGCTCTCAAGAAGGAAGTAGCAAAAAATAAACCCAGAGAGAATTTTTTTCAGGTATTCAGCATATTTTCAATACAATCAAGTCCATTTCAGCAAAGGAGAACAGTATTTTATTTCCGAAAAGACCATCTAAGTAAGCTCGAACCCTTTGTATAGCTAAGTAGAACATATTTTGCTTAGCTTTTCCTTAGCCAGCCTTCTTGAATCATTGATTGACATGGGAAGGGAGTTAAGCATGAAGAGGTAAATTGAAATTTCACATAGACTGTCCTTAATGTGTCAATTTGGTTTGTAAATTAAGAATGCCTTCAGAATAGATTGAAATAGTTTTTAGAGATAAAGTCCGATATGGACATTTAATCTAGGATAAGGTTTTCAGGGAAAATGGCCAAAGAGACTCCCATATTTTTATCCCGCCATTTGACATATCTATATAGAGAGTCTGCCCTATTTGTTTTCTTATGATGTGAAAACTGGGATAAATATATTTTAAATCAAGGAATTTATTCTCATAGGGGAAGCTTGCCCTACAAATATGCCTTTTCAATAGATGGTTAGCAGAAAATAGGATTATAAAAACAGAGGGGGAAGATGGTGTGTTCACTGCCCTGTTGTCCTTGTGTGAGTGTTAACAAACACAATGATCTTTCCAAAACAGCAAACTGAATTCATGATTGTCTTACCCAGATCTTAAAGAATTGGTATGCAACCTGAAATGGCCAAATTAATCTTTGATTAGGGATAATATCTATGTTTATTGCTGATTGGAAATCCTTCATGAATTATTTGCATAAAACAGGAAAAAAGAACTTACGATCTATAGTTTGGACAATTAGGATAAATTGTAGAAAGATGTAACTTTAGAGAAAGAAGTAAATTTATATATGTGTTTATAACTCCTGTAAAGGAGTCATTTTGTATATATTTTTTCTTTCATTTCTGTTTTTCTTCTTCTTTTTTCTTTTTGCATTTTTATTTCTTTTGTTTTCTTTTTTCCTTCTTTATTTCAGTTTGTATTTTTACTCTTGTTTTTAAAACTCAAGAAAATTCATTTGAGATCTAGCCAACAGTGAACAACCTCTTTGCCACCACTAAATTTAGTGAACTATAGCACTATGAACAAGCTAATTCTGCCTTGCTTTTAACTCAGTCCAATTTGTGGCATTGCAAAATTAAATATAAGTTTAAATACATTTAGTTCTACCCTGTTTTCCCCAAAATAAGACATCTCCTGATAATAAGACTGCTCGTTCCTGTTAGGGATGAACAGACTGAGGTAAAAGCTAACAGGTTTATTTCGCTAACATGCGTTTTAACAGGTTTGCTAGCATTGCGGCTAGCTAGGCTGCTCGGCTAACAGGAGCAGCAGCTGTCAGCCTTTGACAGCTCCTTATATACTCGTGCCTGAATTGAAACAGCCAATCAGAGCGCAGCTGCATCTGTAGACCAGAGTGGAGCCTGGACGCAGCATCAGTAGAGGGCGCACACATAGTCCTCGAGGTAGGCAGGCCTTTTCCTGACACGTCCTGACCTCCGAAGGCCTTCTGGTTCGTGTGGATTAGGTGGAAGCACCGAAGAAGTTCCTGAAGTGGTGTCAGTAGGTTCTTTGTCAGCTTGGGGAAGTGCCGTCACTGGAACAAAGTCCTCAGGTCCCGGTAAGTTGTCCTTGCCTCGAGTTGCATCGCAGTCCTCGACTTCCGACTCCGGCTCCCTGGGCTCATCTGTAAGAAACCATTTTTCTGGTGGTTGTGCTTTATTATTTGAATCATTTAAGTCAATGTGTTGCCCTTTTAATTGGTCTATGTGTCTTCTCCACATTCTTCCATTCCCCAGGGTTATTACATATAACCTGGGGCCTGTAACTTGTGTCAAAGACCAATCAAGCTTTTGAGCACATGACAATAAGGCCAAGCGCTTATTTCAGGGTTCAAAAACATATAAGACAGGGTCTTATTTTCGGGGAAACACCGTATTGAAAATGGACTGCATAGAAGTCTAATTTGTTATATTAATTGATTTCACTTTAGAGAGTGTATCTATCGCATTATCAGTAGTATCTAATGCATTTATTACCCATTCACTTAAAAGTCAACAAATCTTGAAAATCTCAGAAGCAACTAGACAATTTCAAACTCTCTGCATTTTCTCAGTTCTGTATCACCCTAGTCTCCATGGTATGTAGTGAGAAGCAATGTGGAAATAAGGCTTGATTTTGGAAAGATGTGTTTTTAATTTCCCTTTAATTGACTGATTTTTAATTTTGATATTGGCATTCGGTTGCCTGGGAAAATCAAGGTCTTCTGGATCAAATATTGTGGAAGCAGCTGTATTACAAGCTTTTCTGTACAGCCTGCCAATGGCTTTAACCTCTAACCTGTGACATTAAGCATAAGAGATCTTTATGCCACCACTGTGCTGAACTAGTCCTGGGCAGTTAAATATGCCAAATGGAAGTGTGCTCTAGATTGGTGTACACAAAAGACTTAACAGAAGCATGGCTACACTGTTTCCAGGAGGTAGGCCAAATGACAGCAGCCCTTCAATATTATTACTAAAACTGTAGGTCCAGGAAACAACAGACCTCTTAATTATGCAACTGCCTCTTTGCTCATTGTTAAAAACTACTTGCGATAAATAAAAGGCCAAAACACATAAAATACAGTATTGATAAGTTCAGGTAGTCGTCAGAATTACAACAGTGACTGTTCAAAGTCACAACAGCACTGAAAAAAGTGACTTCTGACTGTTTTTCACAGTTGCAATCTTTGCGGCATCCCCATGATCATGTGATCAAAATTCAGTGAATTTTGATCACTTGGCAACTCGTTCATATGACCATTGCTGTGCCCCAAGATCACGTGATCACTTTTGCCACCTTTTGACAAGCACAGTCAATAGGGAAGCCAGATTCAGTTAACAACCATGGTACTTTTCTCTTAAAAATCAGAAATATACAAAAAATATAGGGGAAATATTACTGATTTAAATATATATATATAATAAAAAATATTATTAGATTAAGGAGAGGTGAAGGAATATATCATAAGTAGAATTGTAGAACGTCACTCTGAAAAAATGCTTAAGAAGAAATTACACTCTTTTTGTGTATATGTTGTATAAATGTTTGTTGTATATATGTTACGTATGTCTTTTTTAATATTTATATTCAATAAAAACTACTTTTAAATAACAACCATGTTACTAACCTATCAATTGCAGTGATTCATTTAACAACTGTGGCAAAGGAGTCGTAAAATGGTGGAAAACTCACTTCCCAAATGTCTCACTTAACAACAGAAATTTTGGGGGTCAATTGTGGTCGTTCCTCAAGCACTGCCTGTGTGTAAAATAAAATGTATAGAGAACATTAACTAAACAATAAATAATAAGTTTAATAACTTAATAAATGATAATACCTCCAAACTAAAAATAATTTGACAGTACAATAATGATATTAAGGCCACTCTGTTTACAGGAATGCCAGTGAACAAAACTAAGCACCACCTTAGATGCTTCAAGGGAACTGTCTACTAATAGAAATAGTACCTTTTTTCTATCGGTCCAATTGAGTTGACCTGCTATCCAGAGGACTATATATTTTGCTGGTGTATTGATATATAGAAGAATGAAACAAACATGTAAAAACGGCTGTGTTGAGCCTTTCAAACAACAACAGGGAAGATCTCGCACAGGAATGTTGTTGTATCTGCCCTATAAATCCACAGAAGGCCTAGCATTGGGTCTATCCTGTGAGGACCAGACAAAATATCATTAAAATAATTGGCTGGCATAAATGGCCTTCCACATAGACTATCTATCTAATGTAGGGGGATAAAGTTTGATTTCTCTGTATGCCAGAGTGAAACACAAGCTGTGTTATTTCCAGAGAGACTTTCTCATAACCTTATTGAAGCAGAAAGTGGGCTGAAAAACCACCATAATTTAAATCTGTATCCATGCTTTGTTTCCAATTGAACTTGTCTGAGAGAATTCAGAAGTGTGTGAGATTTACCTTTAGCCAATATCATCGCCAGCAAGTTATTGTACATTTCTCTATGGAAGGCAGAGAAGTTTCGAGATGCATCAGTGCCTTTGCAATGCAATAGAGTATCGCCTTTATAAACCTGGACTAATTCTTAAGCTCTTGAGTCCTTATCCAGGCAGAACTGTGAACCATCGAGAATTAGTCTTAATACCTTTGCCTTAAAGAGTTTTCCTGCTGCCAGGATAACATTACTATAGCTGAAAGAACACATTTTACCCTGGATTTTTCTGTGTGTACAGGCTGATAGTTTTTTACTTGTATCTTCTACTTTAGGGAAGTATAAAGGATAACTCCTAAATATTTGAAAGCCTTCACTGGTTCAGTGAAAGATATTATTTTCCAATTATTTCACTTTTGATATAACTAATTTGCTATTGTTGCAGTTGGTGGCTAATAGCAATAGCACTTAGACTTATATGCCATTTCACAGTGCTTTACAACCCTCTCTAAGTCAGCATCTTGCCCCCAACAATCTGGGTCCTCATTTTACCAACCTCAGAAGGATGGAAAGCTAAGTCAACCTTAAGCCTGGTGAAATTCGAACTGCCAAATTGCAGTCAGCCGGCAGTCAGCAAAGATAGCCTGAAGTACTGCATCCTAACCACTGCGTCCCCATGGCTCTTTACTTGCCAACTCCTCCTTAGGTTCATCTGGGATGAAGATAGGGAAATAATATCAACATTTATCAATCTGAGAGGATTTTTTTAAACTAGAACTAACAAGAAAAGTAAATGTAATAACAGAGAAGCAAGATTCCTTTGTGGGTAAGTATAGAGTCAACTCAGGCCATTAGAACAGGTATACCTGACTTGCATGTAAGGATTTTCATGTAGCAGAATAATTGAATAGTAATGATCCACAATCTACTGCAGAGGTTGCTAAATTGGCCTATAATCTCTCCCTTGGTACAAAATCAAATGTTGTCTTGAAATCAAGGTGGCATTAAGAACGCACCCAGGGCAGTTAAGATATTTCTCTTCCAGGTGCTATAAAACTATACATTTGTCCAGTATTGACTGCCTAGTTCTAAATCTGATCTCTTCTACGGTGAGCATATTCTCATGTCTTAGGTTGCATGGTCCACAAATTTCCCATGTAGGTATTTAACATTAAGGTTACTAATGATATGTAACAATCTAATTGGGTGGTAATTGGCCAGGTCAGTCTTGGTACCTTTCTTCATGTTTTGAATACTTAATTACTCATCACTATTCCTTTGGCATCTAAAATGAGTGTTCTTTGTAAGTAGAAGGGATTTCTACTCCAGACTCCCACCAATCATAGTTTGGTTTTATAAGTTCAGATAGGATCCAACTCACCCCACCCAACTAGTTCCAGCAGTTTTATTATGACTTTAAATGGCTCAGAAATAATATTAGAGGCCAATCAGATAAATATTCTGTATTTGGGATGAAGGAGCTCAGGTAGTAACACTAAGGAGAGTTTGAAAGTGCTCCATCCATACCTTTAGGTAATTAGTTTCCTTGTCTTACTCTTAAGTTGACAGACAAATTTTTCTGAGTTCTTACATTTTGTAACTTGGCTTACTTTTTTTCAATTACTACATACATCTTGGGGGGGGGTTCAGGGGGGATTAATAGTCCTTTTTTTAATTAGTACTTTAACTCAAGATAATCTTCACAAATTGAAAAATATCAATTTAATTTTAAATACACTTATTATGTAAAGGCTTACAACCTTGTCCCACAAAAGGCTGAAACATTGGCTACAAATGCATTTTTGTCAGGATTCTCACTCATTTTAGCAACACTGATACAAAATGTTAAGAACACACATTTAATAAATAAGGTTAAAATTTAGTACCATTTAGGAAAATGCCTTATCTTTAAACTATAGCTGGAAGTTGGCTTCTTTAAGGCTAACTATAGTTAATATTAACTATGTAATAATAACAGTAACCTGTTTATTGGTACAAATTACAGTATGCTATTGATGAACAAAAATGGAAGAGAGCACATCCAAATACTTCTTCTCAGCAAGAAAGGAGACCTCACAATTGGAAGACATTCTGCAGCTCATTTTGTCGGACTAAAGTGTGTTTTAATGTGACATCCAAATTGAATCAGAAACTGCCAAGCAATAAAAGTGTGAATGATGTTACTGAATACAAAAAGGGAATAAAATAAATGCAGGGTTATTTGGAAGTAGTTAAAGCAACATGTTACTCAAGTCAGAATTCTGATGAAGCATCCAAGCAGTTTTCTTTGCAATAAATTGAAGTGTTTTGCCTTTTCCTTCTTTCAAAGTATTATTGAAACTCCTAGACCTAGAGCCTCAGCATGCTCTATAGTCATCCATCCAAAATCTAACAAGGACCAACCCTGCTTAGTACCCATGGAGTTTGGATTTAAGTGTGCTCTATATTGTACCTAAAGCAGGATTTCCAATCATCAGAAGTGGTGCCAGATTCAAAATATTCTGGAAACCCACACTCTCCATCTTCCACAAGATTTCTATCCATTTTCTATCTGTCCCTGTAAGCAACCTGAGTCTTCATTCTATACTACCTTTTTCCTCTCTCCTGATTGTCAGATATTCCCCTTTGATTCTTCCTCTGAATTAAATACCCATCAGTAGTGTGTTGGAAGTACGGCTTCAGTGGTACTGACTATTCAACAGTCTTGTATGTTATCTAAGTGTATATCTAAGTGTTTGTGTGTATGTGTGTGTGTGTGTGTATTTGTATCTGGAAGCAAAGTGGCACCAGTAAAGCTCATGAAGCAGCAGCAACAACCATATGGTGGATCAGTTACATCTTCCAAATAGTTTTCAAGAGCAGCCCCATACAGAAAAAATTGCAATAGCCCATTTGAGAGGTGCCCAGGGATGAGTGACCATCTAGAGCAGGACTGTCAAACTCACGGCCCGCAAGTCAGATGCATCATGTGCTGGCCATGGCCATGCCTGGTTTAACGAAGGGGGGGAAGTCATGATACATCACGGGACGACCCTGTGACAATGCGAGTTTGACACTCCTGCTCTAGAGGGTGTCATACTCTAGGAATGGGTGCAGCTGGCACACTGATAATTTTTGTATAAATGCCCACTTGAGTAGGAGCTGAGTCAAGAACAACTTCCAGTATGCATACCAATCTTGAATGTAGCAGATCCACATATCCTAACAAGCAATTCAGGAATTACTCTGTGCATCCTCTTAACCTTTTTGTATGAGGTTGCTTATCTTAGTCACTTTTTTCTTTAGATCCTTTCCAGGTACACATAGGTGGAACACTTACTCCCTAATTCTACCCTGGTAAGATGTAATTAGATAGGTGCTAGATTTCACCTATCTCTATAATTTATTCAAATCTCCTTTCTGTTACAGTTAGAGCTAAGCCATTGCTTAGCTGAATTCCCACTTCATAGACACTCACATAAATTCCCCAACTGCCTTTATTTTGAATGTAATGCCTATGGGTCAAGATGGTGGGTGTGGCTGAAGCTTGGTCTGTGGATTTTGCAACTGACTCCCTCCTAAACATTTTAATAGAAATGACTATTGCAATGGTATAGACATTGATATTGCACCAGCTTCCTATCATGTTGTTGCCTTCTAGTATATGCTACCACCTCCCTCCCCACCCCCCAGTTCTTTGCAATGGGGTGATCCCTGCTCACATATCAATGATGCTTCATTTACAAGTCTAAAAGAGCTGAAATTCTACATTCAAGCCATGCAAACAGCCAAGAGTCTAGTATTAAAATGATGTTTCTTTCACTACTGAGTTTGCAATAATAAATAACCGAAAACATTTCCTGCTACTAATAATTTGGAAATAGTCATTAGCAAAATTGCAGGGATTAAAATGATGAAGTAGCACTAGTCTGTGATAAATTGAAATGGTTCTAGCTTCTTTTTCAGATAGAAATATGCCTATACTATTCCACATGGACTTTTCCTTAGACACATCTGCCCATTCATACCTCTGTTTCATGTAACTGGACTCAAACTCTTGACATGGATCAGTTACAGATTAATAAAATATAATTTGTCTTCAAAGGAACTGGCTTAACCATTAATGATTCCTTGTCTTGTAGAATGCACCCTGACTGAGGTCCATTGTCCTCACCCTGTGGTCCTTCAGAAAAATTCTGAAGGCTTGGCTTTTTCAATAAGTTCTGGGACAGAATAATCACCCATGAGATGGGTTCTTTTTTACTTTAATTTCCAGGATATGGATTGGTGATATTTTTCTTATCGTGGAATATGAGGTACCTGGTTTTAATATTGTGGTGTTTTGTTTTGTTCTTTTAAGTTTATACACAGCTTAGATTTACTTCAGTGACTAGTGTACCTAATAAAAGGATTAAATACATAGAAATACTTTCATTGCCCTGGTGATAAATCATGAGATATACACATTTCCTTTTCAGAATTATTGGTGTTGTTTGTAATTCATCTGAATACAAACATGTTTTTTTATTATTATTTTGGGTCTATGCCGCTGTTGTAAACTCAAATAGTTATGATAAGTCCATCATAAATTGGCATTTTTATTATGCCACTTCCTGACACATGACATAAACCATATTATATTTCGATTAGTTAGGGAGCAGCCACTTTGAGGAGAATGCACTATTACCAGGAGAAATAATGTCAAGGTTTATTGCTCACTGATGTTAGGGATCCTTTTCTTCACCTTGGTATGTTGTGCCACTAGTATTCTTCTTTTGTTCTCCAGACATCTTTCTCTTGCTTTCCATGCCTCTAATTCTGATGCTTTTATAGTGCTTGTCCTGAAATTATGGGTTATTTACAGCATAGGGAATTCAGATCAAATGAAGTTTTTTTTAAAAAAAAAATAGACTTTCAATTTTATTATCTTTTCTCCTCCTCCTCCTCCTCCTCCTCTTCCTCCTCCTCCTCCTCCTCCTCCTCCTCCTCCTCCTCCATTTAAGGATGAGCCTTCAATCCTACTGTAAACTGATTTTATTGTGTTTTTTGTCTACATAATAATAATACTATGATTTAGTTATCCTCTTAGTATAACAAGACCAAGACAAAATCCCTTGTGATCTCTGTCACTAAGCAGTTGTTATGTCTTCTGAGTGGTTTGTCAGTTGGTTTGTCTGAATCATTTTAAAAGTGACCAAATATTTCGTTTTTACACCCATCACACTGAACAGACTAGCACCTACTTTTCTTCCGCAACACCCTTGCCCTCTCCCGCAGTTCATTTTCCCCCAAAATACATACATCTTTAGTCCTGTCAGCAGTGCCAAAAACAATCATTTTCAGTCTTTTTAGTTCAGCTCTGTCTCCAGTGAAAGATACTGGTGTTTAGTTTTAAATTCTAGTAACCTAAAAAGCAAATGCCTGACTGTTCTGAGGGAAAGAGCAAGAGAATTCTGTGAAGCTTCTAAATAAAAGGAAATGTTTACATGTGTACTGTTTAATATTTAAATATTGTTCTTCCATAATAAACTACTCAAATATCTTCTCACCTTTTTATTTTGTATAAATTGAGGTTCCCATACTGTAAAAATATGTATTTAAAAATATACAAAACTTTCTGTGAAATAACGGTGAAAAGAAGCAAAGAGAGGGAAAAATTAACAAAACATACAGCATATCCAACTCATGAAACAGATCAAAATAAAAGTATCATATTCCTATATTACTTCTTGTTCCCTTAATAAGGGCTCCCCGAGTTTGGGGTTGAATATGTAAGAGGGGAAAGTAAACAGTTGGCTAACATAGGATTAGAAACATAAATACATAATTGTAAAAAGAACATTTTGTAAGCATCATTTCACACTCTATATTTCTGTTCAACTAAAAATACCTGCTGAGAAGGGAGTCTAACATGTTCCTAGCTCTGACCCTATAATATTTAGACATTATAATATGGAAAAATGGGTTTTTAAAAAAATTAAAATTCTTTATTTTTAAAATTAAAATCTTTTAATTTTCTCCTTTCTTCAAACCTGAAACATACCTACCTTAAATGATATCGCAAATTGTCTGTCTGTCTGTCTGTCTGTCTGTCTGTCTGTCTGTCTGTCTATCATCATCATCATCATATCCATCCATCCATCCATCCCTAGGTTGTTGCTGATTGAACTCTTGCAATTTTCCACTCCTATCGTAAGGTACCTGTTTAGAAGTCACTATGAAGCTACAACTCAACCATGTTTTAGTACAAGTGTCTGTGTCAGCCTAATAAACTATAATCTCTTACAGATGAAGCACCTGGCACATATCCATATGTGAAAAAATGTAATTTTGGATTTAAAAATAATATAAACACACTAAGGCTTAATCACACTTCACTACATTGTGTTTGCTGATCTCAGTCTTAACAGTATAACAGCACTACTATGAGGGGGCCTGCCATTCCATTTACAATAGTAGATCCTATCCAAGCAAAAGAAAGGCCTCTGGATTATAAGGCTAGAGCAATAACAAGTTTCCAAAGACAGATCCATGGTAATTTGATGAAGCCAAAACAAGAAAGTAGGTCAGTCAAACTGAAGAGGAACAAGAGCAACAAACTTTGTTTGTTTCAGCCCTTTGTGGTACTCCAGTTAAGAAGCACAAATCAATAAATTACTTTTTATTGTAATGTTATAGCAACAGAATTTTGAAAGTCTAAAAACTCTTCTCCCTTCCTTTATTTTTACTTTCCAGGAAACTAGGGAGTGATCCCTTCTGAGATGCTTTCCACACTCTTTTCATTTCTGTGGGCTGGGATATCTTTTGCATGATGGTAATCTAGTTTGCAGCTCTTCCTTTCTGTCTCTGCAGGAAATAGTTATGATGTTCTATATATACAATTATTATGATTCATATAAATTTAGATTGGCAATAGTTCAGTTGCAAAAGTTTCACCAGGAATGTATATGACTACAAAAGACAAAAGAAGAAATACTTTTGTATGAAAACAAAGAAATTGTATTAGTAGGCTTGTGCCTACCATTTCTTTGTACACAGCAGCCAACATAAGGCCACTATATTTACTTAAACCCCCTGTACATTACATTCAAAATACTATTATTGTTGATGCTATTTTACTTAACTTGTTCACATATTTCTTCATGGCTTCTGCATTGAGAATAACATCCTTGATTGTTTATATTCCATCATTCATCAAGTTCTGTATTTATAAATTGAACCTATTTCCAGATATGGACACATACAGATGAGCTCCATAAATGGAAGCTACGAGTCATTAAATGTAAAATTCACTTTCTCATACAGCTGAAAACACTTTCTTTTAAGTAATTTTGGAAGGTCTACATTCAGCTAAAATCAACTCACAAAATCTAAGTGCAAATCATTAAAAACATGCCAAAATATTATAGCTGTATCTAAACTGAAGGAAAAGCACCACAGGCAACTGAAATAATATATTTCACCATCATTTCACATATGTTTAAACCATGCAGTGCTTAAAATAATTCAGATATTGGACACCAAAAATAATATTGCTACTAGTGTGGGCTAAACCTAATCATTTGCACTTTAGTTGCATTATTTAGGAATCCATGCTTCATTTCAAATTTAATTTTAGTACAAGAATGTCAACCCAAGCAACTATTAAGCTGGTGAAAAGTCCTGTTGTTAAAAATGGAGAGAAAATGCTGGCTTGAAGTCGAATCATGAGGATTGATGGCATAATCCAAGCACAGAGAATGGTGTGCTAAATTCCATTAGAATTACAAGAACCTAATGTTTCACATGCATTCCGTTAATTTCTGCAGGCATGCTTTCCTTTCTCCAGTGTATATCTATTATCAGGGAGGCTTAATTGAGCATATCTCCTTCATATAGTCCTCAATTGGCAAGGAAATTCTTCCTTCTGAAACTGAGATTGAACATGAAGTGCTGCCTCGCATACATTCTAGGTATTTATTACCTTTAAAGGTAAGAACTCTTTTCACAATGAAACTTGGAAGTATTTGTGGGGTTCCTATCCAAACATACATACAGATATTGTTCAAATATACAACTGAGTTGTAAACTTACACCTTATACTATTGTGTGAGCAGAAAGCAGCTTAATATCTATTGTCAATAAGTACTACTTGTTATACATGGATGCATGGATGGAACTTGGCAGTAACCTTTAATCATGCTGAATAACACTGTACCATTGTGATAGCCAAAATTGGAAAACATGGTTATCCATAGAATATTGAATACTGCTATCAATAAACATTCTATTTTATACTGATGGTTTGACATATAATTGTAATTTGGAGTCTTACAGTTATCTGGGGGGGGAGCCTGGGGTGAACATCTGGTTGTGTGAATATGAATGATGATGATTATGGTGATTTTAGTGCTAAGCAGATTTGAACAGATTAGGCAAGTTCAGGGCCTAACTGAAAAATGAATGGGAAATGAAAGAAATAAGTGCTAAGGAAAATGCATTTTCATTCATTAATGGATAAGGGCTGGATGGCTTTTCATTGCAATGATGTCATTTTTGCAAGGCAGAATAGGCAGCCTTCCAGATCCCTTTGATTCAATGGTACAGGCCTTACTGTGCGTTTCTTTTTTGAAAGAAACCATTAACCAATTGGGTTGTTGACGCAAAGAATTACTTTCAGCAATGAGAATTTCATTGGCTCTATCACTGAAGTGGATGGGCTGAAACTGATTATCTACTTTCCATGATGTTCTATGGATGTATAATAGGCCTTCAAAGACGTGTTTCCTGAATACTTTTAGTCACCTGAAGTAACTAGTATAGGATTGTTATGACACTGTGATGAGTCAACCTGACATGTAATGTGCAATATTTTAGGAATAGTCTTAGACCAAGGGTGTCAAACTCATGTCGTCACGGCAGCATCACGTGATGTATCAGGACTTTTTTCCTCTTCGCTAAACTGGACGAGGATGTGGCCAGCACATGATGCATGCAGCCCGTGGGCCAGGAGTTTGACAGCCTGTCTTAAACAAATTCATTAGAAACAGCCGTTGTTGAGTTTTGATTTTGGTTTTCTTCACATTTTTGAGCATTGCTCCATATAATGCATTGGACTCTCTAGTCATTAAACAATAAAATACCTTAAACTAACATAAACTAACATAAAATATCTTTTATGTTTATGTTTTTCATCTAGAATCTTCAGGAAAAGGAAGGTGAGGATTATCATTGGGTTTTCTTTTCCATCTGGATGTCTGTAACAGTTTTTTTTATTCTAAATTTATCATCATGGTTTTTTAAAAATTTTGCTTATGTTCCAGGATGTCTACCTTTTAATATCTATCATGACATGATGCCCAAATATGATTTTTTATTGACACAAATAAAAAATGTGTTACCATCAATAACCATCAACTTTCATTTTCTGTTTTTTATTGATATGAATTCCATCAATTTTTTTATTTTATTTATTTGTTTATTAAATTTAATAGCCATCTATCCCATGGAAATTGACTCTGGGCAACAGACATCAATTCAATCCAATTATAATCCTTTGTATGATGATATATTTCTCACTTCTCTAAGGATACATTATGTGAACTATATGTTATTTCAAAACAATTAGATCAAGACATGGAATGAAGTAAAAAAAAAAGATATGTTAAGATGGGACAAAGTACAATTGTCACTGTTGGGAAGAATTTCTGTGATTAAGATGAATATTTTACCTGTAATGTTATTTTTCTTTTGGAGGTTTCCTATCTTGCCAAGTGCTGCACCATTTAAACAATGGCAGGAGAACATATCTAAATTTGTGTGGCAGAGGAAAAAAAAATACTTGTTAAATATACAGCTATTGAAGTTAGGACACGTATGAGATTGGGTAACATGGTATAATAAAGCTAAGGTTAATGTAGATTTCAAAGATCATTATGTCAGACATTTCATTTTGAGAATATAAAATAAATACAAATCCAGGATGGACCAGAAAAGATGTGGCTCCCAGCATTAGAAACATTTTATAAATAAGAAATACTAAATAAATATAAATAGTTAATTTATCATGATGTATCCGAATTTTTTCAAGGAGAATGTAAAATGAAATCAAGAGCAGATTTGAGAGCAGAGGGATATAGCTATCAAGTAGTTTTGTCTACTTTAAACTTTTCTGATATTCTGATATAGACAAATATCAGAAAAGTTTAAAGTAGACAAAAGAATTTGTGAATGATGTGAGTTTAAAACAGAACTATGTACAAATGATGAACATGTTATTGATAAAATGTATAAACTTTTATTAAAAGTTGAAACTTTTAAGTGAAAGAAAGTATAAGAAAATTGGCTAGGAATTTTGGTTGCAATAGACAAATGGAACAATGAGAAAATATGTGGTTGAAAGGACTGACATTTACATTATTTTCCAATCTTTAAAAGAAATGTTTTTTTAAAAAAAAAATGATGCACTGCTTGTATTTGTTACTAGAAGGAACTGTCTAGAATGTAGGGGGAAAAATAGATTTATGTTAGAAATGTGAATAACAGGGAAGGGATATTTTGAGGGTGAGAGTTTGTTCTCCAAGCTTGTGGGTTGGTTTCTGAACATTTTGTTCCCTGGCTAGGTAATATCTTCAGCAGAGTTTAGGGAATGTACAGTAAGTGTTCTTCTGTTTATAAGGGCTTCAGGTATGGGTGTGTCAACTGAGGGTCTTGTGATGGGTCAGCTGTAAGTCATCAGTGAGTCTTGTGATGGGTCTTGTGATAAGGAGATTACATCAGGTCAGGATCATTGGGAGGTGAACTGCTGGTGGGGGAGTTGCATCCTGTCAGAACTGAAGAAGCTTCTTGGATGAGAAGTTAAATGTTTTCAAAGAAAAACCAAGAAAGTCCAGTTGCCTCCTGAAAAAGCACCTCTGGGACAACCATGACCTGGATGACTAAGAATCTCTACAGACTTTGAGGGCCGGTACTATCTCTGGTTGGCTGTGTGGTTGATTTGGATTCTGAGGGGTTCGTAGGCTGGTTGTAGGTCAATGACTCTGTTGATGGAATTGATGAAGGGATATTTTACCATGTTGGACATGTAAAAAAAGTTTTGGATGCAAATCAGTGGTAGGTTTCTACCGTTTCACCCCAGATCATGTGAACTGGTAGTGGCGGTGGCAGGCGGCTCCGCCCACCCACCCAGACATCATCACGGATGCTCTGTGCATGCGCAGAAGCGGCATACGCGAGCAAAGCGAGCGCGTGCGCTCCCGGTTCCAAACTGGTAGCGAAGGTAAGTGGAACCCACTACTGATACAAATATATATACTAATTTAGAAGATCTTAAAAGTCAATATACAATTGAAATCAGAGGCTTTCCTTTTGGGGTTGATGAATAGATAGTTGGGAAAAGGTCATGGAACTTGTGTTTCTATATCACTGCAGCGAAATTATGATAATGCTCAAAAGCAGGAAGACTCACTCACAGTGGAGGAATGGTTCATAAAGATGATAAAACTTGCAGAAATGGCAAACTGCTTCTTTGATTAGAGAAAAGACAACATCTATGTTTATTGCTAACTGGAAAATCCCTTGTAGACTTTTTGCAGGAAATAAAAAAAATACCTTATCATTTCTGGCTTTGGTGATTAGAAGTAATAGATAATAGGGGGAAAAAAAGAGGGTCTTTTCATTTGTAACCATAGACTGGAAGGTAATTTTGTAATTGTACTTATATTTGCTGCGAAGAAAATTGGAAGCTACCTCTTCTATTTCCTTTCTTTCTATTTGCATTTGTTGTCTTTTTCTTTTCTTTTCTTTCTTTTCTCTACTTTGTATTAGTTCTTGTTAGTTTTTATCTTTTAATGAATTTTTTTAAAATAAAAAATTATATTAAAAACCCGCCAACTGTTTATGATGTTACTTTCCCCACGTTCTTTTGCAATTATATTTGTATTTTGGTCTGTGACCGCAAATAAAAGTTATATATATATATATTAAAAACCCCAAGCTGTTATTCAAGCTGTTAAGCCCCACACACAATGAAAAGGAATTATTTTCTTAAGTACTATACACGAGCTTAAATCCAAATAATTTGATCATATTGGGTTGTGATCATTTGTATTTATATCGCAGCCATTTTTACATCCTTCTGACATTAAGTAATATTTTAACTATTCTAAGATCATGTCAAATGTTCTAAAAATCATTGTAAGCTTCTGATTTAATATCATTGTATATAAAACTGCTATAATCATATGTATATGGAAAAGTTGGTAATTAATATGCAATCCTACGTTCTACATTTATTCATCCTGAACAGGAATATAGATTTCAAAATATCTCTAAGTACATTCCAGACCACACTATTATATTATTTTGCCTGGTAATTGGTAATTCAATGGTAGATTTCTATCTGATTCTAAAATATTGATCTAAAAAGACATTGAACACATAATCCAACACTGGATTTAAAGCAAAATCATAAATAGATGCATCAATAGAAAACCCTTCCTTCCTTCCTTCCTTCCTTCCTTCCTTCCTTCCTTCCTTCCTTCCTTCCTTCCTCCTTCCCTCCCTCCCCCTCTCAACAATTCTGCAATATCCTGTGTTTTACAATTTAAGGTTCATAAATATGTTGTATCTTGACTCCCTGTTGCCCGTTGTTTACAGTTGTGATTTGGATACAATAAAAGCTCTCAAGGTCTTGCAGTAAATTGGTAATTTACATGAAGAAATGTTTTCCTTTTACTCATGCCAGAGATTGTTAAATGTGGTGACCTCCAACAAAATGTTGCGGTATCTTTTGAACGCATAAACAAATGTGTTTATCTGTATGATCCAGTCAACCTGAGAAAGGAATCTTCAAGCTTACTGTTTGTGGGTGAGAGAGAGAAAGAATGTTAGAAAAGGAGGTTTTTCCAGAGAACAAATAATGATATGTGTTACAATGAGCTTTTGTCATTGCAAGTAACTCAAATGCTTGGGTACTGTGAAATTGCTTCTCAGATCTTTTATTTACAGGGAACACAATTTTACTGCATGAATTAGCACTATGGAGGAGACAGAACAGATAGTAAATTCTGTGGGAACACTCTTTTTGTTTCGATAGTTTCACTTTTAATCACTTTAGAATCTAGCTGTTTAAGACTGAATGTTTTACTTATTCCATACTGATTATTTCATTCATGACTAGTTTATCCTATCATGCTCTACCTCACATCTGATTATTATTGTAGGCCATGCAATCATAGAAATGTTTGTAGTTTATCTCCATGTATACTCACTATTTTTCAAACAATCCCAAATTGGAAGAAATCTTATGGGGAAAATTTGATTAATTTCATTGGGTAAACCAGACACTTGCTTTAAATAAAAATGAAATAACACCTTAGTAGATGGACCGCTGCTTACCAAATAAGAAATAATTCTTGTGAGGTAATTTCCATTCTTAGCTGGCAAAGTCAAGAAACAAGAATTCCTTTAATTTCTGGAATGATCTTTATTGCTCATAGGGTAAGGCAAAAGAATCTTGAAAGCTTGCCAAAGCAATTCTCCAGTTTAACCTATACCTAGTGTAATTAACGCAAACTTACTCTTAGGCTTTTTCTCACATTTTCTCCCTCCCCTAAAGAAGGGAATCTAGTCTCTGATGGTCCTGCTCCCTCCTGAAGCGGTCCTCCTTTCTTGTCCATGATCCCAGAGTTGGTTATATGTTCTTTCACTTTTAACTAATATTAAAAAAAATAGGAAAAAAAGATTTACCATTTCAATACTGAATGAAGGCTAACTGTAATCTCTGATGTCACCTACTGGTAGAAAGAAGGAATACATTATCCATATTCCTTTTATTCCTCGATTCAGATTTTAATTCTTCTCCTACTTACGCCAGCAATAGCTTAATGAAGCTAAATTTCAACCAAAAAGTACAATTCAATTTACATGGGAAAAAAATACCATTTAATTTCATCCAAACTCTCCCGAGGGCTAAAGCTGAGGTAGGCTCACTTTTGAGAGAAAAAAAAGTACATAAAATACCATTTAAAGCTTTTGCTAAAGGTGCCTCTAACATTAATTGTATTAGACATTAAAATAACATACTACTCAGCAAGAAAATATGGATAGATGATCATAGTTAGATAGATAGATAGATAGATAGATAGATAGATAGATAGATAGATAGATAGACAGACAGACAGACAGACAGACAGACAGACAGACAGACAGACAGACAGACAGACAGACAAATAGATAGATGATAGACAGACAGACAGCAAAGAGAGAAGAGATTTCTACGGCTACCCAAACCTGTCTAACACATCACTCATATTGTAGAAGAAAGTCTGTAAATCTGCAGTAACTGAGAAATAACAGAAGGTGCAGTAGCATCCTTTATGTTAGTCTATATTGATCGGCTCTAATGAGCACCAGTGGAGCTGTAGCTAATGGTGGTATGTCTGGTGTTAAGGGCAAATGTGGGAGAAGATTATCAACCCAAGGGGTTTAACAGTAGCTGGACTGCCCTCAGCCCTCAGGGCAATGATGCACTTGAGAGGTCACTGTATCAAATGAGGAGAAAGATTTGGATTGTGCTGCTAGAAGCAATGCAGCAGGAGCATATTTTAGCCAAGACTCAAAGCATCAAAATATATGTGTGTGTGTGGTTCTTGCCATATATTTAGGCACAAAGGAAGCTGTCGCCTATCCAGTATTTTATTCCTAATTAAGAATTGTAGCCACAGTTAAAAAGCTGCAATGATTTGTTTTTTTCATTTTCAGTTAGTTTGTCTCTGTTGCCCAGGTGGGCAGAATAATGTATCGAGCTTTATACAATCAGGTGAAAGAGCCTCTATATATAAAAAAAAAAGGATAAAGAGAGTAATGCATTGTTGCTTCAAATAGTTTTATACATGAGCTGTTTATTATAGGACATGCTGCTATTTGATCTGTTTACTTGACAGTGCACTCACTGTGGTCCTTGCTACCCCCATCAGAGATCTGAAAGGGCCGGTGTGCCTGACCCACCAGAGACAAGAAGGCCATAGGCATTCAAGGGAGACTTAACTGACAGAGTATAAAATGCTTGCAGTGAAATGTTAGCGTAGAAAAGGAGCTACAGGTATTAGAGAAGATGAAAATGTACTGAGAGATGCCTTGAGGTGTAAGGCATGTTGCACATTTTCTTCTTTAATAGAATAATGGAATAAATTTCAGCATATAAAGCTTACAAAGATTGCCAAAAAAAAAAAAAATAGCCACTTCTCTCTTCTTTCTCTTTGGAGAATGGAACAGGGAAAGCTCTGCCATTTGCCACTACAGAAACCAGTCTGAAGATGGAAACAAAAGGGATTGATGTTGTACACTGTGTAATGTGTAATATGATTATATTACCTTTCAAAGACATTAATTGCCACAAGCTGAGATTTCTTCTTTTGGTTCTTGGTTTTTCTTTAAGGGATGGAGTTCCAGTTTAAGTCATACATGTTTATTGAAATTAATAGCGTTTCAGTGAATTAATGATTAAGTTAAATTGGATTAATTGTAAAATGGCCATTTCCAAACTGCTGCTGGCTTTGCTTAAACCACCATTTAAATGACTTCATCTTCATCTTTTTATGGAGTAAACCTTCTGAATAGCCTCCAGCTTCCTCCAGCCAGGGGAGCTAGAAACACCAAAAAATGCTCTTCTGACCAACATTATTTCCCGCTGCCTCTTGACCTTTCCTCAGATGCTTATTTGCAGCAAGGAAATTAAAATAAATCAACCAGCATACAGAGGAGCAGAAAAGTCAACAGAACCAATAAAAACAGCTTATTGATTTCAGGAGGATAGAAGAACTCTGAGGATCCAGAGGTACGTAGGATGAGGAGAATTTGCACCCATGGAATAGAAACCATCCTCTCACAGTTCCAGAGATTTACCTTAGTGGTGCTTCCTCAGAATCTGAATTATCTTGAAAAATGCAGTGTCTCATGGAAACCCAGGACAAAGTGTCTTGCATATTATATTATTATCCATATTCAATCCAGCATGTGCCTATTTTATATGTTTATTACATATGCTATATCTTCCTTCTTCCTTTCAGAAACTTAAGACAGCATTATTAAATTCTCTCTCAATTCGCTCTCATTTTCTTTCAGTGAGATTACTGCAGTTTGTACCATTAACTATGCCCCAGGTCTACAATTTGTTTCTTTCAATTCCATCAATTTTATCTAGCTAAATCTAAAATGTTCTTTTAGTTTAGATTAAAAAGTTGTTTCCTTGGACATTGTAACGAGGCTCCTAGATCTCCTTTTTTATGGAATACAGAACACAAGTTAAAAAGTTAAAAATGATATATTTATAGTTAATGAAAAGGAAGGAAGGAAGGAAGTTTCGTTCCCCCCGGATCGTGTTACTATCCGCAAAATCTCTAGCAATCTTTATGTTGCTCTTCGAAGCGCATTAAATCTCAAGAAGGGCATTCAATAGCTGACATAGTTCTTTTTTAATTGTAGAAATGATCTATCAAGATCCACTTCCACTTCTAGTCATAATATATGTCATCTAGGATCTATATGATCTGCTCAGTGTAGCAATTCACTAAGTCATGTATGAAAGGTATCCAAGAATCCCTAATCTGAAAATCTACAAAGAGGGAGAATCCATCTCTATTGTAACTTTTCCACTCTTATTGTGTCATCAGATAATCATCCGGCCGCCCTGTTCAGGGTGACCCGCTCCCTGCTACATCCAGGAGGGCGGGAGGACCCCCTGGAAGGCAGGGCTGAGGATTTCGGACAATATCTATCTGACAAAATCGCACAGATTCGGGGGGATTTGGACTCTGACTGGGTAGATTTGAGCAGGGTGGCGAGGAATAGACTTGAGAATGTTATCTGGGAAGAGTTTGACTCTGTGACCCCTGATGACGTGGACAGGACTTTGGGGAGACTTAGTGCGGCCATATGTTTGTTGGACCCGTGTCCCTCCTGGTTAGTACTGGGTTCTTGGGAGGTTACACGAGGCTGTTTCCAGGGAATTATCAATGCTTCGTTGAGTGAGGGTTACTTCCCCACGGCCTTGAAAGAGGTGGTGGTGAGGCCTCTCCTCAAGAAGCCTTCCCTGGACCCAGAGTATTAGACAACTACCGTCTTTGTGGCGAAGGTTGTTGAGAGTGTGGCCGCATGACAGTTTCCACAATACCTGGAGAAAACATCTTATCTGGATCCATTCCAGTCGGGTTTCAGGCCCGGGTACAGCACGGAAACGGCATTGGTCTCATTGGTAGATGATCTCTGAAGGGCTCGGGACAGGGGTTGCTCCTCTGTTCTGGTCCTGTTAGACCTCTCAGTGGCTTTTGATACCATCGACCATGGTATCATGCTGCGCCAGTTGGAAGAGTTGTGGATGGGGGGCACCGTGTTACAGTGGTTCTCCTCCTTTCTCTCGGACCTGTCGCAGTTTGTGTTGGCAGGGGGGCAGAGGTTGACCTCGAGACGCCTCATATGTGGGGTGCCTCAGGGGTCGATCCTCTCGCCCCTTTTGTTCAACATCTATGTGAAGCCACTGGGTGAGATCATCCGTGGCTTCGGGGTGAAGTACCACCAGTACGCTGATGACACCCAGCTGTACATCTCCACCCCAGGCCACCCCAATGATGCCCTTGAAGTGATGTCCCAGTTCCTGGAGGCCGTGTGGATCTGGATGAGGAGGAACAGGCTCAGGCTCAACCCATCCAAGACTGAGTGGCTGTGGTTTCCGGCACCCCGATATAGTCAGTTGACTCCATCACTGACTATTGGGGGTGAGTCTTTGGCCCCCATGGAGAGGGCTTGTAATTTGGGCATCCTGGATACGCAGCTGTCCTTGGAGGAACATCTGATGGCTGTAGCCAGGAGGACTTTTTATCAGGTTCGCCTGATCCGCCAGTTGTGGCCCTTCCTAGATCAGGATTCCTTGTGCACAGTCACTCATGCCCTTGTCACCTCTCGCCTGGACTACGGCAATGCTCTCTACATGGGGCTCCCCACTGGTCCAGAATGCGGCTGCGCGGGTAGTTACGGGAGCCACATGGCGCTCCTACATAACATCACTCCTGCATGAGCTGCACTGGCTTCCAGTGGTCTTCCGGGTGCACTTCAAGGTGTTGGTTATCACCTTTAAAGCGCTCCATGGCATAGGACCTGGATATCTTCAAGACCGCCTGCTGCTACCAATGGCCTCCCACCGACCTGTGCGCTCCCACAGAGAGGGCCTCCTCAGGGTGCCATTGGCCAAGCAATGTAGACTGGTGGCCCCCAGGGGGAGGGCCTTTTCTGTGTGGGCACCTGCCCTCTGGAATCAGCTGCCCCCAGAGATATGAAGAATCCAAGACCTCGGTGCCTTCCACCGTGCCCTTAAGACCTTTCTTTTTCAGCAAGCCGGGCTGGCTTAACACTTTTTTAAATGTTTTTAATAGATTTGTTATTGTTTTTTTAACTATGGGGCCAAACGCAGATATATCTTTTTAACTGTATTTTAATGTTTGTATTTATGTTTTTACTTTGGCTGTGCACCGCCCTGAGTCCTTCGGGAGAAGGGCAGTATATAAATCTGATAATAAAATAAAAATAAAATAAAATAAAAATAAACAAAAAGGTGTACTGTTTCAGTTCTTACAATTAGGAAATTCTTCCCAATATTTGGCCAAAATCTCCTTTCTATTATTCATCTTGGTCCTTGTGCTACTCTCAGTATTAACAGAACATAAGTCCACACTCTTGCATGTGACAGCCTTTTAAATATTTGCAGATAGCCATCGTATCTCCCCATTGCAAGTTAAAGTTCCCAGCTTTTATAATCATTGATTCCAGACCATTTATCATCTTTATAGCCATCCCTAAATCTATCCCTGCTTCTCCATGTTTTTCATGGAGCTCTCACCAAATATATCTTTATATGTCTGGGAAGCACAGCTGATCTGCAACAAAAGGTCCTTACAATGGCGATATACATTATGATTTAGAATTCTTTTTTAAAAAAATGACGCTATCTTCATAGCCAGTTGTTCAGTTTCAGGTTCTGCTTTCTCTTCTGTAATCATCAACATGATGGATGAAAACAATACTTTCAACCCTCATGTTTTCCACATACTTGTTTCTACTCTCAACTCTTTAAACCTCATACTCAACATGTTGTAGTCACTTATAATCTTCTGGAGTGTTTGACCTCTTCTAGCAATATTGTTTGTCCCCCATATGAATAAACAGAAATGATTAGAAATCAATCTGTTTGATAAGCCTTGGTAATCCTCTATCACATCCTGGATATGTTCAATAGAAAGACGTCCCACTTTTTGGGATAGCTAAGTTAGTCCCCATACAGCTGCTTCTGTCTAATGCAATCATGAGTCTGTTGCTACTATCATTCTTCTTTTCTTCTTTATTTTTATTGATCTCTACGAAACTATGAACCCTTTCCATTGTTCTGGGGAGATCAGAATGATAAAATTAGCTCAGGTGATCAAAGGTCATTTTTTATATTGATATCTTCAGATCAGTCACCTTCTAATATTTCTTGCTGTATGCCTCAAAGTGCCTCTTATCACAAATGAGTGATAATCTTCTCCATAAAAATTATTGACAAGCCCTTAACATTTAAAGAACAATATAATTCTTTTTCATTTAATACGATGTAATAGTGATAGTATCATATAAAACTCATACATTGAGCAAAAAAGTTGTCTTGAATGTTTAGGAAAAAGTTGGGAGGATAATTTGGGCTTAAACTTGAATTTCTGTGGAACTTCTTGTGGCACTGAAAATCTATTTCAGATAATTCCCACATGGATTTAATAAAATTATGCTGCATAAATTGAAACTTTTCTGACTGTAAACAAATTAGCACACATTGTCATCTTAACTGATAATATCCAATATAGCTATCTTTTTGATCAAATGCATTCAAAGAAATTGGGAAAAGGTTACAGTTTTAAATACTGTACAGCTTTTAATATTGTAGTATATTAAATAGTACATAATAGTAACCTGCTAAACACATGTTTGAATAATAGCTATCTTTTTCTTCTTCCTTTTGTGGTTTTTTTTTCCACTTGATTTTGAACATTTTGTCTATTGAACTTTTCAAGGAGATTTAAGAGTTTATATACTATTTTGAAGAATACTGCAGGATATGCCGAAATTGCTACTTAATATAAAATACATTTGAAAAAATATGCTGAAAGCTAATCAAGAAAGCATACAAAATCTACAGGTTCCTGACATATCTGATGAACCGTATTTACTTTCCCCACTATAATTTTGGCTGTACAAGCCTAAATAGCTTATCCCTGCATTTCATCCAGTCGTTTCTTTACATTTTACAAACCTGCAGACTGTTTCTCTGGTCTCATGGAAAGTTAACTCAACAATACACCCCTTGTCATAGCAAGAGAAAAAGAATGCTCTTCATTTCCATTACACAATTTGTCTGCAGATAAAGGCTGGATGGCTGCTTGGCATTCCCTTGGTGGCCACCTTGAAAAGATGGGGTGCAGACCCTTGGAAGGGTAGAGAAGCCTTCCTAGACTAATTCAAAAATAGTGGAGCAGGAAAGACTATTTGATCTCATCAGAAGACAGTCAGGGGAATCTAAGGCATGTACAAAGATAAATGTTGAAGGATAAGATTGAACAAATAACAAAACTGGGCACTAATGCTGCCACAGAATGCTATTCCACTGATCTTCCCATCCCACTGGTCCTTACCATTCAGGCTCAGTTTTCCAGACATTATGAACTTGAATGATAGAATTATTTAGCAGATAGAAAATGCTTTTGTTGTGGTCTATTGTAAAATAGGAACTTGTTAGATGTTAGAACCATATTCAGTTCAGCTGCAAGAAAGTCCAAGATTTCCTTACTAGTTCTTCCCCTTCTCCATATAACTTCTCTGAAGCTGAAAAAGTGAACTGCACTTTGTTATGTTCTACTATAGATGTCTATTCCACTGAGACCCAAATCAGACATCAACATATACCAATTGACTATTCTTCTTACCATTAACTTTTCAACACAGGGGACACCAATAAAGTTACTCTTCAAAATAAGGGTTTTTCCTGCTGGAACCCAAGGTCTAGTGCTAAAGCGAAGAACAATTTGTAAAAGCCTACAACCTATAGTCTCATAAATTTATTTTAGGCTGTGGAGGGCACTTTGAATCTGATGAATAATGAAGAACCAATTAACTAAAGCTACAACACTGTCATTGTTATTATTTCTGCTGTCAGTTTATAACGCACCTCTTAAAAGTGCTCCAAACAATGCAGAGGAGAACAAAAATGCATAATCCTTGGACTACATTTAAATTATCAACAAACTATAATAAATAGATATTTCATCCACTGATAATTCTAAGGCAACAGATACCAGCTCAGTTACTGTTGTTGTCCAAGGGCAATATTCTTCCATATTCTTGTGAATAGTCTTTAATTATCCAAAGTCACACATCAGCAGAAACAAAATCCCACAGATAACAGTGTGATCAAACAACTAAGACCTACCTCAAATATATAGCATATCACAGATTGGTTTATGTACAATCTATATTTGCAACTGTATGCAAGCCCTCAAGCCCTTTTTAATGGCTCTTAGAAGAAAATTATGCAATTAGAATGAGGTTTGCCACCAGCTATAGATTATTTAAAGAAATCCTGTATGGCGCAGTGGTTAGAATGCAGTACTGCAGGCTAACTCACTGCTTACTCCAGGACTTCGATTCTGAGCGGCTCAAGGTTGACTCAGCCTTCCCTCCTTCCAAGGTCAGTAAAATGAGGACCCAAATTGTTGGGGGAAATATGTTGACTCCGTAAACCGCTTAGAGAGCTGTAAAGCACTGTGAAACAGTATATAAGTCTAAGTGCTATTGCTATTACTACACCTAGAAAGATCTTTAGAAACTTTGAGAGAGAGAAAGATGAGGGGAGAGAAAAGGAAAGGGAAAAGGGAAAAAAACCATAACCACTTTTATTATTATGTTTTTGATAACTATCTAAGGATTTATCCTACAGTTAGGTTGACATAATGTTTGCCTGAATCTGGCAGATTCTAGCAAATAGAAATTTTAGTATTTTAAGTTTCTTGGTTACATTATGAAGTAAGAAACCAGCTGTCAGCATTCCGACCAATGCCCTAATTAGCTCTTTACCATACCTTAGTTTTGTCTTCCTTTGTGTCCAAGTTTATAAAAGACAATCCTATATTTGAGAATGTTTTCTGTTTGAAGTGTTGAACTATTCAATTCCATAAAATACTGAATGAAGCAGCTATTTTTCTGGTCGCATGAAAAGTCTGCAGTATAATACATGGAAAATGCATTACTACTGCTTTAACAAATATTAATTTTATTGTTAAAGAACATTCATAAACATTCATAAAAACTATTTCTTTCCACTTTTACTAGTTATATTATAAAATCATTGTCTGACATAGTAACATGTTAATCTGGATAATAATTATTAGTTATTCAACATAAGGAATTTTTATATTCCTGTGCTGTATTTGGATACTATCTCACTTTTTTTTTGTATTTAAATTTAGATAGGAATTCAATATTTCTTTGAAGAGATACCAATTTAGATTTTAATTCTGCTTTGTTTACTACTAAACATAGAAAGAAAAGTTTTTTTCATACTTTCATTTAAAAAGGCTACAAATCAGTTACGATCTAATATTTTAGTTAAACTATTTGCAGATCTATTTTATCAAGCAGATGTTTCTAACAGATGAGCAAATGAAATTTCTTATTCTGACCAAGGCAAATTTTAATGCAAGCTTCAGTAATATACTTTATATAAGAAATACCTAATATCTACAGACCTAATATCTATAAAATTAATATACTTTATATAAGAAATATATAATATCTGCATACTTATCTATAAAATAAAAGACACTTGAAATCTAACCTAACAAAATTTCACTTTGAAGCTTTATTGAAACAAGTTATTTTAATGGCTCATCAGAGCTTACATGAAACTATATACTGACTAGGAAAGGTTTCATAAGATTAAAAGTCATTTGTACAGTCTTATTCTCAATTGTGAATTCGCAAGGGAGGGAAATCTGAAGGTATATTGGCCTTCATTCATTTTTAAAGAGTTAATTAGGAGTTAATTTGTTTGACAAGAGACACTTAAAATATGCTTAGAAGTAGTTTTTCATAGGAAGATGTTCTTCCAGAGTGTGTGTTTATAGATATTGAACTCAGGAATATCAGAGCATTCCAACTATGTCTATATTGCATTTAGAAAAGGATATCAGAAGGATACAGTAGATGTTTACTTCTGGCCTCCTACCTTGCAACATTCCAGAACATAAAACCCGAGAGGTGAGCAATAGTTGAGTGCCATTCAGTTTGAGCAGGTGAAAGTGTCATTGCAAATATTTCCTGAGGGACTTCAAATCTGTTGCAGCCTACAGCTCCTGAACTCTCATCAGTTGCCTTGGGGCATCATTCTCAGTGTCTCTTCAGTAAAACTATCATATAACCATCAAGTCGTATTCCCTTTTCAGCTAGCTGTATAGAACGTTAGCCTAGGGCAGAATGGAATCTAGGCCCCCAAGTACAACTTTCATTCTTGATGGGGTTCCTGATCCCATTTTCTTACATTGGCTTATCCTTTGTTAATCTTTCAAGTTGGAAGGTTTAGCACAGCCTAAATTTATTGGAGGGAAGGGGCATGTAACAAGCAGGGTTTGGAATTGTTGGCTAGCTGGATGAGGCAGTATCTCATAATTAAGAATGAAATCTATGCTCATTTGACATTCAAGGCATGGCATAAGGAGGTTGCAGTGTCTGATGGTGCATCTCTTATATCATATCTAGATGCCAGATGGACCTGGGTTGACTTCTCACTCAATATTGGCAGTGCAATAGATAATTCTACTGAATCTGAGAAAGTAGTCTAGTTGCAGGGTGTGATACATATTACTCTGTCTTCTGAGCAAAGAAATAATGACCAATGTCTTGGACTGCTACCAGTAGTAGCTGATTGCTAGTAGTAGCATTTGCCTCCTAGAATGGGAATGGTGAAGAATGGTAGGGTTATTCTTGAGTAATGCCTGTAATGTTCACTAATGGCTTAATCCCAAAAACCACACAAATTTTTATCATGACCATTTTGGATTGGGAAAAAAACACCATGTATTTATCTTCAGGTAACTACAAATAAAAGTACAGAATTTTAAAGGTGCTTCAGCAATTAATTCTCCTATTTTATTTACATCGTTTTAACTTGTTGTCTTGGAGCAATTACTGAAATATACTCAATCCACACAAGGCAAAAAAAAAAAAAAGGTTTGTTGTGTTGAGCCAATTCATTAAAAATCATTTAGCACAATAATAAAGAAATATATATATATACAGTATGTTCCTGAATCTTGAAACCAGGCAGCCAATCAAGGTTTTCTTGTTAATTTCAAAAGAAGAGTTTAATTCTGGTATTATTTCCAATTATTTCTCAAACGACCACTAAGAAAGAAACTGCAGAGAAAGAGTTGGTGTTGCAGGAGTTTGTAGCTGGAAGGAAAGTCCTTCCTTATATTGAAGTAAAGTTCTGAAAATAAGCAAAGAACAGATTTATTGATTTTTGGTGAAGTCTGGGTGTAAAAAAGAGAAAGAATAAAGAAGTGCTCTTTGCCCGCTATGTCCAAATGACATCCCAAGTGGCCTTCTTAATGGTGGGGGAGGGGAGGGGGCAGGTGTCTACCCCAGCACATGGATAGAACTGCCCTAAGGCTAGGGCTAATGGTATTGGCTGAGTCTGCTGTAAGCCTCTCTTTTCTAATAGCCAACTTTCTGTGTGCAAGAAGACAGACAGTTATTGATTGGTCCAAATGCCCTTGAGTTGACAACATCTGAAATGAAAATCCACAAGGCTAGCACAAACTTTCTGCAAGTTCAATTTCTGGAATCTGATTATGAGACAGGATTGTGAAACCCACTCAGACATGTAAAAAGGCCTGCTCTTTGTATTATTCTTTTCTTTTGCACTGTAATTATTTGACGGTAAGTAACTTCCTAAGATTTGTTAGACAAGCAGCAATGTAAAGAGGCAATCTAAGGATAATAGTGTTTTGATTAAAAGGAGAGCGTGAAAGGGAGAAGCACCATCTTCTCTGGAAGGTTTAATGACAAAAAGATGTAAATCTCAAAGATTTCACATTTTCAGAGTCTAAGCTGTAATTAGATAGAAATAAATACAATATTCTTTCTGAGGAGTTTTTTTTTTTTAAAGAAAGAAAAGGCTTTTAGTAAAAGGTTCAGATAAAAAAGCTATATAAATATAAATGTTCATCTTTCAGGAGTGGCTGAGCTCAGAACAAGTGCGTACTTTTAAAACTGAACGTTTTCTGATGACTTTCTATGAATTAAAATGCCGAAGTTACAATTCACAAATGCGGTGAATTGGGAATTGCAAGCACTGTGGGAGTTTATTTGTATCTTATTAAACATTCTCCTGTATTCTACAAATTCCTCTCCAATCAATACATCGACTACTGTATAAACCTTAAATAAAGCATTATTAAACTGGATGCGGTGTTCATGTCTTGGTGGGTTATTTAGAAGCATAAAAGATACACTCTTAAGAAACAAACCCACACCATGCATTCTGCAGATGGAATGCATGTTAAATTTATTCAGGCATTGATTTGTAATGTTGATCCTCTATGGCTTGGTGTTTCTTTCCTCATTAATCTTAGTTAACCCTCTAAAAACAATGCCAGAACTGTCATTTGATGTGCTGAACATCCAGCAGGCAAAGAATTTTGCTTTTCAGAACTGCAGATCATGGCAGAATAGACTGGTCTCAAGCCACATGCCTGGACATAGCTGATTATTTTCTTAAGATGATTTTTCTTAAGAACTTAAGATGATTTTCTTCCACAAACCACAACATTTGTCTCAAAGAAGCACATAGGTATGAAAACTCTTAGATAAAAATAATATATATATTAAGAAGACATAGATAGATAGATAGATAGATAGATAGATAGATAGATAGATAGATAGATAGATAGATAGATGATTGATAGATAGATAGATATACAAGTCATGTCTTGTGAAAGGCAATGCCGTTGCAACCTCCATGTTAGAAAAATGGCACCAAATACTATTTCATGCATAACACAGAAATGAGAAATATAACTATGTAAGTGTCATTTCTAAAAATGCAATTGTGTAATCAGTACAATGTTAATTAGAAGGATCAAGCAATAGATCTTCAAATACGTGCAGAATTTGGATTACTAGTATCACAAGGAAGTCTCCAGTGCATCTACTGAATGCAAAGCAAGTGAAGAAATTAATGGGAAGTTATGACACCAATGCCAAGACATGTAAGGCTGCACTCCCAATCTAGCTATATTCAGAGGAGATATATTTTTAATTTCCCCATGACTCCAGGATGACAAATTAAAGGGTCAAAACTTTCTCTGCACCTAAAGTCCACACTGTCTGAATACAACAATAAGCATGATGGCCATCCTATCTGTAGCTCCAGATTCAGAGCTTTTAGATATTTTTTTCTTTGTAGGACCATACAAAACAGATAAACCCTTTACCTAGGAAGCACTTGTTTACAGCTGGATAGGAGTTCAGAAAACCATCTTTGCCAGTGGTGGGTTTCAAATTTTTTTACTACTGGTTCTGTGGGTGTGGCTTGGTGGGTGTGGCATGGCTTGGTGGGTGTGGTTTGGTGGGCATGGCAGGGGAAGGATATTGTAAAATCTCCATTTCCTCCCCACTCCAGGGGAAGGTTACTGCAAAATCCCCATTTCCTCCCAATCAGCTAGGACTCGGGAGGCAGAGAATAGATGGGGGTAAAGCCAGTCAGAGGTGGTATTTACCGGTTCTCTGGACTACTCAAAATTTCAGCTACCGGTTCTCCAGAACTGGTCAGAACCTGCTGAAACCCACCTCTGATCTTTGCTCACTTAATCATAATCTAATTTCCCTATACATTCCATTCTGGGAATAGTGGACAAATAGTGGTTTCATCAACATTAATATCATGTTCAGATTTTTCTAGGGATCTTAAGATGACATAAAGGCCTTAGTTCTATACATTTAACTAACGAATGAAATAATGAATTTTAAATTCCATAATTGTAAACTCCTTGTGTTTTGCTGATACTTTACTCGTTATCCACTAGGTTTTCCTTATTTTTCTTCTATGCAGCTATTTATTCTGTTCCATTAAAAGTTTTAATAAATAATTTGGAGTACTAATGGGGAAATGATACTATTTGAACTAACTGCTTGCAGGCACTTAACTGGAGTCCTTGGAGCATCTGGTTCCAGTGTCGTGCTGCAGTACATCAGATACTCAATTTGTTGTTAATTTTAATGGTTTTAATGCTTTTATATTTATGTTTTTATGCCATTATAAGCTGCCCAATGTCATTTCAGATTGTGAAATGGTTGGTGTAATAAATAAAATAAAATAAAATAATAAAATAAAATAAAATAAAATAAAATAAAATAATAAAATAAAATAAAATAATAAAATAAAATAAAATAAAATAAAATAAAATAAAATAATAAAATAAAATAAAATAAAATAAAATAAAATAAAATAAAATAAAATAAAATAAAATAAAATAAAATAAAATAAAATAAAATATGACAAGACAATAAAAATTGAAAAGCCTGGTGCCACAACCACAGTTGCCTGATCCAACCTACATTGGCCCACCTGGCGTCACCCTATTCCAAAAACTGGGGGAGGAGCCAGATTTTACCCAGAAGGATAAAAAGGTAAGGACTTACAAGGTCTTAGCTGCAGGGGGGGAGTTTGATAGGGTAGGGGCTGCAATGAGAAAGGTCTCATTCAGTGGTGGGTTTCAAAAATTTTTACTACCGGTTCTGTGGGTGTGGCTTGGTGCGTGTGGCATGGCTTGGTGGGCATGGCTTGGTGGGCATGGCAGGGGAAGGATACTGTAAAATCTCCATTCCCACCCCACTCTGGGGGAAGGATACTGCAAAATCCCCATTTCCTCCCGATCAGCTAGGACTTGGGAGGCAGAAAATAGATGGGGACGGGGACAGACAGAATTTTTACTACTGGTTCTCCGAACTACTCAAAATTTCCGCTACCAGTTCTCCAGAACTGGTCAGAACTTGATGAAACCCACCTCTGGTCTCATTGGACAGCAATATTTCAGGGAAGGAGCTTGAAGTTTGCTCACCCTACCCACTTAAATCTTACATGATTTTTAGATGACTGAAGATTCCAAGACCTATTCTGATTTTGTTCACTATTTAGTTTTTAAAATTTGGTGCCCTGTGCTTCATCTCCCTAAATAATCCAGTTTCACTATGAAACATTGGGTTTGGCAGCTATACCTGGCTGCCGCAACAGTAAATGAAATGTGAACACTGTGTCTGCCTGGACCAGGAGGAATTCTTTATCACAAGCTCTAATGATTTCTATTGCTTCGTTGCCGGAACCTCTGTAAGAAGACACAACAATGGATCAATGTAGTCATTGACTAACTCACTCTGTGGATAAAAAAGGGGTTGGGCATTAATACAGTTTAAACCCACATGGACGTTCCTAATAGCATAAGAAACTGACCTCCAAATTTAACCTTTAGCAACAGCTGTGTTAACTTTTTGTCTGAGAAATAAGGAAGAAGTATGGATCTTCCTGGCCTCGCATTCGTTCCTTGTCCCATATGAACCATCAATCACATGGAGAAAAGCTTCAACCTTGCAAGTTCGAGATGGGCAGAAATTGATATAAGCACTCAAGCAATGCTTGTTTCAAATATAAGGAAGGAGTTGTTAACACAGAGGACCTTTCTAAATAATCTCACATATAATCTTATGTACTGATATGGACAAATGATAATACAGAGCTTTGTGGTCAAAAGGGCAGTAAACTCTCTGGCCTCTCTTGGCAAATTACCCTGTTTTCCCCAAAATAAGACATCCCCTGATGATAAGACCAATCGGACTTTTGAGCGCATGGCAATAAGGCCAAGCGCTTATTTCAGGCTTCAAAAAAATATAAAACAGGATCTTATTTTCAGGGAAACACGATAGCAGATTAATTAATTAATCATTCAAGCAAGCAAAATACATTATTATATTATTTCAGTATGAAAGGACCTGGTTTAAATATTCCTAACTAAAATCTTAGTCTTATTTATGGGCATTATCCTTGGAATTACCCTAGTTATATTTGCTGAGATTTATTAGGGAAATTTATGAAGGAGAGTTATTAGGGAATAAGCTTTTCAGCAACTGACTGAATTTTATCTAACTTTAGGTTAATACAGCACTTGTCTGTAAAAATGCTCAGAGAATATCCACTAGAATCCAATAAACTCTTTCCTTAACTATTATCTGGTTCACAGATAATTGACCCAGTCTTCCTTTGACCTATTTGGTAGGTAACAGAGCAAACATAATTGTAATGCATTGGGATAAGAAGGGGAATGGCTGAAACTAAATTTGTTGGCTGCGTGATTTGAAGAATAGGCTTTACTACTGTGCTAAAGGTCCTTCACTTGAACAGCTTCCTTGAACCAGCTGGCCAAGTCACAGCAGCATGCATGCTCTGTAGCCTTAATTCCCAAATATGTTTCTGTCTACAGATATCAGTTTCCCTGTGTCTTGTTATGTAAACATTCCAGGAATTAACTCAACTTCTCTTTAAGCTCTAGTGTGCTCAAGCTCACTATTTGGCATGTAGAAGAAGAGGAATGGTAGCCACGTCCATTCACCAGCAAAGCAATCCACATACCTTTTTGGTACCTTATTTTATGTAACATTTTCTTGTGACCAGTTTCAGTCAGTGGTGGGATTCAGCCAGTTTGCACCAGTTCAGGCAAACCGGTTGTTACCCCACCCACCTACCCCACTATCAAAGTGGATCATGGGTGCTGCGCTGCAATGGAGAAATGGGCAATGGAGTGGCCAGCACGAGGGAAGGAGAAGGCCACTTTCTTCTTTCCTTTTTCTTCTCCCTCATGCTTCTCTTTTTCTCTTGCCGGCTGCTCTGTTTCCCATTTCTCTGATGCAGCACAGTGCCCAGGATCCACTTTGGTAGGGTCAGGTTGGCCATCACAGGAGGCTCGTCCCACATGTGGAAGATAGGGATAGGCCACTCCTCCCACGACAGCCAACATGACCCTGAGTGAACTGATTGTTAAATTATTTGAATCCCACCACTGGTTTCAGTCTTTTCCTTAGGTGACAATAACTGCAAGAAATTACCTGCAATCTGATTCCCACATAATGTGTCAGGACTATAATTTCCAGGATTATTAATTAGCACAAATCCCAATATATTAAGAGGGTGCTAGGCTGAAGATGGTTCTTATTTGAAATGTCTGTGCCATATCTACATCTGGATTTATGTTATCTGAATAAACATGATACATAGGAATGTATACCACACAGAGATATCTCTAAAAAGAGAAAGAGAGGCAAGGCGCTATGAAAGAAAAGAGCTAAGGAAATCCATGTGTTCACACAAGCAACAGGGCCATATTGAAAACTAATGCCTTATATATATAAGGCATTTTATATATAAATGATGCCTTATATATTAGATATCTTTCAACAACCTTCCTGAAACTTAAAAACTCATTCAACATCTCCTGCAAACAAACTCAGCATGAAAAGTTATACTTCCAATTTAGAGCTTTTTAAACCCATACATATATACACGTATGCACTTACACAAAGTTAATTGTTCTGTACTGTGGGGAATATTAAAGCAAAACCAAAAAAAGAAATAGGATTGAATTTGCTAGAAAAGGTCTAACCTTTCATCAGCTAGAATTGGCAAACAAGATTGCACATTGTATTTTCATGTTATTAACTTATTTGTGTCTTTAAACAATTATTGAACTTCTCTAACTAATGAGTAGGGGGAGTAAATCACATGGATAGTATGTAACTAGAGCAGAGGTAATTGAAAAGTATTGTCATGAATGATTTTCCTCCCATGTATTAAAATATTCACCTCTGCACTAAATTACTACATAATTTGGCAGATAGTTGATGTTGGAAGAAAAATGGCTAAATCATGCCAAATCCAGAATTTAAAAATATATGTTGAAGATTGAAAAGAAAAAAAGATTTTGCTCTTATTTTATAACTGAAAAAACGCCATTTCTAATTAATCAAATCAAGTAACTTCTGTCATCAGGTTTATACATATTGTTCACTGATAACTACAGGGACCATTAACTCAAAATATCAGGTCTTTCAGGCTTCAAGTCGAAATATAAAGCATGACACAGATCTTCCATGTCTGGCCTTAATCTATTGGACATGCTATTCTGGAGGTTTTGGATAGAATCAAACCTTTGTGTAGAGCCTTTTATTCAGGACTTTAATATGCAATTGATACTATAAATATCAGATCCATTTATTACATCGTTGATGCTTCATGGAACAGTAGAATGTTCTTTATTATAAGTTTCAAATTATTTCATTTAAACATCTCCTTCACAACTTTAAATGTACTATATGGATAAGAAAAAGAGGAAGGGGCTATCACAGAGGAAATGGAATCAAAATCTCAAAAAACAAAACCCTTTGCTGATGACGTAAAACTATTTAACACCACCGATAATGCTGCTGCCCTACAAAGCAACCTTGACTATGTGTCAGAATGGTCGTGCAATTGAACATTCTCCAAAGAAAGTCTATAAGAGATGCTATCTTCTCTTCTCTTATACCTTTCACTTTGCTGTCTTTTTATTTTTTCTTTCCTGTGCTCTACATGACCTTGCTTGCTTGAAAAGGAGTAGCATAATGGTTTAGATCTGGAACACTGCTCCTTGGGAGGAAAGTTTTCACTAGTACAATGCTGCTGCCCTACAAAGCAACCTTGACTATGTGTCAGAATGGTCGTGCAATTGGCAACTCCAAATCTCAACTAACAAATGCTCTGTCTTACACATTGGCAACAAATATCAGAACACCAAATACAAGCTGGGCAGATACAACCTCATAGATGACCCTCACTCTATCAAGGACCTAGGAGTACTCATCTCAAACGATCTAAGCCCCAGAGCTCACTGTAACAGCATTGCCAAAAAGGCATTAAGAATTATTAACTTAATTTTGCGAAGCTTCTTCTCTGGTAAAATTGTACTGCTAACTAGGGCATACAAAACCTTTGCCAGACCAATCCTCCAATACAGCTCGTCTGCCTGGAATCCACACTGTATATCGGATATTAATACAATTGAGCGGGTCCAGAGGTATTTCATGAGAAGAGTACTCCACTCCTCTTCTCACAATAGAATGCCTTATGCCACCAGGGTTGAAATTTTGGCCTTGGACAACCTTGAACTACGCTGCCTATGGTCTGACCTAAGCATAGTACACAAAATTGTCTGCCACAACGTCCTACCTGTCAATGACTATTTCAGCTTCAACAGCAATAATACACAGGCAAACAATCAATACAAACTCAAGGTAAACCTCTCCAAACTCGATTGCAGAAAATACAACTTCAGCAATAGAGTGGTCAATGCCTGGAATGTTCTACCTGACTCCATTGTTACTTCCTCAAACCCCCATAGCTTCAACTTTAAACTGTCTACTGTGGACCTCACCCCATTCCTAAGAGTCTGTAAGGGGGCGTGCATAAACTCACCAGTGTGCCTACCATCCCTGTCCTACTGTCCCCATTTATTTGTACTGATTTCATGTGCTCATGTCCATGTTTATACTTATACCTGTTATCACGTACATGTTTGACAAAATAAATAAATAAAATAAATAAATAAAATAAAATGGTACTCAAAATTCCTTTTGAGAATTCTTTGAACTGAGGGGCTGCTTCTCCCCAGTTCCCTCTTCTCGTTCCACCGAATCTGGCACAAGGGAAACGTTATGGGTCTAGTTTGCTAAGGAGTTCCATCTGACATGACCCAGGATGCAAGACATTTTTAGGGTGTCACCCACCCTATAAAACATCATGCCCCCCCCCAGGTGAGATTGACTCTGACCTTACTGATTTTCCAGAAATCCCTTAAAATTTAGTTTCAACAACAGACTTGGGATCCAAGCCGGGAGCCTGTAAAATAGCTTATATTGTATGTAAAATCTTGAAAACATTCTCTCATGGTTTTAGTTAAATGATTAAATTTGATACATAAATAAATTCTAGCCAGTAATCAACCAATCTTGCCCATTTATATTCAGTTCTTGTCCTTGTCTCGGTTTACTTTTCTATTCAACATGCTACAATCAGTCATCATTCTATAGGCAAGTAATTAAGGAACATAATTCCACAGTGACCTATTTTAGGGATCCCAGCATTCATTCATTCATTCACCAACTTTATTATTTATACTAATAAATCAAGGTGGTGAACATATCCAACATCTTCTTCCTCTTATTTTCCCCACAATAAACCCGTAAAGTGCGTTGGGGTGAGAGAGAATGACTGGCCCAAAGTCACCTAGTTGCCCTCATGCCTAAGGTAGAACTTGAACTCATGCTTTCCTGCTTTTTAGACTGGTGCCTCAATCTCTACACCCAACTGGTTCTCTTGGGCTATATAAAAATAATCATTTTCAAAAATGGTCATAGTATTAATATAACAAATAGAGAAGGCGAAGTGGCTGACAAAGGGGCTTTTTATTAAATTTGATTTATCTTGGTAAACTGGTAATAGATTGGCATTAAACCCATGTAAAGGTTTCACATTTAATATACTGGTCTAGGTGCAAAAATTATGGCATTCCAAATGTTGCTTAACTAAAAATCCCAACAGTACCATATAGGATAATATCTATGCCTGACAACTAGAGACTGTTGCTATTGGTTCTCTAATAAAAATAATGATAGCAAAAGTGAATGAAACTGAAAAAATACTGTGTTTCCCCCAAAATAAGATCCTGTCTTATATTTTTTTTGAACCCCGAAATAAATGCTTGGCATTATTTTCAGGGAGGTAGTCCTCGACTTACAACAGTTCATTTAGTGATTGTTCAAAGTTACAACAGCAGTGGAAAAAAAGTGACTTATCACCATTTTTCACATTTACGACCCCATGTCATGTGATCAAAATTCAGATTCTTGGCAAGTGGTTTATATTTATGATGGTTGCAGTGTCCCGAGGTCACGTGATCAGCTTTTGCGGCCTTCTGACGAGCAAAGTCAATGAGGAAACCAAGTTAACTTAATGACCATGTTACTAAGTTAACAACTTAGCAATGATTCACTTAACAAACTGTGGCAAGAAAATAGGACAAAAATCACTTAACAAATACTTAGCAACAGAAATGTTGGGCTCAATTGTGGTTGTAAATTGAGGATTACCTGTATAAGGTCACTTTTTTTTAGCATTCAGTAGAAATGTATGAATATAAGAAACTGTATATTTATTGATTTTGAAAAACATTAAGCATACTAAAGATCTATCAGGCATAAATCTTATTTTTAAGGAACATTCTCCAAAGAAAGTCTATAAGAGATGCTATCTTCTCTTCTCTTATACCTTTCACTTTGCTGTCTTTTTATTTTTTCTTTCCTGTGCTCTACATGACCTTGCTTGCTTGAAAAGGAGTAGCATAATGGTTTAGATCTGGAACACTGCTCCTTGGGAGGAAAGTTTTCACTAGTACAATGCAAACAGCCCATACTGGTGGGTGATGGTTGGGATGAAGGACAACCAAGGAGTGAATCACAGGAGAGAGAAAAATGGAAGGTCTCTTATCATCCATCATTCTTCAGGTCACTCTCCCATTACTGCTCTTTATTTTTAAGAAGCTATTCATACAATTATAAATTGTCTGAATACTTCAATATTTAGTTGGTTGTACTCAACGTCTGGAAGTCGCAATTGCTTTGCAATTTGTTAGCCTCTACATCACTGCTATATCTGCAGGGATATGCTGCAGATATAATTAGGGATAGAAATGGATTGGCCTCAGCAGGTGGCAGCATCTAACTTACCTTGCTTGATCCCCGATGCTAAGGAGATTAAAGTAGATTAGTAGTTGGGTTTGGAAAACCATCTGGGAATTCCAATGGCGTGGGTTTGCTTGAAAAGATTTTTTGAAATCTTAATGAAACACCAAATTTTCCATAGTACTATCATGAACATCAACAGATGTCCATGTTAACCCACAGATAGCTTTTTTAAAAGACATTAAGGAGAATAAAGTATGCTTAAGGAATCTCTACCCTCATTTTTAATATCTAGTTAAAATTTAGTGCCACATTGTAAAAGCCCTAGCACTCAGCTTGCTGTTCCTCATCCTAAACCCTGGTTTATTGGCATCATTCAAACATCTGGATTATGTAACAAATAGGCATCCACAAATTTTATCTGTATTTTGTACTTTTATTGTGATTTTCTTCCATGCTTTTCAAAGGATTTTTTCTATACACGTGTGTGTATGTGTACACACATACACACACAGATATATACACACACACACGCTTTAAGAATTTAGCAAAATAAAATAAAAAATCAAGCATAGGACAAAGAACAAGAAATGGATGGCTTTAATAAATGAATTTAACAGATGCATCATTGTCCTCTGAGTAGTCAACTCCGTTTGGTCTAATCAAAGAGCAGCATGAATTGGTTCACCAAGGGATTGAAAAGAGTCGGGAACAGCATTTAGCACTTTGCTGACCTTGAGTCCACCGTTACAAAACTCCTTCTGGAACCACAATTTTTCCAGCCATTTTCAAGTAATTTTTTCCGCTTCCTCCTGAGAATAAAACATTTGATTGACCAGTAATGTTCAGTCCAAATTTTCTCACAGGGGAAAAAAAGGAATTGTTAATAGTCCAAAGAAAAGAGTGAGTGAGTGCGCAAGAGAAAATATTTCTGCTATATATTCAAAATGGACAGTGATTTGTGTGTGTGTGTGTGTGTGTATAGATATAGATATAGATATAGATATAGATATAGATATAGATATAGATATAGATATAGATATAGATATAGATATAGATGATATAGATATAAAGTGTAGGTATATATATATATATATATATATATATATATACTTTCTTTTGAGATCAGGCAACTGAATTTCATTTTTAATGTGTGCCACTGTGCTCACAGTAAAAAATGACAATAAATATTATCATTATCTTACCTCTTGTAGAGAGAGAGAAAAAGAGATAGATAGATAGATAGACAGACAGACAGACAGACAGACAGACAGACAGACAGACAGACAGATAGATAGACAGATGAGAGAGAGAGAGAGTACATAGCCACAAATAAATATTTTAGCACACATTTTGATCCACATTATATTATTTTTGTTATTATTTCAACTAAAATCCAGATTCTAGTGAGAGGCAGAGGCACATACATAGAATGAAGAGAACTTGACAAAAAAAGAAGAAGAAATTGCTCTAACTCTTATTTAAATCTGTATCAAAACCCTATTTATTTAAAATTGTATATGATATAATAATGGGAAATATTACAAATTCCAAAAGGGAACGATGTCCTAAAGATTGTTTTTTTTTTCATATCTTCATCTGTTTATTTTATGGAGATATTATTAACTATACTGTAACAAATCTTAGATGTATTTAGAGTAGTACATATATGAGTATATATGAACATAGATATTTCAATGATACAATTTCTTCAATGTCAGTTAATACTATTTAATTCATATATACTGAATTTCACTAAGAAACTCTCTAATTAATGGCTTCTTTGTAGTCTTAACTGGCTGACTTCCCAGCATAAAATGATCTAAACTAATAAAATCTGGACACAGGAGAAGGAAAACTGGGCTATAAAGAGTTTTTGTAGTAAGAGAAAACTGGTGAAATAATAAAGTTATGTTTTTCTACACTGCAGGGTGCTTTCCAAGTTTAGGTTCCCCTTTTCCCACCAAATACTGTGTTCTTAGAATAACTGTGTTTTGATTCTCCTGTTTGAGTAGAAAGATTTATTTGTGTCAAAATCTAGGACACCCTGAGGAAAACAGCAATCTGTGGTAAAGCATGGCATTGTAGATACTCTTTTAAAAGAAAAAGTGCTGCTTTAGTAACCATCATAAATAGGGTTGAAGTAGCTTGGTAAGTTAATTTATGCAATAGAGTATACAGTAAGTGGTCCATATTAGTCTGAAAATCCCGTTACACTCATGGACACAATCTTGACATTCTTGTGATATAGTAACAGAACGATTGTGTAGTCTTTGAAGTGGCAAAACCATGGTGTGACAGAATTTTAAGAAATAGTTCCCAAATTGAGAACTGTAGAAAAGCTGTGTTCATTTTCTCTTTCCCTATCATGCATTCAAATGCATTTCTATATTTCGGAGACAAAACATGCAAAAAAAACCTAAGAACCTACTTAAAAGTAAACAAGGATAATCTCACTTTTGTATTCAGTATAAGGATTGTCAAAATATTCAAAGTATGCTATGCTGTAATTATACCTCTTGAAGATGCAGTAGGAAGCGTTTTGTTCATGCTGAAAAGCTTTGTATACACCTTCCCTTCATTAACTTTCTTTCTTCTCAGACTTTCCAGTTGTGCTACTTTCATATATTTGTAGAATTGTCCATGCAACATGACAGCCACAAGAAAAATACTTTAGAAATAACAATATTTAGTTAATTTACTACCTGTGTCCAAATTGTTTTTTTCTATACTATTATGAACAGTGTGCCAAAAATTTGATTATTATTTGTTAGATTTATATGCCATCCAGTTTAGGTGGCTTACATTCTGGGTGGTTTACAAATTATTAAAAACATTTAAAAATGGAAGGACAACACAAAAAACACAAAAACAGAACACAAAAGAATCAATCATGGAGAAGACATCCTGAAGGCAGGCACTGCTATGGAGAAGGATACAGGACATGTCATAAGATAAGGACCTGACCAATCCATAACAATCAATACATACTGGATCCTAACGGAGTCAAGATACAATTGGTAATCATGTCAAAACGGATCAACAAAGAAGGCAGATGATTTCTAGAACTTTTCAAGTTTGCTTAAATGAACAAAACCCCTAATTTGCATTTACTCTTCCCATTGTTTGGCAAAGTCTAATTGGGAAAACTGGTGGAATTAAGATTCTTTTTCTTTTTTTTGCAATAAGATTTGGTACTGAGTCTTCATTATCTCTAACTAGCTGAATACCCGTACTCTGCTACGAAACTGTGATCGGGCTTGATAAATTGACACTTACAGCATGAAAATTAATAAGTAGTTATTATTGGCCTCTTCCCTTCTCTCCCTAGGGCTTGCCCCACAAAAGCCTCCCCTATCCTATCCCCTTCTGTCCCTCAGGCTTACCCCACAGAAGCCTCCCCTATCCTATCCCTTTCTCTCCCTCAGGCTTGCCTCACAGAAGCCTCCCCTATCCTATCCCCTGCTTGCTGCTGTGAAAGTAAAACTGAAAACTGTGCTTGTGTTTTGCATTTGGAACAGATTTCTTTTCAGGTGGGGAGGGGGAGTAGAACTTCTTAGCATCAGAGGGCTGTTTAAAAAATGAAACAGTATTTGCTGAGTGGGCAAGAAGGAGACAGGAAGGAGCCTGGCCGTGGCTTAGCTCAACTGTTCTGTAGTAAAGCTGCTTGCTGCTGTGAAAGTAAAACTGAAACTAAAACTCCTCTCCTCTGCTTGTGTTTTGCATTTGGAACAGATTTCTTTTCAGGTGGTGAGAGGGAGTAGAACTCCTTAGCATCAAAGCGTGTTAATAATAATATAGGAAATATTAATCCTCTGATGGTCATTTCGAAAAATCCTTTCTTAGTGAGCCTCTAGAAGCCAAGAGGAACATACGTGACAAATTTCATGTTTGTAGGCTTTACGGTTCTGGAGATTTTGTGATGATGCGTGAGTGGTATTTCGCTTTTATATATATAGATTAAAACACATTATACTCAATGGACAGTATCCTGTGAATCTCTTGTTTTCATTTCATGTGAACAAGGATAGACTCTAGGTTGGTCTCTGCTACAGGATCTGATTCTGATTGTTTCATTTTTTTTCAGTATGACAAAATTGTTTAGATGCCCATCAGGTTATTTCAGACAGGCAAAGAAATAGCATGAGGACACAAAAAGCTTCTCTCGTGCACAGGCATCTTCCACTGCTTACTAAAATTTCTCCTTCCCCAGAGAAAATGGAAGGATGGAAAGAATAGGAAACAGAGGTTATTTTGAGCTTTTTGAGCAGTCCTATTAATGGTCCAAAAGTACTTTAAAAATTTTGACTGATTGACCAGCACACTCAAAATTCATGTGTATAGGTATGTATGTATGCAATGTGAAATGAGTAGCATGTTATATTTACATTTCCCACCCTACATCCATAGAATCATTCGAGGTTATTTCGTCCAATCCATTTCAACAAGAGGTCCCCTAAGTGTGTTGTCAGGAGGATAAAAAAAGTTAAGTTGACAGCCATGGCCATGTGATTAAAGCCCTGCCCCTTTTGCATGTGTTTCAATTGTGTTGTGTTGGCTACCATCTTGACTTTCATTAACTCACCCAGCAGAAGCTCCTAGGAGCTCCTCTATTGTTGACAAGAAAACTTCATAGACATGGACATGTCAGCATCAAGAGTGAAGGTTGATTCAAGGGAATTTGCAGGAGGGCCAGAGTGTAGTAAAAAGCCCAAGATGATGGCCACAATGGAGTGAAGGAAGATAGACAGGTAGAGAGACAGAGAGATAAAAACCATGGGGAGCTCCCAGTGCACCATAGGGGCCTCCTTCTAGACTTCTCACCATAACCCACCCATATCCTTGTTTACCTGTTTAAACATTCTTTAACCAGGAGTGTCCATTTTTGATACCTGCTTAATGCACATGCCATCATCTAGATAAAGCCATAATTAATACAAATTATAGGCCTTTTTCTTATATTAGTTGCTATGGAATGATTGCATTATGCACATAATGCTTCCCAAACAGCGGGAGATCTATTAGCTATGAACTGATTTAATTGGATATAATTTTTAAATTATTGCATTTTTCTTTTGATGTACCATACCTCGGTAAAGATGAATTATATTATTCTTGCGACTACTATAGATATTTTGGGTCAGTTTAATTATCCTTAAACCAGCAAATGCAAAATATAATAAGACTGTCATTTCCAGCTGTTCTACCTTGGTGAATTAATTATGAGCAGCAAGAATTAAAAGTGATGTGCTATTAACAAGCCATCAGAATTTCTGCATGTTTAAAACTTCTCGCAAAGAATGGAGTTTGTCTCAAGTAAAACAAAATCTTGATCCTCCATACCAAGGTTTAAGAAAAAAGGATAATTTAACTACTTCCAGGATTTAAAGTTAAAGATAGTGCTGGTGACCATTTACTGTATTTTTTATTTATAAATCACATAATTAATATATGTAAACATATTCACAGATTGCATTTTCTCATCTATATTATGAGGTGCAATTAACCAATCAAGGAGAGAAGCAACCTAGAACTAAGGGGAAATTTCCTGACAGAACAATTAATCAGTGGAACAATTTGCCTCCAGAAGTTGTGAATGCTCCAACACTGGAAGTTTTTAAGAAGAAATTGGACAACCGTTTGTCTGAAATGCAGGGGGAAATTTACTTACCTTCGCTAACGGTCCGCAAATGTGAGCATGCACGCACATGCCTCCTCCGTGCAGAGGGTAAAAAACAGGATATGATGACGTCCGGGCTGCTGGGCGGAGCCTCCCGCCACCGGCACTAACGGTTCTCCAGAGCTGGATAGAACCAGCTGGATTTCACCACTGCTGAAATGGTATAGGGTTTCCTGCCTAAGCAGGGGGTTGGACTAGAAGACCTCCAAGTTCCCTTCCAACTCTGTTATTCTATTCTATTGTCTAAGTATTAAGTATCATTCTGTACTGATTTTCACATCACAGAACTTTTCAGAACCAAATACTAGATTTTCCTGATCTGTTCAATAATCTGTTTGAAAGCAAAGTGCAAGTACAGTGCCAAAATCTGGCCCCAGACCTATTCATTCTTACTTCATTTCAACATGAGACAGAATACACTAAAATGTTCTCAATGTTTTAAACATTGGGAGTTCTTTAAACATTACATGGCAAAACTTTTTCTAAAGATTTATTTCAATAAAGCCCCATTACTCCCAGTTCACAGAACTTCATTAGAAGAACACATTGTTTTGTTTCTTTACTCATTTTTATTAAAGTTTTTAACAAATGCCATAAAAACTAACACAAATTAAACTAAAAGAAAAGTGCAGGAAAAAAAAGAACAAGAAGAAAGGTAGAAAAGAAAGATCACTTGGAAAGAATTGAACTTAACTAGCCTTTCTTCTCAGCAGTGAATTACGTGAGCTACTTCCTAGTTATTGAAATCTTAAAATAAAAGATGTAAAATGCTACAGTGACATCTTAAGATCATTGACAAGGCAGGTCCTGCCTGCATGGGGAAAAAAAATGCCCAGCTGGTCTGGAGATAAAACAGATTGATAATTAGTTGCAAAATGTAACATTTCATCAGGAATAGTTTGAATAATCCAATTTATCTTTGTCAGATATGCGGCACATATTCTTCCCCCTTTGGAGACTCTTTGTTCTTTAACATAATATTATAATTTCAGCCTCCTAATTAACGTGCTAGTCGGCCGGAACCCCAGATCTGCCTTGATGTTGAGCTGCAGATTGGAAGTTGGTGTTACAGCACAGAGCTAAGGTACCTGCCCTAAGCCACATGCCACCACTAACTACCGTGGTGCCTGCTGCCTTCTTCCCATCCTACTGAGGCCATCCCTAGTTTGATATTGATGAGATCAAAGATAAGCAGTTTGAAGGGAGGAGGGCTTCACTTGCTGGCTAGTTTGAGTGATTGGGGCCAGTGTACAGCAGCTGGGACCACAATTTCTTTGCATGTTCGAAAGCAGAAAGCAGCTCACCAGGGTGAGCCTCCTACAGGCTCAGGTTTCTAATTAACTGATCAAGATGCATAGTCCCTCCTTAATGCTTCAGCCTAATCAGGAACGTAGTGATACCAGACTGACTGTCCCTCAGATGAATCTCCTGCTTCCCTAGTGAACAAATGCACACACTTTTGATATTCCTGGTTTGCTTGGTTAATACCCCTGTAAGAGGTGGAGGGCTACATGGATTTACAAGGTAGGGCAAAAAATGAGGGAGGAGGAAGCTCCATCAGTGGAGGTGAATTGGAAGATGACACATAGTTGGGATGATAGCAGGATTGAATATACAGTAAATGCATTTAAGACAGCCGTCAATGCTATCTTCACAAATACACATCCATTTATTTATTTATTGCTTTTTGAGGGTTTTTTTCCCCCAAGTTATAACACTTAACGTTAAACTGGCTTGAATTGGGAGAGGAGTGTCAGTCCATTCATACTGAATAGAGAGCTCTTTAATATTTGTTGTAGGACTTTAATATTGATTGTAGGACCTTTGCAAGACAGAACCTTTAGTTCATTACCTACTGTATAATGTTGGGTTGATACAAGTTGATTACGCAATATATATACACCAATTTGATAGCCATGGTGTTCTTCAGAGAATTCTGGATGCTGTTTGATAAAAAGATTTAAATGTTTAGAAGAGCCCAGTTCCTATTTTTTTGTTAGAGTTTTCATGTCTTCCATTTTTCAGAAAAAGTGATAATAAATCCTCAGCTCTTCAGTTCATAGGCCAAAATATGTTGGAACTATTCTCATATGTTAGTGAATTGGGACCCTTTACTTAAAGGGTTAAAAGAAAAAATATATTTAGAAATGCACATGTTATGACAGAAATATATTTATGGATTGTTTTTAAAAATAACATTATAGATTAATGCAGAAATACAGCTAAACATATGAAAAACTGCTCTGGAACAGACATAAATTGACCCATCCTTTTTTACTTTCTTCCTGAAATCAGTTTAAATCTGATTAAACCGAAGCTGAAACTTTCTGTGTTTTTTCCTGTTTATAATATGCTGACTTTCTTATAAAATAAGTTAAAGTGAGAGCATCTATACTTTGTGCATTATCTGGTCCTGAAATATTTCATTTCTTCAAATGTTCATTGAAATGCAAATTCCTTTGACCATAAATAAATTTCTACAATTTCTTGATTGGGAAGTTTGGCTTCTTATGCCAACATGCAAAGTTACTTATATTTCAAGTTCCTGGTTCATTTTCAAGGAAAATATGAACATGTTCTGTTCAGGCAGATCCTGAAATATATTTGATTCTTTTGTGGAAATCAGGGGACCTTTACACTTAAATTTTGCAAGATCATTCTCTTCATTTCTATCTAAATTAAAACCCTTAATCTGGTATATAAAGTCTGTAAAATCAATATTATAAACTGTAGGGAGACTACTGAAAAGAAAACACAGTCATTATTGCTGGGTTAGACAGGCTTAACTTTATTAACAGTAGGTCGCTTGTGTACATATAAATCCAATTCAAATCAGACAAAGGGGAATCTAATGCTACCTGAACACTGTGGGAGTTTGTTTTCATACAGAGGTTTAGGATACTTAATACAAGAAGGAGAGGATACGTATCTATTTTAGTAATACTCTTTAGTATATTTATCCTGTGCCTGTACCTAACTTTCAATGAACTAAGGAAACAACAAGATCACAGAGAGACCTCACAATCTTGTTACAAATGAAAAACCTATACCACATAAAAGTGTTTGTGTTAATACCTTTGAGGAAGTTTGGAACCAGGATTGAGATACAGGTGAAAACACAAAACGAAATACTGCCTTATAGCAACACATTGCGCCTGTCTTTTATTCCATTGGTGTCTTGCCCAAGAATAGACCAGAGTGCAATCTTGTTTTCCTTTATGCTGTTGTCTATAGTCTACAGAAGTGCTGGCTGAGGAATTCTGGGAGTTGGACTCCAAACATCTTAATAATGCTTTCTTAAGTTACCTTACCTTAACTTTACTCTACCAAACTCTATATTGTCCTTGAGATTGCGTGGCTTAACTTACTTTAACTTTACTTAACTTACCTTAACTTTACTCTACCAAACTCTATAGTGTCCTTGAGATTGTGTGGCTTAACTTACTTTAACTTTACTTAACTTACCTTAACTTTACTCTACCAAACTCTATAGTGTCCTTGAGATTGTGTGGCCTTGGAATAATTACTTCTATCATATCCTTATCGATGCCAGCCAATTCTGCTGATGCTGCTCTGGACTTCTAAGGTGACAGATCACTTGGAGGAATACACATCTGTCTAGGCCAGAGGTCTTCAAACTTGGCAGCTTTAAGACTTGTGGACTTCAACTGGCTGGAGAATTCTGGGAGTTGAAGTCCACAAGTCTTAAAGCTGCCAAGTTTGAAGACCTCTGGTCTAGGCTGTGGCTATGGGCATTGAGGTTCCTGTCTGGTCCCCGCCAGTGCTTTGCATCTCTTATTGTCCCTTGCCAGCATCCAGTGTTCCTCCTTATCTTTTTCCTTGGTAGCAGCCACCTATATCCTCCCTCCAGAAATCTCAGGACATAAACTTACTTTCCAGGTTTTTTCACCTACTGTTTCTAATGGCAACACATTCTTGGTGTCCCTGATAGCCTGACTTCCAAGACTGATAAGCTCTTTTCAAAAAGGCCTGAGCCTCTTTTTGGCAGAGTCCTGCATAGATAAAGATGAAAGGAAATATCTGAGCATTTTCATCCATAAATTCATCTTCTCACAGACCTGTGGTAACTAGCTGATACTGAGTGACTTTCTATAAAATATGAGGAGTTTTAAGTCCCAATGTGGGTGCAGATATGTATGTATGACCTGAAGGATTGTTCAGAGTGCCAGGTTATTTAGATAAGCCTGGTCTACAAGATTTCTGAACACAGAACCGCTTTATCAATTGTGACAAGGTTAATCAAGTCAAATAATTTATTTATTTTTAAATTTATTTATTTAAATTGATTAGTCGCCCAACTCCACTTTCTCCCTCTGAGAGAAGGTGCATAATGCTTAACTAGAAGACTTAGCTGACAGATCAGTTCACAACATGAAAATAACATTTCCCTATGCCTGCTTTTAAAAATGTTCCAACTGACTATTTCATGGAGTCAAAATAAGAACAGAAAACTGAAAGAGCTTTCATTAGCTTTTAAGACTTGTAAGGTCTTATGCTCCACTGCCTCTCACTTCAGCATCCATTTATACCTGTGAAGACAATACTACAGCAGAATGCAGTGTATTACACCAAGCAAGATAGTAAACAACTTCACATAACCTAAAGGAATTGACATAGCAGAGCTATTTTATTGAGTGCAATTCTATATTTGCTTATATTGATGGCATAGGCCACTGGGATTGTGTATGATTGTGCCATTTAAAAGTTCTCAAAGTTATTATTCAATTACTATAAAAACATACTTCTCAATAATTGATTAAGGAAACAAAATAAAAACTAAAATATGCCTAAATAATGTATGCGTTGAACTCTAGATTATTGCTAGTAATAATTCTTCCCTGTCATTTTTATTTTATTAGATTTTTATCCCACCTTCCTCATTATGCCTCCTACAAGATGATACTAGCTCAGCTTATTTGCATCCAATTATTTTGAAAGTACCTGAAAATTGTGTGTCCTGAAAATTCTGAGATTAGCAGGTTAACATCTTTTACATCATCTATATTTGGGGAGGTATTTTAGTGTTACAATTACAGCTGTACTCTTGATCAAAAGATTGGGAGAGGAATCTAAAGAGAGAAAAATGTTCCATTGTCAAAAAAAAAAAAATTCTGAGAATTTGAAACATTTTTTTTTTCCTAAGCAGAGACAATATATACACTTCCTACTATACAGTGTTATCCCAAACAGCTACAGGAGCTCATTGCTTGGTTAGTGATAGATCTCTCTGACTTCTTTTGGGGATTTGAATTTGCCTTTTCTGTGGGAAGCAGTTCATGGTCCCAGTCACAGCCATGCATTCATCCTGGGTCATATCAGCCTGAGCCAACCAAATCTACATCCTAAATTTACTGTATATCTTAAAGCAGATGAGACATGATGAGGATGGAGGTATTTACATCAGCCCCTTGTCCTGTTTTGATCCTTCTCAGTTTTTTCCCATGCGATTGATCTCTTCTGGGAGGACATATTTAGTTGATCCATGCCAGATCCCTTATGGATCCATTTGTTTTCAGAGGATGTCTTGATTTCTCAAGGTATAGGAGGTAGTTCTGTCAGGAGTCTTGTCCATTTCTGAGCCCAGAGGCAGCAGCAATCAAAAAACAGACTCCACAGGAGAATTAGAATTATACTTTATATCTTATACTGAGACAAAATCCTGCAAGCCTAATTCTATAGAATGAATTACCATCACCAGCTTCAGCCTACCTGAAGTTCTTTTGAATACTATCTTACTTCTCAAGTTTAAAAGAATGTTTCATCCCCCAATTTAAAGGTTACTGTCTATTTCCCTCAATTATACACAAAATGGGGTATCACCAAAGTGCTATAGTTCTATAGTTCCACAATGGGTCAGTCAAAAGACACAGGCAAAGCCTGGTGTGTGAGGACTGTAAAAGTCTGGTTGGAGAAAAACAAAATTTAAGCTCAATCCCAGCAAGATGAAGTGTCTGGTGGTTCAGAAACTGATGGATTCCAAAAGAGTTGGATGTTTGTTTCTGAGGTTCTCTTGGATTTGCAGCTGTTTCTGGAAAAATAGGTGAAGCCCTTGTCAGAAGGCCTTTGCATAATTTCACGATGTGTGCCAATTGTGGTCACCCGTAGTCCGGAAATTGGAAAATTTGTAGCTCTTGTTTAGCAACTGCCTCATTTAGCAACTATTTGCAATTACAACAATGATGAGAAACTAACTTCACAACCAATTTTTATATTTATGGCCTTTGCAGGTCTGTAAAGCAAAAGAAAACCAAAGTAGGATCATAAGCACAGTGGTAGTTTTACTTAATGACTGCTTCACTTGATGGCCAAGATGCCAAGCCCAACTGGTTACTAAAAAAACAACTGCCTGTATGGTAACTTTGATTTACATGGGACTGACACTGAAGTCCATTTGGAAGCTGCAGCTGAATGCAACAACCTAAGTTATAATGGGCTTTGTCCAGTGTGCTAGTGGGCAACCAATTCAGATGCAATTAAAGTTGCTGGTGATTTGAAGTCCTTGATGGTTTAAGACTAGAGAATCTCTGAGAAGAAACTGCTCACCCAGAGAGATACAGAAGGAAGTGTTGGTGAAAGTTTTCTTCTTGGTAATTCCTTGATTAGGCTGTTATTCATTGTTTTTTTGCTTAAATTGGTAGTTCCTTGATTGTTTACTGCTTTATTGTTGGTATGATATTAATTCTGGTGTTAATCTCTGCCTATTTGGATATTGATGGCTGGTGGAGAGGTATATGGTCTTTCTACTTCCTTTTAGCTTTTCAATTGTCTCTTTTAAATAGTATGTAAATGTTGTTTATCTCTTTGTGCCTGTTGCTGGCTGATTTGTCTGAGTGTCAAGCTTCCAGATATTCTCTAGCATTTTTGGACTTAATTTGGTGGAGGATGCTCAGAGTGTTCCAGTTGAAACTATGGTTAAGTCTTTGTTGTGTAATCAAATACTATATACATAGGAAAATATCTGAACTAGTTTCTACGAACTCAATAGGCTTCATCCCTTCATAATAGTCTAATTTTCTGACAGATTCTAATCAAATCTGATCAAAAAATCAAAACAAAAGGTTTTGTTATAGGTGCCATTAATTGTTTATGTTGTTCTTATGCTAGATAATTAAAGACAATGCTCTAGTTTTTTTCTGAATAATGCTGACTAACAGAACTGAGACCAGCATAAAGTGATCCATAAACAATGCAGTTTAGGCAATCCATGCACAGTCTTAGCTAAAATACTGAAACTGTTAGTTGATCACAGAAAGTTTTTTTTTCAATTAAAAGCTTAAATTATTTTTTTAATGTATTTTGTAAATGAGATTAAAATCAATCTTAGAAGCCATCCATATAAGTTGTCCTCTTTATTTCCATTCTTGTATCTTTAATTTGACTGAAAAGTCTAATTGATTTTTCTCAGTTTTAAATGACTACTCAAAAGATGGAGTGCCCTCAATTATTTCTTTCTTCTTTCATTTTGACATTTCTTCCATATTACTTGGGAAAAAAGAAACCCAAACCACTGACCTCATCTACAATGGCCAAATCTAATCCTTCTGTTTTTTGTTGTTGTTCCCAATCATTTTCTTGTACACCCTCCCTAAGCTTAAGACATGTAGACAGTCATCTCTAATTCTATCTGCTATTCCCCCTTGTTCATTACCTGCCTCGTTGCCCAGCCTATTTCCCTGTGCTTAAGAAAATGCCATTAGTTTGCTCCTTCCTGGTGATCACAGAGCACTTAGAATTCCCACAACTGGCCTTATGTTGAGACTTTGAGCTCAGGTACATATTGCTGACCACGTGAGGTGGCGCCTAGAGGATTCTCAAGTAGCTAACAGCAAGGTCTTAAAGTCTTTTGCAAATCCTATAAAATTCCCTGCTAGGTGGCTTTGAATAAGCCACAGTGGACACTGCACAACTATCTCTCAGGTCAAACAACAGAAGTCATGGTGGCTAAAATCTTGCCTTGCCTTAATATTTAATTACCTGGTCAAGCCTTCTCATGATAATATTCCAAACATAGCTTTTAAACACAGCACATATTGTTTACAACTTTTGGGATCCAGAGTGCTGTGAGGTTTTTCTTGGCTCCATGGCTACTGATTCCATGATATATCTGGGCATCAGTATTCCTGCTGGAGTCTTCTAGGATCACAATTTTACCTGATTTCTTTAAAATTTTCTTTGTTTATTTTAGGACTGGTTAAGAGAGCCATTTTGTCAATGAACAGGCACTCTACACATGACAGCTGAAAAGTCCATGGAATATTCCCAAAATTCCAAGTATGACACATTTTCAGTACATAGCTTCATGCGATTCTAAAAAGTCTATGTTTCTTTTAAAGTTATTTCCAATATGGGCCAATAGAGTTAAAAATTTAAAATGAAGCATATATATAAAATGATATATACAGAGGTGGGTATTTCTTATCCACAGAATTCAATGGATTTAACTTAAATCTTTGTTCTTAATATTAATCTGTTTTGTTCCTGAAATGTAATTAAATTTTAATTCATTTTGCAGAACCAGCTTTGCATTGTAAAAGTGAAAACCAGTTCCTAATTTCAGAAATTCAGCCTAAAGTTAAAGACTGTACACAGGCTATGTAAATACAGAAAATAATGAAAATTAAGCAGGCTTTTGTGTAGACTTTGGGCTATTACTTAGGTCCTATTAAAATTAGTGGGAGTTTTTCTTCACTTGATTAGGTAATATGTTTGCAAAATGTTATATTTGCTCCATTAAAAATAGTTTAGGCATGAAATCTTTTGATTTTTAAATAGCATATTAACAAATGGAGAAGTTTAATAACAATCCTAGGCACCATTTATATTTTAGGTTATTGGTGTTCTCTGAATCGCATTTGTACAACTCTATCTTTTCCTGTTCTCTTTGCAGCTCTCTATAAAAGAAAATGTAAAACATGAATGTCTAAACTCGTGCTTGGAATTAATGCAATAATGCACTATAGATAAAGGCTAATAAATGAACCTCAAATTTGATAAAGGTGATACTAATGGGGAATGTTCACCTCTATGGGAAGCAAGTTTTATTTGGCTTATAGGGAACTTTGGTTCTGCCAGGTCAGGATCAGCTGTGCAGCCTGGGCCTCATAAACACTCACAATCATTCAAAGAAAGAAAAACAATTGGCAAAGTACAAAAAGCTGGGATGGCCAAAGTACAGAAGAATTGTCCAGTGGGGGATACCATACCCAGCCATCTAGACTGAACCTAGCCACAAATTACTGAGGTATTGTACACTGGATAGAAGTTTCTTAAGCCAAATTAGTGTCTAGCTGCATTGGAGCAATGTAAGATTGCAGTATGAATATGCAGTACATATTGTATATCGATATATAAGTATATGTATATCAATATTTATATATATATGTATACATGCATATGTATATATGTCTGTATATAGATTCAGACATATATCCATATATCATCCTCAAATACTTTTGCTTATTTTTATATCCCTAAGTAGTATTTTTCCACACAAGTTATATTGCATCATGAAATTTGTAATTAAATGCTATATCAATGGCCACTAACTTAACCATTGTAAAATGAAGTCAGCTACTTGTTATTTCCCAGGAACATATGCTGTAAACCTAGATCTCAGTCAGAAAATTGGTTTTATATTCTGTATTTTGTATTCTGATGATTGACTTCCCAGAAACATTTGACATTGGATCTGATCAACTTTTGACCTAGTCTAGTCTAGGCTTGGCTTGGCTTGGCTTGGCTTGGCTTGGCTTGGCTCTTACATTGTTAAACTGCTTGAGATCTAAATGTATGCAAGAATGTCTCCTTACACATCCACTTGTCCAGCTATACTTTTGGTAGCACTTGTCCAAAAGTCTGATCCAAAAGATATGGATATGACATGATATGAAATTTCTTTAATACTGAACACATTTATGAAAGTATCTCTCCAGAGAGATTGTAGATAGGCTTTTGTTATCTGACGAATGTTATCATCTGATTATTTACGACCATTTTTACTATCTTGTATTATTGATTTCTTTACTTTTTTTATTATGGAGGTTTTATATTCCAAAGGATACTGCTCCTCCCCACACACACACACACTGTTGAATGATAGTATAGAAGTCTAATAGACAGGTCACAGTCTGACTTCATTTATCAAAATGACTTTAATTAGGAAAATGACTAAAAGATATCACCAGTTAAATCATATCATATATTTGGAAAACCAGAAAGTCTACTCAAAGTTCACTCTTAATATTTTGACCTCAGCAGCACATATTATCTTGTCTTGTTTATGTGTGTTTCTTTTTAGCTCCAAAAAAAGTGTGATTGCATATATTTTTTTTAAAAAAAAAGAAAAACTGTTGAAAACCAGAATCATCCAGACAGATATTTCGCAAAATTAAAAGGGTGATTCTCTCTCTCTTTCTCTCCCTCCCTCCCTCCAATTTGGTCAGCAGCTCTGACTGGCACCAGGGGATAAATCAATTTGTAGCAGCAGGGTTAGCTATTTAAGTGCTAACCATGAACGGCTTAATTGAGGAAGTGTGTTAAAAGCTAAAGGACAATGGCCACATTAAGTGCATGAAGACTATCTTGTCACAGTGTTGTTGTTTTAAGAAAATCTTTTGCACTCTGGTATCCTCACATCCTTCTCTTCACTAATCAATCAATTATCCCATACCTGATAGTTCCTGATTTGTAAGTACATCTCTCAGTTAGAAAAAGTGAAGATTAAATCATAATTAGTCCACAAATTGTGGATTAAGCAACACCGAAATCAATGGGCTATATCCCTTATAACTGTGGATAAGATTACAGTGTGAATACCATTCCTATTAGTTCTGTTAGATTTATATATTTATTTATATGATTTATAAATATGCCCAAGTCATAATTTATGATGGCATACTTTAATAAAAGCAAAATAAAATTAAAATCCAACAAATATAAAAGCAGTATGACAAATCACAACAGTACACAAAATACTCAAGATATTCCTTTTCCAAACACAGTAGGCTCAATAGCCATCCTTGTCTAATACAAGCAAGAAGGACCAGATCTTCATGGTTCTACAGAAGGAAAGTAGCACCAGGTCCATCCACATCTTGTGATGGAGTTCATTGCAAAGGGCAGGTACCCCTTCAAAGAAATAATTAGATATAGACAGTCCTTCAAATAATCCAGCCTGAGCCATATAGGGTTTATAGGTGATAACTAACACCTTAACTTGACCCAGAAACTACCTTCAGCAGTGAGTTGAGAATTATGATGTTACAGAGGCACACAAATGGCCATTACTGCATACACCCCTGCATTCTGGACAAATTGCAGCTTCCAGATAGTTTTCAAGAGCAATCCCACATACAGTGAATTACAGAAATCAAATAAGATGGTAATCAAGGCATTAATGATTGTAAGTATAAATTCCTGATTCAGAAGTAGCTATACAATATAGAGTTGGGGAAACGCCATAATTTTCACCTGTTCCTCAACTAGGGATTGAGAATCCAGGGGGACCTTCAAATTATGCATAATTCTAAATGGGGGAGTATAACCCCACCAGTAGTGGGCTGCTGCTGGTTTGGACCAGTTTGGGAGACCTGGTAGTTGCGACCTGCGGGTGGGCCCATCCACGCGCCCAGCGCTATGCCATCCTATTTAGCCACGTTTTTTAAGCTGTGCACATGCGTGCAAGCTGCACGAATGAGCAAAGTGCATCCGCCAAAGGCCGTGCACTCACATTTTCGGTGCTGGGCGAACCAATTGTTAATTCATGTGCCGCCCACCTCTGAACCCGACCCAGAGACAAGGATTCTAGTACTGGGGGATTCACAACCCCACAGCCACTAGTTCTTATCTGGCTTAGGGAAGAAACCTGTTCTTCCCTATCCAGTTGCCCCACTGTCTCCAAATACTGAGAAGGTACCAAGGTAACATGACATGGTCATCGAGGTGCAGAGATTTACAGCTGAGTGTCATCAGTAAACTGGAATTGGTGGCTACAGATGACCTCATGCAGCAGCTTCATTTGGATGTTAAAAGTGGGGAGAGTGGAGCCCTTTTGTACGTCACAAAGCAGAGGACTAGAACTAAATCTCTTGACTCTCCTCTCTCCCATGAACACTGACTGGAATTAACCATGAGAAAGAGAAGAACCACCCTAACACTATGCCATCCATTCCCAATTTCTTGAGTCAGGCCAGAAAGATACCATGGTCGATAGTACTAAAATATGCTGAGAATTAAGATGAGACAGAAAAAATGCACATTGTTCTGCCCCAGCTACGGACCCTAAAGAACACAGCACACACAAAGTCTTTACAAACCTTAGTTTACTAAATTAAATCAGTCTTTTTCAAACAAAGGCTGTTAATTAACTTTCTGAACAGCCTACAAAGAATAAATAATTATAATCTTACTATGGTTGGCAGAAAGCCCAGATGCAATTTGCAGGAAATTGATAAGAGAACTAAAATCAAGACACGAAGAAGAGTGAACAAAGTTGTTCCCTGCAAATTGCTTCAGTCATTGTCCTTCCTTAAATAGGCTAAGGGAGTGGCCAATTAGCCCCAAGCCTTAGTCTCAAGGAGACCTCCTCCTGAGGAGCCACTCCTGCCTTTTGGCAGCTCTGCATGCCCGTGCATCGAGAAGAGGCTCCTCCTCTTCTTCCTCTTCACTTATGGGAGCTTCTGGAGATCCTGAAAGCCCTGGCTCAATCCCCGCCTCTGGCACCACATCTTCTCCAGCCTCCTCATTGTTTGACTCGAGTGTCAGCTGCACAGGTTGCTGACACAGCACCACACCAGCCTCCTCACTGTTGGAATCAGCTACTAGCTGCACAGGCCGCTGACAGGCCACAACACACATGTCCTGCTACAAATAATCAAAACTATAAAGTATAAAAAAGTATTCCACAGACAGACAGACAGAAGAGATGAATCAAAACTATAAAGTATAAAAAAGTATTCCACAGACAGACAGACAGAAGAGATGAGAGAGACAGAGACAGACAGACAGACATGATAGATAGATAGATAGATAGATAGATAGATAGATAGATAGATGATAGACAGACAGACAGACAGATCATAGATAGATGACTCAGATAAAAAGAGAGAGATACATACACACACACACACACACACACACACACACACACATACCAGTGCTGAGTTCCAACTGGTGTTACCACCGGTTCTCTTTGCACATGTGCTTTGTGCACGATCACCGCGCACATGCACGCTTCACTCGCACGCACATCAAACTTAGGTTCCGCACAAGCGCATTAGGTTTCTGCCCAGCTGAGGTGCGGCAATCCACTCTGCCGTGCCTATCAACTGGGCTAAAAAACAAGAAATAAAGGTAGGAATAACGTGAGAGCGGGTGGGAGGGCCCAGCTCCCAGTCAAAGAGAACCAGTTCGGTGACATCACATCATCACCACTACCAGCTCGCCTGAACCAGGCCGAACCGGGAGCAACCCACCACTGATACATACATACATACATACATACATACATACATACATACATATGCCAGTTTATGGAGCATTTTCCCTCCCAGCTCCTATTCTCAGCTCCACCTCTTTTGATGTTTCTGAAGTCCCTCAAGACCTGGTAATGCTATCAGGCCTGGTGGGCCCAGGGAACTGGAGATTTGTTTAGCAATTAAGAAACCACACCCACTCTTTAATCCAAGCCAATCAGCAAGCTGCAATCCTCCCAATCCTCCTCTTTTTTCTTTGCATCTATAACACCTTATATTTAACTCAGAGGTTTTTTTTCTCTCCTGCCGCACAAATTTAGATATATCCTCCAGCCACCATTTAAAAGGAGCATCAGTTGTCGAAACAGGGATTGTCTGAAACAAAAGGATCATTCTAGACAAGACATTCCTTTTGTCACAGAAATTCTCCCCAGCAATAAGAGCTTTTTTTATTTCATTCCGTGTATTAATATAGTTCCTTTGAAATAACATATTCATATTTGTCATAGTTATACCCAGGTACTTAACCTTCTTTGCAATCTTAAAACCAAAGAATCAAATTGCTAATTTCAGCCTTCTTTCAATACAACGCTAATAATAGTCCAAGTAGGCAAGATGCCAATCTTGCAATTAGCAACAAGGATCAAAAGCCTGGGGTTTTGTAATCCTGGCATAGTAGTAGTGACCTTTATTTCTTTCTCTCACTGTAGTCCCAATCTGGAACAGCCTCATTTGGCTACATCCAGACCGAAACAGCAGTGAGAGACAAAAGGACTTTTCCACAATGCTCCCCTAGGCCGCTTGTCTTCCATGTGTAAAATAAGTACAAATGAATTATTTCAACCTCTTCCTCTGCCTTAGATGTGGTCTTGGCCTGATGTCCTGTGTGGATCACAGCCTCTGACTAGTGGATTTCTTGCCTAGGATTCTATTTTATAGTCAGGTAAGAAAAGAAACAAAACAGCCCAGTTTTACTGCTTGACTGGACTGCTGGACTGGAAATGGCAGAATTCATGTCAATTTCACTGGGTTCAAAAAAATAAAAAATAAAAAGCTGGTCCGTGGTATCACAGTTCCACAGTAAATCTTGTTTGTGCTTCTCTCTCTCTCTCTCTCTCTCTCTCTCTCTCTCTCTTTCTCTCCCTCCCTCCCTCCCTCTCTCTTTCTCTCTCTCTCTCTTTTAAAATGAGATTTATCATTTCATTTTCATCAGGCAACTTGTAAAAATCAGCTAAAGGTTCAGCCTTTCATAATGCTGTTCAACGTCCTACTGAGGAGGAGTTGAGGACCTTTCAGAGATGTAATGATATTTACAATGTGGTGAGATTAAAGCCTTTAGCACAGTCATTTGAGGAAGCTGTCGTGAAAGAAAATAAATCGGAAGCTGCAAAGACAGAATTAAAGTGGGAACCTGGAATATAAAAAGAACATGGAATATAATAAGAGCTGGACACTTTGAACCAGAAGATTGTATAGTTTAATCCTCATGACACCCACACACAAAAAGGAATGGTATTGTTTTCATAGTCAAGAAAGCTATAGCAAAGATTATAACTCCATTTTGGATGGAATGGAGCCAATGATCCAAAAAATTAATATGACAGTTATCCAACTTTTATCTAAAAGAAGAAGAAGTTGATGAACACTCAAACTCCCTAGACTCTGAGCTTGAGCTGTGCCTTGCTGGTCAACTGCACACTCTTGTGTTGACTATCTGGGAACAGCCAGCTCTGCCATGCTCATGTTGTGCCTCCTCACCACTTGCACACGCTCCCTGAGCCTCAGGGCACTCATGCCATGCCTCCCTGGCTCACCCTCATGCACCTTCCCTGCAGCCTTCCTGAAAGTTCCTGCCACTTGCACACTGTTCCTGAGTTTTGCTGAGCTCGCGCCATGCTTCCCACATCACTTGTCCTCTTTTGCATATCATTCCTATACTCTTCCCAAGTCTTTCTGCCACTCACATAATCCTCTTTGAGCCTCACTTTGCTCATGCAGTCACTTACATACCCTCCCCACATCCACCCAGAGCCTTGCTGCAATTGTGCTGTGTCTCCCTGGACACCCGTGCATCTTGCACACCTTCCCCACACTCTCCCCAACCCTTACTGTGCTCATGCCAGGCCTCTCTGGCCATTCCAAACCCTCTCCACAACGTCCTTGAATCTTGATGCACTCATGCTATGCTTCCCTGGCCATTTGCCCATTCCCATGCTTTGCTGTGCTTATGTTGTGCCTTCCTGGCATCTTCACACCCTCCTGCACCCTCCCTGTTAAGCCTTTCTGTCTTCATGCTGCACCCTCCCTTAGTGCACTCACACTGTACAATGCCTCCCCAGCAACCCATGCAGCCCCACGCTCCATTTTCCACCCAGTAGTAGCCAATTTGCTTGCCTGCTGGCCTGGTGGAAAACCACTTTGGACATTCAACTTCCTGCCAGCTTCCCCACTGACTTTGATTGTTAGAAGTTAGCACACTTCACAACCTATGAACCTTGCTATACAATGACAGTGGGGACTGCAGGGATTGCTGTCCTTAGGTAGTCCTAAGCAATGTGGTTATGTGATGTCACATTTTACAACTGCATCACTTAGCAATAGAAATTTCAGTCTCAATTACTGTTGTCAGTGTACTACTACCAGCATACGGCCCTCACCAGACCAAGCGCATAGAAATCAAATTGTGCACATTACAGGTAGTCCTCAACTCACAACAGTTCATTTAGTGAGTGTTCAGTTACAACAGCACTGGAAAAAATGACTTATGATTTTCACACGAGCTGCAGTACCCCCACAGTCGCGTGATCAAAATTCAGACCGTTGGCAACCGGTTCATATTTATGATGATCGCATTGTCCCGGGGTCATGTGATCCCTTTTGTGACCTTCTGACCAGCAAAGTCAATGGGGAAGCCAGATTCGCTTAACAATCATATTACTAACTTAACCACTGCAATGCTTCATTTAACAACTATGGCAAGAAAGGTCATAAAATGGGGCAAAACTCACTTAACAACTGTGTTTTCTGCTTTCCTCTCTACTGTACATTTCTGGTGCAGAGTTTATGCTGATTTTAACTTAAATGAAAAATAATCATGTAAACATGTCACATAGCAACATAAATTTTGGGTTCAACTGTGGTCGTAAGCAGTGGTGGGATTCAGCCAGTTCGCACCCATTCAGGAGGACTGGTTGTTAACTTTCTAAGCAGTTTGGAAAAACGGTTGTTGAAAGAAATCTCCTTTCCCCCCCACTCCCCACTTTACAGGGCTAATCCTGTAAGGAAGGCAGGAAGGAAACATTCTGGTGTTGTTTCTAGCCTAATCTTTATTGCCCTGCTTACAGAAACTGCCTCTCTGGTTAACCCTTATTACATTGTAACAGCTAAGGCGAAGCACCCATCGATGTGAGTGATGTTGAGTTGGCCACGCCCACACAGTCACCTGACCACTGAGCCACACCTACCCAGCTGGTCATTAGGGCAGAGAACTGGTTGTTAAATTATTTGAATCCCACCACTGGTCGTAAATCAAGGACTACCTATATTGGTACAAAGAAGTGGAAGGGCAGAGTTATAACAGGAAAGACGTGGTCAGGAGGTGAATGTGGAACAAATCACGAAATCCTCCTATGAGGGTTCCCAGACGGATTATAACAGAATAAAAAATCTAATCAGGTTCCACAATAAGAGCTTGAATCATATAACTATCATTTTCAAGAAAAACGCCATGAACCATAATCCTGATCTCTTTGATGGAAATAAATACTTTTGCCCGGAGTCATTTAAGATTATAAAATTCATCATCAGTCCTTTAAACTGTGCTCAAATGTGTATTAGCCATCAACAAACTTGGGGTGCATGATTTTATATCCTTTTGTGTTTTAGATTAAATTTATTCTAACTGCCATATGGCAATATTTTGAGCCAAATATTGCTTCCAAAGTGTTTTCAATAAACAAAATATTATGCCAAAAGGTCTACTCATAGACCTTCAACTCAGTCATTATTTTTCTCTTCTGTCATGACACCAGCTTCCATATATTGCCATGTATGTTCATGCTTTTATCATTAAGAAGTATATTTATATGCATTTCACTTGTAATTGTGCAGTCATGGCCATTATCATTTTGTCCAAATGCTATTCTGCAAAATAAAAAACTAAAATCAACCCCCGATATCACTTTCTTTTTAGTCTTACTGACACAACCTCGTGTGTTTTATCCTGACTTGTTTGGCTTAAAATAGTTCCTTTTTTTCATTTGAGAACTTTATTAAAATCATCACAATATAAAATACAAATGAAAATAATGAGAGGAAAGGGGGAAAGAGGAAGGGGAAAGAAAGGTGTAGGCACAGAGGGAAATAAAAGAAAAAGCATATTGACTTCTAACTTTTTTCAGCTCAATAAAATATAGAATAAAATTACTGCCTCAACCTTTTACTTTATCAACTTGAGATTTCCCCCATTTTAAAGGAAATAATCAACAGAGTACCACAATTATAGAGAGTTTCAGTAATATATCTCTCTTTACTTCTTGCCACAAAGGTATTTTTATAACTAAAGCAGGGTATTTTTTATGGGTCAGATGTTCCTGTCCTAGCATACCACAGTTTGTAGTCTCCTGATAGAAAATGTTTGTTCTCTGCTTAATTTTTAATGTATGTATTTGTTTTTATATTAAAATTCAATAAAATTTTAATTATAAAAGATAATATCTCAACCTGAATTATACCTATGTGCAGAGAGATGCAGTTATGGTTTAATGACAGATATGCTTTTTACTCTCCTCTCTATTCTGTACATTTCTGGTGCAGAATGTACGCCGATTTAACTTAAATAAAATGTAAGCATGCAAACAACTTGACTGTTTTGAATATTTCAGGCCACTCAGTACAACTTTGCTGGAATACGTTTTAAAACGGCTGATTTCAATATTTCATCTATGAAACATGTGGTACAAGATAAAAGATTCAGGAAAATAGCCATCATTGTCCATTTTCTCAAGCGGAATTGTATTTGCTGATCTAATGCCTTTTTTACAGTTGGAAGATCCCCAGATTTTAGAAAACTTCATTTTCTCATGTTGCCTTTGAGGCCCAAAATTATTCAATTCACCATTTAAAAATACCAGGCTAAATGGGAATGTTGCAGAACTGCCCTGTTTTGAAAACTGACCTCTAATTCTTGCGGCCTGCCTCCTAATCTTCAGACAGTTCCCAAACATAAAAAATGATCTCTCTCTCATCTTACGTCATGTCTGAGAAGAATTTTTTATAAGAAATTTATTAGGAAACTTTGTAAAAGCCATGTGTACATCATCTTGATAGATGCATGTACTAAAAAAAATCAGTGCAAAAGAAATTTGATTCTTTCATACATTAGGTTAGTGTGTGTCTATTTGTGAGAGAGGGGGGAGGGAGAGGGAGAGAGAGGGGGAGAGATTGTCATTAATTTCTATCAATTTGCCTAAGGCAGCTATCAAATGAACAAGTCTATTGTTTATAGAAATATATAGTATTTTATCCCTATAAAAATATTAAAGTAATTATTAACCAGGTGTTTAATACAGCATAGCATATTCTTACACAACAAATGTCTTTCAAATCTCAAATAATTTTGGCTAAAGACTGATATCTCATGATAGCATCTTTGGACTGCAGCAAGGTTGAAAATCAATAACTATTAATAATGAAAGACTAAAGAAAAGATTAAAAAGTTTCTGATTTTTCTGGACAATATACTTGCATTTTCCAATGTATATATAAAGAATGTCATTTCATTCATGGTCATGTGTTAATGGGACATTTTAAGTTCTTTGTACAAGTAGTCCTTGACTTACAGTTACAGTTACACTTACAGTTCATTTAGTGACCATTCAAAGTTACAACAGTACTGAAAAAAGTGACATGACCAAGAGCTAAAGTGACATAGTGGTTAGAATGCAGTACTGCAGACTACTTCTGCTGACTGCTGATTGACTGCAATTTGGCAGTTCAAACTTCACCAGACGCAGACTGACTCATCCTTCCATCCTTACGAGGTCAGTAAAATGAGGACCCAGATTGTTGGGGGCAATATGCTGACTCTGTAAACCACTTAGAGCACTGTGAAGCAGTATATAAGTCTAAATGCTATGCTATGCTATGCTATGCTATTTTTCACAGTTACAACCTTTGTAGCATCCCCATGATCACATGATCAAAATTTAGATGCTTGGCAACTGGTTCATACTTATGACTGTTGCTTTGTCCCAAGCCATGTGATCCCCTTTTGCCACTTTCTGATAAGCAAAGTCAATGGGGAAGCCAGATTCAAGGGGAGAAAGAGGTAGAGTGAGTCAGGGAAAAGAAGCAAGGGGAGGGGAGAGAGGGGTGAGGGATGGGACAGAGGGATGGGACAGGGAGGAGAAAAGTGGGAAGGAACAAATGGGGTGGGTATTAAATGTTTTCATGACTTCATCCATGAAACTTACCAGAGGTAAGGGAAAGGAATGAAGAGGGAGAGGGTGGGAAATAGTGAGGAGCAGGGGTGGGTTCTACTTACCTTTACTACCAGTTTACAATGGGATCGCACGCGCCTTACTTCTGTGCATGCTCAGAAGCTTCTGCACGTGTGCAGATCACCGATGATGACATCTGGGGCGGTGGGCAGGGCCTCCCACCGGTTTTACTACCGGTTCTTGCGAACCAGTCCGAACCGGGGGCAACCGGCTTCAGGCCTGGGCACAGCACGGAAACGGCATTGGTTGCGTTGGTGGATGATCTCTGGAGGGCTCGGGATAGGGGTTGTTCCTCTGTCCTGGTCCTGTTAGATCTCTCAGCGGCTTTTGATACCATCGACCATGGTATCCTGCTGCGCCGGTTGGAGGGGTTGGGAGTGGGGGGCACTGTTTTGCAGTGGTTCTCCTCCTATCTCTCTGACCGGTCGCAGTCGGTGTTGGCAGGGGGGCAGAGGTCGACCCCGAGGCGCCTTGTTTGTGGGGTGCCTCAGGGGTCGGTCCTCTCGCTCCTTCTGTTCAACATTTATGTGAAGCCGCTGGGTGAGATCATCCGTGGCTTTGGGGTGGAGTTCCATCAGTACGCTGATGATACATCTCCACCCCGGGCCATCCCAACGATGCCCTTGAAGTGATGTCCCAGTGCCTGGAGGCCGTGCGGATCTGGATGGGGAGTAACAGGCTCCGACTCAACCCTTCCAAGACCGAGTGGCTGTGGCTTCCGGCGTCCCGATATAGCCAGCTGGTACCATCGCTGGCTATTGGGGGCGAGTTATTGGCCCCCACAGATGGGGCTCGCAACTTGGGCGTCCTCCTGGATGCACGGCTGTCTTTAGAAGAGCATATGACGGCCGTGGCCAGGGGGGCTTTTTATCAGGTCCGCCTGATTCGCCAGTTGCGTCCCTTTCTGGATCGGGATTCCTTACGCACAGTCACTCAGGCACTCGTCACTTCCCGCCTGGACTACTGTAATGCTCTCTACATGGGGCTCCCCTTGAGAAGTACCCAGAGGCTCCAACTGGTGCAGAATGCGGCCGCGCGGGGGATTATGGGAGCGAGGGGTCGCTCCCATGTGACACCTCTCCTGCGTGAGCTGCATTGGCTTCCAGTGGTCTTCCGGGTGCGCTTCAGGGTGTTGGTTACCACCTTTAAAGTGCTCCATGGCATAGGACCTGGGTACTTGCGGGACCGCCTTCTGCCGCCGATAGCCTCCCACCGTCCAGTACGCTCCCACAGAGAGGGACTCCTCAGGGTGCCGTCGGCCAGGCAATGTTGGCTGGCGACCCCCAGGGGGAGGGCCTTCTCTGTGGCAGCCCCCGCCCTCTGGAACGATTTGCCCCCAGAGATACGAAGGATATCGGATCTTCGGGTCTTTCGCCGAGCCCTGAAAACTCTTCTTTTCCAGCAAGCAGGGCTGGCGTGAACCCCGCCCCCCTTTTTTAGTTTTTAATGGTTATTAATTGTTTAGTTTTAATTTGTTAATGGGTTTTAATTCGCACTGTTTTAATTCGGGCCAAAGTATATAATTCTTTTAATTAATTTTAAATTTTGTATTGTTATGTATTTTAGTTTTGGCTGTGCACCGCCCTGAGTCCACTAGGAGAAGGGCGGTATATAAATTGAATAAATAAATAAATAAACCCACTACTGGTGACGAAGGGACAGAGGCAGAATGGGGAGGGGGATAGGTAGGAGGAAGGGGAGGGTGACAAAGTTGGAGTGGGACAGGGAGGAGGTATAGAATAGAATAGAATAGAATAGAATAGAATAGAATAGAATAGAATTAGAATTAGAATTAGAATTAGAATTAGAATTAGAATTAGAATTAGAATTAGAATTAGAATTAGAATTGACTATAGTTTATGGACCCCACTTCTAATGCCTTATTTGCCTTTCTTCTTTGGTGACATTCAATTTCAGAGAATCCTACCTTAGGCAATGTAGAAGGGAAAGGAAAATAATGTTTTAATGTGTTAGTCTTCCTAAATTACACTCCCTGAAATGTCAGTATTCAGATGTTCCAGAATCTCTAACATCAAGATTGCCATAAATGATTATCCGAAAAACTAAATTGGCAGAAGCTGCAATTTTGAACATATACTAAAAACTTTCAAAAGTCTCTTTTCTAAACATTTTTAAGTGAGCTATGTTGTAAAGCTTCTTTAAAAAAAATAAACCTTCTAAACTAGGAATTAATCTGGAATGTTTAAATTCTCCACTGAATAATAAATAAAAACAAAATCTCATAAATTATCCAGAACTTTCTTGGGCTCACTTTCTATGCATGGCCTTGCCCATATTACTGGTAAATGCCAAAATTACAACGTTAGATTTTTTTGCTTTCCACTTTTGCTGTATTTATTCTCATTAAGTTAAAGAATTCAAATTCAGAATTTATTTATTTCTCACTTACCCAAGCATCTCTGATTATGGGAATATCAAAGATGTAGCTGTTTGCTATATATCTACTTTTGGACAAACATGGCTTTGATGTAATATATTAAAAAGGGAGGAGAGTGAACAGTTCTGAAAATATTGAATGTAATTATGGATCAATGAAGGGCAAAGGGAAAAAATAATGATTGTGTACCTGCATATTTCAAATATTCAAATATATTGGTGGCAGAACTTCTAAAAGCATAGTTGAAACAGAGCTGACCTACTGCCAGCTAAGTGGGTTTTCGGTGGCTAGTTTCTTCTTTGTACAGGTAGTCCTCAACTTACAACCACAATTGATCCCAAAATTTATGTTGCCAAGTGAGAAATTTAAGTGAGTTTTGCCCCGTTTTACGACTTTTCTTGCTACATTTGTTAAGTGAATCACTGCAGTCATTAAATTAGTAACATGGTTGTTAAGTGAAACTGGGTTCCCCATTGACTTTGCTTGTCAGGAGGTCGCAAAAGAGGATCACATGATCCCGGGACACTGCAACTGTCATAAATATGAACCAGGTGTCAAACATCTAAATGTAAATGTGAGCATGGGGCTGCTGCAAGAGTCATAAGTGTGAAAAATGATCATGTCACTTCTTCCAGTGCAGTTGTAACTTTGAATGGTCACTAAGTGAATTGTTGTAGGTCGAGGACTACCGGTGTGGGTCCAGCCAAATCTGATCTTGTGATTTTTGCCTAATCTGTACGATTTTGTTTTCTACAAATGAACTCCAATGTCTTGGTTGATAGAACAAAACGATTGCATGTTTAACTGAGCCTATAAAAGCAGCTTCTGGTCTTCATTTGAGACTCATCTGAACATGACCACCAAAGGCGAGCTCAATGAGGAATAATACAGTAACATCTACATCATGGAAAACAAGAGTAGAGCTGTGTGTGCAGAACAGGAGGTCTTCTGATTTTCACAGCAAGGTGGACCGCACATAATACAAAGGGCTGAACATCAGCATGGGTGTTTTCATTGTGCTGCCATCCTGTGGGATAATTCAGCTAGTGTGGGCTTGAGAAGTGACAGGGCTCAATGGCTACAGAAGAATGCTAATCTATGGATACCAAACGATTTGGATTTCTAACCCCAAAATTCTTGGGACCACACTGAACTACAGTCCTTTTGCATCAGTGCCATTACTATTCCCGCTAAGCAGACAATGTGGGTCTAACCCCCCCCCCAGCCCTCCCTTTAAATCAGGGTGTGAAGCATAAGGGAAAGAAAGATTCAAATTAATAATTCATTCCAAGCAACCCCCTGGAGCAGTTTTACTATGATATGCTATGCAGAATGCTTCAACACACTAATTAATATTTTCAAAGTGTTCCATGAGCTCCTTTTAAAAGCACTTTTGCTTTCTATTGAACGTTCTGCATTGTAAATAAGATCAACCCTGTCTCCAAAACCTATTGATGAGCTATTCCCTGCAGCTGATATTTTACAAATATAGAGAAATTTCCCCTCGCATCAAAAATAACCAAACCACTTTTTTTTTTTTTTTTTGGCATCATATAGGTAACCTAAACGTCTTTTGTTCCAAAATTAACAGGGATAAATTATGCTCCCTTTGAGAGGCAAGTAACTGCACAACTCAGGTGAGCCCAGGAGATATTCTGTAATTTGCACTTAATGATTGTATTGCAGAGTCCCCATTGCATTGCTCTTTCAGCTAACAGCGAAATAAAGTCACTGTAAATAACTTAATATTTAAACAGAAGCAAATTCTTGTTTTGTTTATAATAACGATTACAATGCTCAGTAACGAATTTGTTCTTAGATGCAGTGACTGAATCAACCTATGTATCTGCCATAATAATTCTCATTCCTACAAGGCTCTTTCTTTTAAGAGGTACCAAGGAATAGATTGATGAATTTTAATAGCCAAAAATGCCCGATATAAGTATCTGAAGACATTTACTTTTTTTAGCTTGGAATGCCTGTTTCTTCCTTCAACACCTTGGTGACTACTAGAAGTGGTCATTGATGCCAAAGTGGTTAAGATTAGTCTTTTCTTTGGGAAGACAAGTCATTTGGGCTTTCTGACTCCAAGGCTAAAGGATTGTCATGTCTGGCATCGAGAAGGAATTTCTCTTTCTCAGATTTGATTAGTCGAGGATACAAGGGGATTTGTCTTTTTGTTGGCTTTTTTTCCAGTTCCCTTAGATCAAGTATTTCTCAACCTTGGCAATTTTTGATATGTGGACTTCAACTCCCCAAATTCCCCAGCCAGTATGGTGGCTGGGGAATTCTGGGAATTGAAGTCCATATATCTTAAAGTTGCTAAGGTGGAGAAACACTGCTTTAGTTAATACACCATCAGTAATGCAGCCTGCTTGTCAACATGAATCCTACAATGCTGCTACTGTTGGAAATTATAGAGATAAATTGTATACACACATAATAAATGCCAGACAGATTGCAGTATTATGTTGACAGCACTAGTTGCAGTATAAGCTTCCTTATACTGTAATTAAAAGCTGCTGAGCCTATACTTGAACTGTGTGGCTTGTATTCTTTGCCTGCCAGCCTTGAGACCTGTGGTATAACACAGCAATGGAACACTTGTTTTATGAGCAAAAGATCCCAGGTACATCCTCAAACATCTCCAGGTGGGACTTAGAAAGGCTACTGTATAAAGCCTTTGAGGTCTCCTATAAGTTGACATAACTCACACAGAACTAACTAAATCAATGTTTTAAATCAGTATAAGGCAGTCTCCTAAAATCTGCTAAGTATAAGCATTGTGAAACACCTTCTGTGTTTCTAGTAAGTGTATTCTTTGTCTTAGGTGTGCTTTAGACAGGTGGAGCTCTGCTCCCATCTGTTGCTAATTCTTTCTATTATCTAAATTAACCTATTGAGAATACAGCAATATGGGGGGAGAAATCTCATTATGCAGGGAAGGTTGGTTATTCAGAAACTAAGATCTCTGTGGCTTTCCAAGATACTGTATCTCATGAAGAAAGGTAAAAATGTGAGATCCTTTATCTGTTGTCACTATGTTTGCGATGTGATTTCAGTTCTGGTGGTGTCACTTTTTGGTTTTTCTGCATTCCTATAAAACATAACAGACTGTGAAATTTTACTATCCATTTGGGTTATTTTTTACCCCACTCTGTTCAAATTCTAGGCACTCAAGATAGATTGCATGTAGATGCATAACAGCCAATTTTCATATGTTCATGGAATCTATTTATCAACATTACCTCAAGTTGCACATTTTACATCTGTAGAATGTAGGACTGTAGAACTATTTTTAGTATCTCTGTAGGACTTGCTATATATATGACTGTTGCTCTATATATGACTTGGTTTGACTGAATACACTAGAGTGCTATATTGACAGAAAGAGGACAGAAAATAACCAAACTAATAGCAACAGTTATTATGCCTTCAGGTTATAACAAAGGAATATCTCTATTTAGAAATGAACAAGTGTATCAATATTTCTGAAAGGAACATGAAAACATGTATTTCTTGTCTTGCACAAGCATTTTGTCTCAATTAAGCAGTTTCTTTTCCTGCTTTCCAGGTAACATCTCGCAGATACACAATCAGTTGCAACAAGTCAAACTGTAAACTGCTAAAATAATGGAATATTACATATATACTTTTCAAGGACTTTATAGCCTGTTTCAGCGTGTGTTGCACTGTTATGATTTGTTCATGAATCTTTTTAAAGCATCCTCCAACTTCTGGAAAAGGCTAGGAGAGATTATTATTAAAACATGGACTTTTTCTGTCTCTCTCTGCTCAGAAATAATGCAGCATCAGCTACACAGCCACTTTTCAGTGCCTCTGAATCCACAACCCTCATGCCGATTTGGGCTGCTCACTTAAGAGTGCCTTCTAAATCCAGCGGCATCCGAGGAAGAGCCGAGGCTTCTCTCCGATCTCATTCAAAATTCGTTCTTGGAGGTAATTGCCATTTTCATGCAAGTGCTCTGAGCAGAACAAAGGGATTGCCTTTCAGCTGGAGAGTACCCAGGAACACAGATGGAAAGGGCTGGAAATTGCCAGCCAAGTCTGGAAATCATTGGGCCATTAGGAATGTAGAGAAGCTAACTGTGAAGGAATTAGGAGAGAGATTTGGTCTCAAGAATGTTGTACAAAAATGAGCCCTTGTTACCTTCTCACTGCAAGCTTAGCTGAGAAGATTTGTGTGTTTGTGTGTGTGTACCTTGAGGTCAGTTTTTGACTCCTGGCAACTGGCTGGACTGGTCCCTGCAGTTTTCTTGGCAAGAGTTTTAGACCTGCATCCTTTCTGAAACTGAGAGAGGGACTAGCCCAAGGTCATTCAGTTGGCTTTATGCCTAAAATGGGTCTAGAACTCATTGCCTCCTGGTTTTAACCCTGGTGCTTTAACTACTGCCCCAAACTGGGTCTCTAAGATTTATATTCTCATATTCAATCGTTCATTCACCCATTCATTCCCTTTCTCTCTTTTTTCTTTCTCTCTCTCTTTCTCTCTCCGATTGTTACTGACCCTTTTGCTAAGCACAATTCTTTCACCCAGTAACATAAAGATAAATATTCAAGTTTACCCCAAGTGCTGAGAGAATAATCCTATTCTCCTGATGTTTCCTATTATGGAAGTAGCTTCTGGGAAAAAGTCCCTTCTCCTGATAAAAAAGGAACTCCATCAATACAAAATGAGGTAGACTGTTCTCTTGAAGAGGCCCTTGCTATTACTGCTATTCAGAGACACGCTACAACTGACTCTAGAGCTTCTATTTACATATCTTGGAGCAAGCTGTTGGCATAAAACTTAGTTGCTTCATTAATATCTTTTTAAATTGTTTTAAATTTTGTATGCTATGTTTTACCTTGGCTGTTCACCACCCTGAGTCCTGCTGGAGAAGGGTGATATAAAAAAAAATCAAATAAATAAATTGTTTCTAACATTCTTTCAAAACATGGGAATTAAATACAGTCCTCAAAACTATGGAGGGGTACAACAGATCACTGGTTTCCTGATCCAATGGCAGGAAACCAAGTATTAGTAAATAATATTGCTATGCCTAAAAATTACCCACCCACTACCTATGCCATTTTTATTTTAAGTTCAAAGAACCAAACCAGAATACATGAAGGAATAGTACCATATCTTATTTTATTTCTATCTATCCATCCATCCATCCATCCATCCATAAATTTATTGCTAAATACAAAGGGCTAACCTTCACAGACATTTACAGGTAAGGTAGAACTCAAGAATGACAATTTGAACTCAAGTAGGAACTATTTGCTTATTAGCTGCTTTGTTTGCAAAGTCTTTTCTACAAATGTAAAGTTCAGTGCCTGAAGCCCCAATCAACAGAAGCCGCAGCCAATGGAATGGAAACCAAGCTAGTCAACTTGGGTGGACAGAGGAAATATTTAAGGATGCGTTATTATTGTTTCTTAAAGCAACTAGTGTGAATATTGCCTTCCGAAATTAAATGGGTTGTAAAATATCACACTTAACTGCCCTCTATTTGATGTTTTAGCTACTCTATAATGTAATACAAAGCCATGTTTCCAGGATTGGGGTTGGGGGAGAAACCCAAGTGATTTGTCATATCTCTAAAGGCAACATTGGCTCACTGTCATGTATGGTTCTATTGCATTGTCCTTCGATACGTTTTAAACAGTGGGAAAGAGGATGTCAGAGGTTGATCATTTCTTTCATACTAGCCAGTCTGTTATACAGCTCCTGAGATGAAAGAACTTGTTGCAGTTAGAAATCTAACCAGGACAAAAATGCTCTTTTTCTTCCATGTTGTGAAGCCTAGCTATATACTGTAAATTAATCGTCTACTTAAGTCATTGCATGGTTAATTAATATATGCTTGGTCTAGAGTTTCAGTCATGTCAACGTTCTACTCAATAAGATGTTTACACTTTTCTTCCTGCATTTTGTTGTGTTATATAAATGAGCGTGCACTCATTCCTTTATCTAGATGATAAACTACAATGCTACAGAGGGAAAAAGCTCAGCAAGTGACTGTGGCATTTGCTAGCACAAAGATAGCATGCCCTTATCACCAACATTCACACAAATGCAGTCTAAAATATGTGCTTGGACACTCATTGAACAATAAAAATATGTGGAGAAGTGGCAAACCTGGAAATGATTCTCCACAGGTCCAGCCTTGCTGGTGTGCCATGATTGGCAGTCTCGCCCACATATCACTCCTTGAGTGGAAAAGGCCGTTGTAATAACTAATGACAGGGGTGGGTTTTTTTTTTTAATATATTAAATTTAGATTTTCCCTGTCTGTGAAATGTCTATAATAGCAATAAAGTTTTCAGTTCAGGGGGCCATTGTTGTAAGCTAAAGTTCTGTAATCAACTCATCTGTGTCCTTGCTTGGATACCTTGGCATGTAAGCCAATCATTGGCTGATATCTAAGGAGAACATTTTGCTTTGCCTTTCCTTCTTAAAATGTGTTTCTGTTTGTTTTTCCACATCTGGGTAATAGAATGTGTGTGTGTTGTTGTTGTTGTTGCTGTGTGTGTATGTCAGTGATCTGATCTAAAGTCAGAGTGATGCTATCAAATTGAGCAATGGGCTGTGGAAGTTCCAGCCTCCCCAGAATTCAAATTATAATCCACAACACCAATTATATTACTAAAGCCTGAAAGGACCTTCATGTGGTTCTGATCCAGTAGCAATACTGACTAGAATCTTAGCTCAGAGTAAAACTCCAAAGAACATCCCTAGACTTTAAGAAACACAATTTTCCACAGTTAGGAACATCTAGAGAAGTCTAGCTAGCTTTCATGTCCACTTTTCTCTCTTTGCTTTTCCACACACACACCCTCCATTCTCCCCCACCCCCCTTAATCCATAATCTTTTCACCCATGCTCTTGTTAGCCTATGGAACTCTTTATAAGAAGCTTAAGACTGCCATCTTGTGGACCAAAATGGTCAATGAGGGAAGGGTGTTTTCCTTTGTTTTATTTATTTATTTTAGGATGTCACTGAAATTTGGGCAGGATTTTTGTTTTGTTTTGTTTGCTTGTTTACTTAGCCTTGTTTAATTAGAGTGGTCATTAGTGATCATGTTCCACTTGGGATTTTCCAAATGGTTTGGGCCCCATTATCTCTTTATGAAGCCAGACTTTAGAAGCCATGAGTGCTGAATAATACAGAAAATTCAGGCTTGAGGTATTTCAGTTTAAAATTGGCAATGGATTTTTGTTTTAATTGTGCCCTTGGTATGGCCTTTTAAGTATATGCCAAAGTGGGGCAACTTCAAAACAAGAAAATGATCAGAAGTGTGATCATCTAATAGACCAAATGAGAAAAATATCCAACAAAATGCAATAATCAACAGCCTTCAGTAGATCTTGGATGTTTTTCCAGTATAGACATATTTCTTTTATTTTCTTAAAATGTCTCTTTTCATTCTTTTTTTAAAATTCTGGTCTATCCATTTTTATTTATAAGATTTTTAAATTTTTTTGGTAAAGGTACAGGTATTTTACTATTTTAGATTTTTGTTGTTTTCAATGGCAAAACATTTTGACTATGATAAATTGAGAAAGTCAGCATTTATTTATTTATTAACAAAAAGTGCTTTTACCAAAGGCACCATCTAAAATTATTTTTATTATTTTTTAAACAAATTATGGGAGACAAACATAAGAGATATACTTAATTTCAAGTTCTCTTACTCTTTTTAAGAAAATAATTGACTCTCTTATATTTCTTTTTTTTTCTCCCTCAGAAATATTTTTTAAATCTAAAAATATCTAAATTCTTAGCTAGCTTGTTTGTTTAAAAACATAGTGCAGTACTGTATAATAGATCACAGGAAACCGGTGGACTAAATTACAATGCCTAATTTCTTTTGCTTTTCTTTATTAATAGAAGTAGACCCATTACAGCAAATTTCCCCACTGAATCAAGTTGTATAACGATGTTGCTCTTGTTTTAAATCAGATAACAAGTCTATATATATTTTTGCAATGCAGCATGTCTATTCAAATAGTGTCATTGATGATATTTTTTTTCTAGCTGCATATGTTCAAAACTGAATTGTTTGTTTCTAATTAATATATTAATATTGTACATTTGTTATAAAAAAACATATACCTTAATTTCAAGCCTATGAGGATTCATATAATTTATTTATTAAAAAATAAATTGTATTTTAATATTTGCTTCTTATTGGAAAAAGAAAAGAAACATGTTCCAGAGATCCATGCAAGGAAGCAGTAATATTTTGTAAATCCCACATGAATATAGTTTTGTTATTCCCTGAACTAATCCTACCACTATCAAATCAATCTCAATGTAAAATCAATCCCAGATAAAAAAAAAAACAGATATCGTAATAATATTACTTTCACTCTGCTTCTTAATATATTTTTTCCTAGCAAAAAGCCCCTTAGATTATTTCACAGGACTTTTGAAAACATCTTTGCAAGTGGAGTTTCTTGAAACGTTCCTCTCTATTTTATTTTATTTTTCTCACTCTCTCTTTCTTGTGTCTTTGTGTTTATACAGAATATCCTGAAAAGATTATCAAAACTTAGAGTCAGTTAAATACTCACAAGTGTCAGAACTTCCCTTGGACTGGTATTTCAGAGCAATTTTGAATACACTCTTAACCACAAACAATTGATAGCGATAGGAGAAGGGAAATGTCAGGGACCATTTAGAATAAAACCTATTCTATCTTAGAAGAAGCTTATTCTCTGGAGTTTACACAGGAATTCTACTGCTTTGTTCAAGTAGGATCCTTGGATTTTATTAGAGAAACATCAACTTCCATTTTAAAAAGCAAGAATATCGTGAGGGGAAAAAAATGATTTTAAATCACTTAAGGTTCACCTGAAAATAATTCATAACTAAATTTCCTTCATATACAATTAGGAGCAAAGTGAGTTTCAACTGTGTAAGTTTCAAGTTCTTCTCTACAGCAAAATAAAAAGATTTTTTTTTCAGAAGTTTGCATATTTTTTCTCTCCTTTCAAATCATAATCGCATAAGTGGCCCTTATAAATAATATTGAAAGTAGCCCATGTCTATAAAAGGCAAGTTGTTTTTATTTTTCCTGAAACATCAAAGCATTGGGTGAGTTTTAACATCAAGTTAAATCAGGAAGCATTTTTTTGCAGTTTAATTCAAAATTTGGGCTCAGACAATTAAGAGATTCCAGAGGAAGTAAGCAAATAGAATCTCCATCTCATTTATAAAGCTAACTACACCTGAGATTTTGCACTATTTGCTTGTTTATTGAACATGGAAGGTATGTGCTGAAGATAATTTTAAAATATTAAAAATGATCCTCCAATTGTTGCTGTCAATTATATCCGATAAGTACTTTTTCTCCCTTCTCTTCAACCTAAAGATGCAGTTTAAGAATTACTTGCCTGAATTCTTTTCGCTCAAAGAGCTGTACAAAAGTCAATCTGGACATGTTTAAATTAGATTCTTCCCTAGTGAGACTGAATGAAACAATAGGCTTGAGGTCTAACCCAGTTTAAAAGACTACTGTTATAGACTCCAGGTTTTAAAGCAGTGACAATGTCCATCAGCCATCACTCTGTATCTATTTAGCTCCATCTAATGCCCCAAATGTATGGCCATTTAAGGTCTGGAACAAGCCCCATTTAATGGGCATTATTTCTATTACTGTGTTTGTCATCCGTCATAGGATGGTAATAAAATTTGAAGCTCTTTTGCTTACACTAGTGGTGCGATTTACCTAGTCTAATAGACAATGCAAATGCTAAAAGACACATATACATCTTCATTATATAAGCTAGGGCTTGAGTCATGTTCCTCCAGAGACAGTTTTATTCATTTTTATACAATTTGCCTATTGTACAGTACAGATGGTTTCTATTAAATAAAATGTCTATTTACTTCCTCCTTTCTTTCTTTTTCTTTTTTTTTTAGTTTCTGTGATTAAATTGCTTTAAAATGATGGTGTATTGTGTTATCTCGTCTCATGACTTAATTTAGCTCTATGAGCACCAGTCATAACTTGAAAACCTGCTTCTGCCTACTTGGAAAACAGATATTTTGACTACATGCTGAGCTTTCTTCTTTTATACTTGCTACTACATTAGCTAGGCAGCAATTAATGTCAGGAGCCTTAACTATGTAGGTTATTTTCTAAATATGTATTTAAACATAATATAAGGAGCATCGCTGGTTATTAATATCAGGAAAAGATTGCTATATTATTTCTCTTGCTATTTTACATTCATACTGATGTTGATAGGGCAATACCTAACACAATATGGGGAGAGGAGAAAATGTAGACAAAGAGAAATATGCAACTATACTGCCATCAGGTGGCTACAGTAGATATATCTTACAGTTAGTGGATAAAAGTTTCAAAGTTCATTTTTCATTTCTTATTTATATTAAGGCAAAATATTACAGCAGCCAGAAAAATCATAAAGGGCTCATCATAATCAAATATATAACTAAGTCATTGAGTTTATTGGACTTGCAAAGGAAAACTACCCCGAAGAACTTCTACATGATTTGAATGTTTTCAAATCCCTCATTTCCCGATGAAATATATCCTAGAGAACCCAAGAAGAACAAATGTCCTTCTCTTTAAGAAATAAAACATAGGAGCCCAGTAATGATCAACTAGTGAGGCTAACATAGATCCCCAGAAAGCTGTTAGCAGAACATCTTGAAGACAAAGCCATGGTTGCTCAACATAAACAGTTCATTTAGTGACCGTTTAACAGCACTGAAAAAAGTGACTTATGACTGTTTTTCATTGTTACAACCTATGCAGCAGCAGTCAGATGTTTGGCAACTGGTTCATATTTATGACGAATGTTGTGTTCTGGGGTCATGCAATCCCTTTTTGCTACCTTCTGATGAGCAAAGTCAATGGGGAAGTCAGGTTCACTTAACAACAGGGTGACTAACTTAACAATCACAGTGATTCACTTAACACGTGACAAGAAATATCATAAAATGGGGCAAAAATCACTTAACAACAGAAATTTTGGGCTCAATTGTAGTGGTAAGTCGAGGGCTACCTGTATTGAAGGAACTGGTTAAATAGCTGACCGGACCTCTGCCAGTTACTTTTGAGACGTGCTGGAAAATTGTGGATGTGACAGAGAACCCAAGAAGAACAAATGTCCTTCTCTTTAAGAAATAAAACATAGAAGCCCAGTAATGATCAACTAGTCAGCCTAACATTGATCTCCAGAAAGCTGTTAGCAGAACATCTTGAAAACAAAGCCATGATTGCTAAGGTCCAACATGGTTTTGTAAAAAATAATGTGAAACAAATCTTGTCTTCCTCTTTAACAGGGTAACTACAGTAGGGGCAAGTTCGCAACTAATAACAACAACAACTGACTAGCATGTGAAGTTTTAAGGACACTTCTGGTATTTTGAGGTTGGCAGAAATTGAAGGCAGCTATGGATTAGTTTCAAACTCCAGTGGCGATCTGGGGGAGTGAAAGTGCTTGCTTTCATAAGCATGCTTATTCCCTTTGAATAAGTGAATCATAGAAGACCAAAAGGAATAGTCTAGCACAATAGTCCCCAATCCCTAGTCCGTGGATCAGCACTGATCCATGGCATGCCAGCAACCGGGGCACGCAAACAAGTGAAGCCCCATCGGAGGAATGCAGGCAGCATGCAAAACCACATCCCCTCTGGTCCGCAGAAAAACCTTTCTCCACAGAACCAGTCCCTGGTACCCAAAAGGTTGGGGGCCATTGGTCTAGCATTTCACAATACCAGTGACGCTTGCAGCTCACTAGTTTTAGCTAGCTAATCTTCTGTAGGTCAGTCCTACAATCAACTTATAACATGCTGCAGAAAAGACTAGATGCATTGTTCTAAGTCAGTGTTTCTCAACCTTGGTAGCTTGAAGATGGGTGGACTTCAACTCCCAGAATCCCCCAGCCAGCCAGGTTGAGAAACACTGTTCTAAGTGATGGACCCATCCTTTACCTAACTAATCTTGTTGTATGCATTTTCTTATTAGGAAACATTTATGTATCTATACAGATAGATATATTGAAGTTCAACAAAAGTAGTGACTCTCAAATAGTGATATCAGCAAGTGAGCTCTTAAAGCTTTGAAGCTAAGATCTTGAATGCTGTAAGAAAAGTAGCATCTGGAGATAAAGTAGGAACATTATCTATGCTTAAGATTATCTGGGCAACCATGAAGACAAACTTCATTTGAAGAGTCTCTTGGTGTAATAAAAAAAAAACCCTGAGAAATAGAAATCGACTATAAACTACAAATATAAATTATGCTTTTGATTTTGAGTTTCTGTATGAAACCTTCCTTTTGCATTTCATATAGCTATAATAATCATTCCCTTAAGTGTAGAATGTTTCCTCTGAACTTCTCTCTCTTCATAATGGGACAGGATATTGCAGACGGATGAAATATGATCCCATGACTGAGGTACAGTAAAGAAGAAATGAAGAATTTGGAATGAAAGGTGATCAAAAAGAAAATAAAAGAGTTGTGAGAACAGAATAAAAGAAAAGCACTTATTGATTTTCTGCATTGACTACTCATCATCATCATCATTTTAGCCATTGTCTATTCCCTGCAGGATGAAGGCCTCTTCCACATGTTTCCAACCAATATGGTCCTGAGCTTTCTATTGACAATTGGACCCACAATGCTTGCTGGTGTCATCGACCCATCTTGTTTTAGGTCTTTCACGGATGCTTTTTATCAAGTGGGATCCATTCTACGACAGCCTGGATCCACCAGCAATCAGTTCTTCTTGCTATGTGACCAACCCATTTCCATTTCAATTCTTTTATTCTCTTGATGATATCGTATATTTTCGCTTGTTCTCTAATCCATGTGCAGGTCTTTCAATCTTATCTTGTAATGCTGAGCATGTATCCTTCCATGGCTCTTTGCGCCAATTGAAGCTTTTGTATTGATTGTGAGGTTAGTGTCCATTGACTACTATATATGTGTAAGTATATGGTATTTGTTCTATATCACATTTCTGCCATGTTGTCTTTCTTATTAGTCATTTGTTTTTCATCTCTTTGTAGTTGGATAGAAACATCCTGTTAACCCAATTGTTCTTTCCATGGTTTATTATATAAGCAACAATACCTGGATATGTACATTGTACAAGCCTTAAATCATGATTGCCCAAGGCAGTGTCAAATAAGTGGTTCGCAGGTCAGATACAGGCTGTGCAGGCCACACCCACCCCAGCTCCGTAAGCACAAAAACAATCACAATACGGCCCATGATATGATCAGGTTTGACACCCCTGGCCCAAGGCAATCATTTACCTCCACACTGGATAAGTCTACATAGTATATTGAATGTACAAAATCAAACAAACAGCATTATGGCTTAGCACATAAGATGAATCCAGAGTTCATACATTATACTAATTCTTCATTTGATTAATCATAGTTTTTTTACTCAAAATTGATTGGGTTCATACAATATGCTAAGTCAAAACCAAACAAACCACATTATAATTTAACCAATACCTAAGTAAGACTTCTAGAAAAAGACTACACTATATTACTGATATTGTACTTACTGTAGTGAACAAGTCAATATTTATAAGGCCAGGCAATCCATGGTATCTGATCCCTGGTTATTTTTACAAATCATAATTTCAAGAAACCTGAGCTCCTTGACATGAATTATTGATTATCTTAAATGAAGAAGTGGATATTTCTGATCTTCCACATGCCATGGCACAAAAGATATGTTGTCATACTTGCGTAAGACCACAACTTTTAAAGTTATCACCAAAGTTTTGAAATGGACCAACTACCTGAAAACTAGCACATATCTATGTAGGTGTGTTCTTGCCATCAAATATAGCAATGCGGGCTACTTTGTCATGGAAAACAAATATCACAATGAAAGCAATAAAATAATGGCATAGTAGCCTACTTACCCATATTGAAAGCTATTCATAATAGTGAAAATTTACTGAGTAGTTTACTTCTGCAAAAAAAATCATATTTACATATCTGTAACAATGTTAGACTAAGGGTAGCAAACTCGCAGTGTCACATTGCTATCACATGACATTTTGCAACATTTTTTCCCTTCGCGGAACTGGGATGGGCATGGCCTGCATGTGACGCATCCAGCCCGTGAGCCATCAGTTTGACACCCCTGCCTTCGACAGAAGTTATGACTTAAGTAACTGCTACATAATTTCTCAGAAATAGATACACTTAAAGGAAAGAACGTGCCTGATTTACTGTATATCTAGAGTCTAACAAGAAAAAAATATTCTATATTGGCCTGAGGTGAACTAAGAAATAGAAAGAGTTATGAACACTCTTCAAATGCTTTTTCCAACAACTGCAACAGAAAGAAATATGGAAACATCTCAGTCACAAAATTATCATCATCCCACTCTATACAACATTACCAATGATTCTCCAGCAGCTATCTTATTTAATTGATTATTTAATGGACCATTGCAAGTCAAGTTGTCCTCATTATGGCAAACAGGAAAGCTCACAGATAATGAAGCTCTTTTTAGCTGAACCATGGTTTGGGACAAAATGGTGAAGTGACTCTAAGATCATACAATTGGATGATATTCCAAAAGTATAGTGCGTATTATTTGAGTCAGTCAAAGTATTATTTGAGTCAGTCAAATAATTTCACGATATTTGTTTTTTATTTGTCTTTCTTTGAGGCAAAAAAAACCCCAAACCAAATAAATTTACATGTACAATAAAATAAGGCAATAAATATGCATAACATATGTTTACGGTTATCTAGAATATATCACGTTTAGCAGGCTTTTGCAGATGTTGAACATTTTTCAAGATGAGCCAAGATACAAGAGGGTCTTTCTTTGGGAAGCATGTACCATCTGCAAATAATGAAGAGCAAGTCTAGATTTTATGTTTACACCACATTTACAGATTATGTCAACTTAAATATTTGCAGGATCATGATTGATTTCTAAATGCACATAGAGACAATGAAGAAAATGGACTGATCCCATGAGAAGCTGAACACCTGCAAAGTGCCATTTGCTTTAGAAAGAAAGAGAGGAAATTCAGGCTTTCACGAATCACATGACAAATTCACTTCTAAACAGAGATTAAAATAGTTATGTTGAGCAAATGCCCTTGGGGAAAATTAATTTATATAGCTGGCCAAGAACTTGCAGGGATCTTGTCAATTAAATGCAGGCAAATTGAAAAAGTATTTATTCCTCAAATGATCAGAAATCTTCAAATGGTCATTTAAGCATATAGCTGGTGGTGCATATGTTATATTCAGTACCAAATCTTAAACAAAACAACTGCGAAAAATGTGCCTCAGTAAGTCAATTCACAAAATTGAGAACAAAGTCTGAAATAAGGTTCTAGCAGTAGTGAAAGGCTACAACTATTCTTTCTAAAAGCATTAAATCTACAATGAGAACAGTAGCAGCTCTTGGTAGTATCCTATTGCATCAGAGCAGTCGTCAGTTAATCTACTGCGATGAAGAAGACTGGATATGTGAGATCAAAAATAAACAGAACAACAGCATTCTTGGTGTGATGTGGTCCAGATTTCTCCAGTATTCCTGTGTACCCATTATAAGTTTACATCAGACAATAAGCACTGTTGGTGCTTTCAGTGCTCTATGGGCAAAATCACCCATCTTGTTCATAGATGCACATGAGTATATGCACATTTCACAAGTCAACTGCAAGTTGATAAGGCAGAAGGACATGTTCTATGACATGCTCATCCACAATTAGCTAAATCTTAATTTATTAAATATTATGGATGTATACAACAGACTGAAGCTAAGTTAATCATGAGTTCCCACAATATGCTATGCTAAAATCTGACTGAGTAATTTGTAAATTCTAGTTGAGTGCCTTATAAAAATATAGCCGGTGTCGTGCAGTTCCGGAAGACTGGGTTAATTGAGTTCAATTAGGCAAACTGAACATGTGAGCCACAACCTAAAACTGAAGTTGGTTGGGCTAAAAGATGAAAAAACCATAAGAGCAATAACTTCGAAGTTGTCGTCAGTAGTTTTAGCTGGACAAGGGCATAAGCAGTCACATTTCACTTACTACAGTAATACATACAGTACTTCATTTAAATATATATGTGTATGTCCTTTCCAGGTTGACTCAGTCTTTCATCCTAAGGTTGGTAAAATGAGGACCCAGATTGTTGGGGGCAATATGCTGACTCTGTAAACCACTTAGAGAGGGCTGGAAAGCAGTATAAAGCAGTATATATAAGTCTAAGGGCTATTGCTATTTATCAGAAACAAATACATAACATCTGCCTGTTTGTTTTTCTCTAGGTAAAAGAGTCTAAAGTGCAATCATTGTAACTACTGTCGTAAGAAAAATAGCAGAGTTCAAACTCCAACCATTCAGTAGGTGAGTCAGTTCAGAAGCTGACAGACTTGCCATGCCTGTATCCTCTTTATACAATAAAATTTCTGCATTCTGCCTGCACCTACTAAAATTCCCTCAACTTAACAAGTAAACAATGGTGATGTCATATGAAAATGTCCTCTCTATGGCTGTTCACCAGGAACACTGTATTGCTATAGTCAACAAATTCCTTGTCTATAGTAACTTCATTTGCTCATTGTAAGCATAGCCTGATTTGTTGTTTTTGTGTTGATCCCAACTGGTGTGATTTGTGAAAAAATAGTTGTGTGAATCCAATTGGTCTTTATTTAGAAATAAAGATTGCATAATGCAATCTGTAAACCCAGTCAAAGACTATTAGAAACAAGTAAACATAAAAAGGTTTACTTAATTTGATTAGCTTGCTATAATTGTTACAAGCTATAAAGAGGGAACTTAACAAATGACATTTAATGCAAGTGAGTAAAAGAGAAAAGGTGTTCATTGAATATCATTTGTTAAGATCCTGCTTTATAACTTGTAATAATTCTACTGAATCCGCAAAACATAATTCTGAGCAATCCAGTACAACAGGGTCAATTTTCAATATATTCCAGGATATGCTACTATAAATTAATATTTAAGCAAAATTGAAATCCAGAATCATTAGCTGATCTATAACAGTTTTGGCTTCTTAACACGTTCTTGAAAATTAATGTGCAAAACTTTCAGCATTTTAAAATGAGAGATAAATATTGTAACTTACATGCATTCTTAGTTTTCTGTTTAGAGGAAAAGTCTATTCAGTAGGATGATGTACCCATAAAGGATGATAATTCATAGAGGATTGGTTCCAAATAATATGCTTATGTATGTTTCTATGTATCCCATAATGTTTGTGATTAAAGATTTTTCACTATGTGAATAATGAGATATCAATTCATTTGTTAAAATAATTGTGTTATAGAAAGCTTAGATTGTGGTGTGTTGGGAAACTGGGATTTTACTATTATTCATATTAAATTTACTTAATATGAACTGAAAAGTGGATCACTAGGAAAAATACATTCATATATGAAAATTTTACCACAGCCAACATTAATAAGCATCAGAATATCTAATATAAAGTGTGAACTGCAGTGTCCTTAAATGTAAAGGGAAAAAAATATATCTTGGTAAATTAGTTCTCTGGAGGCCAAAGTTAAGAATGAAATGAAAGAGTATCTTCATTTTCAGCAAACACCAATTCTTTTTCATGATAATACTATTAAGCTGTCAGTGGAGTATTTTGAGGGACTATTCCAAGACAAAAGGACAATTTCCTTTGGGGAGATTTTGTGTTGCCAAGTAATCAATATTTTAGCAGTGCTTTACCCATTTAGCTGAGGCTTTCTGGAGTATCAAAACAATAATTTATTCATTTATGGCAAAGTTCAAGGTAATAGTTTCATTCATTTATTACCGTCTCTTGATGATGTGTCTGCTTTCGCTTTTTCTCCCCTTTTATTTCTCTGTCACAGGTAGAGCATTATGACATGGATAGAGCAACAATTGTCTATGCAGCACTGAGGGATACTTGTATTTTTTTATATAAAATGAAGTTTAATAGAAACATTTCACCACATAACCTATTTTACAATAAAAAAACCAGTCTGTACAAAAAGTGATATTGGAAGTGCGCTTGACATTCTTCCCATCATCTAGATTATGATTAGAATCAATTAGTTTAGATTACAATCGATCAATTAATTCTTTATAGCAGAACAAAGGAAAAGAGATAACAAAGGGAACAACTAAGATAGGGTGCAGAAAGACCTGTCTTTCTCTAGTTAGTAGGGTGAATTATAGGATGAAATCCAAAAAGGAACAGATAATGCAAAGCAAACTGTAGACCAAGGAAAAGAAGGTATACAAGTAGACAAAGATAGACAGAGATCTATTGGAAGGAAAAGATTTAATGTAACAGAAATGTAGCACCAAGAACTGGCATACATATTGTATGGTGGCACAGAGAAGGAGAAAGAGAGCACCAGGGAGTAGAAATAGAAAAGAAATGGGTTAGTGGAGAAAAGAATGCAACAGTTTCCTTAGGGATAAAGGGAGAAGAATGAATACACTACATGCTACATGGACCGAAAAAGGGAAGTCGTGTATAAGACAACAGATGTAAAAAAAAAAAAAAAAAAAGTGAATTAAAATATTTTTTTTAAAAAAGAACCTCTTTTCATTGCTTTTAAATTGGTTAAAATATATCAAAGTGCCTTGATATATACATGGCAAAAAAAAAAAAAAAAAGAATCCTGCAAGTTTACAAGATGGATGACATAAGGAACAAAGCTGTTACAGAATCTAGTAGTCCTATTATAGATACTTAAAAACCTCCTCCCAGAAGGGAGCAACAGAAATAGACCGTGAAGTGGGTATGTGGAGTCTCTAACAATGCTTTGAGCTCTAAGCACATAGCGCTTATAAGCACTATATAAACACTGAATAAAAGAAGTGAGCTTCCTATAATATTCTCAGCTGTCCTTACCACTCTCTGTATGGACTTTCTATCTGAGGCACTGCAGCCACCAAACCAAATAGGGATACACTTTGTTAAAATGCTGTCAGTTGTGTCTCTGTAAAAAGTGGACAGGACAGAAGAAAAAAGATGTGCTCTCGTCATCCGACGCAAGAAATGCAGAGTTTGATTTGCACACTTCACTAAAGAGAGAGAGTCTGCCAACTTTTCATAACCTCCAGGCTGAACTATCTGAAAAATATTTAAAGCTTTAAAGGTAAGAAAAAGAAAAACTCTGAGAATGTGCTGTTTGCGCATGTCAAGGACAGCAACATGTGACCTTTTAGTGGTTGAATTTCAGTTCTATCCAGCCTAGTAAATATAGCCTTGTAGTCCTTCATTTGAAGGAGTACCTCAATATGCTTATTACGTTGCAGTAAAACTTAGATTCAGCAAACTATTCCAGGGAGAAAGAGGGGTCTGTTAAAGCCCACTTTATGTCATTTGTGTCCATTTATGTCATTTGCTTAATCAGGGTAATGTGGCAAATTGATGCAAATACCAATTTAATGTTATTTGAAAAACTGCATAATTATGCAAGTATGCAAATGAAATGAATGACCATAAATCACCTGGAATATTTCAGACACAATGAACTTAGTCTATTATTTGGGATGAGGATGCCTGAGCAGAAAATTTGTCCTTGTATCTGACTTCCACTACACTTAGGTCCATTAAATCAAAGATCTATTGAAGTGGTGGAAGAGCAACATTAGCTACTAAAGACCCTCATTCAAAATCCTGGTGCTCTTCCTTAAAATTCTCCATGGGCTTTTCACAGCATGATGGGGCATTTTTAGAATTGGCTGTGTATTTTTCAGTGAAGACTTTTATGCTTTTTTACTGTATTCATTGAAGCTATGTAACACAGCTATTCATAGCAAATATATACAACATAATCCTAGTGTCAGGTTTACTCCTGAATATCTGTTTCAGAAAATATGTTCCCTCTGGCTCTCTTACTAATTGCTTCACTTCCTCCTCCTTTACTCTGTCACCCTCTCCTGTTTCTGGGCTTATGAGGTGAGTAGAAAGAAAGGGATTTGCTGGATTTGCTGCTTGCATGCTGAACACAACTTGACTCCTTCTCTTGGATCTGCTTATCCAAGCACCTTTTCCTCCGTTGGGGGGAAAGAACCTTTCTCGGGGTCTTCTGCTCAGTCCTTTCCCAGAAACCAGGATTTTACTGACAACAGCTAATTCCCACCCCTCCTTCTTAGAAGCCACCAATGAATTATTCTTCTCCTTCTCCAACCAGAAACCAATGACTGCTCCACATATTCCTGTAACTTCACCCGCCACCTTTTTAATCCTCTCCTCTGTTGCCAATTTTTAGTCAGACCAGCAGCATGTCCCCCAGCAACTGAGGAGATGGGTCTCCCTTGCCTACATGTCCACCATATCCTACATGTCAGGTTGGACCAATGGGATTGCTATTTCTACATCTTCCACAACAGCCCCGGCTTTCAAGGTCAGAACTGAACTGCTTTTCCAGTTTACATTCCCCATTTTCTGACTCACACTAGCACTAGCTGTCAAACTCAAGGCCCAGGGGCTGGATGTGGCCCGTGGGGTACTTAGATCTGGCCTGCGGGGCTGCCCTGGAAATAGCAAAGGACCAGCCTGCGGTGCTTCTGTCAGTGAAAACGGGCTCCCAAGCTCCGTTTTCGGCTGCTACAGCCTCCTGCAAACCTCTGCCAGTGAAAATGGAGCTCGGGAGAGCCCTCCCCAGCTCCATTTTCACTGGCAGAGGATTGCAGGAGGCTGTGGCAGCCAAAAATGGAGCTCGGGAGCCCATTTTCGCTAGCAGAGTGCTCCGGCCACCACAGGCGCCCTTGACAGGAATGACGTCAAGCTGGCCATACCTACCCCACCACCCTCCCCACCCCCAAGGTCAAACACAACCCTGATGCAGCCCTCAATGAAATCGAGTTTGACACCCCTGCACTAGCACAACAACCATGCACAGCCACAAAAAACTATATGCCACAATGCTTTAAAGCTATTCGGGTAGCATTGGTTCTCTTACCAAGTTAAGATAGACAAGGAGGCATTTTCTATTTGCCATCTCCTAATGAATTTTGATTTGCAATCTAAAAACAGGGTCTCTTCTGTAGGTGCCTCAACTTTGGTATGCCTTTCAACAGAACGGACAGAGCAGAGCAACAGAGTTGGAAGGGACCTTGGAGGTCTTCTAGTCCAACCCCCTGCTCAAGCAGGAAACCCTATACTTTTTCCAATAAATGATGGTCCATTTGTCTGAAGGCTGCCAAGCTCTAGTAGTGCATTCCTCCATTTGCCAGGCTCAAATATTTCCAAAGGCATTTTTAAAGAAAAGGTTCAGTGATTTGGCTTTAAATCTCCTAATTATGTTTTAAGTTTAGCTTGTTTTCTTCAGCCCATTTTCAAATTGCATTTGCTGGGAATATTGCCTTGATATTCTTTCTGGAATGAAGATGCAAATATAAATCTTAAAATAAAATGTTAAAATTCGAAACAGTCCATAAGGGATACATTAAATGTAAGTAATAAAAATATTTGTGATTATTCTTCTTTCAGTAGAACAATAGTGTTTTACTGAATTGTGTATTAAGATTTCTACTATTTCAGTTAGCAAATCTAGCTATTCTGGGACACTCCAACATGGAAAGATCTTGCTCTGCATGAACCTGTATATTTATGAAGACAGAATATTTAATTTTCCGATTTTAGCCACTCTGGTATCTTAAATATTACAAAAGTGTGGGGGCTTTATTAAAAAACTTCAATAAACAGCAGACTTTTTGGACAAAATGAGTATTAAAGGGTAAACGCTAAATGCTACCTCTTAGCAGGACAGTAGTTTAAATTGCAATAGTAAATCATCAAATGGGCTCCATGAAAAATATTCTCATAATTATTTGCTTAATTTTCTCTCATGCTGTTACTATGGGGCCATTATTACATAGATAGTTTTGCCAGCAGTATATCTGTTTTACAGCTAAAATAACTTTTTAAATGTGTGCTAAAATACCCAACACCATTAGGTGACAATATTACTGCAGAAACTGATGATAACAATGCTAAGAACTTAAGATGACCCAATCTCGGGGCCAGAAAAAAGGCACATTTCGCTTAGCACTCTGTTATCACATTGATCCACAGGTGTTTATGGAAAGCGGGATAAGAATGCTGCCCATGTATGTTTTCCATCGCCTCTGAGCTATTTCGTCTCCAGCACAAAGCCATCAAATAGCTACTAATAGCCTTAACCTCCATAGTCCCTTTTAAAGCTGCCAAGGACACAACAAGAAAGCAGTGTTGCAATGCTGTTGCACAGTTCACAAATAGGAAGAAAACTACGCTGGTTATGCCACCTTCATTGCCAGTCTCTATTCTGCCTCAGTAATGAACCTGGCAAAAGGTGCTATCCTTACAATTTTAATGTGATTCCTCTGGCTTTCCCATCAACTGTGAGCAGCTGGTGGGAAAAACCACCTCTAATCCCTCTTCTTCATATGGGTCAATGCTTCAAGCTAGACCAGACTAGAAAGTCATAGTTACGACTGCTACTACCACTGTTATTATAAGGTTACAGTAACAGAATCTTGCAAGTCTGAATGTGCTTCCTCTCTGGCACACTCCCTTTATCTTCATGAGCTGTGATTCTTTCTCAGATTAGATTTCTGCCCTGGACTTAGATTTCTTTTATCTGACCTTTATCCTGCTTGTAGATTTTCCTCCTCCTTCTCAAGATGATTCCTACTGCATATTACACTTTGTAATAAGATGATAAGTATAGGGTGATGCTTAGCCACCTGTCACACTTCCTAATAGTCACAGGTAGGCAGATGCTTCGTGCCTGATACCATGTCAGTTTGACTATTTATGAGCAGGTATCTACTGCTTTTCTCAAAAAACACCAAACCCTTGTCCAAAAATAGCGGGAAAGGTCACAAGGGTGAAGGAGAGGTCGAAGCTGGAAGGCATGGTCAATAATAAATAGGATACATTCTTGACCAATACTGTGTTGTGGCCCGCCAGCGGCTGCGCGGATTGTGGCTGATCCCGACGACAAGGAGTCTGGTGTGGTGTCGTGCCAGCAGCCTGTGCAGCTGGCGCTCAAGTCAGACAGCGAAGAGGCTGAAGAAGATGTGGTGCCAGAGGCAGAGACTCAACCAGGGCCTTCAGAACCTCCAGAGGCTCCTTCAAGTGAAGAGAGTGAAGTGGAGGAGCCTCTTCTCAATGCTTGAGCACGCAGGGCTGCCAAAAAGCAGGAGTGGCTACTCAGGAAGAGGTCTCCTTGAGAGTAAGGTTTGGGATTAATTGGCCACTCTGTTAGCCTATTTAAGTTTGCACACAAATAGCAAATGTTTCTGGAAACAATGTTTGGTCCTATGCAGAGCATTTTGAGAGTGAGTTTTTTTTTTGTTACAACTTGGTTTCTGGGCTGATTGCCAACCCTTGTCGGACTTTGTTTAATCTCTGTAATTCATAGCAGGCTGATAAGGACATTTGTGGTTAAAGCCTGCATTTTGAAAGGCGTCTGTTTGTATTAAACGGAGTTTTTGGAGCTGTGTGTGTGTGCTACACTTCTTGGGACCCATAGCTGGGGCAGAACATACTGCAAGGGACTAGCAGTGTTGACAATAAATATCTATGGGGATAACATCTGGAAGTAGTCCATGGAGTCCATACCTTCTTAGGCAGTTTTCCTCAATCTAATTTTATAACAAAGAGAGAGGTTCACTTCTTCATGTAGCCAAAATCCTTGAAAGCTCTCCTCATCTGGAAGGACTACAGATATAAGAAGAACACAGCAGAGGTATTGGGACTAACTGGTAGTCCTCAACTTATAACCACAATTGAGCCCAAATTTCTAAGCAAGCTAAACAAGATGGTTGTTAAGTGAGTTTTGCCTCATTTTACAACCTTTCTTGCCACTGTAGGTGTTAAGTTAGTAACATGGTTGTTAAGTGAATCTGGTTTCTCTATTTACTTTGCTTGTCAGAAAGACATAAAAAAGTCATCACATGACCCTGGGACACTGCAACTTTTTTAAATACACGCTAGTTGCCAAGCATTTAAATTTTAATCACATGAACATTGGGATGCGGCAACTGTCTTAAAGGTGAAAAATGTGTAGTTCCCAGTCTGAACGCATTTTATTTATTTATTTATTTATTTATTTATTTATTTATTTATTTATTTATTTATCGCATTTCTATGCCACCCAACTCCCTAGGGACTCTGGGCGGCTCACAGCAAAAAACAATATCCCATAAAAATAATTTAAAAGAAAACATTAAAAACCCATACACTCCATTCCATGGCCGGGTCTTGCAAGATCACCGTAGTGAGATCAATGGCCCCAAGCCTGCCGGAAAAGCCAGGTCTTCACCGCTTTCCGGAAGGCCAATAGGGTGGGGGCGGTCCAGACCTCAGGAGGTAATTGGTTCCAGGTTACCTCAGGAGGTAATTTGTCTTAAAGGCCTGGCTTTTCTCCAAGGCTAGCATGGCTGAAGTTTCTTGCTGGATGAGGGATGCAGGTTGGATTTTGTGCACTGGATTTGCCATTTTGATTCATATTTAAAGTTTTTATCCTATAGTATAGATGTAAGCTGCTCAGGGGTGGTTTAAAGTTGGTTCCATGAAAATAAAGTAAAATAATTCATCTTATTTTCTTTCCTTATTTTCCTTGTTTGTTCACTTTCCTTCCAACTGTATCATGTCCCTTCATGCAACATACTTTTTTATAACTGGAACTACTATTACATTACATTATATTAATATAATAAAAGCACATATGGCACATGTTACTACATTTGTATGTACCAAATAAGTTGTTCTCGGAATGGATCCCTTAGAGGAGTTATTGTAAAGCTGTGCAATGATTTGCATTCAGTTCCAAAAGTTGCTTTGAAAATTCTGAGAATATAAATGCAGTACGTATCGGCTATACTCATTAAAATAGCTGAGTTTGTTTCCAGGATCATATGACTGCTCCTTACAACAGCCATATGATCCTGGAAGAAAGCACAGCTGCCTTTGTAAATTGTTTTTCTACTTACCAACCCTTTAAACTCAAATCTGAAAATATTGCACAGTTTATTTATTAATCAAAAGGTCTCCAGAACTATGTGCAGTCAACAAAGAAAGTCTGATCTATTTCATTCTGATTATTTTCATATGGATTATTAATTGAAATCCAAAACTTTCCAGACCAGCAAGATAAATGTTAGCACATTCTTATTCAAACTACTTGTGATTTATAAAATGTGTTGATGTCGTAAACTTTTTAAATGTCATTTACATCTTTGAAAGTAAAGAAATAAGTTTGACTAGCAAAGGTTTCTTTGATGGCCAAGAATTGTATATGTGTGTATATCTAAAGTTGTCAGTGTCACCCTTTTCTTTATTGCAAAATGAACTCATTTCACTTTGTGGTGCCTAATAAACTTAAACCCTTTGGCTTTTATTTGTCCCTGTTGTAAACTATGGAGTGCTACCATGTTTCTTTAACATCTGGGACTTATCACATCTTTTCTAATGACTCACTGGGCTGCAGAAAATGCCTGCTGAGACACAGATGCGTGGTGTCACACAGACTTAATGGGATACAAAGGAGAGAATAAAAGGTGCGCACTGCGGAGACGAAGGTTGGGATGTTTGATCCCAAAGATGGAAAAGCATTTAAGAAGTGAACAGAAAACCAGTAAAAAGAATAAATCAGATCAAAAAATATATTATATGTCTACGACACTTGTCAGAAGGAAATGTGACTGTAACCATGCATTGCTGTAAGCAAGCACATCAAGCACCATTTCCATGAGGTCTTGTGGCATGCTCATCAAGATATTTTGAAATACTAATTCCACAATATTATCCTACAGGCAAGAAATTATCTGTTTGCATATTATAAACAGCTTTATTTTAAAAAATGTATAACCTACCATTTCTGTAATGTCAAACCGTGGTGCCTTTGTTGCTAACACAATGGATGTGAACTGCTTTTACAGTTAGTATATACAGTTCAGAAGTGAGGCAGGCAGCAAGAATTGTATAATTTGAAATAGAATATTTTAATTGGGATTGGCAATATGATTGTCTGAGAAAGTATAGGAGTTTTCTCTAATGTTACCAACTAATCTGGAAATAAAATTAAGCCAGATTTGTTCCTCATCCCAATCATCCCAGGTTTGCCCTGCTGAGCAGCAAGGACGGAAGAACATATAGAAATCTGTTTTTTATTTCTGATCATAACATACTATGAGATGGGTGAAAATGTTGCATGTGTCATCCCTGACCGCAATCAATTATTGACTTTAGATAAACAAATGAAGGCAGATTCCTTATAAAGCAGCATTCTGGGAGAATTTGGGACAGGGGGGGCAGAGATCCAAAGGGCCCAAATGTCTTTAGAGCCCACAATATATGATAGTTGGATCATAGAGATTTTGTAATGCACATGTAGTTGTGTCCAATTTCCATTAAAAACATGCACCACTTTTTATAGCAGTTTACATATTACAGTTTATGACTACAATTGAGATCTAGATCCTTTAGCGAAAAGTAAGCCGTCAGCAGCAGCAAAATGAATGAAGCACATTTACTTATTTATGTTAAATGTTTTTCTTCTATTGCATAGTGATGTTAAACGCAACATTTCTTTCCTGGCATATGAAAGCACTTTCTCACATTAGCAGAGTAGTAGTGGGTTGCCCCCGGTTCGCACTGGTTCTATAGAACCCATAGTAAAACCAGCGGGAGGCTCCGCCCGCCCACTCTGACATCATCAGAATGCTTCTGCACATGCACAGAAGAGCGTGCATGCGTGCTTGCTTCGCTCACGCGCACGCGCACATCCCCATTGCAAACCGGGTAGTAAAGGTAAGTAGAACCCACCCCTGTAGCAGAGGTCTTATTCCGTGTGGTTGTAGGGCTTTTATTTTCAAGCGAGCTTTCAAACCTGAGAACTACTTCACAGAAGTTCCCATGTTCTACAGTCATCTGAGAAGCAATCCTAAGAAGAGCTACCAGACTAGTTAGGTCCTCTCTGTATAGTTTTGTGCTGGAGAAGGCATTTTGGTACTCTCCAGATGTTTTACATTGCAACCGTCATAATCTCTGACCATTTTCCAGGTTGGCTGGAGTTAACGGGTCACTACATTTGCTGATGCAATAGACCAAGTACCCTATTTTCCCAGAAGAAAAGCACAGATTTTTAACTTCTCCCCTGTAACTCTTAGCAAAGAGGTTGCAGGCTAATGGGATGAGACATAATAGCCTTTTCTATGCTGCACTTAGCCCATTCATGGCAGTTGCCAGTGGCTGCTATAACCAAGCTGTTGCCTTCCTGTATCACCCTCCAAGCACCCAATTTAAAGGTTCTTATGCTCCCCATCTTCATTGTGATTGTTAATCCTTTGTGTAATAATCTAGATACCAATGTGGCACCATGAATGACATATTAATCTATGCATGAAAAGCACATTAGAGTCAAGAAAAATCAGTAGATATTCCTTTAATAAAATAATATTGCTTTAAAAGTGAATGTCAGGAAGAAAAAGAAAAGCAGCCGTAATCAAAAATACAAGGAGATTCAAAACTAGATAGGAAATTATATTTAAGGATGGCTATGTATTAGGATTTTTATTACTAATTCATTTCATTCTTAATCATAAAAATCCTGAAGCGAAACAACTACTTTGGAATTATCATTAATAATTACTTTGATACCAAATTCCTTTGGATGAATAATACAGACGACTTAGAGATAGGACTCTTTCTAAACCTCCTGAGTGTTTGTATGAAGTTTAATTCATTTCCTATCTTCAAGTCTGCAAATGAAGTGTGAAACAATTCTTTATTTTTACAAGGTTGTCACAATTCATGCACAATGCCTGGTATATACCCAGCTCGATTAATTTAGTGGATTGGAGAGATGTTGTCATCCAGTATAACCTGTGTCATTCATTCAGCCAGTGAGGTCATCCAGGCACAATTAATTATTACAATGTATTGAATGATGACAGGGTGCTTGCTACTGCCATGATGCCCCTGTATCAATTCACAGCAAGTCCTGGTTTTATAACAATTCAGCAACTCCATTGGGAAAGAAAGGACATGAGCAGTCACACAGCAGAAAGCAGATAGGGGCACTTAAGGCAGACCTACAAGGGAGAATGAGGTGAGAGCTACATTCCCATCATTAGGAATTCTTTATCTTTTATCTGCACCCCAAGAGATTATCATTAGCTAGGCACCCGTCTTGACGTCAAGATGGTTGACTAATGAGATGCTGTGATCCAAAACTAACATCTTTTTTGGATTTAGAGCTTGTTAGCAACTACTACAAGGTACCCTGGCATCAAGACTTTTCCCTCACTACTTGTTTAGGATCTGTTTTGCAAAAGCCATGAAGACACCCCATCTTTCAATCATTTCTATTAATGAGTTCAGTTCCCTGAGAAATAGCTATCTAGCTTATAAAATTTTCAAGATCTCTTCATTAGGAATATTTTGTATATTTTATTTTCTTGTTTTCACCATCCATTGAATTGTCATTTTTAATTCATCGTCATTTTTAATTCATTGTGTTTTACTGGAGAGAAAGAGAAACAGAAAAAACTTCGTTCATGAAGCTGCTCAAAAAATAATATGAGCCGCTAGGATTGATGGGTAGCACCCTGCAGGTGAATGTCTTGGCCCCTTATTCAAGAGTCTGGGAAATAATCAATATGACCCAGTCAGAGCATAACACCCAGTGATTGCATGAATAACCAACAATCATTATGGAAATGAAGAATATTTGTACTTGGTTTCCTGTCAGCAGTAACTGGGCCAGCAGTGTGTTGCAACTTTTAATTTTTGTTTGGATAGAAGTTCGTAGAAAAGCAAAGTGGAACAGAACTAACATTTTTTACATACACAATACAGAAGATGGATATGCTGTTGCCTTCAGAACTAGTCAACTAAACATGGAGATTTTGTTATAAATATTGCTTATGGAGACCATTTTTCAGTATTGCCTGTGTGAAATTAATTTTAGAAAGAAAACCAGATTTAAATAAGCAATAAGTCAAAAAAAACAATTTCATTATAATTTCAACAATATTATTCTGTGTTGTTGGAGCATGATACATTTGTAGCCTTGAGCCAAACATCCAATCTCTGTCTGATTTGGTCCTATTTTTTTTATATGGGATCTGGATTCAATTATTGACTATTTTATTCTTATGAAGACTGCCTTTCTGATTGCTCTCTTGTTTTTAACCTTTTAAAGGACTTGTTTATATTACATTAAAGTATAAGCACATTTTCTTGAAAACTGGCCCCTATCTAACAAAACGAAATTCAAAATGGTGAAAAAAATCAAAGTTCTACATTTAGGCAAGAAAAACCAAATGCAAGGTTTAGTGTAGGTGATACCTGGCTCAATAATAGTAACTGTGAGAGTAATCTTGGAGTCCTAATGGATAATCACTTAAATATGAGCCAGCAGTGTGCTGCAGCTACCAAAAAAGCCAACACAGCTCTTGGCTGCATTAATGAAGGGATAGAATCAAGATCACGTGAAGTGTTAGTACCACTTTATAATGCCTTGCTAAGACCGCATACGAATACTGCATCCAGCATTTTGGTCACCACATTACAAAAAAGGATATTCAGACTCTAGAAAGAGTACAAAGAAGATAAGTAGGGGACTGGTGGCTAAAACATATAAAGAGCAGTTGCAGGAATTGGTTATGTCTAGTTTAATGAAAAGAAATACTGGGGTGACATGATAGCAGTGTTCCAATATCTAACAGGCTGCGACAAAGAACAGAAGGTCAGTCTATTATCCAAAGCACCTGAAGGCAGGACAAGATGCAATGGATGATAAGTCCATCTTAATATGCTATTCCTGGTATGTGATGTTTTGTATATATACAGAGAAAGAAGCACTCTTGTAATCTTTGATTTTGAGGCTTGCTGTCAAACACCAGCCATAATACTAATGACTGTTTTGAACAATATGCAGGTTGTATTACACAAATGGCTATTTTATATGTGAAATTATGACTGAAATATTTCTGCACCTATATTGGTTCACACTGTCAGGAAGTTTTTCCTTAGTTTTAGGTTGCTTCTCTCTTTGTTCAGTTTCCATCCGTTGTTTCTTGTTTTGCCTTCTGGTGCTTTGGAAAATTCATTGCCCCCCTCTTCTTTCTGGCAGCCCCTTAAAAGCCTCTTGCCTATCACATTCTTGGGCAAAGCATGTGAGCCGTTTCCTCCTTTCAATGGTCCATGAAAGTGCATCTATAGTATGTAGATAATAAAGTTGAAAAAAGGTGAACAACATTTTTACAGAATTATAGATACATTGAGGCTGGGTGTGACAAAGAATGGCTGGGAAGGGAGGGGCCAGGCGAGGCACCCCTTGACATGAGTGACATTGAATGGCCACGCCTACCCAGTCACATGACCATCAAGCCACGCCCACAAAATAAGCCATACCCATAGAACTAGTAGTAAAAAAATTTAGAACTTACCCTGATGGAAACTAATCAAGAAGAGAAGCAACCTAGAACTAAGGTGAAATTTCCTGAGAGTGAGAACAATAAACAGTGGAAAGGCGTGCCTTTGGAAGTTGTGGATACTCCATCACTGGAAGTTTTCAAGAAGAGCCATTTGTCCAGAAAGCTATAGAGTCTCTTGCCTGAGCAGTGAGTTGGAGTAGAAGACCTCCAAAGTTCCTTCCAACTCTGTTATTCTGTTATTCTATATTTCATATTTCCAAACATTGAGGAGGGAGGACAAGCAATAGTTTTTTCTTCTGCCCAGCAAACTTTAGAAGAAAAGTTTTTAATACAAGCCACTATGTACTTAATAGAATCCAATGTATGTCTGTGAACATTCCAAGATCCACCTTAAAAGTACGTTACTATGGACAAAATCTGATCACCTGTTGTAGTTCTCTCCCTTTTTTAATAGACTTTTAGTCTAAATAAAAGTTTTTAGCCATTCAAAAAAATTTTAAATATGTGGTAAAACATAAGTTGATCTAATAAACTTATTGTTTTTCAAAGTATCATGGCCCAGTTTTATGCTTTTATGTAAAACAAATTTTACATAAAATTTTAAATTTTACAAAAATTTTAATTTTTTGTTATCTATCTTTCTCACCCATCTGACCACTGCTCTTAGATCAGTTGCACAATAGTGATACCAGCACTTCAAACAAATTTATCTTGAAAGTAGGTGCAGAAATATCAGCTGATGTACCAGGACAAATGTTTTCAAACAATACTATCTTAAAGCATGTTAAAATGTTTATTTAGGAATTCCTTATGTTATTAACTTTTAGCTCAGCTTGATCTAGGACCCATAGTGGGATGGACAAATATTAAACATGCCTAAAATATATTCCAGTAGTGGGCAATCTTAATAAAATGGTTGTACTGTTGTGCAGAACAGCATATTTGTATGCAACATTGACATCAAACTTGAACTCTAAAATTCACTAAATGTCTTGTAGATCTCCTCCCTGGTGATTATTGCCTATCTTTCAATTTCTTCAACACTGAAAAGCTATATGCAGTTACTCAGGAAGTACCCTACTTATTTCTACAAAAAGGTAAAACATATTTCTATATAATACTTAGGATCATTTTTGTATGGTTTAGTTCAAGCAATAAAGAAAGCATTCCTATGAATTTTGCTCAATTAAAAAAAGGATAAAATTCAATGAAGTAGTTCTCACTGGAGTTGCATAAGACTGTACTGTGAAATACACACACACACACACACACACACACACACACACACACACATATATATAATTTATATTTTGCTGATAAAGAAAATATAAATTTGGTATAAAATGGTTTGTCGTGAATGCGACTGCTTGAGGGCTCCTGGATTGGAGCTGAAAGGCGAAAGGGAGCAGAATACCCCCTCCCACATGTTGCGGTAGACCAGGTGTCTTGATAGAAAAACACAAAACCAAGATTTTTATGCAGCCCTAGTTCAGTGAAATTCCAATCCTCTAGTTTCTAGGCTTTTTTCAGGCAGCCAGCAAGCACCCTGCTGCCCATTGGGAGACTAAGGAGACTTAGTGCTTGCTGGCTGCCTGAAAAAAAGCCTAGAAACTAGTGGATTGGGATTTCACTGAACTAGGGCTGCATAAAAATCTTGGTTTACATAGGAACAACCTGGCTAAAGAGAAATACACATAAAGGCCTACGAAAAGAAAAGAAGACATATATATATACGTGTGTGTGGGTGTGGGGGTGTGGGTGTGTGTGTGTGTGTGTGCGCGTGCAAGTTTTGGTGTGTTCGGGTCTTTTCCCATGTAAGATTGAGAGTATCTTGGCGACGTTTCGGCTTCGTGCTTGTGCTTTCCTCGCACAAGCACAAAGCCTAAGACACCAGCCTGAAGATGACGAGTGACACCTCGTCGAAACATCACCAAGATACTCTCAATCTTACACAGGAAAAGACCCAAACACACCAAAACTTGCATACCTCTACCCGTGAAAATCTACGAAAACATATATATATATATATATATATATATATATATATATATATATATATATATATATATATATATATATAGTATATTTCACAGTATTGAAATATTAGCCACAATAATTTAAGAATAATAAACTGTTCTGGGAATCGAATCGAATCGAGTAGAGTAGAGTAGAGTAGAGTAGAGTAGAGTAGAGTAGAGTAGAGTAGAGTAGAATAGAATAGAATAGAATAGAATAGAATAGAATAGAACAGAACAGAACAGAACAGAACAGAACAGAACAGAACAGAACAGAACAGAATAGAATAGAATAGAATAGAATAGAATAGAATACTTGGCCAAGTGTAATTGGACACACAAGGAATTTGTCTTCGATGCATAAGCTCTCAGTGTACAATAGTGAAACTATTAACTAAAGTTAATTAAAGTTAATCAATTAATCAGTTTTAAAATAGAAATGTATAGCATATAGCTTTTCAGAAGCATTTGTTTTCTTACAGGAAAAAAAACCCACTCACACCCCCACCCATCTTCTCTAATAAGACAGAGCCTTGTAAACAATGAAGAATTTGATATAAGAGTAAAGGTTTTTAATCAAAAATCTTCAGTCAGTTTCTTCTTAATTTCACCAGTAATAGATTCTGTGAGCTTTGTTTGATGTGACATTATATTTTGTAAGTTCATAAAGGTTCTGCTTTCATGTTTTCTGTCATAGCATCTTACACTTGTCTAAGGTATGGATTTTCTTGGCTTCGTCTCATCTGTCTTCTGTCTTTTATTTTCCATTACACAACAGATGACCTATCAGATATTCTTCTTCTCTGCCAACATACCGTATATTCTGTTGCCAACCATCAATGGGAATAAAACCAGATGGTCTTTTTATCCTCATTCTATTGCAGTTGCCTGCTGAACCACTCTCATTCCTCTGCTGGCCTGCTAAAGATTATTTGCCAGGATTGTTTTCTTAGCGTGTGTTTAAACTAAATGGAACAAGTAGTGCTTTTTGAACTGACAATTTTTACTTCAGGTTGCTTGTGATTTTTTTTTTCAAAGTAATGACAGATACTTCCAGGAAGACATGGCACACCTTTCCAAATAAAGAATTGTGTTAAAACAAAACAAATGAAATGAAACAAAATTACAGCTCAATGAAGGCCTTTCAAGGAACAAAAGTCATCAGTTCAGGAGTTGGAAGAAAATAAATCCCTTGTGAATATATTTAATTTGATTGGACTTTTTCCATAGCAAATATAATTAGAAATAAGATATTCTGAACTAAACCAATTCAGAATAATCTTCATTTAACAGACAAACATTCCCTGTAATATTCAGATGCTGAAAATACCCTCAAGTGGTGGATTGGAGATCTGCAACCAAAGCTTGTCACAGATTATTCCTGCTGTTGAAAAGGGACTGAGGGCATTTTAGATAACCTGTTCTTCACAAGTTGTGATCATGTGATGTTTCACTTAACAGCTGCATTAAAGAGTTGCCAATCTCAACTGCAATTGTTAAGTGAGGATTACCTTTATCTAAATAGCCATTCACATATTTTAGCATTAGATCATTGAAACTGCTATCTTCCACAAAAAGGCCACAGGGCATATCTGCTGAGGGGAAAAAAAGCCCTGATCATATTCAAATATTATGACCTGCTTTAGATTATCAATTTAGATTATCACTCAACACACCTTTACTAATAATCATAAAGAATTCAGAAAATTGAAAAGGATATAATAGATCAGTTATCTCTGGAATATTTGTTTCCTTTTTTCCTATTCTTTTGTATAGGTACAATAAGTTTCTGATGTGATACAAAAGCCTACAAAAACCTGATTAACAAGACAACAAATGGACAAGAAAGAAAACAAATATGCTCTATAAATTATTCTATTAAACACCTGCCCTTTAGAACAGGGGTTTCAAACTCGGGCCCGCGGGCCAGATGTGTCACGTGTTGGCCACACCTACCTGTTTTAGCAAAGGGGAGTCATGACGACGTGACGAGGAGAGTTTGACACCCCTGCTATAGAAGAAAATTGCAGATATCCAGCACTAAATTTGGGTCTGAAATAATAGGTTCCAGAAAGTGAGAAACACTACTTTGAAAGGATCAGTTACAGCTTCAAACCATGTTTAAATTTCTTGACACAATTTCTTTTCTTTCTGTCTTAAGATTGTATTTCAACAGCATTTAATCCTGGACCCTTGCATGTCTTCCTAGCATACGACCAAGGTGTTTGTACACAAACTGCTTACTGAGAATGACTGCAAATTTGAAGTTATGTAACTTTCGCTGCCAGGAGAAAAGCACTGAAAAGCTTTGAACGTACCTCTTAAAACAAAATATTCATTCACTTTATTCAGAGTTCTTTACATGTGTTTATGGATGCATGCCCGATATGCCTGTCATGTCAGAAGCAAATCACTCCAAGGAAAGTGACAGCCAATGCAAGAGAGAAAAGCTTTTCCATATCTCCAAGAAAAATCAGTGAAAAACAAGTGATGAATTTGCTTCAAAGGCAGTGCAAAATCAGAGGGTGGAAATTAATTCTTCCCATTCTGCATAGTTCAACTGTTTTGGGCAATGATGTTACATTCACATACCATAGAGAAAGCCTTTTAGGTAAATCAGATTTAATTAAAGAATAGTTGGGGGGGGGGGTACATGGTAAAGTCAAAAAAGTGAAGATGACAACCGTGACAGTGAAATTAAAACTCCACCCTTTTTTTACATGTACCACACATAAAAAGTAGATGGAGCTTTGACTGCACCGTCATGGCCACCATCTTCTCTGTTTTCATAATACCCTGCAATTGAATGTAAGTTTGCAGTGTTAAAAGACAACACGCAGCTTGGTTGTCTATGCTCAGCTCATTTTTAGAGGTGTTTCTCACTCAATTTCTTGTACCAGCTTTATTAGGAAGACTTCTCCATCTTGTTTTGCGGAACCATTTTTAAAAAGAATATAGGCTTTTTTCATAGTGTCAGATTCCTGTTTCGGAGTAAGATTATTGTATTCTTTTTCTCACAGTGACTTTTTTTAAACAAAAAATAATGTCTGTAAATGTAATACTTCAGTCTTGAACATTCAGACATTAGTACAGTTGCACTAATCTATATTGCAATTTGAAGATACACAGGTATATATCAACAGAGTCTTAAAGTATCTTCAGCACAACAGGTTCTACAATAGAAGATATTTTTCTTATATTTATTAATTAATATAACATTATATTTAGATCAAGACTAGACAATTTGCCCTTACTCCCAGGTTGCATATTGCTTGAGACTATTTACTGACATCCTCAGAATCTTCATTAAACACAATTACTGAAAATCAGCAACATGATTCCTCTCCATTTGGGGTAGGAATGTGAAAAATGTAATTAAAGTGAAAAATAACCCATTCATTCAAAAATTCAGGAAAACTAAAAGCAAAATATTGTAACTCCATCTACAGATGTAAAAGTCCTTACTCAATCTATATCTCCCTGCAACTCTAGATCTCAAATGCAGCCCCTGGATATTAAAGGCTCCTAGGTAAGTCTAAACTATATTAATTCTTACCTGATCAATCTATTAGGTCTTCATTACTAGAACTGTAACATCATATCTAAGAATGTTCAATAGGAAGCATCGACATAGTCATAAAATATGTCCTTGTAGAAAATAGTATTGTCATTCAATCTTTTTTTCTTTCAATGAAAATCAAGGATATACTACTGGAAACATGAGAGTTAGCACAGCCAGAATTCATTTTAAATCAACTGATGGAAAACACCTTTCCACTTAATCACATTCCTTGGCGTCATTGCTTAGGAAAACACAACTGTTTTCAAGTCTCCATTAATGGCAGTGGAGCTTAAGCTTTATTAGTTTAGTTTAAGTTTAGTATAATCATTTGATCAGCACGAGTGTTACACATAATATATAATATACTACAAGCATTTGGCAAAATTTACATTAATCAAGACATGTTGTGTTCCTTAACCTTCTATCAGTGGGTGGTATGTAATAGTGACACTAGCCCAATACTTGACTCCATTGCTAGAGATACTCTAATCAGCTAAGACATAACTGATATAAAAGAAATAGCGGGAGGTCCCCTAAAGAGGATTTATGATTTAGATATGAGTCCCTATAAAAAGGAGAGCACTGTAACACATGACTCACAGAATTAATTTTTCCTTGATCACATAGAAAAACTTTTTTGAGCAAGCAATTTTCTGGAATCTACCAAACAAGAACATGAAAATGTATCACACTAAACTGAGCCATCATTAAAGTCTACTGGTACTTTAAATTTGTAATGAGTTAAATAAGATGATTGTATATAATTATTTTTTCATAATCTCCATATAGAGATATGTAAGACTAGCCTTAAATTTCTTTGAGGCTTCATATCCTAGATTAATGCATAATCTAGCATAGCTTTTCTTGCATTCTCATAATTTATCTTTAAGTCTATATTGCTGAAACCTACAAGTTAGAGTTCTTAGCCAAGTAGATTTACAGTTATTAGAGAGTCAAATCCAGCTGGAGCATATGTAAATTCTAGATATAAATTAAACACTGATGTCCAACTTCATTTGTTGTCATAACCTATTTCTAAACGCAGCTAACCTGGGCACTGCAATGTATGCTATATTTTATGTTAGGTTAATCAGTGGACATCTTATGATTATTAGATGAATATGTGGACTAGATAGGAAAATATGTCCAAATGTTGCATTTTTAACAAAATACATAAAATAACTCATAAAATTGTCACTGGAAAACATTTTGCCAGTTTGTGAACATTTCTTATCATAGTTGAAATTCAGAAATTAGAAAAGATATTACAGTCATATCATTTGATGACTTGCATAATTAATCCAATTATGCACAGAAAGGGCTTTTACTCTTCACAAATAAATTCACAAATAAAAAGGACATAAGACAGGAATATAATATAATAGCTATATTATAGTAGCTATAATAATATAGCCACATTATGTGGTACATCCCTCTCAAATCCTGCTGGATTTTTAAAAATCTCTTATTGGACAGATTAAGGACATTTTTTCCATGAGTAGATATCATGGATTGGTTCAAGAATTAGAATACATTTTATCTAAATTAAGAATTCAGACTTTTCAGAATTCATAGGTTCCATTTCAAAGCTATCTTTTTTTAAAGCCATACAGAGAAAAGAAGCAGCTTCTAGCTGACTTTGACTGCTCTTGAAAAAGTTAAGCTCAACCAGTCCTGATTAGTACTCAGACAGAGTACAGGCTAGCAGGAAACACCAAGATTATATGCTAGACTGATGAGTTAAAAAAAAAAAAACTCCTGGAAGATAATAATTACAAAGCACTTCCATAATGTTGCTAAGGAAAATTACATGATATAAGCCAGAGTTGGTATTCAGCAGGTTCTGACTAGTTCTGGAGAACCGGTAGCGGAAATTTTGAGTAGTTCGGAGAACTGGTAAATACCACGTCTGACTGGCCCTGCCCCCATCTATTCTCTGCCTCCTGAGTTCCAGCTGATCGGGAGGAAATGGGGATTATGCAGTAACCTTCCCCTGGAGTGAGGAGAAAATGGAGATTTTACAGTATCCTTCCCCTGCCACCAAGCCATGCCCACCAAGCCATGCCACGCCCACCAAGCCACGCCCACAGAACCAGTAGTAAAAAAAATTGAATCCCACCACTGCTATAAGCATGTAGTCATCAGGAGTGGAGTTTGATTGAAGGGCTTCTTTATTTTTATTTATTGGTGTAGAAGACAATTCTAAAGGGATTACAGGGTCGTAAAAAAGGAGGTTTTTGTAGAAGACAAATCTAAAATATGATACTGTACACAAACAGTCATATTATCGTATTTATTCTTAATATGTACAGTGAGAAAGTTAGCACAAAACTCCTATTCATGCATTATTAACTCATATAAACATCAGGCCTGTACATTCGTCCTGGTCTCTACTTAATGCAAATCAATGAGATAAGTGTGAATATGTGAAAAATAATCACTAACTGGGATAGCTTTTCTTTAAAAAAAAAAATCAAATGTCCTACATATGATTAAACATAAGTTACATTCTACTGTCCATTATATGATGTATTTTCAGGAGTATCTGTGATTCCTTGTTTCACCTATCTGTGAATTGAGGTCATCTACTAATGCCTTTCTCCAGGTATGTCACCCACAGATGGTGACTTTTGGCTATATTTCCACACTAAACAAGAGAGTCAGCTGATACTAACACTGCTGATATTTAGGTAACATATAAAAATATTATGTTTATTCTAGATTACATAAATTGATCAATAAATTTTGAATTCTGTTTTATTATAATTGTAATGAATATAATAATTATAAGCCATCCTTGTTCCACATTAGAGAGCAGCATGTAAAGAGATTGGGTGGGGTGATGAAGAGAGAAGGTAGACTCTATTTATGTATCTTACTAGGAACTTCCAATTTCTGTTGATCAAACCTTGATCTGCATGCAAATATTTTTAATCATTTTTAGAAAATATGGGAAATTATCTTCTACATACAGTATAGATACATTATTGATTGAAACCTAGCAGTATTCCTATAAAATTGAGTTTGTGTGCTATTTAAATACCCATTGGACACATTTGGACAACATAAACCAGAAGCATAGATTTTCAATGAACCAGGCACTTTTTCTTACTTTCCCTATCTCCAGAAATGCAGCAGTTCCCATATAAAGAGTAGAGAGAATCCATCACACTGTTTTTAATGCTGTAAATAGAAAATAGTACATTATGGATCAGTCAATTAAAGGTTTCTAACTAGAACTCACAAGGAATCGGTGGTTTGTGACACTTTAAAACATCTTCTTATTCCTTTTCTCATTGGGACATAGATCGGTATTAACATCTACAGCATCTATTGTATTCATTTTCCATGAATATTATTCAATTCCATTTACAATAACTGGCATGCTCGTGTCTAGATCAGCTTGCAGGATTTACCAAAACAATAAATAACTATGCACAGACCAAATATGATTCTTTCTTTTCTGCTAATGATCCTTTTGTTTTCTGCTAATTTCATATCAGTAGTATAAGTTAGATGGCTGCTAGTGTTAAACAAATAATACTCAGTAATCTATTGCTACTTTCTTCTTTCCCAATAATTAAGTAATTTGGGGGAAGACAAGCAATATCAAATGTTTAGCAAATTCTCTTTATAAAACAAATGGCATGAGTAGGACTCCAATTTATAGAATTCCTCCTTGAATATTTTGCTTGGTAATGCTTTATGAGGGGATATTATTCTCTGCTTATTGGTCCTGCACACATGTAGAAAAGCTTTTGTAGTCCCCTGAACATATTAGTTAAGAACTCTTGTTCAATAGTGTTCTTTGATATGGTTCTCCAATATGCTAACTAGAGCCAATTGCACAACTGACAATCTAATTGAGATTTGGCAGAGTATTTCATATTCAGATAAAGAGGAATTTGAGAGTAGACAAGGGATGCTCGGCCCCAGGCCAATGGGCACTTATTTAGCATGTCTCATAGGTGATTCATTCAGTCATCCAGCAAGGATGCTGCCAATGGTGCTGTCTCAGCATCTCTACTAGCTGATCCACGGAGTTTTACTCTCATCATTTCCAAAAGGAGCCACTTGTGTGTTGTTAAGGACAGCAATAAAGTATGATGTTGACAGCAGTGATTCAGAAAAAGAGAGATGGAGGAAGAACCAATCCAGGACGTTGGCTAGAATATCTGACACATAGCAAAAGAAAGAGAGAGCAAAGCAAACCAAATCTGGGCAATGGCCTTCAGAGGCTGGAAAGAAAACCTTATTGCTGGAAGTTTGAGAAGCAATAAATATATTCTATGCAAAGTATTCACCTATTTTGCATCCATAAAATGAAAGCAATGGGACATGGTTGAGAAAAACCCAAAACAGTGGAATTGGGACATACTTTGATAGTGAAATCCTTGTCAACTAGAGCAACCTAGCAAGAAATCAGAATTTAGCCAGATTGGTTAGAAATAGCTGAAATGTTGAGTAACAAATACAACACATATTCAGGATTAAACTTGGATTATTTTGGACACCCTTAGTTGTGGCAGATATATTTAGGTATTGGGGCAGAGGTATGCTTTTACATGTAGAAGAAACCTAGTCATATATAATGATGATTTGATTATTTTGATTTTGATTTGATTTTTTTAAGGTGACCAATCGTCCTCCTTTAGGGAGGACAGTCCTTCTTTTGTAAATTCTGCCCTCTCTCGAAAAGTGTCCTCCTACATGTCCTTCGTTTCAATATTTGAAGACTAATATGTAAATCTCCATATTCGATCGATGCCGATCCGATCCGTTGTGTGTGATGTGACGTATTTGTATTTGACATGACGATTCATCAAGGCTCAGTACGGTGCGGTGAGAGGCGATTATGAGACACATGCGCTCCGCACAGGAGAATTCTTTTGAAAGAGTATGCCACGCACAAGAGTGCGCCGCGTGCAAGTGGCTTTGTTTATTTCTTACTGAAACACGACACGGCACACACGCACGTGTCCTCCTTCTCATTGTAAAAAAGTTGGTCACCTTAATTATTTATAACTGAGATGAATAAATACATAAGAAACTCCAGATTTGCAAAAGTATCCCTTGTAGAGCAACAAATACAATGGTTTTTTAAAAAAAATCTAGAAATCTTTTAGCAGCTTAATAGCAATCCACAGCACCACTTTTCCCATTAAATCAAAAATACTCTCAGCTGGTTTACACAGAGAAAAAATTAAGAAATCCAATCATGGGTCTCCTGTGGCCTGTCCTTTTTGGCCCTTATATTCCAAGCCAGTTTTTCAAACAAAAGGTAGCCTAATGCTAATTGACTATCAAGCAATAGTGGACTCAGGAAGGTTTCTACAGCTTCCCCTGGTGTCTGCCAGTTCTGTTTCCCTTTATTTTCTGTGAATAGATGGATTTCATGAAAGCAAATATATGGCTTGATTTTTTTCTGCCATAAATTTTTTCCAGGTTATCTCAGAATAGTGGCAGTTTGTCACCTAAATAGAAGGGCCAAAGAATAAGTTTTGGGACTTGGAGCAAAATCCCCACTATGCCTTGTATCTTGGTTATCAGGCTAGGTATTTTTCTTTTCACCCCATGACATTTTCCCTCTGGAAAAGTAGTGTGGTGTGTCTGTGCCACAAACTGTAGCAGACTGGATTAAATGTTGTCCCTGCAGACATACCTCAAAATTCCAGATATTTCTACCAACCTAGTCGAGGAATGTTTGAGCATTTATCAGGACTTAGCTGGGGATGGACTTTGCTAAGGTACATAGGCTTTACCCTTTACTCCTTATATGTGAACTGATGACAAAAAAGTTGAACAATTGATTTTGAAAATGCAAAACAACATTTCTCTGGGATTTAATGCACTTGTTGAAAAATGCAACAATCATATCTAAGTGCATGAATATTTAGAAGGGGTCCCAGTTCATAAAGACTATCATTTTAGAGGCATATTTGATTGCATTAGATATGAAATTTTTAACAACACTTCAATCTTTATGTGGTATATGTAAAGGTTCAGGTAGACATGCCTAACAGTCTTAAAAATAAACAATAGGAATCCATATTTAACTGAGATTATTTTTAATAAGACACTCATGATTTAAGCCTGAATCACCATCAAGCAGTGGTGGGTTGCCCCCGGTAGTAAAACTGGCAGGAGGTTCCGCCCACTGACCTGACGTCATAAAAATGCTTCTGCGCATGCACAGAAGCTTCTGCGCTTGTGCGCGAGTGAAACAAGTGCACGCGCACGGCCCCATTGCAAACCGGTAGTAAAGGTAAGTAGAACCCATCCCTGCCTCAACTGATGAAAGACCACACAAAATGCTACAGCTATGACCTCCACTGCAAAGTCCACAAATATCTTGATAGAAAACAATACACACCGCTTCTACACTGTTCCTAAGAAAACTACATGATGATCTCTACATACTTATCAGAAGTCACTTTTCCTTGACAGTTACGTGAATATTAATGCATTATGAACAGTTCTGCTAGGATATTCTGTTGTAGGCATTCCCTATATACTCATAGCCTTCACAAACATTTTGAACATGTGCATTATAAGTATTTACCAGGTATGTGAATATGTGTCATCTCACTTACTCTTCCATGGAGCTGATTGCTTCTTGCAAGGACTTGGACAGTTATTCATCATATGAAGGTCAGAAGGGAGAAATGACCCATTCATAAAAATATGTGTAAATACATTATGTGAGCAATTCTAATAAAAAGAATGCTTTGACAAATGCAATGACAAGGTTTCAGAAAGTTTCCTCTAATCAGGAAAGAGAAAACTTTCCTGTAATTTTATCCACCCTCTGCAACATTTTGCTCCTAGAAACTATCAACTTTCCTACAGTTTTTTTGCACATTAACAATGTGTTCATTTTATATACATATATATTTTATTTTATTTACATTCAGATGATGACTTTATGACAGCACAGCTGAAATACTAATAATTGTGGCTATGCTGTTTTCTTCTTGCATTTAATTCTACACTTCTATGTATTTTAAGCAAATAATAAACATGTTGGTTCAAAATACTATATCACATACAGCCAAGAAGAAGTTACATTTATTCTTCATCAACCCATTTTTCACTAACTCTTTTTATAATAATTAGACAGGAAATACATTTTTTAAAAAAATTCTACTATAGCAACATTAACCATGAATATAGGAAGAGGAACTATTTGATTTTGCCCACTGTGTGGTTTCCAAATGTCCCTTTCTCGGAACCTAACTTGGCTTTAGAGCACAGGTGTCAAATTTGCGGTGTCACGTTGCCGTCACTTGATGTATTGTGATGTTTTTTTCTTTCGTGAAGCTGGAGTGGGTGTGGCCATCGCATGATGCATCCGGCCCGCAGACAGCCAGTTTGACACCCCTGCTTTAGAAGGAAAAAAATCTCAGTTCTCAAACAATCATTAGGGAAAATGAATTTAATTTTTATTGCCTTTTCACCATCTTTTTAAATGTATATACACTCTCTTTTGTTTTTAACTACCTCACCTCTTATGATGATATCATGATAAAAAGAGGTGATGCTTTTTAAAACAAGGTACATTTTTCAATGCCCGTCTTGCAGGAATGCCAGTTAAAAATGGGAGTGCTTGAGAGAATCAGGTTCAAGGTTTGAAAAAGAAAGGGAAAAAGAAAAAGCCTCAGAACTTTCCTAATATATATTCTTGGAGTGGTGTTTAATACTGCTCCTTTTGTTTGTTTCGACAATGGATCTTATCTTTTGGTAAGGACTGTGTTCAGGACTATTATTGCCCTATAGAAAAGGCGCCTCGTCTTTCTTTCCACTTGTTCAGCACACCAGAGTGGCATAGCAAATTTAATCGAAGAACGCAGCTCCAGGGAGGGTCTTTTGAGACTCTTCCCTTTTTCATAATACTGTTATCTCCCCTTCCTTGTGTTGGGGATGCATAAAAATCACAAAAAAAGTCATTCTGAGCATATTCTTCCTGATAATTATTGTCAGACTCCAAGATAAGTACCTACGTGATGTAACGTGTGTCAGAACTGGCTCTCTGAATGCAAATCTAGAAGCACTTATAGACCCAAACAATGGTGGCCCAGATCACCAAAACCTAGTATTTTTCCACAGACAAGAGACAGCTTTGATTTTTGTGTGTGTTTTGATAAGGCACAATCTGGGTGCCTTTATCTCAGCTGTTATATTTAAAGATGACACTCTAGCCTTGCAGCCTAGCCTATTGTTTTGACCCTGATTATCACCAAATGTTGTTGTTTAGTCAAACTCACCAGCTTAATGAAAGGCCTGCTCCTAATTTAAGGGAAATTATTTAAATGCAGAGTATCCTATACACTGTGGTTTCCAAAAGAACTAGGTGGTTAATCAAAAGTTAATTGTATAATTCTCATGCAGATTAGGGCCTCTTGCAGACGAATCCCAGGTTGTGATTACAAAAAAGAGGGGAGTGTGGTGTAATGCACAAGGGGTCTTCAGGCTGGTAAACAATCAGCAAAGGTTTAATTTGTGGTAAACAAAGTGATGATACTCTGGGGGACTTCAAAGGAGACAAAAAGGTGAAAATAAATTAAAAAACAACAACACAGAGAGATGATCTTTTTGTTTTTCAACATCTTTCAAAAACATTAGCTAAATGAATAAAAAGTAATCCATTAGTATTTACGGGCAGCATCCTTGCTATAAGCAAATTCAGAGCAATTCTATAATTACACTGCAAAACTCCCAGAACAGGGTGCTTCCAGTAACCTATCCTATTACTCTCTTTACAATAAGAAAGCCGTTACATAATGAGGAGCGAGATGACAGACCACTTTGATATAAGACACCAAGCTGCTCCGGTTGCATTAAAGAATGATTATGGGTTCTAAAACACATAAGTACGTGTGATTTAGAAGCACATGTGATTTAGAAGCACTGAACACATATGAACATTCTCTAGAATCACTCCTGGAGGAAAAAGGGCAGTTTCTAAATATGATATATAAATAAATATACAGTAAATGAGAGTAGATATGTGCATACAATAGGTCAACTAAATTGGGAACCTATATATCTTAGCTACACAAGTTTTGAACTGTTTGTTCCCCTATCTATGAACATAGTGGCTTATTATTGTAGTTCAGACAAGTCCTGCTTGCTCTTGATTCAATAGGGAACAAATTGTCTGCTCATTAAAAAAGACTGAGTCTAACGCTTGTAAAGGCCCATATTTCAGGTAGGTACTACTTGATATTCTTGTAGAAATTAGCACCCACCCCTTTCCTAGAAGAATGAAATATTTTAGGAAATATTAAAAAGGCAGAATATTATGTTTCCCTGGATGAGAAATGGAGAAGCATGTTTTAAAGATGAAACAGCTTCCATCTTCCTGCCCCCACACTTTGTCAATGGGCCAGAGGCAGAAACTCAATCTTTGTCAATGGACCATCATCTGTAACACAATAGAACCCATCTAGCAACAGAAACTCACCACATGGCACCTGGGAAGATTACATCAGCCAGCAAGGCTAGCTAAGAATCCCATCCCAGGGAGTCTGACAACCAATCAGGATACTCTTTCTGGGCCCCAGGAAGTTCAAAGCCAGAGAGGGCATAAAACCGAGAGACTCACTGTGTCTCGCTCCTTTTCTGTTCAGAAACTCAAGCCATGTGATCCTGTCCACCATTAAACCATCTTTCCAAGCAGTCTCCTTGTTTCCAGTGTCTTTTTCCCCACTTGGAGCTGAACCCAGAAGGATATTTCTTCTTACATTCCTGAGCCCTGCAGTTTCCCCTCCTTTGCTGTCTTAGCCTGCCTGTCATTACCCACCTTGCTCAAATGAGTAAATCTTGAGAGCTACCTTCTGTTAGTAATAGTGCATTTTTGCAGTTATGCTGTACATCTTTGAAGTGTTCTTCAAAATGAAAGAAAACATCATATATTTATAAAGTGCCTCCTAAGACAGCAGGCCTATTGTCATTAGTCATCCGCGAAGAAATTGCAACTATTTCTTTACTATATTCATTTTTTTTTCTAAATAAATTGTGTATTTTGTGCATACACAAACAACAGAAAGTATATTTTTTTTCTGATCAGAGATTTCACTCCATACTGTCTTTGTAAGAAACTAACATTAAACTTCACAAAATAACTTAAGCTAAATTAATGTTCCTACATTTGTTATAGGACAAGTCATTTATTTTAAAATTGGTTTTAGATACGCAGTTATAATCAGGATTGCAGAAACTATCCTTTTCCAGCCTTACCTACTAATACTGAAACCGGTCTGGCCATTTATCTTATGTTTAAAACTAAATCTACCATTTTTATCTCTGCAGTGGTGATTCTCCTATGTGAAATGTATTCTTAGAGCTTTTCCACATGTTCTAACCTTGGAGATATCTCACTATACATATTTAGAGGATACATCTTCATGATATTTCCTTTGCCTAATCCCCAGCTCTGTGTAGATCAGCCTAAATTCATTCTTAGCTGTTCAAGTTCTAAAATAATAAAAACTCAAAAGCTCTCACAAACTCTACATACCTACTCATCCATATTTCCCAGAAGTCCATTTAAAAATAGCATTTTCTGTATTTTTTTTCAACAGGATTCTTGGTGTATGTGACCTCAGTAACAATGGCCAGCTAATCAAACAGTCCGAAGTCAGACCATGACTCAGAAAAAGCCGAACAAATAACATCCGCACTAATTTGCATCATATAAAAAGGTATTTAAAGACCAGTCCTCTGACAGATGAGCACAATTCAAAGCGCACTGATGATGTTTCCTCAAATGGTAATGAAACATTTGCAACCAAATTGCCAAGCTCGGAGCTCAGACCAACAGCCCAGCTACCAACCCAAGCTACTTTTATTCAAATACATTTCAATTAAAAAGGTGCCCATCAGTGTAACTGAGAAAAAGATACATTGCTTGCCTTGTCTCAAATTAGTGCACTGATTTTAGTGCTAGAATCTGGCACTGAATTATAGGAGAGGCTATTTCCCAAGGAGCTATGAAACAAATAAGCACTGAGTCCTTGGCATGCAGAAAGATACCCAGAAGAAATCCTCCCTAAACCTTCACAGACAGACTAGAAGCTTGGTAGACCTAGGTTCATAAGTAGCCTGAGTGGAAAGTCACCAGAGTGAAGCATCTCCAACCAGCATCCTGTCATTCAAGTTTGAAAGGTGCGTAAAACGTCTATTGCAGCTGGCTGCCCATGCTCATTGCTCAACAAAGCCTACTTCACCACAGTTTAAGAAGGCCACTTGGTAGGTAGTCCTTATTTTGGATGGAAGGGCAGAAAAAGCCAGAAAATCTACTAATCACTGGCATTAAATTTTTCCACAGTAAAGATATAAGAAGAGGACCACCCACAAGCTTTGTTACTAAAGCAGATTAAAACTCTGTCCTTAGCATAGTGCAAACTAACTTTTCATTCTAATTGAAGGACTGGAGGGACGCACATTAATATGATTAGCAAAACAGCCATTCTTTTAGTCAGAGAATGTGGTATCCCCAGTGAATATTCACACTGTCCAAAATATTTAATGATAGTAACAAGAAGACAGAAACACCCAATAGTCCTGATTCATGAAACAGCCTGGCATCCATCCCTTTGCAATCTTCTCTTGCAATTTGCAAGGAATTGTTGCACTAAAAAATAAGGTATTTTCCCATATTCATTGCTGATTTCTGATTCAGAGAAACAGGATGCCGTTATGTGCCACATTGTAGTATTCTAACAAGACATTTCGAACATATGTTAAGGAATCTATCAGCCAACTGTACACTCTATGAAGGAGACTATTAAAGGGTTTAGAAAAATAAATAGCTAGCTGTAAAACTACAAAACCTGGCAGTCCAGCACTTGGAATATTCAGATGCAATATTGTTACGAACCTTTAAAGACTATAAAGTCTTTATATATTCTTTTTCTTCTTTAATATTTGCAGCTTCTGTTCCACATCTTAGGAAGCAGCATTAGTTAGGAACATCTGCACATAGGACTTCAGGGTTTTTTTTAAGTACAGTTTGGATCCAAATATCTCATTCTCAGTTCTGTTCAAATTAATGAAAAAATGTTTAGCAATATCACTCAGTCCGATTTCTTAAAATATTCTGTGGTCAAATATGCATAATGAAAATCATAGCTGGAACCCAAACTAGTTAAAACATGCATTTCCAGCTTGATGTTTTCCATCAATAAAATCTTCTGTGAATTACAAGCAAGATATTTCAGAAATTAAGTTTGCAAAAGCTTAAGAACGTTGAATAATATGGGATAATTCTTTCCCTCCCTCCCTCCTTCTTCCCTCTCCCACTCTCTATCTCTCTCCTACCCCTTCTTCTCCCTCTCCCTCTTCCACTCTCTCATATCCTGGTTTTGGTACACCAAATACAAATACATACCTGTGTCTGGAAATACTGCATGCTAGACTTCAGAATTAATTCTTAAGACTGGAGTGAGTTGTCTATTACATTCAAGTGTTATTTCAGAGTTGATGTAGTCAATGGAGACACTTCAATATATATGTTACACACACACACACACACACACACACATACACACACACATATATATATATGACATACATTAAACTCATTACATTTTTGATAATATAACTCCCTCTGTGCCCCAGCCAGAGAATTGTAATATGAGCATTCAAAATTATTTTTAGGACTACATCAAGGACTGGCATGCATCACTGCTTCATTTGGCTATGACCTTCTAGGGTACAACATTCTTGCATTACAAAAACTATTGAAAAGTCTTTGAAGTAACAAAATAAATTCTGGCTTTCTTCCTTGATAAAAACTGAATTGCTTATTTAGTACTTGGATGAGAACCACCAGGGAATTCCAGAGCTTTAGGCTGAACTAGGAAGTGAAAAAATAGTCCAGAAGACAAGGCCAAGCCATTATTATACTGTTTACCAAAGAAATGCATGGAAGTGTCCATATTATCAGCAGGAGTTGAATTTGATTCAAGGGCATCTATCTATTCATCCATCTAGCCATCTACCTATCCACCAGTCCAATTACCCATGTCCTTCCTAATCAGCTTGTTAAATTGAGCGAGATTTGAATGGAAATATTGGGAAACCTTTCCCAATATTATTAGCTAAGAGTGATTGTCAACAAAATGCACTTAAAATATACTGTAATACTTTAAAGCTTAGAATATGTCAAAGCTTCGATTGGTAATTACTGCTGGAAACTCAAATCAACTGCTTTCATCTTGATCATAAGAAATAGAAAATAAGTACCATCTTGTTGAATTACAATTTCAAAACACTCCAGGTAAAGACACCACAGAGAGAAACATCATAAAAATCGACTATAGCTTGAAATCATGGCAATCCTGTATCTTAAATTTGAATAGGACTACCCATCATTAGGACTAGAGGTAGAATAGGTAGTCCTATTGAATAGGACTACCCAAAAAGGGATGTGGTGGCTCAGTGGCTAAGATGCTGAGCTTGTCAATCGAAAGGTCGGCAGTTCAGCGGTTCGAATCCCTAGTGCCGCGTCAGAGGGTGAGCTCCCGTTACTTGTCCCAGCTTCTGCCAACCTAGCAGTTCGAAAGCACGTAAAAAATGCAAGGAGAAAAAATAGGGACCACCTTTGGTGGGACAGTAACAGTGTTCTGTGCGCATTTAGTCATGCTGGCCACATGACCACAGAGACGTCTTCGGACAGTGCTGGCTCTTCGGCTTTGAAACGGAGATGAGCACCGCCCCCTAGAGTTGGGAACAACTAGCACATATGTGTGAGGGGAACCTTTACCTTTACCCATCATTTACTATTCCTAATTCTAATGCAATAGGATATCAAATTGCTTGGAATGGTGTACCTTATTCAAGTAAATTAAAATTAAAATTCACTTTCCATTCAAACCTTGCTCAATGTGAGGAAGCTGAAGAGTGAATTAAGAGTCACAATGCTCAGTCTACCTGGAATGAACATGCAGGTTGTTCCAGCATGACACTCTTCAGTAAGAAGCCCAAGGAAAACCACCTGTGAAAGAGCAGAGGTGGCAAGACATAGAATAGAGGTAGTAAGAATAAATATTAGCCAGATTAGGAGTAGATTGAGACTGCTGTAAAAAACTAGTGCTTTAAGTGCAAAGACTAGTGAAGGATAGTCATAGCCAGGAACAAATTCTGAAAGTGACCCAGTTTTGAGTGACAAATTTTGCTTTCATATATTCATCTAATTTGCTATCAGACCATGTCTTACTCTGGCCAGATAAGACAGCATGTGGCTTACCCAGGAAAAATAGGAGTCCCATCAAAGCTCATTTAAAGTTTACTCTGCTAGAAGGCAGCATTGCTATTTAATTTGGGCAGAGGTCTCAACATTTATTATTTTAGAGCATAATGGCACCCAATGTTTGAGAACTCTGGTACTGAAGACTATCCAAGCAATATAAATGTTTTATTGTTACTAGACTTGAGCTGTATATAAATTTTAAAAAAAAATTAAAATAAAAGTAAATTATTATTATTATTATTATTATTATTATTATTATTATTATTATTATTATTATTATTATTATTTATTCAATTTATATCCCGCCCTTCTCCTAGTGGACTCAGGGCAGTGCACAGCCAGAACTAAAACACATATCAATACAAAATTTAAAATTATTAAAAGAATTAAATAACTGTGGCCCAAAAATTTAAAACATTGAAAACTAAAACCCATTTGACAATTTAAAAAGCTAGAAAGACTAAAAAGTTGGGGGGGGGGTTTCATGCCAGCCCTGCTTGATGAAAAAGAAAAGTTTTTAGGGCACAGCGAAAAACCCGGAGATCCGATATCCTTCGTATCTCCAGGGGCAAATCGTTCCAGAGGGCAGGAGCTGCCACAGAGAGGCCCTCCTTCTCTGGGCACTGGTATGATGTTATCAGAAAAATCTTGTAAGCAGTTATGTAAAAATATTTCTATATGATTTTGCTGAGTGAACAAACCGTTAGTTGGCTATAGATCTCAAGTGGATGTAGTGAAGTTAACATTCTTTACTGCAGGTAGGGCTATGGACCACATCAAGAAGTTATATAATCACCAACTCAAAAGCACCTCAGAGAAAATATCTGCCGTCTTTTTAATTATTGAACCTCCAAAAGTGATTATTAGATAATCAAACAGTAATATTGCTGTGTAATATTGCTTAAACATTATTGCCCAATTTTGTTAATCTTCCTGTGGTCCTGTCCCACTATATTTCTGTTCTCTGAGCTTCTGCCCCCTGACACTAACTATGTGATAATCATGCAAAATTGTGTTGTGGTTTTGGATATGAACAAATGGAGACTCGAATGAGACATGAAGTTCATTTTACATTTTGATCATCTGAGCCACAGTCTGAACTGAAGTCGTTAGAAATTTCCATAAATAGGACAGGACCATAGGGGCACACACAGTTGGGCTGAGGCTACAGCTGCAGGGTTTCAGCTGAGATCGAGGCAAGGGCACACAGACAAAAAAGGTCAAATTTATTCTGCAAAAGTTGGAGCAATATTGAAACTAGAAGCATCTGCACCCTTATACATGCTATCTTAATTATTGTATGGATTCATAATATATTCCATTCTGCTATTCTGCTTCAGGACTTAAACTTTACAGTACCAGAAGAATTGCTACAATAATAATAATAATAATAATAATAATAATAATAATAATAACAACAACAACAACAACAACAACAACAGTTCCTAGGTCCTTGGTTAGGACTCGAGCTGCTGAGCTATTAACCAGCCTCAAAGGCTGTGAATCTCACTAAAGATTAACCAATAAATAATAATAATAATAATAATAATAATAATAATAATAATAATAATAATAAAAACAACAACAACAAACAAACAACAACAACAACAAACAACAACAACAACAACAACAACTTTATTGTCATTGTACGTGTATACACAGTATACCCATACAACGAAATTCACTTAACACCCAAAGAGCAGGTCAAACACACATAACAATCCCCAAACATACTCCCACCCACCACAATTCTCCACCACTAAACCACCCGAACATCCATACAACAGACCAAGTAATACTGTCCAATAGCTCACTGATGGTGGCCCTTTAGTTCATTGTTGAGTGCAATTATAGCTCTGGGATAAAAACTATTCAGAAAACGTGTCTGTACAAATGACTAGTGTGTCTTTAAATAATTGAAACTTTTTAGTACCTTAACAAAAATCCAAAAGCATCAATAATGAATGTATCTTCTTAAAATAAGCTGAAATAAAAATCAGATAGTAGTGAATAAACTGATTTAAATACTTTGGGGGGGGGAGAGGGATTGCCGAATTTGAAATGTAAAAATAGGAAGGAGGAAGACATGAAAGAGAGAACTGAGCATGGTGAAAATCCCAGGGCCACAGGTCATGATAATTTTAAAATGGATAAAGAAGATGCTGTGAAATGCATGAAGCTTCTTAAAATTGTTGAGGAATAGCTTTCCACAATAAATAGGAAAAGGAGAGCAAAGTAGAATAAAACAGATATAGATAGCAGTGTTTCTCTAATATTTACTCATAAATAAGTGTAATTTTTCCAAAAGTCTAGAGCAACTTTAAGCTTTTTCCTTTCAGCTTCTATTTCTAATTTTGTTCTGCTTCAGTGTGGATTATCTTTATTGATGAATTACAGGAATTAAGTAGTTAGTTCCTGTACCCCATAGTTCTTTTTTTTGAGGGGGGGAGGAAATCTTACTGGTTTTTACTCATCCTATCTCTAAATTTTCTCTGGTTGTACAATAGCACTCCCCTCTATAATTCAAAACTGACTTTAGGACAATTGAAGCAAATATAATATTAATAATGCCAAACTATACCGGCAGGTGTAAGGAAATGGCAAATGAATATTTTAATTAATAGTGGGTAGATTTTAAACAACTCAGTACTAAATAACAGGTATACAAACTTTTTCTCATTAGATGGAGCAGGATAAGAGTGAAAATCCTGACCTGGGGCTATAAATAATACAATACAGAACATACTGGAATTAAGATTGTGCTAAGGATTCACTCTAATTATGCATTCACAAAAGGTTGAGAAATATTGCTTTAGAGTGCTATTTTAAGACTGGAAATTGTTTCAGAGAACACCTTCCTCTACACTAGTATTAATGCACTTGCAAAATCCTGGCTTTGGACACATTGTGAGTCCTACAATCTCTCCCTCTTTGTACAATTTCTGTTTAATAAGTCTACCAAATATTGGCAGCAAATATCTGAAAATCACAAGATGGCAACAAAGAGGCAGAATTGTCTGTATCACTTTCCAGTCATTAGATAACCATATTATATGGCTTTACCTGGTTCAGGTCTGGTAACCCTATTATTTGGGTCATTGTAACAAAGTTTTTTAAAAAAAATTCACTGCAAAAATTTACAGTTATTTCCAATTGTCTTTATCTTAATTAATTTTGAAAAATGTTCTATGAGTTACATATAATAGCCACAAGGATTTTGATTTCACAGCTAACTTCACAGGACCTAAATGTCAAAGTGTTTGTGAATAAAAGTCAGGTTCTCCAGAATTATGAAAGTTTTCATGGTAGGTAACCATCCCCAACATAGCATCTTCTAGATGGGTTTAAGTCTTGGACAACTCAGTGTCACAAACCACCTGCAAAGCATCATATGGGGACACTCTGGTAGAAGACGCTTTTCCTCTACTTACATCTAGTACAGCCTTTTAGGCTGTCCCAAAGTCTTCTACTTGGCTTGTGTAGTTGAGGTAGAAAGAACCGAAGTCTCTTTCTAATCTAGTACCTTATTAACAGTACCACACTGACTGTACTCCATTGTTCTACTGAGGAGAGCCATGCCTTTCTTCAAGATTCTATATGCCTCTGGCTTCCATTTCTTCCTCATTCAGTCAAGAAGCATTCATAAGCATGTTCAGTCCTCATTAAACTATTTGGGGACCTCCCTCCTCCCAAACACAGGTTTTTGTTTCCTAAATGTTTGCTCTTAGTTTTAAAAACTCATGTCTGTTGAACTACTTGTCTTATGAAGGAATATCTTGTTTTGCTCTAAAAGTTTCTGCAAATGGGAAAGGAGTTTGCTATTAGTTTACAGCTGCCTTCACCAACTAGGAAACCTCCCTATATTTCCCACAACTACAACATGAGCATTGCAGTTTCCATATTTCTGAAAGTTGGAGAGTTCGTGTATAGGTTAAAATAACTGGCGTATATGGAGCAAGCACCATTAGCAGGATTCCTACGTCAAATCTGTACTAAGTTCCCTTTAAAAAAAAAACAAGTTCTGTCATTGTTGCTTTCATAGCAACAAAGAGCTTGGTGGCGCAGCAGACTCAAGTGCTGTTAAGTAGCAGCAGCTGCCTGCAATTACTGCAAGTTCAAATCTCACCAGGCTCAAAGTTGATTCAGCCTTCCATCCTTTCAAGGTAGGTAAAATGAGGACCCGGATTGTGGGGGCAATAAGCTGACTTTGTATAAAAAAGAACACCGCTTGGGGGGGGCGAAAGCCCTACTAAGCAGGTATATATAAAAGTATGAAGGCTATTGCTTAACGCATTGTAAGCTGCCCTGAGTCTCCGGAGAAGGGCGGCATATAAATCAAACCAATAAATAAATAAATAAATAAATAAATAAATAAATAAATAAATAAATAAATAAATATACATTTCATCTTCCTTCGTCTTTTCTTTTTTCTTTTCTTTTCTTTTTGTATTTGGTCTCAGCATTGTATCTCACACAATATTCTTTTTGTGCTGGGAAATGGGCAGCATGGCATCTAGGGGCAAGAGGATCTTGAATGGTAATTTAACTGCTGTATGTGTGAAGCAGAATACATGTCTGGGACAGATTTTATAACAATTTCAGTGGTTGTGTTACTAAAAAACTGATTCAATATTAACAGTTTGATATTATGGCTTTAAATACTGTTTCCAGGAATGTCAATGGATAGGAAATTGCTTGGTATCAGCTTTGGGGGCATAGGGTTTTTTTCCTATTAATTCTTACAATGTTCCGTTTTTATTATTGTATGTCACACATAGGTTTTTTGGAGCTTGGCATTATATAAATTGCAGAAATACATATATACATATAGTACATACAAACATACATTTTAAGAACTACTATATTATTTAAACATTCTTACTATTTTCCTTTTTTTATTTTTTATTACTGTATGCCCACTCAGACTTTTTGGAACCTACTGGTAGCATTATATACTTTAGGAAGGAAGGAAGGAAGGAAGGAAGGAAGGAAGGAAGGAAGGAAGGAAGGAAGGAAGGAAGGAAGGAAGGAAGGAAGACAGATTTGTAAGAATAACCATTGTTACCATCCAGCAGTGTTGGAAAACAGTTTCATTGTTTTATTTATGGTATCATTTCTTCTTTTTCCCCCCTAGCAGTTTATTTTCCTAGTTGATCCAGTGCATAGCCTGCTAGGGGAGTGACATGCGTCAGTAAACAAGCCCTATAGTTTGGTTTTGATCTAATCCACATGTATGTATGAATGAAGGTCTTTATTAACAGAGAACAGAGGCAGGGTTCTGGAAGGAGAGCGGCAGTAAAGGAAATAGGGCAGTTCATTGCCTATATATTTAATTTAAGATTTTTTATTAGACTGAAGTATTTTACAGCAACATATTAAGTTTTCCCAGAAAACTGAAGACAACAAAAATTCAAGACAACTCATGTGCGCCTTACAGCATATATTTTTGATCGTATAAGAAATGCAAAGTTTCTGTAATGAGAAGCTATGTGTAGGTTAATCGTTTTATCTTTTTTTCTATATTCATTAGCAGCAGAGGTATGTTAATTTAACATAGTATGTTTTTTTTCTTTCTAGCTCTAGACTGTATGTGTGGTTCTAGTCCTTAAACATGTACAACAGGGTTGGTCCTAGGTTTATGACAGAATGCCCAGAATCATCACTAGTGTTAGAAAATGAAGGAGATATTGTGAAGTTTTTGGGGGGAGTGAATAGCTAGAGCAGATGGGTTAGACAGATTAAAGATTTACTTCTAATAACCTATCTATATTTTAAAACTAGAAAACCAGAGTGTTTAATGTACACAAAACAGAGCAGTCCAAAAATAAATTTTGTCACATCGTCAGACCTATTTTGGAATAACCTTTCTCCAATCTTCCACCTCAATTACTATTGTGTATTCCGGATAAGGGGTGCCCCAGATTATTTAGCTTACCTCTTCACTTGTGAAGTTAAATAAAGTACCTGATATTATGTCCTATTTTATGAATTCAAAGAGCACTAAGTAGATGTCTGTTTTCTGCTAACACAGGGACATATGCATCTTTCTCAAATTGAAATATGCTTTAAAAACTGCAATTTGTATTTTTACAAACAACTGATGACTTAAAAACGAATCCTTCATTTCTTTTATCAAGAGTCCTCTGAGAGACAGATGAGTCATTCTGCATGCCTAAAGCTCTCTCTCTCACTATATCTAATACTACAAGTCAGAATGGCTTAAACAATTCAAGTCAAGCTTCCCTCTCCCTTTTCCTAGTTTTAACTGGTCTATCAAGGGTTAAGTGTAACAAAAAAAAAATTAGAATTATTACAAAATCCAAGTTGTCCTATTAAATGTATATATTAATCAATAGTTTTGAGAACTCTGAGTTTATTTTGAGATAAGTATTCTCAGCATCTTAATTGGTTTACTATGATGTAGTAAATTATGTAGGGATATGGAATAACATCCTTGGAATGTCTAGAGTCATTAGTTCCCAAGACTACATGCAGAATATATTAATATATTAAAATATTATTTTACCTTCTATCTCACTTTTTAGGCTATTTGCATTTAAACATATGTTAGCGATTCAGAACTGAAGGAACTATAGTGCTAATTTGAATAACTTTTAGTAAACAACAAGAGGACAAACAATTGTAACACATCATCAATCCACATAAACCAACCTTTGCAAAAAGATGCTCTCAATAGAGGATACATTTTTTAACCAAATCAAAACAGAAGCAGCAGAAAATTGACATTGTTTATAATCTTGTTCTCCCAGAGACACAATAACTAACTTTAAAAAAAAAAAAAAAAAAGACTGACAAGGACTCTCTTGAGGGGACAATTTCTTCCTCTATTTGCTAATATACTCAATGGCAAAGAATGACAGTTTAGGAATTTGTGTTTAATTCAGCATCACAAACTCTATTATTTTATCCTGGTTCTTTTTAAAATAGAAAGATAAAATATTAACTATCTTTGAATATTTTTCATAATGATTATTGATATAAACCACTTGGAATCCCTCCAATTCTAAATTGAGAAGATTGGTACTGAATACAAACATTTCATGGATACAAAAAAGATAACAAAAATAAGAATAACACAAGCAGCATTTCATTTAGTAGTTCTAGAAACTTCTACTCTAGTTACTGTGTTTACCACTGCAAACTATGAGTGACAAAAAGTTACAGAGTGAGGGAGGCTTCCACACAACTAATTATGATCCAAATCACACCTGATTCTGTGGGTTAGGGTTTAAATGGGTCCTTTAAAAGAAATCACCAATCTCTGAAAAAAGAAAGGAAAAAAAGATTACAGAAAAAAATGTTAATGTATATTTTAAAATAATAGCCCTATGTAATCTAACTTAATAATACATTTTACTGAACTTAGAGGAACATATATCTGAATTGACAGATTGTAAATGTTGTAACTGGACAGATGCAAACTTTTGCTCTATCCACAAACCAGCAATATGTATTTCAATAAATGTACCACCATTAAAAATAGTATGCTGGGAATGAAGAAAATCTTGCTTAGTCTATTAAATAGTTATAATTCAACTGTTGTTAAATTTTTAATTTAATTATGTAATTTACAAATTACATTTATAAAATTGTTTAATTATTTAAATCATTGACTATCACATTACCAAATTTTAAACATTAAAACAAAATAATAAAATATATTTATCCACTTAAAATTAAATAACTTTGAAAGGGAAAGTAGGAAAATGTCTTATCAGTTATTAATTCATGTTACATTTGATTTCTGTTTACAAAATTTAGTTCTTTTTTTAGTATGTAAAACATTCATTAATTTTAAAAGTCAGTTCATCGGTTTATCAATGAAGAAAATTTTCTCCCAACATATTCATGGCTTAGAGCATATAAGTACGACATACTCAGATAATGTACAATAAAACTACAAAAGAAATCTTCTTTAGCAATAAACAAAATATGTCTGCACGGATAGTGCAAGGCAATATGAGCAAAATGTGTCCAAAAGGTCAATCACTCGATGTTGCTGAAAATACCCTTCCAGAAATGGATGCTTCCTGAAATGCTTCCTATTATGTATGAATTTAATTCCTGTGTATTTTGCTGTTGATTTGGCTTTGAAATGCTTTTTGCGTGTACTCTACATCGTTTACTATTTATATACAAATATATGTAATAGATGGTTACAACTGCTCTTCTTCCAAAAGAATATGCAATTATTTTTTACCTTAAAAATTATGGTAGGTTTAAAATGAAAGCTTTTTAAAAGCTACGATACCTTCTCTCTTTTTCACAAGGGGGACACTGTTTTAAGAATAGAACAATGAACTTGGGAAATGATAAAAAATTTAATTTTTTTGACCATTATAATTACCATGTTATAAAAGTCTACAGTTGTATCTTCTCTATATACAGGTAAAAATAGAAGTGAAGAGTTGAACTGTTGCCAGCCTATTCGTTAAGTTTCCTACATGATAGGGAAAAAATATACTGTTCAAATAAGATTATTTTGTTTTCATATTTGAAACATGTGAACTATATTTTCTCCCAATAATTATAACTTAAAAATCCACACAACCTATGTATCTGTTTTGTTCAATGACTGGTTTAAAATTTTAATAATAAACCCTAGCTAGCTCATTCAAAAAAGAAATTAGTGAGGAAAAAAACTTTGGTAGTCTCTCATCAGTGAAAACTGATTTAGTTATGCAAATTACTGCTATGAATATTAAACCACTGATGAAAGGTTTTAATGAAGGGATCTTTTGTTTTGGAAATGCAAGGGTATATGCTTTAATTTCTTGCTAATTTACTGTTCTTTGATAATGTTCACATTTTCCCCAAAGTGACTTCACGGATGGGTTTAATACAGTGAATAGAACTACAGGCCAACAATACTGGTTTTGACAAGCCTTCCCCTGTGTAACAATAGATCATGATTTGCAGCCCCTTATGCACAATTCTATTAGGGTGAATTTTGTCTACAGGGCTTTCCCTGAAATGAATTCTCATTTTAATGTTAGCCTCCTGCAGTTTTTAATTTTTAATCTGTAATATGAAATTGCAAATTTTACAAACATCATTTGAAAAAGCCACTAGGACAGAACCGAATGCCAAAGTTTACATATTGTCTAATTAGACTGTTATGAGAAGCAGCTTATCAATGTCAAGCCAAAGATCATCAAAAAATCCAATTACTAATTTGAAAAACACATATATTTATAGGTTAATTTTGTTTAATTTGCATCTGATTCACTTAATCATTGTTTAAAAACTGCATTTAGCTTAATAATTTTGGTTGAGTTAGCAACACACCTGGGCTGTGAATATGGCTTAACAGTTTTTTCAGTTGCTTGTGTCATCCACAATAAAAAAAAAAAAAAGCTGTAACCCTCAGCATAAAGCAGAGAAAATACAATAATCAGTAGCAAACCAATGTTGAATATGAAAAAGGCATTAAACCTGTTTACTAATATGATCAGTGTTGTCTATTTTATCCTCTGCTTTTTGCATGCCTTTTACCTGAGTCCAAGAATTAAGGATTTTAAATAGAGACATGAAAAAATAACACTCATGTAGCATTACATATTATGCAGAAGAAACAATAGTTAATTCTAAAACCTTATTTAAAAATCTGTTTTGCTTTAATAAAATACCTTGTCTTTTAATACTTTAATACTATTAACACAAATAAAGGGAAAATTATCTAAATGGGACAATCAGCAGCTTTTTCTGTCTTTCTGCTTTTACCTTGTCCATGCAAAACAGTGTTAAAATTATAGAAGGTTTACTGTGGGTAGCATCAGTTTACAGGAAGCTTTCAAATACTGTATATTGAGACTGAAAGAACAGAGAGCTGCAGTACCCGGAAGTAATTCAATTAAATAATTGCACTGCTCCAAACCATCTGCGTGGAGTGATACATAAAAAATCCAAAATAAAACCTATATTACACCTATATATTAAGATACCAACATAAGTTACCATCAAACCCAGAAAAATATCTCTAGGAGCAACAGCTTTTAATCAGACTTCACCTTTTATTATTATACTAATGACTACTATGGTTAGGCAAAAAAAAAAAAATCACTAATGTACTAAAAAAAAATGACTTGAAAGTTTCTTTAGAGAATACTGGCTGGGGAATTCTGGGAGTTGAAATCCAGACATTTTAAACCTGCAAGGTTGAGAAACATTGCTTTAGAGTGCTATTTTAGGACTGGAAATTGTTTCAGAGAACACCTTCCTCTACACTGGTATTAATGCACTTGCAAAATAGGCAGACCAAATTGTTTTTCAATGTAAATTAAAGAGTCACATCCATAGTGTATTGTAACATGAATATCATTAACATGAACAGCACAATTTTAAGAACAAAAAGAGGTTGGTTGACCAGAAAATTTAAAATGGATTGCCTCATACTTCTATCTCCCAATACGTGACTGGCAAATCTATGACACGTGTCAAAGGTGATATGCCAGTGTTCACCAACATCCAACTATTCTTGAAAGTACACTGTTCTCATGCAATTTTCTGGAGAGTGCTGGGCAATCACACTGTTCCCCAAAAAGGCTTGCACCTCTTGAACAGCGTGAGGTGGCATTTTTGATGCCACCAATGGTGCTAGGCCTTAGGTTGAGGCCCAGACCTGTCACCAAATGCTGCAGATTAGGGTGGTTTGGGGGGGGGGAGGAAGGAAGAGATTAGAAAATTATTTCTATTTGGAGTGTGTTAACATGCCAGTGGAGTCAAATTAGGCATTTTCCAATTTCCAAGTTTTTGATAGGACTTGCCATCTTGAGAAGACAGATGACAATATGACTTACCTATTATACAGTATCCCAGAATGCTCCCTGCCTCCATTTTCCTTTGGAATATACTTCTCAGCAAAACTCTTAGGATACTACAATTTGCCATTTTTTATTATTGAAGAATTCTTATGAAGTATAAGTTCAAAAGGCATTATTAGAAATAATTTGAAAACTGCCATGTCCCTTGCAGTGTTGTTTTTTAAATAAACATTCTTCAAATTGAACACCTTTTCAACATTTTAGGTCAGGTGGGGCACGATGATCAACAAGGCAACAACTGGACAGTGTATGGTTGACTCCAGGCCTAGTGCTGATGTTGTGCCTTGATTTTTTTTAAAAAAAGTAAATAAATATGAAGAACAGATAAGAGTACCTGATATACCAGTTGGTCAAAAATGTCACAAGAGCGGCACAATCACATAACCAAGACAATAAAGGCATACTGGTTCATTCATTCAGCCATCTCGACTTTTCTTGACTCCCTATAAAACTGGGTTTCTGGTTCATCTGCACCCTCTCCAGAGACAATTTTATCTGCTAGTGACGAAATAGTTTTATCTGATAGAAAGACAACTAGTTAAATATTATAAGATTGATTTCTTCTTTCCAAATAAAATCTGGGAAGAACAGTCAGTTTTTTGACTCCTCAGACAAGCCCAGCTCTTATCTCTTTTGAATTGCCACTTCGATCACCAGCTGTTTTCCTGTTGCAATTTTAAAATAGTCTTTTCAAGTGATCTTCTCCATGTGGGCCAGAGCACTTTACTTTCTTTGCAGGCTAATTCCAGTTCACTGGCTGCTTCCAGAAGGCAGGATCACTATCTCTATTGAGACATATATTAATCTGAAACACTTTGCTTCCTATCCAGCAAGCTTCATCAGTCAAAATAGGAAAAATATTTGGGGAGAAACCCCTGCAATTGGTGAGGCAAGAATTGTATCATTCCAACAACTCCCACCTATTTTTTTCTATTTTGACCGATAAAGCTTCTTGGATGGGAAGCAAAACATTTCAGATTAATAATTTGGTCCAGTTGTCCCGATTTAACTTTTTAAAAATAGATTGAGATAAACTGTCTTGTTTATCAGCAGAAATTTTGGGCCTCATTTTGGTCATGTCAAGGACTACCTGTATGTGTATGACTATTAAGCGGAAATAGTTAAATCAGCAAGAATTCTTAGCCTGGGGCTTCCTTTTATCAATAATGTACAAGAACACATGGAAATAGGAATGGGGTACAAAAATGAATGGGAATAACAAGAGATTAATAAACTGCAGATGTCCAGTAATGCTACTGAGTTCTCGGAAGTTTTAAACAGTTTTGATATTTATATGCATAGGTAATGCAGCCAAATATCTTTTCTTAAGTTATGTTTAATGAAATGACACTTAAGGGGAAAAAAGAATTACAGAAAGTCTTGAACACTGAGATTTCATATAAAGCCTTGAAGAATTCCTATCTTAAAATTACTCAGATAGACTGTAGTTCTGGCCTACTAAATCCTTGACAATATCAGGCTGATCTATGAGGATCTGAAATTACAAAAATGACTTTTGAAAGATTATTTGACCTAGCACAAAGGCATATAAAACAATTAGTTATTCTGCACAAGCATGTAAAGAAAACTGAAGCTGTCAGTTTAGATCAAGTGTACCAAATGGCGCAGTATTGTTAAGAAAGCATGCATGGGAGGGTTTATTTTTTCCAATTCTCTCTTTTAGAAGTCAGCATTAAGTTACACAAGTCATCTTCATTAGAATAAATATCCTACACTTAATAATGCAGTGTTTAATTTAATAATTTTATTAGTCCATACTCAGAAACAGCTTGTATTTCAAAGAAAATTAAATAAACCAAAAAATTATATAGTTCCTGATTATAAATTGTGTAGAAGCCTCACATGGAACTACGGTTACTGGTTTAAACTACAAGTAATTATTTCATCAGAAATTAATGGCAATATAGTACTTTTAAAAGACACACAGGTAATAGCCTCCTGAATTTATGGATGAACATCTTAGCAAGTAAAGTTGCTGATGGGTAAAAGTGTTAGATTGCGAGTTTACAATTGCCAAGTGCTTCCTAAAGATGTTTGGTAGGTGAGAAGTCAATTCAATGTGATATGTAGAATTTAAATGTCAGATTAAAAAGAGGTAGATAAAATGAAAAATGAAAATAAGAACAAATCCACCAATCACATATACAAAATTTGAATATTAAAATTTTCAAATATCACTTTCTCACTAGCCATTTTATATTAATTGGAAAAAAGATATTTAAAAAGTGTAATTAAAGAGGTAAGGAATGGAATGAACTAGAGATTCTGGATATGCAAAAATAAGGTTAGGAATGTACAAGTGGTTCCTGGAATATTCTAAGCAGAATTCAGGCACCATCAGACAGTACCAATACTCATGATGTAACAGTATGTTCAGAGCCTGTAATATTTTCAAATTAGTGAGTATTTCTTAAGAGAACTATCTTTTACCACTTCAGGAGCCCTTAGTAAAACTAAAAACGTTGGGAAATGAGTCCCAAGCGAAGGCAATCCAACTGTTCAAATTTCTATGATCTTTTCTTTCAAAAAAGCTTGTGCACAATAAAAAGGTAGGGTAGATGGATAAGCACACTATACTTGAATTTAAAGGCTATGGGGCAGTAAGGTCCTGGGAAGCCCCTGGATTCCCAAGGATCTGGGTTGGCAAAAACTTGGGACTATCTAACTTAATTGCATTTTGCTTTGACAGTATGATAACATGTCCAGCAGTTTATTCAAACTTCCAAACCATGTTTTTTCCAGTTTGGGTACATACCCTTCAATAGGACTATGGATCATGCTTCCAACTGCTAATCAAACATCTTCCAGGCTTGCCTTGTACAAAGCAGCAAGACTCTAGGGATAATGCTAAACAAAGAAAACACTGGCCTTGTAGAAATTCAGATTTTTATGTTCTGAATAGCTAGTTTTTCACCCTGGTAATCATCAGTTACTGCAGTGTGGAAGAAAAGCAAATACTTAGCATCAATTGGATCATCATATAAAACAATACTGCTTAAGTATGTTTTTAATTTTGAAACACATAAGTACAGTAACATTAGCATTTTAAAAATTCTAGACAATGCAAATAAAAGCAGTTAAAATTTAAATTCCTAATCCTTTAATATTTTAAACAAAAATCTTAAAAATAATTTGAAAAGCTATTTACAAAATATTTGCATCAGATATTATCAATGTCAACGGTTAAGCTGAAGCGAATGTTGAAGCATTTCAATTTCAAAGTTTTAAGGTCGTAATTTTTCAGATTAAAAAATTAACTCAGAGCAAATATTGTAATCTATTTTCTTATTCTTTTGCTTGCTCTCGTCCTGCCTTCGGTTTCTTTAGGCAACTCAGTCATCAGAGTGGTATTTTCTTCTTTCATTTTCCTTTTACCTCTTGTTTGCACTGTATATATGGAAAAACAAAACAAATATGATACCAATATTTACAAGAATTCTTTCTAGAGTAGGTAAATTATTTGGAATACACATACACAAATGGAATTTTGGAATAATTCAAAAGGATTAAAATCAATTAAAATTCAAGAAAATCTTCTGCATATTTTTAAGAAATTACGAAGGATGAATGCACACTATTATTTCTCTAAAGCCCCTATAAATATAAGTTCCAAAATGTACAGAATAGAATAAAGTGCCTGAGCAATTAATTTTATATTATTTCATTCAAACTGTGATAGCATTAATCAATCTAATGCCTTTTAATATATTTTTTGATATATATGATAGATATATCAATTAATGATAGATATATAGTACAAAGAATTTTGAAAAGTGTAATCATAACACATCTACAAGTTTTCAGGCTAACAAAGAACATTATTTGGGAGTGTTAACAGAACAGTACATTTCTGGGCAGGACAATTTAATCTATTCCTATGAGCAAAAAAATAAATTAAAAAATCCTTCAACAGTCAATAGACTCAATTGAAAAAGATATACAGCACACATGTAACTAAAGACCCATTATTAAAAGAGCTCCTTCAGATTCTTCTGAAAATTCCTGCACCTATGGGGAAATTGGCATTCTAAGTTGCATGCCCATAGTCAAGAAAGAAAAACTCTTTTAAGAAAGTGGAATATATATTGATCTGGACTGACTTGAGTTCCCAATGTTACTCTGTGTATATTCTTCTGATGAATTGATATTGAGGATCCAGAGTGAATTTTAAAAAGCAAAACCTGTGTATTGATTTGTGCTAGTTTGTGGACCTTTTAGGCTGCACCCTTCTTAAACTGTTGTGCTCTATTGATATTAAGATTCCAGAATAACTGAAAATCCTATTCAAACAGAATTTGGGAGATCAGGAGGAAACCTGTGCTTTACTGGATTATCTATTCAATTCTAAAGAGTAAGAATAAAGATAACATACCTGTTTTAGGTACTGTTGATTTATTTTCTAGAATTATATTTTTCACGATGTTAGAGGTGGTAACTGTTTTTGAATTAATTTTTCTTTTTGCACGTTCTGATGAATTCTTTTCCACCAGCATATTTGAGTGCTTAAGATTTTTATTTTGGTCATAATTAGACAAATCATTTTGATTGATGTTTTGTGTCATGGTTTTTAATTCAAGAAATTTTGGTGCCTTGCCCATTAAGGAAACTTTTTTATTTGAAACATTATTTAGAATTTGTTTATTAGGAAAATTATCACTGCCTGCAGATAATGTACATTTTTTTTTGAGGGAAGGAGAAACAGCAGCCTCAAGTTTATTAATTTTTCTTCTACCTCTTCTTTGATTGATCACAGTTGCCGTAGCTGTTTTCTGCAAATCTTTGTTTTGGGTTTCATGAACAAGCTCTTCTTTTGGAATAACATACTTTCGAGAGCGTGTCGTTATATTGTATGTACCTGAAAGTTTTGCTAATTCCTTTTTTCCAACAGAATCTTCGCTGTTTCCACTTTGATTTTCATTAGCAGAAGGTAATGGTGACAAAGTGATGCTTACTTTCAGGGAGGGAGAAGCTAGTGATGCAATATTAGTTTCTTCTCTTTGCTTCTTTGATTGATGCTTTTTTCCAAAATTGTTTTCTAAAGGACCAACATTATCTGTTACTAGTGGACTCTTTTTATTGTTAATTCTTAGTTCATCATTATTCTCTGTTGACGTTCCACAAAGTGTTAATAGTTTTCTTTTATTTCTGGATGTATTTTGTTTTGATACAGCTTTTGAATCTTTCCTGCCATTTTGTTGAATGTCATTATCAATAAATTCAGATTTTTTACTGGAAAAAACTGAGTTTGCTGAAATTTCATGATCACCTTTCCTTTTTCTACAGTTGTATGTGAAATTCTCATTTGCATTATTTGCTGTCCTCAAATCTTCATTTGGCTGTTCATCTGAATGTTCCCCTCTGTTTGATGACAACAAATGACAAGAGACAGGAGAAAGGATTTTCTGAAATACAACAGTGTTTCTTGTTTTTCTGCCTACTTTTGACTGATCCTCCTTTGCAAGACAAGCATTTTTGCCATCTATATTTTCGTCTATTATAGGGGTTATGTGTGTATTGTCAGAATCTGTAGATACATCTCCAGAAATAGTTTTTTTATGTCTGCCTCGCCTGGGTGGATTCTCTTTCACTGTCTTTTGGCTCTTCAGTGAACAGGATTCTTGAGTATTTCTCTTCCCCCTTGTCCTTTTGGACTGATTATCCTCTTGTCTGATGGCCATATTTGGACCTTGGACATCAGCTCCTTTATTACCGGATGGCTCATTGACTTGCTTGCTTCTTCCTCTCCTGGGTGGATTTTCTTTTACTACCCTTTTTGGCGGCATGTGCCCTTCATGATTTTGTACATTTTCTAATGGCAACATTTCAGATTCTTCAAAATTTTCATTTTGAACTTGTGGCAAAGAACATCCGCCTTGGGATGAAGGGCATAAATTCGCTGTTGAATCTCCAGAAGTATTATTTTCTAAAGGAATATATTTGAGGAGCACTTGATCTTTCTTCCTTCCTCTGCCCCTTCTGGGCTGATTTTCTTTTAGACTGACAATCACATCATGATCTTTCCCATCAGAGGCCTGATTGATTTCACTTTCTACACAAGGGCTGGAAACTGATTTTTTGCCTCTACCTCTGCTAGGCAGATTCTTTTTTGATAGTTTTTCCATTCTGGGCATACTGGCCTCTGCAGGAGTTTGCATGCTTTCCAAGGGAACCTTTGGAATCCCATTACAAATGTGTTCAGTTTGACTTTCTTCTTCTTTATGAATATTACTTTCATATCCAAGTGCACATTTTTTTTCAGAAGCCTTAAAATAATCTTTAAGTAAAAATTGAACTTTTTTTTTCTTCCCCACTAAATTTTCTTCCACTGCTGTTAGATTATTTTCTGAAGCTTCGGTTTTACGTATTTTAGATACTGTACATTTTTGCCTTCCTTTCTTATCTGCATTCAAAGTTGTGATTAATGTTTCTGGGCTTGATTGTATTGCAGCAAACTTTCTTCTTTTATTACTTTCTTCCCCTGATATTATATCATTTGCTTTACCTTTGGCAAATGTTGTCTTTACGTCACTCGCACACTTTTTTACATTTCTAGACCGTAGCATTGTTTTGACAGTTATATCACTTTCATTTTCTTGAATTGGTCCATTTTCTTCCAAATCCATACTTCTAACAGTTTTTCCTTTCCTTTTAGTTGCCACTTTTCTCCTGTTTACAGACTGTTTTTCCACTGTTTCTTCCTTTAAAGATTTTTCTAATACCTGAGTATGGTTTATGTTGTCAGATCCTATATTCCCATTTGTTTCAACATGCTGCTTCTTTGGTCTTCCTCTCTGAGATAATTTGGTTGTTTCAATTGTTGCAAAATTGCTTTCAGATTTGTGCAATGGATTTAGTTCTGTGTGGCTGTCAAAACTTTCACTGACTTGCTCACAATTAGCTGATGTTGATCTATTCTTTGTAGGCCTCTGAATCATCTTTGTATATACTGCGGAACTGCAGTTATTTATTTTCCTTCTAGTTCTAGCCAAAGCAAGTGGTTTAGGTTTTTCTGTTTTTAATGCATCAGAATTTTCAGCTGCTTCCTTTACAAAATCAATTTTGGCTTCATTTTTGAAAATCATTCCATCTGGCTCATAGTTTTCAGAGAGAGAGGTTCTTCTGGTTGTTTTTTTGTTGAACTCTGTTTTCAATTCATTAAATGAATTACATGCAACATGGCCTATATGGTTTGGAACACTACTGTTATTTTCTGTTCCTGGAAAATGAAATTCTTTTTCAATTTTAATTTCCAGGTTTGCTTCACAACTTCCAGGCACATTTTCCATGGACTCTGAAATAAAACATGTTCAAATATATGTTTAAGTTCACAATCATTAAGAAAAATGAAGTTTTAAACTGATGTTCTCAGTAACTTTTTTACTTTGGAGAAACATTTATGTAAGTAATTCAGTAATGATATAAAAACTTTTTAGAATACTGTTCTAATATTTATATTCTATAATTTGTAATTTTAAATTTACAGAGCAGTTCTCATTAATATTCACTGCAATGAAACAATTTGTATCAAAATTAAAATGTCAAAATTTTAACATTTTTTTTCTGCAGAAATAAATCAAAACCACATCTTCATTCACCTATATTATAGTACACTTTCAAAAGAATATACAAAGCATTTTTTAATGAAATAAACTTTATACTTACCCAGTTTATTTCTGGAACTGATATAAGATCCATTTTCTCCCACAAAATTCAGAGATTCTGGCATTTTAGCCTATAAATATTACAAATTATTAAAATAGCTGACATCAAAATATTTCTCACATAAAAACATTCCAGTACCCTTCCTTGAATGATACAGCTGTGTATTTTGTAAGGCTGGACTTACAGCTGAACATTCCAAATTTATTTGAGTGCATGCAGACTATACTTGTGCTATAACTGCCAGCAAATCAAAGTAACTGTACTTACAACATGCATGCATACATACACAAAGCACAGCATTTTAAGAAGCTATGCTTCTCAAGGAAATGTTTTACATAATCCTGTTTTATATTAACAGAGATTGGGTGCTACAGAAATTTATATTATGTATAGTAAAAATATAATCTATAGTATAGCCTTTATTGTCATTGTACATCATGTATACAACGAAATTGGTTTTAGCCTCACTGGTGTAATCCATGACAAAAAATACAAACAACATAAATAGTATAAAGAATAATCCCTATGCAAGTAATTAGGGGAACAAAAGAAAAACTAGTCATATGTTTCCGCATGTGCGTGGAGTGATTGTGGTTGTGTTTAAGAGTCTGACAGCTAGGATAGAAACTATTTTTAAATCTATTTGTTCGGCTGGCTATGCTTTAATGTATTCTGCCCAATGGTAGAAGTGCGAAGACACTGACCAGGGTGTGAATCATCTCCGAGTATCTTTCTTAGTCTGCTAAAGTAGCGAGACCTGGCGATGTCATCTAGTGGTGTTAGAGGGCAACCAATGGTTTCTTGTACTGAATTGATCACTCTCTGTAGTGCCGTCCTGTTCGCAACAGTTAAACCAGCGTACCATACTGTAATGGAGGATGAGGACATTTTCTATCGTTGACCGTGTTGGCCCTTGCCAATCACCAGGGACGTGTTGTTTTTCCAGGTGAGATCTTGACTAATAAATGCTACCAAGATTTTAAAAGAGGAAACCCTCTCCACACAGCCCCCCTCGATATACAGTGGGGAGGTTCCTTCTGTGCTTCCAAAAATCTAGCACATCTCCTTTGTCTTACTAGTATTTAGATGTAAGCTGTTTTTTGAGCACCATGCACCTTTTTTGAGCACCTTCTGGACTTCTTCCCTGTATGCTGATTCGTCCCCTCCAGTTATGAGACCCAGCACCATTGTGTTGTCTGCAAACTTTATTATGATGTTGGATGGATCAGAGGGTATGCAGTCATGTGTACACAGCGAGTACAGGTAGGGGCTGAGCACACAGCCCTGAGGGGAGCCGGTGCTGAGCTTCAGGGTGGAAGAAGTAAAGGAACCAACCCTCACTGTTTGTGGACAATCCGCCAGGAAGTCTTTGATCCAGTCACAAGTGAAGGGAGGGAAATTCAGGTCAGTCAGATTTTCAATAAGAATGCCTGGTAAGATGGTATTAAAGGCCGAGCTATAGTCTATAAAAAGCATTCTGACATAATTCCCAGATTTCTCAAGGTGGCTCAGTGCAATATGCAGTGGCAATGGTATCCCCTGTCGACCTGTTGCTTCTATAAGCAAACTGGTGTTGATCGAAATTTGGTGGAAGACAGGACCTGAGGTGTTGTAGGACCAATCTCTCAAAGCACTTCATCACTATAGACAGTGCAACGGGTCTATGGTCATTCAGGCTGCTTATGGCTGCTTTCTTTGGACCTGGGATACTGTATTTTTCGGAGTATAAGACACAGCTTAGTTTTTGGGAGGAAAATAAGAAAAAAGAAATCTGCCTACCAGGTATTCAATCTGGCTAGCGTTCTTAGTCTGGTCAGCTTCAGCACATTAGTTTGGTTTTTTATCCCCTGCTTGGGGATAAAAAGCTTCTAAAGCACAGCTGAGAGGAAGTAGCAATGAGAAAAACAGGTAAAGCACAGGGGAGATCGCTTCAATCTGCTAGCACCTAGTTAGGGCAGAAAAAAAGCTTCTAAAGAACAGCTGAGAGTCGGAGCAAAACATGGAGATCGCTTCACTTGCTAGTGCCTCGTTAAAGCACAATGGAGAGTCGAGGCAGGCAAAACTGGAAAGACACTTGCTAGTGCCTCGTTCGCATCTCGTTAGGGCTGAAAAAAAGCTTTGAAGAAGCTACATTCGGAATATAAGACCCACCCAAATTTTCAGCCTCTTTTAGAGGGGGAAAGGTGAGTCTTATACTCTGAAAAATACGGTAATTGTGGCTGCTTTCAAGCATGATGGAACTCTAGCCTGTTGCAGGAAGATGTTAAAAATCCTTGTCAGGACCCGTTAATTGGTCAGCACAGGTTTTTACCACTTTCCCCAGCACCCTGTTTGGACCTGCAGCTTTGTTGGGATTTACAGCCTTCAGCACAGCTCTCACTTGATGTTCATCCAGGGTGAGTGGCTGGAGGTTAGAAGGCCTTTGAGCTAGAGCCACAGAGACAGGTCTTTTGACGTTAAAACGGCTGAAGAAGCTATTTAGCTCCTCCACCAGCAGGGCATCAGCACTGGGTGTTTTTTTCGTGTTGCCCTTATAGTTGGTATGATAATAACACAATAGACTATATGTTCAAATATGAAGTATTACTGCTGGCAGTGACAGCAAGATGCAGAGGAACATTTTTTTAAAATCTGTGTTTTGCAATATTAACAGCTATAATTCCAAGAATCCAAAATATTGTAATTTTAGTCTAAAAATTGAAGTAGCTACTTACTACAAGATCACACTGTTTAGCCCTAAATCCAAAGACCAAAGTAACTATCGAATTGCCATTTGAGTTTTCTGGGATCAAAATAATTGATCCCAATATTTCAAAATGTTATTATGGAATAAAAATGGATTACGTGAATTTTTTAGTTACTAAATTATGGACTACCTAAATAAAAATGAGTACAAATATTTGATATAATAAATACAAATGAATAAATGATAATACCTTATCATTTTCAGTGTCCAACATCTCTTTGACACCTGTATTATCTATATCAGGAATTATAGAACTCTCTCTAGGTTCAATCATAAATTTCTGCAATCCCAAGTAGTCATCAATTGGCAAAGATTTTGATGCTTTCAATGTCTGACTGCTGCCAACCATATTATTTATGGGTTCAAATCTTTCCTTTGGTGACATCATTTTAATATTTCCGCTATCTTCTATTGGCTTCACAGTTTCCTTAACTTCCTCAGTAATGCCATTAATATTTATATCTTCCATAATTTGTGTTTTATTTTTGGTAACACTTCCAATCATGTCTTTTAATAGTTCTTCAGTAGATAACCTAGATTTAGTATCATCAGCAAGAGGCTCCATAGTCTGTCTGGGTGTTTTCAATGTCTTGATTCCTGAAAACACTGCCACAGGTTCTGATTTTTGCTCAGGTGTCTCTAAGAGCCTCTTGATCCCTGAAAGGTCCTCAACAGGTTCATATTTTTCCTTAGGTATGTTAAAGAGCCTCTTGATCCCTGAAAGGTCCTCAACAGGTTCATATTTTTCCTTAGGTATGTTAAAGAGCCTCTTGACGCCTGAAAAGTCCTCAACAGGTTCAAATTTTTTCTTAGGTGATTTAAAGAGCCTCTTAATCCCTGAAAGCCCCTCAACTGGCTCTGACTTTTGCTTTGGTGTCCTCAAAAGCCTCTTGACTCCTGAAAGCGCCTCAATAGGCTCTGACTTTTGCTTAGGTGTCTTCAAGGGCCTCTTGACTGCTGAAAGTGCCTCGACTGGCTCTGACTTTTGCTTTGGTGTCCTCAAAAGCCCCTTGACTCCTGAAAGCGCCTCAATTGGCTCTGACTTTTGCTTAGGTGTCTTCAAGGGCCTCTTGACTTCTGAAAGTGCCTCGACTGGCTCTGACTTTTGCTTTGGTGTCCTCAAAAGCCTCTTGACCCCTGAAAGCATCTCATCAGATTCAGATTTTTCCTTAGGTGTCCTCAACAGCCTCTTGACCCCTGAAAGCATCTCATCAGATTCAGATTTTTCCTTAGGTGTCCTCAAAAGCCCCTTGACTCCTGAAAGCGCCTCAATTGGCTCTGACTTTTGCTTAGGTGTCTTCAAGGGCCTCTTGACTTCTGAAAGTGCCTCGACTGGCTCTGACTTTTGCTTTGGTGTCCTCAAAAGCCTCTTGACCCCTGAAAGCATCTCATCAGATTCAGATTTTTCCTTAGGTGTCCTCAACAGCCTCTTGACCCCTGAAAGCATCTCATCAGATTCAGATTTTTCCTTAGGTGTCCTCAAAAGCCTCTTGACTCCTGAAAGCGACTCAATTGGCTCTGACTTTTGCTTAGGTGTCTTCAAGAACCTCTTGACTGCTGAAAGCGCTTCGACTGGCTCTGACTTTTGCTTTGGTGTCCTCAAAAGCCTCTTGACCCCTGAAAGCATCTCATCAGATTCAGATTTTTCCTTAGGTGTCCTCAAGAGCCTCTTGACTGCTGAAAGCGACTCAATTGGCTCTGACTTTTGCTTAGGTGTCTTCAAGAACCTCTTGACTGCTGAAAGCGCTTCGACTGGCTCTGACTTTTGCTTTGGTGTCTTCAAAAGCCTCTTGATTTCCAAAAGCTGTCTGACTGGCTCTGATTCTTGTTGCAGGTTTTCTTCTTCCATTCCCATTATATTTCTTTCATTTAGTGATACCATTAAATTATCATGAATGGGTATTTGTGATACTTCTTCCAATATTACATCTTGATTGTAAGATCTTTTTGGGCTTGAAATATTAACATCCAAAACAGACTTTTTTTCTAATAAAAATAGAAAAATGATACAGTAATGAAACTTCACTGACGGAAATGCACTTAAATGTGAAGAAATATTATTTATAATAATTATGTATTAGACTCTTTGTTTTAGAATGAAACAAAAAACATAAAAAGCAAATTACACCAAGAATATTAAAAATGAATTAAGTCAAATTAAAGTAACTGTTACTCATAATGGAAATTGTGGAATTTCTCATAATGGAAATTACATATTGTAATTGGGTTTGTACGATAAGCAAACTAGTATCTGAAACATGGCAACTTCTAAGTAGCAGAAGGACCAAAATCTACAACCATCTAGGAAACCTTCTACCAATCAGAAGGAGAGTATGTTTATTCCACTAACATAAATTGTGAAATCAAATACAGAAACAGTTTTATGTATTTCTCCAACCCGAGACCTAAATTTGAAGCCATTAAAATTGTTGCACCTTGAATGAATCTAATTATCTCAGCTGGCTAATTAATTTTCCCCTAAAACATCTTACAGGGTAACACAAGGAATGACATATCCTGTTTTCATTATCACATCATCATAAAACTTTATTTGGATAAGACCATATATTTTATTCAGTATTTACAACTTGATGTAGCTCAGTGACTTAATAAAACACCATTATTCTCTGCCTTTGATCATCTGGATTGTATCTCTAAGTGGATTCTCTTCTTACTTAAAGCAGCACAGTCATTAAAGCAACACCTGAAATTATGATGGGTACTGCAAGGAAAGAGTGACCTGAAATTTCTACAATAAGGGAAGAGCTCCACATAGCCTTAGCAGTTTCAAAGAGAGGTATTGATGGAGAAGAGGTTTCCTTCCATTCTAAAAACCAAACCTCATTGATTTGTAGTACTTATCTTTGGGATGAATGATAAAAGTAATCTATGCTAAATGGCTGTATGAAAGTCATTATTTAGAATGTATACACAATAAAACATACCAAATTCTTCTGATGCATTTATTTCTGATATCTGAGTTTCTGGTACAAAACTTTTCTGTTTTCCATTTGGTGGACTGCAGAAATTTTCAGCCAACCCTGCAAATAGCATTTAAATCTATTAATGTTCAGTTAGCATGTAATTAAATGCAAGAGCAGATATAACTATAAAGAATATATTTTCTTCACTTGATTGCTCCCTAGATTTGTAATACAATCAGATTCCAGCATTATTTTTAAATATTAATATTCATAGCATATTTAAAGGGAAAGGACTTAACACCATTTACCAGGATAAAAATTCCTCCTTCAAGCTCTTTCAGGAGATTGTGGATACTTTCTATCAAACACCATCTTAAGAGCAAATTCTATTACAAATTATGACGCAAGTAATTAATTTGCCTTGTAAAATAAAGTAAAACTTGTGATTCCTTCTATAGTGATATAACAGTAAGTAGATTTCTGTCAAAATGACTTACGCCTATCAAGTACAATTTGTAATAAATGGTGTGCCTATACATGAATGTGTATCTCTCATAAATGTTTAACAGAACAAGGAAGAAAAAAATCTTCCTCTGTTTGAAGTCTAAGATTTATTATGACTGCTGGGGTGGAAGTGCCAGGTTAGCAAGTGCTGCCTCAAACATTTTTCCAGTAAAAACGCAGCCTTGTTTAAAGTGCCATCTTGGCTCATGAACAGCAGCTTTCCCAGTTAAAGAACAGCTTTGTTTAAAGTAACATCTTGGACCATGAGCAATTTATATAGTTTTCCATGGATAAAAAAATGCAGTACAGGTAGTCCTCAACTTACAATTGTTAAGGTATTTAAAATTTAATAGCTGAAGCAGTGAAGGGTTGGACAGCAAGAACAGTTATAGCTAATTGGTTAAAGAGAGCTAGCCACTGCATGAGGGAATCTGAGCTGTGATTGGTTGCTGAGAATAAAGGGGGAGTTTCCTTGTTTCCCGCCTTTTTCTTCTGTGTGCTCTCCATTGATTTACCTCCTGATCTTCCTGCTCTGTTGATTTACATGATGCTCCTGTTCTTATTTAACACTACAAATTGGTGTCAGCGTCTCTGACTCCGTTTGGACACTGGCTGCACAATTCCCTGACAACAATTGAGCCCAAAATTTCTGTTGCTAAATGAGACAATTATTAAGTGAATTTGCCCCATTTTAATAATGCCCCATTTTACGACGTTTCTTGCCATAGTTGTTAATCACTATTAGTAACATGGTTGTTATAAGAATTTTGTCTGTACCAGAAAACAATTCCTTAATACCTATTTCTTAATTTATACCTAAGAAATAGGTATTTAAGGAATTGTTTCTTGGTACAGACAAAATTCTTTTAAAAAGTGGACTATATTCTCCAGCCACAGCAGAAAATGTCATTCTAAACCCAGCATTTTCTGGCCAGAGTGCTTTAAAAATCTTATAAAAGCAATCCAAGTAAGTTGGGCATTTCTTTCTAAGAAGATTTAGAAACAAGGCACTATTTGCTGCAAGCCTCTTGTGTCAAATGAAGCATCTGATAAAACCAGTGGTGGGTTGCCCCCGGTTCGCACTGGTTCTATAGAACCGGTAGTAAAACTGGGGGGAGGCTCCGCCCACCGACCCTGACGTCATCAAAATGCTTCTGTGCATGTGCAGAAGCTTCTGCGCTTGCGCACGGCCCTCTTGCAAACTGGTAGTAAAGGTAAGTACAACCCACCCCTGGATAAAACCCCTGAATTAAGACTGAATTGTCTCACAAAGGGAAAGGCTTAGGAGCTTATTGCTACTCTTCACATATACTCAGCAAAGCACTGATGGAAAAGTTGGTTGAACTGCTCACGGGTATATGTAACAGGTCTGTATAAGTTAACTGCAATCTTAAATACATATATCAACACAGGAAGATATCAGAAAAGAAGTTCTACAAAGGAATATCTTAATGCATAGGTGCAAATAGATGAAGTCAATGCAAAGAGACAGTCATTTTAATGAGTTGGGTTTCAAACCTGATCCAAACTTATTTTAATACATTTATATAGTCATCCATCTTATAACTCGAGACAACTCCCAATCAAGTCTTTTGAGCCCTAGCAATGATCAATATAGATCTTTTATAAAAGACTTTTGAAAGACTTGATTACAAGAGTCTAATTTCCAAAAAATAGTAAATCTTAATAAACTTAATATCTTCTCTCTTGCTTCAGTAGAAAAAAAGCTATTTTACATATCTAGATCATTGATGTCCTGACACAAGATGTCAGGATAAAAGTGGCATAGAAGTGGGCTTGAAAGGCTTGGCATTCTACTTCCAGGCACCGATTTGTATCTAGGTATAGCTGGACTACTTTGCTAAGGTCCAGATGGCCCACTAATTATATGAAAACAACCCAATGCATCTGGGAACTAGGAATCGGTGGCTGGGTATTAAGCTACTAGAAAACCCTTGACTATTCCTAGGTCCAAAAAGGATTGGATGTTAATTGGAGTAAGAACCTTAAAGACCTGTTTGTTTAAAAAACTGAAATTGCTGTGTGAAAACAGTATCCAGGAATCTGTGGCAGTCAATTCTTAATTGCTATTCTATTTCAATTTCTTTTGTCTAACTGGCACGAGAAGTGAACAATCAACAGTACCAGCAAACTCAAATCTAATGCTAAAGGAATATTCTCTGCAACTCATAAATAATCATCAGTGTAGAATACTCCTTATTTTGCAAGACTCAATTAGATTTGGAGAAAAGAATAAAAATCAACAGAGGAACAATTGCATTTTCATCTTTGGTATTTGTCAGGGGCAGTCCCTGCGAAATACTCTGCAAAACATCAGGCATAATGATACTCTCTTCAGCTATGCTTCCCCACAGGGAGAGGAAGTCACTTTTCAAGCTTTTGAGAAAACAAAGTACTTGCATCAGCAGAACAACTTAACAAGAATTGCTTCTCTGATCCAAAAGTATGAGACCACATGTAAGTCTGTTACGGGAGAAAAACAGATGTATTCTATTGTATTCTGTTCTCAATAAAACATTCTAATACTAGGAAAGAGAAGATCAGCTGCAAGGTGAGGGATTCAATTGCAGTGTTGATGAGTGCATTGATGATAGATCAACACCGGGAAAATCTACCTTGTTACTAGGAGTCAAAAATAACTTAGTGGCACATAATCAATATTCTATGTCCTGCTTCATGTCTAGGTCCATGGGTCTCTTGGCTCACTAAAATGATTGATAACCTGATTGTCCCCAACAATGAGGCATGGTAGGTTTCCCTAAACTGACTGCAGACAATAGGGAGGGAGGGTGTAAACTACCTAGCTTAATGATTTCATTTCTGTTGAAACTGCTGTTGAAAGGAGTATGTCCCAAAAATGGTGACCCAATCACTGGAATAGTTCCCAGTAAATCCAAGGAAAGTGAGATTTCTGGGTCTCAGAGATTAAACTGCCCAAATGTATTAGACAGAAACACAATAAATTAAAAAAGGGAAGAGACAGCATTTCTCTCATAGAATGTGATCAGGGGAAGCAAGGCCACTGTTTCTTTGTATATGGCCCATTATTGTCTAATATTTTGCCTCCAATAATTCAATGGCTCCTCCCTAATAGCATATTGGAAAGCAGTTCAAATGTAATTAAATGACTTTTAATTAAAATCTAATTGTGTAGGGAGGGGAGAGTTTACATGGATGCTGGATTTAGGCCAGCTTTTATTGTTTTAATTATACTAAATTTAAAATATAATTTTACAAACCAACTAAACTATGTAGATCAATAAAGACAGACTGGTCATCATACAAAAACTATGTCAATCTCACACTGAAAATAATCCATTATTTAGTATGATGTGCAAATGTTTTAGTTCAATCTGGCAATTTTGAGTTCTGATTATGAAAAAAAGCTTGGCTTTTTGTACAGGTATCATTTTGAGTGTTTCCTCTGATCTCAGCAATATTAATCAAGCTACTGTTTTACAGGAGGCATTTAAACATATTTCATCCTCAGTAGCAGGAAACTAAGCTCTTGGTTAGTTCTAGGAAAGAAGGAGTTAAACATAACCCAACAAAAAGTTTGCTCAGAGCTGATCTAGATAATCCTTAAAAGGGGAAAGGGGGGGAGGGAAAGTTTGCAATAGAACTTGAGAGCACAAATAGCTGGATGAATGGGTTGCATGTGTGTTATACTGCAACTAAGTAATATAAAAATGAGTATGCATGTTTATTTTGCACCAGTTTAAATTATATAAAGACTACTTGTACAATGACTTTTCTGTTTTGAAACTTTGAAGAACAAGAATATCTGCAAATCTTTCACCAGAAATCTTGATTCTTCCTTCCAAAATGGGTCCAAATGTAGGCTGCTAAGGGAGGGAGGGATTTAAGGCTAAGTATTGCTTTCAATTCTAAATTTCTATAGTTTCCATTACTACTGTTAATACTGCAATATGCACCAAAGCCCCGCCACCAACATCATTGCTGATCATGGCCATTCTGCTGAGAATCTCTTATTACCAGATAGTTTCTTGTAATTCTTCAGAAGATATAAAGACTGAGTTCAGGCTTATGATCATTTGAACCTCATTTCTAGAACTGGAAATAGTTACACAATGCTCAATTATATCAGTAAGTATGCTATTATGCTACACCGTACTTTGCTAATGGATTACATTCTTACACAATCATAGCACCATCTGTTGGCAAAGCAAGGAGTTGATATATTGGTAACCTTTAAGAAAATCAATCCACTGCAAATCTAATTTCTCACACATCACAATTTCTTAATCAATAAAATCAACCTTGATTTTATTTCTTCTCTGTAGATAAACACACAGACAATAAGAATGTTCAACTATTTTTTAAAAAACTTAGCAATTGGTTAAAACTGCATACATAGATGCATGGCATCAATGGAATCTCTCTTGTTCATGGAAGAAACATTTCTAATTTAACATTAAAGAGTTCTGCAGGAAAACCCCAAATTTACACCTTGAGAGGTTTTTACAACAGATAAGTAGTCCTCTTGGCGAGTCTGGTTTTTCTTTTTCCTAGATTTGAATGCAATGTTTTAAATGCATGTGTTACATAGTTTTATCAACCTTATTCAATTATTTGTACATGTTTATATAATTCAGATTATATATCTATATTCTATTAAATATCCTTTCATTGGTCATTCTCCCTTTATTGATATTTGGCACGGTTTTTCTAAACAATCATCTCTTTGCCAATTTTCTGTATGCTCTTTTTGTTCTCTGCAGACTGTTCAAATGCAACCATATTATTTTAGTTTACAAAGATTCCTGCTCACCTCAAAAAAAAAAAAAAAAGGTGTTAATACGTCTGAATTTCTTCTGAACATTAAGATGACAAAACGTAAGAGCACGTGCACTGGTATTTTAAAAAAACACTGCAATGTGGTATTTCCATTTATCCTCAACAGACTTAGGAGCATCTTCATAAAGCAAAGTTATCACATAAATCTATTTATATTATTTGCCCGAAGAACCACAACATTCAGAGCTCACATCATCTATCCGTGAGATGCTTTGAGGGCAAATGTTTCAAGATAACATTTTATATATATTTAAGGGATGTCTCGAGTGTGCAGAATGAAAATAATGCTTTTCTATAACTCTTTAAAGCATCTGAATCATATGGCAGATCAGAAAAGGAACCGCACATTCCCAGGAAAATATACAGCTACTTTGAAGTGTTGGATATGCAATTATTTTTTCCTGTCTGTTCTAAGGCACTTTTTCTAAATCAGCAAAAAAGCAATTCATAGCGGTACTATATCCATCTATCAACAATTGCTGGGATCAACAGCAAGCAGATATTGCCCTGATGTCCTTTGGAAAGTAGGATAATAGATTATCAGTATGGAGTTTATAAAACAATATCTGTACATATTATCTTTCACGCATAGTTCAGTACAAAAAGACCCCCTACCGCACTCTGCTTTTTATCTACGTTATATAATTATCAACCTCTAACTTAGAAGGGGATGGAACATCTCCCTTATTGTTTCTGGCTATCTGGCAGATGTTATGGATGCCATCAATCAAGGAACATCACCTTGTGGGACCCAAGAAATGAACTTTTTCTGTCATGATGCCATTCCTTTAGAACACCATTCCCTCAGAAATTAGATTGGACCTGAACCTGCCAACCTTTCACAAGGCTCTGAAAACATTTCTCTGTTCTCAGGTATGGGGATTGTCAGTTTGAGCCTATAAGATGGCTATGTTAATTGTTGTTTGATTGCTTTTTAACTTCATTGCTAGTTGTGTATTTTATTTTGCTGTTCTGTTTTTAACTGCTATAAGCTATCCAGAATCACTATGTTGAGATAATGGGAACATACAATAAACTGCAATAAAGAAATGACATGCTAGGGTGTAGGAGGACAATTTTTTTGAATCTTTAAAAAGCAATTGCTATTATCATCTGGTTAATTATTATTATAAATATTATATAATGCTGCACAACTCATAGTGTCAGAGTTATACAAAATAGTTTCATATAACATACAAGATTTTTTCTCTATGACATATTTAATTTTTAAACAGGAAACATGAACTCATGTCATTTGGCACGCAAACGTATATTAAACAAAGGCCAAAACTTTACCTGTAAAACTTTCATTGAGGTCACAATGCTTTTTCAAAGGATAACTGATTACCACCTTAGGAACTTGTGCAGTTATGTTCAAAATTCCAGAATGAGCTTTTCCAATCACAATTGGAGCAGGAGAATTTGCATGTCCTGTTGAGAAGTGACCGCTGATTTTTCTTTTTGGTGTTTTTAATGAATTGTTATTCTAAAAGCAGAATATATTAAAAATCAGTTTAATGAAACATGCCACTATAGATACAAATATAAATTTAAAAGTCTAGTGATAATAATAGTTTTCCATTTATTTCAGTTCTGGGGAATATGTTATATATTTTGAGAAAAATTGGCCAATTTGTATAGCTGAAACCGCACAAGGTTTTCTGGTTTGCTTCAAACAATTCTGGGACAATAAAAATATCCTTTCAATAGGGGCCTGGTGGCTCAGCAGACTGATAGCATTGTGATTAACACCAGCTGTCTGCAATTACTGTAAGTTCGAATCTCACCAGGCTCAAGGTTGACTCAGCCTTCCATCCTTTCTAAGGTAGGTAAATTGAGGACCCAGTTTGTGGGGGCAATAAGCTGACTTTGTATAAATATACAAAAGTATGAAGGCTGTTGCTTAACGCATTGTAAGCCGCCCTGAGTCTCCGGAGAAGGGCGGCATATAAATCAAATAAAAAAAAAAGGGGGGGAAGAATTCAATAATGTGCAAACATCATTTTGGAGGCAGAACAATCCAGGAAACATTGGAACTTCTTTTTCTCCTTTCCAAGTGACACTAGTTTTTTTATCCAATTCAATCCAGTTTTTTTAAAAATAAAAATTGTCAGAAAGAAACCTGTTTTTTGGATTCACTATATGTCACTTATGGTTTAGAACAGGAGTGTCAAACTCGATTTCAGTGAGGGCCTCATCAGATTGTGTTTGACTTCAGGAGGGCCAGGGGGCGTGGCCAGCTCGACGTCACTCATGCCAGGGGCGCCTGAGTGCTCTGCCAGCAAAAATGGGCTCCTGCAACGCATGGTTTTCCCTGCAACCCTCTGCCAGGGAAAAAGGAGCTTGGGAGGGCTGTGGGCGGCCCTCCCAAGCTCCGTTTTTGCTGGCACAGGCAATGCGAGCCGGTCCTTTGCTGTTTCTAGGACGGCCCTATGGGCCACATCTAAACACACACTCCCAGGCCTGATCCGGCCGCCGGGCTTTGAGTTTGACACCCCTGGTTTGGAAGATTCACTTTTTAAAAATTATTATATCATCTGTAGATCATTTGTCTAAAATGGTATAGGGTCTCCTGCCTGAGCAGGGGGTTGGACTAGAAGACCTCCAAGATTCCTTCCAACTCTGTAATTCAATCCAATCCAATCCAATTCTATCTCAGGAACAGCCAAGTCAATGCAGTGCAGTGCAGTGCAGTACATAAGGAAAAAAAGAGAATTTTTCAAAAGAGAAGTTTTAAATATCTGTGAAAGAGGAGTTTGTCCCTACTACTCAGTTAATATCTCCCATAGCAACATATATCCTGTGACACATATACTCCACATATATCAGAAGTGGAGAGGTGGAGCGGAGGAGTATCAAATTGGGTTCTTGCAATGAAGTAGAACTATTTAGAGTCTTATTTTATAAATATTAAAATGGCAAATTGGAGAAGTTGGAAACTGAAAAAAGAACAAAAGTTACAAAGTTCATAGAAAACAAGCACCTCAAGGCTCAGTAGACTTTTCTAGTATATCTGCCAGATCTGATGGGATAACTAGAATCAGAAAGTGATGGGCTGCAGAAGGAAGATGGTCGAATTTATGTAGGTGAGACACGAGTAGGGAAGATAGTAGTTCAGCAGACTGAAAGCCTCAGAAGTTCAAGGAAAAGGTGACCTGGGAGAGAAGAGCACTCTTGCATTTCACCCAATACTTTGTTATATATCCATAATACATTATGTGTCCATTAATCAGGACCACAAAGAGGAAGGAAAGCCAGTAAAATAAATTCCCACATATAAAGGAGAGTTCTCACATAGACAGTAAGGACAAGGACAGAAAGAGAGATGGTATCAACAGAAAAAGAGTGATGGCTATTCAAATTTGAGCTCCCAACCTTAAGTCCCTGAAGGGAAAAAATGAAGAATTCAAATTCTTTAAATTCAAATATTCCGAGGGTGGGTGGGGGTGGGGCATGTCGAGATATTCAGAGTGAAAAAAAAATCTAAAAACTAAAGTTAAAAATAGAAGAATCAATAAAGTGTCACCAACAAAGGAATTACGTTAAAATAAGATAAATGGCAAACCTTTAGAAATGTAAAGGATAAAGTTTAAATTGGGTCCAATAAGAAACCAGTGTTTTTGGTATCGGAAATATATAATTTGAACAATAAAGAAGTCTTGGAACATAAGGTTGATCTGTGTGGTTGCCATTAACTTTTATTAAAAAGGAATCTACATGAATACATAAACATTAAATTCTGAATTATAAAAATAAACACATGATCCTTAATTTTTTTTCAAATAATTTTCTTCCAAGACTCAAATCAACCATAAATATTATTGTCAAAAATTTACTAAGTATAAACTTTAAAAATGCTGTCCCAAAGGTGGTTTTCAAAAGGCAACTGGACTTGCTTGGTTTTTTCCTTTGAAAATGTTTTGCTTCTTATCCAAGAAGCTTCTTCAGAATTGAAGCGAAATGATTTCAAGGAAAAAACCCAAGTTCATTTATCTTTTGAAAAGCATTTTTGGCATAACCATGACCTGGGTGATTGACAATCTCTACAGGGATTTTAAAATACCTCATTTAAATTTTCAAATTACAAGTATGTCTAAATTTGTATTTGCAGCTGGCATTCATTATTACTAATTCATTCAGGATGGTTTTCTGCTGAAAAATTAAGCAACATTTTTGGCTTAAAGTTCTCACCCTCATAACAACAAGTTTTCTTCTCCATACATAATACAATTCTTAGTGTAGCCCCTCTTTGAAGAAGGGGAACAATGCCATCTTTCATTAGCTGCAGATAAAACAGCCTAAATGTATTGGATAGGCTATTGGTTAGTTGATATAATTGTATGGAGACTTGTGCTCTTATTCAACCGAGGCATTTTCAGTTTAATTATGGAGCTAGAGTCACTCCCTAGTATTCTAAATCAAAGTACTGATAATCTCATTGGGCAGTTATATTTGGGCCCTGGTACAGGACGATGTCAGAACATTTTGCCTTATACAGAAAGTATTTTACCATGTTACCTACATGTCTTTTTAATCTTTTTTTTTTTTTTTTTGCTGCTCAAAAGAAACAACATATACTGAGCCTTTATCTCAGTAGCTATTCAGCCAGAGCCTCATTTCTCTCATAATAAACTGAAAAAGTAACTGGAAGGTTATTACAATCATGCTTATTATTTTTATTATTTCATGACTGAGAAAAATTAAAGCATGTAAGTTCTTATATATAATTTGATAATTATCACATTTAAAAGTATCAAATACATTTCATCAATACATTCGTAATATGATGAAATTTGACAATATCAATATTTGTTAAACATTTTAATCATTTAATATGCCTTATTTCAGTAACAGTTTTGGAAGGCTGTCTGATGCTAATATATATTCTGGTTAATCTATTTCAGGTGGGGTGGGTTTTTTTTGCCTCAACTCTTATTACTGTGAAAGCCATGTCTTTTGCCTTCAGCAAATTTTACATCTGTAAAATTTACATTTACTTACATCTACTTCAGCTATTTGTTAGCTGTTTTTAAAGCAATTTTCAAAAATTATTTAACTTGCGTTAATCTGTGTTTTGAGTGGCAAGCATGGCTATTTGAAATTGCTACTTTTTGCCTACGAATAATATCCATATCCCACTTATCTCATGTTTCCTAGATATGCTTTCTTTCAATTGTTTATTACATATAATTCATTCATTATTTTCCCCAATTCTTTTTAATTTTAGAAATATCAATTTCTAAAATGTGCATTCCTACCTTTATACTTCATCATGGCAATTCAGATCATTTTCATTCTCCAAAATGATGCACTAATAGAACATACTGCCTTCAATTAAAAGATCTTAAATAGGTTGAAACTACCCTATATCTTCTAATAAAACTGTTGGTGATTTTCCATTAATAAAAGACAATTTTACCTAGAAATACTAGAGACAGATTTTAGGATTAACGAAGTATCAAAAGGATCTCCCCAGTACAAGAATCCAGATTGGGCTTCCGTTGCCGCCAGACGGTCCTCCGTGACCGCCAGCCCCGTTGCCTGTAAAGAGCCGCCTTTTAAGTGTAAAGAGCACTTGGAAAAAAGTTATTAATTATACAATTATCTGTTTTGGCTATACCTTTGATGACTTTGAAGCCACTTTCTTCATTGATCTTGTTTTAGGGGCCTGTTTTGAAGACTTCAGTTGCACTTTTGGAACACCTTGTTTCACTACTTCCGCCCAAGACTTCACAACTAAAACAACAATTGTTGAAGATTATTCACCTTAATCATTTTTAATAAAATATCTGATATATACTGTGTTTGAAACATAAAAGGTTTAATTCTGTTTTTGTAAATTATCTAGCAATAGATACAATTGTAACACACCCATCAAGTTGGCTTCAGAAGCACCACTTCGTCTTTTGGAGTGAATAGTACCCATAGCTCCACTTTTTCCACGTATAGAACTTCTCCTCAGAGCACAGGGTTTGCTTCTTCTTAATGATGAAGCGGCATTAGATACTGTTTTTTTAACTTCATTGAATACGCTATTCATATGCATCTCTTGTGTAGTGGTTTCTTCACCCTCTGAAGATTGACTTGCAACATGAGGATCAGAGATACATTGTAGCCTCTGGGGCACACTAGCTTGCTTTAACACAATATTTTCATATTGCTTCTTCTCAAAGGAACCCTGCAGGAAAACAAATAGGTAACACACACAAAAATCAAACTTTAGATTTTGAACAAACAGCAATCATATCTATTTCATTCAGAACTTCTCAGAAAAATGAATTGAACAATTAGACATTCATAAAAAAGGCACAATACTTTGTAAGGGGTTGCCTTTGAAGACTATGAGGATATTACAATTAGTCCAGAATGGGGCAACATGTCTTAGGTTTCAATAATGGGAACAGATCACACATACATTGAAGACCCTGCGCTGGTTACCATTTCAGCTCCAACCACAATTTAAAGTGCTGGTGTCAATATTCTTCATAACTTGACGCTTGGGTATCTATGGAAGAGCCTCCTCTAACCAGATTTTATGCAACCTATTGCATCATTTAGGGAGGGGCTCTTTGTTTTTTGCAGCAGCACCAAATTATGGAAAGTGGATCCCTTCGATAGATTTTAGGAAATTATTGAAAATGGAGAATTACTGTAACAGCATTTCAGTAATATCACCAGTACCTCTTGTCATTCTTTTTCCCACTTTAATTTTGGTTTTCCAATTTGAATTGGAAACAAATGAAAATTTGTTTTCATTGTTGTTTTTTTATTGTAACATTCTAACCAATAATAGTCCAAAAGACTGTGATGGTATAAAAATCAAATAAAATCACACAACACTTAGCTCTAAACCATTTTCATTGGCCAATTTTGTTTAATATAAATTAAAATTAACTTTTCAAATCTATTACTTAGCTACTTTATGAAACTATGAAAAGATGTGAAGCAGTAGATAAAAAAGGAGAAGTCAGAATGGCCAAATCTGTTCATCAGACCACAGATTTGGCCATTCTGGAGATGATCTAGCAGTTTTTTGGAAGTAAATAATCCAGAGCAAGGAGTGGTTCATAATCTAGCCCTGGAGCAGACTTTCTTGGAACACTATCCCCAGAGACAGAACTTTCTGTATTACTTTCCAGGTATCTACAAATATTTCCAAGCTCTCCACTTTTCTCTGAAATAATTTTATTTCAGCAATTTGCTTTCTCAAATAAATATTTGGTAAGCTTTAAAGATATTATTTTGAAAATGCCCCAATTTAAAAATAAAAGTCAATAGCATAGATTCTGATTTCAAACATCTTATATAAAGCTACATGTGTAGGTCATCCACAATAACCAAAGATGGCTACTTGTATCTCTACTGGACAGTATTTCATTTTTTTTTAACAGAATGTGAAATATTTACCCAATTTTGTTTTGGGAGTTTCTAACAATAAAATAGGGATAAATATTTTATCAACAGATTTATCAATTTTATTACATTTATTTGCCGTTACACTTCTCTGAAATAAAATCGCCAAATTTTAAAATAGAAACGAAGCATTCAGGTACAATATATCGCCAACTCCTCGCAGAAAGAATTATAGGGGAATATTTAGGTATACTAAGAAGTGCAGAGCTTATATTCCTCCCCCCAAAAATATTTCTAAATCTTATATGATTTAAAATTTCTGATCAACTGTTTTAACATATTTGTACAGGTACATTATTTAAAATAAAAAGTTTTCAGTATGAAGAATAGTGAAGTATAGAAAAACATATGTATATATATTGTTGTGGGAGTAAGAGCAATTCTTTGGTTAAAATGTAGATATTCCTAGCAATCAGTTGTTCCGTCAATCAATCACATACCTGTGTTACAGACTGCCTTAATTCTGCAGCTTTTTTCAGAACTGCTCGTGGTGAGTTTCCAAATGGCATGCTTAGTCTTGCTGGAATGGCCCCCTTTTTAAGTGGTGAGTTTGGAGGTAAGCGCTTATCAAAGAGTTCTGGACTCAGTTGGCCACCAAAAGACACTCTCTTCCTCTTTCCAAGTGATTGGACTAGAAAATCTAGTTCTGTACCTCTACGCTTTTGAGGTGATTTCTTAACCTCTATAAATGAAGAGTAAATTACAGCAAAGTGAACATAATGCCTTTCAACATTAATACAATTAAAAAGTTTGTGCTGAGAATACAATTGCTTAATTTTTAAAAAATTAAACTTAAATTTATTTACACTTTTGTTTTGTTGTTGTTGCTTCCTAATATGATTTGATTGCTTATTTGTTCCCTACGACTATCATTAAGTGTTGTACCTTATGATTCTTGACGAATGTATCTTTTCTTTTATGTACACTAAGAGCACATGCACCAAGACAAATTCCTTGTGTGTCCAATCACACTTGGCCAATAAAGAATTATTCTATTATTCTATTCTATTCTATTCTATTCTATTCTATTCTATTCTATTCTATTCTGGTGTCAATATTTTCAATCATAACTAAGGCACTAATATTTCAAACAATTTAACCTCTATTTCTAGTAACAATGTCAAACAAGCCAATTAACTGACAGAAAAAATAAGCTGGTAAATTTTTTATCTTAACTAGTTACTGGAGACAGCAAATAGCAATTATATAGTTTTGGTATAAAAAGAAATTGTATTTACCTGACTTTTTATTAAGTGGACATAACACATGCATTTCAGAAACAGCATTAACCTTGGCTGATGTTTGAACTCTGCTTTCATAACTGGAAAAAGTAGGTATATCGTTTTTGATATTAATGTTCTGCTCACGGTTTTCTGTTCCTAATTTTTTATTTTCATTTGTAGGATACTTTGCTTCCAAGTTTTTTTCAGGAATCTCATTTGCCATTATTTCACTGGTTTGGGAAAGATCTGCAGGGATTATTGATTCTTTATCTATTGCCTCTGTATAAGAATATTCATTTGAAATAGCTTTATTTAGTGCAATGTTGTTATTGCAGTTTTCACTAGTATTAAGATGAAGTGAACTGAAAACAGTACTAGAATTTCCATCTTCTGAATCTTTCAGATTTAGCGCTGTTTCTGTGACCAGTTCTCTATTTTCATTTGTTTGAGAATATATACTTTCAATCAAAATATCAGATTCATGTTCCTGCCCACTAACTTGTACAGGACACTCTTTCATTTCTCCAGAGCTCTTCATTCTGTTCAGTGAATCTATTTCAACCCCTGTCCTTCTGGACTTGGAAGATCTTCGAGACTTTCTAGAACGTGGACTGGAATAATTTTGAGTACTCTCCTGGTTAGGCTTTGTTTTGGGCAAAGTATTTTCTACAGATGTGAAAGCATCTGTTACGTTAAATTTGTTAAGGCACTTAACCTTTTCTGCATAGTCCAATGACAGTATACATGATTCAGAGAAATGCTGTCCGGCTTTAAAATGTGCATACTTTTCCAGTTCATTATCTTCTATGTTCTTAAAATCTGACTGATTTGTACCTTCACATTCTCGTTTCTGTTGTATATCACAATTTTGAGTGCTTGATGATTTTTCAGAGTTCTTCTCTTCAAATGTTGGTATTGGACTTGCTACAATATCATGCTTTCCTTGAATTTTACTATCTTCAGATTGTTCAACTTTAGTTAACTTTGCTCGACTCATTGCAGACCTCCTAGATCTTGAGCTAAATACATCTTCCAGCAAGGTCTCATTACCAGTATTTTCCTTTACATTGCCTGTGCTATCTTCATGTTTCATTAATTCATAAAGTTTGCTAAAAGGAGACAATTCATTTGCTTTTTCAGTGTTGTGCATTTTGTACTTAAATTCAGATGTGCTGTATTGTTTTTGAAGTCTTTTCTCGTTTCTTCTAGGAGAGCAAATTTCAAATTTCTTGCCTACAGAAATATGAAATAGGCAGTTTTTAAAATGTTTTCTTGAATAAAGTTAAAACTATTTTTGAAGCTTTATACAGATAAAGTATTAATCAGAAAGTAATTTTTGAGGAATTAAGCAGACATTTACAAATTCTTAGAAAAAAAGTGCTTCACAGCACACAGGAGTGTGTACAAAGCATCGCTTTTCAAAGGAGTCAATTTTTTCCCCCAGCCTCAAGCAACAGCTTTGTAAACTGCTTCCAACAATATCCACATGCTTGCGAATGCCCACTTTGAAACTTTTCTCAATGGCCTAGAAACCGTTTAGGAAGCAACTGCATGAACCTGCAAAAATATGACTACTTTAGTGATCATAAAAGATGTGCTTTGGACAGATCTGCATACATTACAATTTATCTCCTTCAAAAGACTTGCACAATTCTATTAAGTTCAACAAATCAAAACTTATAGAAGCCAACTTTTATTTATAATTGCCTAACAATATAGTATAAATATATGCAAGATTATTTGTAATTTTCCAAATCACTTTCACTTACCTTAAACATGGTTGTAATCAGCTAATTTTAAGGAATAGATGTGTTCATAAACTATTTTATGAAAGTTACTGAATGGACAAGAAAATATATGAGTCACTCTCTAAAATGTAATCAGCTGTGAAATATTATTTCTAATATAATTTTAAGACTAGCCTGTGTCTCAACTCTTAATTATCATGGTTTAGAGTATACTCAGAAACCGGGTCACTAACAGGCTCAGAAAACAATTCATCAATTAAACCAAATCCATTCATGTATTTTAACAGCAAATTCCTAGTGGCTGCTTTCATTTGTTTTACCACTCACTAGTAAACACATCCTTTTTATTAATAAAAAGTCATTAATACAATGAAGCATTTATAGAAAAAGAACAAAAAAAATTACCAACCAGTAATTGGAGAACTTTTGTAATCTGAGTTTTGTGGGTGCAGCAAATCCATCTGTTGCATATGCTGAACATGAAGAATCTGTAAAATTAAACACAATGCAATAGAACAAGGAATTTAATACTTCTTTTAAGCTTGCCATTTTTCTTGTAAAATAAGTTTCCACTGGTGATTTCTTAGAATAAATGATTGAAAGATAATGCAGTATTACATTCACTTTTTATCTGAAGCCAAGAGTACTGTGTGTCAGGACTAATTCAACACTAGAATTTTGAATTGAATTTCAGAATTCAATATGGATATCCATTGGGTAAACTATTACTATGCTTTCCAAAACTCATGAGCTTTCCAAAAACTAATGGACCCCTTCTTCAAAAGTTCTATGTATAACAACTAATTATTTACAGTGAAAGAAACATATTTACAATAGTTCTCTGAACATTAAGTGCTGTGCAGATACATCATGAAGAATCTAAGGCTGCAATACAGTAATACCACTGATAAAAATTCCAGTTAAGATTAGATTCAGTACATACTTTATGAAAATGCCACTGTCAAGATCTCAATGACACATTTCTTGTCTCGCCTTTCAATATTCCACTTATATAAAATCTGTTTAACAGACCTCAACATAAAACATTACGTAACCTATTTAACAAATTATGTAACTGACATAATTTGATTAAAATAATGTAAATCAAGACTTAACAGTCTTCTTCCTCTTCTTAAACGACATTAAACTTTCAATGGATTCATTTTTATACCTATTTTTAAGTTCATCTTAAGATCTTACAGGTTTTCTACTTTCAATTGGATAACCTAACCCATCTCATGATAGAGAAACTATTAATAATCTTTCATAGATAAAATGTCAACTTACAGCACTAACTCGCTTTCTTAAATGTCTTAATTTTCTAAAGCTCAACACCAATACCAAATTTTGTGTTTCCTCTGAATTATAGTTAAATGTGTGGAATACAATGACTAAAAGTGAAATGTAACTGATAATGACCAATTACTAAATCAAGCCAAAGAGCAACATTCGATTTATAAATTTCTATATTTTATTATTGTCCCTTTCCCCAAACTAAGGAAAATATAATGATTTTTACTTTACCTGTAATGTTTCCTTCTCTTGAGATCTAGAAAGTCTCTTCTGAGGAAGTGATGAAGGTGGATATTCAAATCTATTCAAGTACAAAGATTGCTTAAATTAAAATCAACCCAACTTTAAGTTATTAAGACTTTAAGAAGTTATTAAGTCCACTTGATTCAAAATTATTAGTATTTTCATCTCCAACTCTAGTAAAGTACAGTTTTAGACTAATAGTTTAGTTACTCTTTACATAATCTGTTGTTTGGGGAGTTTTCCTATCAATCAAATTATTTTAAAATTTCCTTGATCTTCAGCTTCTAAAAAGCACTGGCTATTTCTGGCACACCAATATTTGCTTATATTATTGTTACATACCTGAAAGAACGATCAATAATTGTCAGTATATCTCCATGTTTTAAGTGTGTGGGATCTTGAAAGAGATTCCCATTTAGCTGTGTTGGATTCGCAGAACTCAAGTTAAACAGCACTGCCTAAAAATACATAGGAATAAAATATGTATATCCAATGAATAAAGCACAAGTACCAGAAATATTAGGATTGAGTAAGTACCAAAAGTAATAATACTTACCTCTTTATTTTCATTGACTTCAATTTTACAATGTTCTTTAGAAACTTGAGGAAGCTGGATTCGAATATCACATTCTTTTTTCCTTTAAAATATAAAATAATTACAAGATTATTAGTTCAAATTATATAACTACATGTTCTTATATTGACATCTCTTAAAATATATTGTGATCTCTAAATCTCTAATTCATTTCCACCTAGTATAAGGCAATGCAGCTGTTGCTGAAGATGCAGAGACAACCTGATTTTTAGATTGAATTTTAAGAACTTCTAAAATAAATGGTTAGGTTTTTGATTAGACAAATGTCTTGCATAAATAATATGCACTAAAGCAGATCAAATCCATTATGTAACATACACTGCACAACTAAAGAAATTATATAGAAGACAAATGAAGGAGTCCAGGAAAGTAAGTTATGACACTACCTAAAACTTCTGTTACAAAAAGGACAGCCCTACATCAAATTACATAATGAAAATCCTACACAAATAAACCCCTTATCAATTTAAAGTCTTACCGTCCAAACAAACAAGAGTTTGCAGTGAGCGGAAAATGAGTTCCATCGGTTCCATTTCTCTTAATAACAACAATTTCCCCCAAAAATGGCATTTTCAATTTGTATATCTAAGGAAAAAATAAAATAAAATTATTGCAGATTTCAACACATCTTGGTATGTGTAAAATATATGGTTGTGGATATTGTTTGCTACCACAACAGGTCACAGATCCTTTTCTATTTTTTTTAATAGAAAAAAATTACATTATGACTACAGGAAAAATGTGTTTTAACTTTATAATGGACTTCTGGCTGTCATAAAGCATTGTATCACATCCCCTGGTCATGTGATCTGGGTGCTGGGCAACTTATTTGCACTTATGAACAGTTGCCAAGCATCCTGAGAGCATGTGGTCACCATCTACAATCTTCTGATGGCTTCCCCAGAAAGTCAATGAAGACTTACTTTAACAGTAATTTGTTCATAATTGTTGACTATTTAGGTGAGTAGTACAAGCAAATTTTTAAAAATCCAGAAAATTAAATTGTGAGAAAAATCAAGAGGGAAAAAGAAAAATTACAATAATCCATTAATGCAATGTAAAAGGATTAATGCAGTCTACAAAACTTTTCTTCTTTGGAACCCGGAACTAATTTATTCATTTTATCTTACATCTTGAATTAGATGTAGATTATATTAGATTACATGGATTAGAATTACCGTTAGCAATCTCAGTTGCTTTAAATATTAGATGGGTATCCCTATGCCAGATAATCCTCTAAATGTTTTCTGGAATGAGAATGCAACCTAGGACATAGTGGTAGGTAGATTATATGCTGCTTCCCAATGAACTATTTCAACAGACTTTACTGGGCTTGGACCTTGAGAGGCTGAACTACTGACTACGTGAACTTGGATTTCATTCCTCCTGGAGCTGGGAGAATACCTTGTGACATCAGAAAAAGAGCAGGGGAATTGAGAAGCAGGCCAATGTGCAGTGTGAGTAGCAAACTCGTGTGTCTGATCTTAAGCCTGACATTACCTGCTTAATTAGATGCTAGAGAAGCTTCCTGCATGAACTGTAAGTTTACATTTCTTTACCTACAGCTGTACCTGCAAAGGAAAAAAACAGATTAACTCATAAACTGAAGCCTCCTGTAACTCCTTAATAAAAAGGAAAAAGCAATAAACCTATTTATTGAAAAACACTAATATTTTTCTTACATCTAAAATGGATCTGTCTCTCAATTTGTACTCAGGGCCGGATTTAGATGAAAAGAGGCCCTAGGCTATTCCACTTATGAGGCCCTTTCACCTCCCATTTTTAAGTTTTTGTTTGTTTATTAGTCATATGCGTAGAATTTCTCCTTATTTTTGGTTCAGTGTTTTAGTGTTCACTGTTTTTAGAATAGTGTAATTTTAATTTTGCTAACAATTTGAATGTAGGCCCCTCTTGATCTTGAGGCCCTAGGCTGAAGCCTAGTTAGCCTATAGGAAAATCCGGCCCTATTTGTACTTAACTCTTCCCTTCAACTAGGTTCACATAGTACAGGCAGAAGACCTACTGTTTTGTTGTATGTGTTAGATTAAAATAACAAGCCTATCACAGTACCTAAAATATTCCCAGAATGGTTTTATTTTATATGGAAGCTGGTATAAAACCAGTATTGTTCAATGACAGGGTACAAATCTCCTGCAATATGGGCAAATTACCCAAGTTTGCATAACTGACACCAGCTAGTTTCAGCTTCGATTTGAAAAGACCAGTAGCCAAATTCAAGGATAAAGCCATTCAGACCTACTTATAGAATTCTTAAGCTACAGTATTGTGCCGATATCTGCTGGAAAATCTGGCATTACCAATAATCGCATACCACATCATGGACATTGTCCTACATCAAAAACCCTCCTAACAGAGTTCTCACAGAAGTACACCATCACAGAGTGTACTGCCATTTATCTTATAAGGCATAAAACCAATTCGTTCATTTGTTGTTCCTCTTCTACTTTCGTCTGAAGCCACGATTTAAACTATCCTTTTTAGTTACCAAAAATAAATCCTTTTAAGAGTCTTAAGATCCGTAGGCGTCCTGTCAAGGGCCACGTGCGAGCTAAGCTCCGCGAAACAAACCAAGGAACCAACTAGCCCCCGCTTTCTTTAAATATCCTGCACCCGTCAGTCTATTTCCACCACCCTCCAGCCTCAGCACCACCGCGGACAACAGCCTCCCTCGCACAGGCGCCGTTCTCACCCGGACAAGAGCCCCTCACCTGCCCCGCGCGTTCCCCGTCAACCCCCTCTCGCCTCAGAGGCAGCACCACCGCGCGCGCGCGCCAACTGTCCCCTTCCGCTCATTCAAACCGGCCAACTCCTCCCCCGCCCTCTGAGGTCGCTGCAGCCTCACGTGTATCCTTCCGCCGACACTCACGACTGCGCCGGGCGGCCGACAGTTAATTCTCCCTTCCTCTGTGAGGGGACGCATTACCTGAAACCTCGCGCGCTCGTTTACAGATCCAAAGCTTGGTCAGCCCTGGAGCTTAAGCGCAAGCATCGCACTTCTATCACCACCTGTGAATTTGGGTTTTTCAAAAGCGGTTGGCGGACTCTGATTGGTCACTGTAAAGTGACGTAAGCGCACAAGTAATCCAATGAGGGAGTTGGGACGGACTTCCATTTCTAAACATACCGTACAAGATAGAAGACGGGTGGTATACGGCATGGGCAGATGCTATTGTTTTAGAGGGTTACGCCCATGAAATTTAAATTTATCCAATAGTAACTCCTGTTGTATTATGGCAGCCTTACTTGCTCTCGGAGTTATATGATATTGCAAAGTGCCTTGTGTTATTAAGGCCAAAATGTCATTCGGAATATTGGCGACATTAAGGAAATAAACTATCTTTCCCTTATTGGACACAACCATCCATTTTTGTTGTCTCAAGAGGGCTTCTTCGACATGGTAGTGAAAGCCAATTAATACAGAATAGGATTAACATGATTTATTTGAGCAAATAAAGCATACAAAAAATGTTCCAGAGCATGCACTATCATTAAGTCTTGGATGTTTTACATCCTATTGTAAAAGTTACAGCATAGTAATAGGAATCTGGAACTAACTTTTCCTTGAGCTTCTCTCTATCCTACAGAAATTGTCTTGTTGCTTTAGCAGTTTCCTCTAGCAGTCCTTATAGTCATCTCCATGTATATTAGCTAAGGTATCTTTGTAACTAAGCCTCTTCTCTGTCCATTTAACTTATCAAAAGCAAACATCAGTTCTCAGCTGGATTCATCCTTTCATACATGATTAAGGCCTCTCATTGGGTGGAAGAATGTTGGATCCAACCAGTAATCAATGCCTTTTTGACTGAGGATTTGGGAGTGACTATGATTTGGGCAGTCTCCTTGGCTTATAGAACCTACTTCAAGAGCAATAGTGGTTATGGCTAAAATCTTTCACACAGATCTTATACATTAATTGCAACCATTATTTGATCGAGCAGCCCCACTCACAATTGTACACGTACTAGTTTACCTCATGTTTATTATATTACCATAACGCACTTTACATGGGTCTGCCCTTGAAAAGCTACAGCTGGTCCAAAATGTGGCAACCTTGACAGTGACCACTGGCTTTGCCCTTGTTTTCTGGATGCAATTCAAGGTAGTTATCACCATTTAAAGCCTTTCAGATTATCTGACATATTGCCTTCTCTTGTATTCATCTACCTGTCCAACTAAATCAAATATAGTCAGCTACTTTGAGGTCCCAGTCCTATAGGATTATCACTTATAATTAATATAATTATATTATTATAATAGAAGGGAAACTTACCAAATTTGCAGATGATACTAAGCTGTCAAGAATAGCTAACACCCTAGAAGATAGGCTCAAGATCCAGATGGATTTTGACAGATGTGAACACTGGACCCTATCTAACAAATGAAATTCAATGTAGAGAAAAGTGAAGTCCTACACTTAGGTAAGAAAAACCAAAAGCACACATATAAACTGGGTGAAACCAGGCTTAATAGCAGTGACTATGAGAGGAATCTTGGAGTCTTAGTGGACAACCAGCTAAATATGAGCCAGCAGTGTGTAGCAGCAGCCAAAAAAGCCAATCCTAAACTGCATCAACCGAGGGATACAATCAAGATCAAGTGAAGTACTAATACCACTCTATAAAGCCCTAGTAAGACCACACCTAGACTACTGCATCCAGTTTTGATCACCATACTATAAAAAAGATGTTGAGACTCTAGAAAAAGTGCAGAGGAGAACAACCAAGATGATTAGGGGACAGGAGACTAAAACATATGAAGAACAGTTACAGGAACTGGGCATGACTAGTCTAGTGAAGAGAAGGATCAGGGAGACATGATAGCCGTCTTCCAATATTTGAGGGGCTGTCACAGAGAGGAGGGGGTCAAGCTGTTTTCCAAAGCATCTGAAGGCCAGACAAGGAATAATGGATGGAAACTGACCAAGGAAAGATTCAACCTAGAAATGAGGAGGAACTTTCTGACAGTGAGAACAATCAACCAATGGAACAGCTTGCCTTCAGAAGTTGTGGGAGCTTCATCACTTGAGACTTTCAAAAGATTGAACTGCCACTTGTCAGAAATGGTGTAGGGTCTCCTCCTTGAGCGGGGGTTGGACTAAATGACCTATAAGGTCCGTTCCAAGTCTGTTAATCTGTGTATACCTAATAAAGCTTTGGAAGCTGGTATTTTCAGTAATCTCATGACTCCAGGTATTCCCTCCTAGCAGAGATTCACTCAGCCTTGTTCCTTTTCAGCTTTAGGAAAACTTTTTGAGTATTCAAAACTGAGTGATATACAAACTGATTGAATAAATAAATAGAACATTGTGAAACACATGCTCTTATTGTTGCTAAATACTGGCGTAACAATTGTGAATTTTTTGACTTTTAAGTCATTTGAAAAGCAGAGTGTCGTTAGTTGTTGGGAGCATTTGATTTCAGTGTTATCATTAATCTATCTTTACACTCTGCATTACTTACTTTCGCATTCTTTTGCTCATGAAGACTTCTTCAAGCACATTCAAAAATGCAAAAAATATTCTATAATAGCTAACCTTAGGTGACTTTATACTCTGCATATTCTTGGTTCCTACTGATGTGGATGCCCTTCAAATATCATTTGAAGTATCATCTTCAAATGTTATCCAAATTCCTTGCAATCTACTGAGCAAAGAATGAATAGAAGGAACATGCAGATCTAAAGTTAGTAATCCATTATCAATATTGCTGTCTCCCTCTCCCACAACCATTCCCCAGTCTATGTTTTTAGTTTTCCACAGGGTTATATCAAGGCATAAACAACAAATTTATTTCAAAACATGTTTATATTATGTATTATGTATTTATGAAATGACTAGAATTTAGCATTTTATGCCAGAAAATATTCCTACTGTGAAAGAAATTGCAAGAGTTGCATCATGTATGAAAAATTAAAACACAGAAAAATTTTACCCTCATATTTGTGTGTGTAGTCCACTGGAACAAAACCTCAATGTCATAAATATTCTAAGCAAATAAACACTAGAAACATTTTATTTTTCCATCATAGCAAATAATGTGAACTTAAAACAAGCCTCCCTGCTATGACTTTACCAGTAGATCAGATACTACTATTGAATACACTTCCATTCTAATAAAACTTTTGTTTTAATTTGATTTTTAAAAATAGGCAACTTGGAAGAAAGTTTAAAATGTTCAACACAACAGCCACACACAGCCCAGCAAAAAGCAATTTAAATTACACTGACAGAGCTTAAGAATAGTTGGAAGAATTCCTTCTCTCTTGCAATACAGTCCTGTTTCTTGTATTATAGCACTGACATCCATGCAAGCTTTCAAATGTAAAAAAAATCAATTCAGATTCAATTCGGCATAACTGTCTTGAATTGAGGATAAAGTAGTATATGCAATTTGTTAACAAATGTGTCAGGGTTCCAAGCCATTTTTTTGTTGGATCTTCTGGCCTGCCAAAATGTACAAAAGCAAGCATGTAGCTTTATTTTCAGAACAAAACCTCTATCAACCTCATTAGCAATATTAAAAATGCATAAACAGCACTTTTCATTTTCCATATTTAGACCATGGGGAGGAAGGGGGAACCATGAAAATGTACTTTGAAGGAGACAACATCACATTTACCCATAAACTGAAGGTTGCTCTAAATTCTCCATAGCAAGAAATATAAAAAGATGTCTTGTTTACTCACAAGCCAAATGCAACACCTGAAACATCCTTAGTCGTTTTATTTTATGCGGAGTTGATATAAAACCGGCATTAGGACCGGGTAAAACTTTCTACAATATAGGCAAATTAAACTAAGCTTAGAATATGAAATCAGGCAGTTTCAGCTTGGAAATGCTAATTGGAAATTAGGTTTTTATGATTTAATCGAACCCTAGCCAGGATAAAGCCGTTTAAAGCTACATCTGGCATTCTGTAAGCTATGGTGCCGATTTCTGCTGGAGAATTTCATAATAATCGTATACCAGATCACAGAAACTGTCCTACATCAAAACCTCGTCTCCTCCTAACGCAGCGCTCACCGAACAGAATGATTCAAAGAACAGTAAGAATAACCGCCATTAATCTCAAAAGGCACAAAACCAGTTCGTTCATTTGTTGTTCCTCTTCTGCTTTCGTCTCAAGCCACGATTTAAATTATCTTTTTTTAGATCGTACGTTAGCAAAATAAATAAATCTTTTTCTTAGATACAGTCTTAAGATCTGCAGATGCCCCGTCCATGGGCCATGGAACTGGGCATCTGCAAATGTTGGACTGTACCCAAGAAAAAGATTTACTTTTGCTAACGTACAAGCTAAAAAAAAACAATTTAAATCGCCACGTGCGAGCTAAGCTCCGCGAAACAAACCAAGGAACCAACTATCTCCCCCCCCCTTTCTTTAAATATCCTGCACCCGTCAGTCTATTTCCACCACCCTCCAGCCTCAGCACCACCGCGGACAACAGCCTCCCTCGCACAGGCGCCGTACTCACCCGGACAAGAGCCCCTCACCTGCCCCGCGCGTTCCCCGTCAACGGCACACCCGGACCCCCTCTCGCCTCAGAAGCAGCACCACCGTGCGCGCGCGCCAACTGTCCCTTTTCGCTCATTCAAACCGGCCAACTCCTCCCCCGCCCTCTGAGATCGCTGCAGCCTCACGTGTATCCTTCCGCCGACGCTCAAGACTGCGCCGGGCGGCCGACAGTTAATTCTCCCTTCCTCTTTGTGAGGGGCCGGCCGCAATACCTGAATCCTCGCGCGCTCGTTTGCAGATCCAGAGCTTGGTCAGCCCTGGAGCTTAAGCGCAAGCATCGCGCTTCTATCACCACCTGTGAATTTGTTTTTTTCAAAAGCGGTCGGCAGACTCTGATTGGTCACTGTATAGTGATGTCAGCGCACAAGTAATCCAATAGGGAGGGAGTCCGGACGGACTTCAATTTTTAAACATACCGTAGGATAGACTTGAGTGGGGTTTTTTTCCCCCTTACCTGCGTGGTGTTACACTTTTACTATTTTGAACGAGAAACTCCATATTGTGGCAATCTATTCTTTTTTTTTGTTAAGAATGCTCCACAAAAATTCCCTGAAGCAATTAGTAAAGAGAGATATTATCCGGATTGCATAATACTGAGTATTGGCGCCCCCACGTTTACATTTTAGATAGTGAAAACATAAGTAGTTTTTGAGCACCAATTGTATTTTTTAAAAAATGCCAGTGCTACTGTAAGTTTTAGTGTAGCTGAGTTTCAAAATATCCTCTCATAGGTATTCCTATTAATACATTTAAAGGAGCCCTTTTGGTCTTTTCCAGTCCCATGGTAACGAGATAACATTTTCCTAGAATGGGTATCCTATGGTGAAATCACAAACTAAATACCATGGGAGGTGGTATTTACAGCAAAGGAGGAAATGGATTTCTTCAAAGTCTAATTTTATAGTCTCTAGATCAGTGATGGCTAACCTTTTCTGGACCGAGTGCCCAAAGCGCAGCCAAACCCCCCAAATGCAATGCACATGCACCCCTGTGCATGTGACCCCCTGCTTGCCTCCGCACATGCGCACACGCCCCCTCATGTGCCCCATTCCCCCTACTCATGTGCTCGTGGTTACCTGCACACACCCTGCCCCCCCTCCCCCGTGCATGCATGGCAGTGACCCAAAGACCTGCTGCTCAGCGGGAGGCCTGCATGCATGCAGAGCTGAACTGGGACAATGGCTCGTGTGCCCACAGAGAGGGCGCTGTGTCACCTCTGGCACGCATGCCATAGGTTCGTCATCACAACTCTAGATTATCGCTTTTATAGCACAATTGTTACTCTTCCCTCCATGTTTTTAAATAGTCTTCCCCTTTCTCAGCACTGATTTCAGTTGGTAGTAGTTGGGGAGAATAGATGCTGCCTTTGGCCCATCTATGTGGGGAACTGCAGGATTTGGTACTCTCTTATCTTCTATTTAATGTCTGCATGAGGCCTCTGGGTGAGCTTCTTTGCCAAGGGGTGAAGTCCACATTATGCAATTTTCTTCCCTGGAAGAGAGGTTACTTCCAGCCCTTTCAACATTCAGAAGTCTCTTAAAACCCTACTATGCTGTCAGGTCTGGAATTCCAAGAAATCTTGCAATGGTTCGCTGACTGCCGTTAAAGTCATTTCTTTCTTTTGTGCTTTTGTTATAGTATTTGTAGTTTTTATTTTTGTTTTTAACACATTTTCCCCCTTTTAGTATAGTACCCAGTCATTCTGTATTTTTGTGAGTTGGACAGCTATAAAATTATGATAAATCAAATGTGTACTGTTTTAACATCTTACATATGAACACATGGGAAACTTTTGTTTTGGATTTACATATATGAATTTCTTACATGAAAATTGTACTACTTTTCTTTCAGACTTGGAGATAAAAACTTACTCAGACGTGTTAATAAAACTGTATGACCAAAAATGATCAAGCTTAATGCTTCCAATTAACAGCTCTAATTGCCATTTTAACCAGGAGCTCCCACTAAGACGACTTCAAAATTCCTATCTATTAGCTATAACTGTTTGCTTCCTCACTTATTAACTGTTGTTTTAGGATTTTCTTGCCCTTTTCTCACTTCCTTTTTACAGGTATTGTATTCTCAGTCTTTTAATTGTGTTTGGACTTGGACAATAAATAAATTCAATTGATTTTCTAATATATTTTTGAAGGAAGAGTAAATATAGTATTCAAAGGCAAAGAGGTACCTGTCAGATTTTACCTCTGTGTGTCATTCATAACAGAAGATGTTATGGGACGGAATCACTTTGGTTATACAAAGCAAGTTTGAATTATGCATTCAAATAGTATGCAAAATGAAACACTCAAAGTTTTTCTACATCTATGGGATAAGTTAATTGTAGTGTTATCACATCAAAACAAAAATATTTATATGCATTCTTACAAACTGATTTCTTTGGCCTAGAGAGTAGTGAATTGACTTCCAAATATTGTCAAAATTGTTTACCATATATTTTTTAAAAAAGAATAGAATTCAATATGAGTGGCATTCTTTTTAATGAGGATAGCTAGGCAGTATGGTATAGTTCAAATATTGGACTAGAGATTGAACTTCCTGATTGAACCTTGATTTCATGAATGACAGGCAGGATTAAATCTAGTATCAAAGATATGAATATTAATTATAAATATATTAATGTAAACAATAGTTCCTTCTTCTGAGACTCCAATAATTACATTTTTATGCAAGTCTGCTGGCACGCCTTCTCTATTTCATATTTACATTTTTGTACTTATAAGAATGAAGAAGTCTAATCACGAGAGAAAATATTTGCATACATTTATGAATGGGTTCTATATAAAGATTGCATTGAGATTTAAAGTTCTTCCAAGTAATATCTTTAAAAAGGAGATGGCATTGTAGCAAATATCAGAAAGTTTATATACAGTAATAATCTCTCACAGCGCTATATATTAGCATATCAAATAAAATTTTAAAAATCAGGTATGTATTCTGTTCTCTATCTGGAGTCTTATGCTTGTGATAGAAATCAAAAAGCTTTTGATTTGCTTCCCCCCCCTTCTTTTAACAGCCTTCTGATCTGAGGTCAGAGAAGCCCATCTCTCACAAAATGCAATGTTTCCTTAAAGGCAATAAATCACTGACAGGCAGGAATCTGGTGCTGGAGCCAATCAATATTTAAAAACCTTTGAAAGTTAATACTTCTGCCTGGCCAGGAAGATCCTTCCTAATGAAGGAGATAAGAGACAAAATATTTTCTAAGTTTCTCTGGCCATAAAAGTATCCCGTGTTTCCTTTTTCTCTGTGGCCAGAAAACTCACTCTTGTGATCTCATGTCTTACACAAAGGGCTCAAAATGATATAAAAACCTTACTGATGTGCCAATCTGTGGTCTGCTGCCTCCAAAAACAAACCTTATATTGTTTTTTGAATAATAATAAAGCATCCTCCTTTCCAAAAGCAGCCAGCCTTTGCATCGTTTGTTTCTTAGCTCACAAGGAACCCAGAAATTCTCCTAACAATTGAATGTGGGTTATTTTCTCTTTTCTCTTGTGACCTCTGGGATATTGCATTCTTGTGCATTTCTGGAAGTAAGTTTTCATTTGAGCTGCAAACATTTGTTTTCGGTAGGCTTCCTCAGTTAGACAAAGGTAGTAGGATTCCAAACCAAGTTTATCCGACATTTCTTTTGCTGTTGGTAATGGGCTCTCTGCTTCTATACTGCCTCAATTTCTCCTGTTGCTTAACTTCAATTCACACTTGGGGAACATTTGCCGTCTTCATTTGATATCACTTCCTGCTATTTATTGTGTATGCGAGAGAGTGAGTGTGAGAAAAAATCCTAATACAATGTTTCTCAACCTCACTTTTAAAATGGATTTCAACTCCACAAACTGTTCACAAATTCCACAAGATCACACTTCTTAAAGGTGTTGAAGTTAAGAAACACTGATCTAAATCATAAGTCATTTTCAAGGGTGAATGCTTCAGTAGGCTCAAAGAAGCAGTTTTCCTTCTAATCTCCCTGATCTTCACATGAATGATGCAGTAGGGATCAGAGTTAATGCATACTCAGTGTTCAAACTAATTCTCCCAAATGGGAAAAAAATAATTTTACAACACAAGCATGTTGTAAAGCTCTCTGCCTATCTCCTCAGAAGTAAATGCCATTGATTTTTAAGAAACATTCTCCCAACAGAAGTGTAAGAAAATTATATACTTAAGTGCTTGAAAATTCCCAGACTGAGATTTTTTGTAGTAATTAGAGTTTTCAAATATATACTCACTTAAAGAATCCAATTAACTTTAATATATCATATCCTACTGGAGAAGTTACTGCTGACATATTTGTTTTGAAAATAAATTATAACTCATTTGTGGGCAAAGTAAGTAACATTTAAAATTAACAAACCCAATCATTTCTATCATATAAGATTTCATTCATTGAATACTTAAAGTTTGGATAATTCCATCATTCTGTTCTGTAGGTGTAAACCATAATGGAGTGATGTACCTTTTTGAACTATGTCATAGTTAACAATCATTTAATTAAGACTGCTCTTGGGGGGGCAATGTCAGTTTTCTTGGCAATATTTCAGAAGTGTTTTGTCATTGCTTGTAGAGGACTGAGAGTGATTGGCCCAAGGCGTCTAAGGTGAGACTAGACTCATAGTATGATGCCTTAACCACTATATCAAACTGGCTGTCAGGGTTTCAAACTAAGATTCATAACATTACTTCTCAGAAAAAAATCTTATACACATACCTTATAATTTCCTCCCAACGAAGTGGATCAGCTGCTTGGGAAGCCACATTTGACCAGAGGTCCTCACTCCTTGCCCAATGTGGCTTGTTAATTCTAGTTTGGAAGTTATTATAAGTATCATAATATTACAATTTTTTTGAAGATTTTTGTTTAAAGGAAGCAATGATTGAAACTCTTCTAAAATTTGGAGAGTTTCAGATCTCTTAGGCAAGCCATTGTAATTTACCATAATTAGATAAAACAATCAAAAGTACGGGAGCTTCACTGCAACAAGCAATCTGGAGAAAGCAGGAAACATTATAGCTTGAGTCATTTCAAACTGGTGTCTTTTGACATTATCAACTATGACACATCCTTCTGAATCTCTAGAGTGATTTACAAATAAGAGACTCCGCTTGCTTCCTTTTCTCTCAAACAGATTTGAGATGGTGTTAAGGATAGTTGTTTTTCAGAAAGAGAGCTATTACATAGTGACACTAGTAGTATATAGTAATGCAATGCTTTTTGAAATGAAAGCCTATGACCACACGACAGTATAAATTATAGTGCATTAAAATCCAAGCAGAGGTGTTTGCAAGGAGGATTACCGTTCAAAAAAGCTAGTAGAAAGCTTCCTGTTCTGAATAGGTTTATGCTGTCCCAGAAAAAGCAGATATACAGTTTGGGGAATGTTTCTGAATCTCCCAACCCAAGACAATGGCCAGAAGCACTTTTTTTTTTTTACAACTTTGGCTGATAAATTAACTATGTTTCTTCCTGGAAGAAAATGACCCTAAATTCTATGGTACAAGTGTTGGTAAACTCCAAGTTTGACTATAGTAATACAGTACATGGGGAAAGGTCTGATCCAGAAATCACAGTTAGTGCATAACCTAGGACCACGTTGTCTCTGGAAGAACAATGTATTGTGTTAAAAGCACTGCACTGGCTGCCTGTTTGCAGGTGAAATACTAAGTGCTTGATTGTAGTGTTACTGAAAATGCTGCAAGGAGGGGCGATCAAAAATGATTTGCAACAGGAATGGAGAGCCTTTGGCCCACAAACAGAGATAGGGCAAAGAGAATCAGGCCTATCCTTTGCTAAATAAAAGGGAATAAATCCCCGGTCTCTGTTTTGGTGAAATCAAGTAATGGGATAAAAAAAACAAAACAAAAACAAGCTGAAAACTTAAATGGCAGCTTTTTGTACACGTCTGTCACTAAATAAAATCAACTCAAAAATCAAGGAATTATTTATTTATTCAAGTTAGATTTCCCTCTTTCTGTTGATGCAACACCCAGGGCAGTTTACAGCAGTGCTTTAAAATGTGTAATGGTCAACCGTTTCAGGAAAAAAGACCATATGTAGAATTCTGCTGTGGATTTTAAATAAGTGGAACATTAGAGGAACATTAGGTGTGTGGTGTTTGTTGCAAAAAAAAAAAAAAAAAACACTGCCCAGAAAGATTACATTAGCATTTGCATAATCCACTGGGATAACTAAGAAAAATGATTACTTTTATTCAGATTTAGAATAAGTATGTGTGTTCTGAATGAATTATTCAACTACCATTTTACATTAAATATTATACCTAAAGTGCTTCATTTAACACTCTTTCTTTTGTCAAAATAGAGGTCTGTGTAAAATAACCAGAATTTGAACAGTTTGGCAAAGTAATTTAAATAAGGGGTTTTACATTCTTTATAAAATTGCAATATTTAGTTTAAATGAGCAAACAGGAGAGGAATTAAATTAAGAGATTTAAGGAAAGAAATACAGCCTGAAAATAAAATGAAGCCTTTGTTCTTGCATTGGAATTATTAGATTTGTGGTCTGCATATACAAATAATTCAGCAACATTCACTGGAATTATAAATACTGTACAGCGAGATCAAATTATAAATGTAATAAAAGAAAATATCACTATATTACATACGTAAAACGTCCTTGACATAAATTAAATAGGGTTTAGCATGTACATAAAAAAGGTTCAGTAGCAATACATTACAAATTACAATGCCTAAAGTAAACATTTCAAACTCCTGGAACAAAGATTCAAACTCTTTTTAAAACAGATTCATAAACATCCTTTTCAAAATGATCGATATGATAGGCATTCTTCTTTAGAGCCTTTATAATTCAAGTATTAAGTGTATTTGAAACCATTAACAAGAATCTTTTTTCACGTTAGTTTCTAATGGTTACTGTAGATATGAGCCTATATAAAGCATGTATACCACTGAACCAAGGCTGTCCTCTGAATTTTCTGGGCTGTGTGTCACAGATGGCAGTAGGCTTGTAGATAAATATAAAAGAACCATAGATACACGTAATTATTGTGAAACATTCTCATCAAGCACAAAAAATAGAAAAGCCCCATCCAGGTATTTCACTGCAGTTCAGAAGAGCTATGATGATATAATTGATATGCATGTATGATTTTCAACTTCCTCAAGCACTTTGCTGCTTCCAAATGCATTTGCGTTATGCAGTGATTTGAAATGCTGCGATAAGCAAGCCTATTTTATGTGCTTTGAGTACTTTCTGCAATGTTGGTCATAATCCAACTCACAAGCTGTAGATGTAGTTTTGGATAGGATGATAAATACACTTACAATATGATAAGCAGGCATACTGTAGCACTTGCTTACACTTCCATGGTCCTCACCAAATTTTTTACTTTACCTATACTTTGAAAAATACCTGCATATAGCTCTACCAATCCTTTCCCGGCATTACTCCAAATAAGACCTAGTGCATAATGGAGATACTCAAAAATTAATCTGCAACCTTTGCAAATTCAGGATAAAGTTATGAAGAGAGATTAAATGTCCATCAGTGCAAGAACTTAAAATCTCTCAGAGACTGCTAGGAATAGAGGCCAAAGCGCCAAAGCTATCCTTAAGACAAAAGTATTCAACAGAACCTTTTTCTTCTTTTTTGGAATGGGGGAGGGTGCCTTCCATTCATTCTTGATTCCCTGTAGTTTTCTTGGCAACATCTTTTGGAAGTGGTTTGCTACTGTGTTCTTCCTAGGTCTGAAAGTGACTGGCCCAAAGTTATGCAGTTGGCTTTTTGCCTAAGATGGGCCTAGAATTCACAGTCTCTAGCTAGGTGCCTTAGCCAATGCACCAGACTGATCCTCTTTCTTCTTCATAAACCATTTCTAGTGTGACTTGGAATAATACCCAATAGAGTTTCTTTCTTAAAGAGAAAACATGTGCTTAATGTGATTAATTGACTGGCTAAAGTGAACTCTGAGTTGGGCTGTCTCTAAGAGACTAGTTAGCAATAGCAATAGCATTTAGACTTATATACAGCTTCACAGTGCTTTACAGCCCTCTCTAAGCGGTTTTCAGAGTCAACATATTGCCCCCAAACAATCTGGGTCCTCATTTTACTGACCTCAGAAGGATGGAAGGCTGAGTCAACCTTGAGCCTGGTGAGATTTTAACTGCTAAATTGCAGGCAGCCAGCAGAAATAGCCTGCAGTACTGCATTCTAACATTGTGCCACTGCAGCTCTTTAGGTAGTTAGCTCATAACTACCTCTTACCAAGCACAGTCACCTTTATATAGGAAAATGGAAGAGGACAGGCAGGGCAAATACAGATTTAGGCTATCCAAGTCTCACAACAGTATCCAGACTAATTTAATCTTCAATTAATTTAGTAGCTGACGGGTACAAATCCCATGGCAATATTTATCTGAAGCACATCTGTAAGCAACCAAGTAGTAGCTCAAAACTGGGTCCCTTTGGCATCATGCCAACATGTTTACATACAGATGTGTGTTATGAGAGCTATTCAGCAGTTTTCTAAATAGCAGCTGTTAGTCAAGACTGCCCATCCCTCATCCCAGGCATATGTAGAATATGTCTAATTCCTGTGTTTTGCATTGAAAGGGAATATAAAAAGCAATTTATAATCTTTTATTTTGGTTAGCTAATTGCTTAGTTAATAATTTTCTCCTTAATGAACTTCTGATATATTGTTGATGAATGCAGGATTTTTCTAGAAACATAGTTTGAATGAAATGGCTTTAATATTTCTAGTTTTTCACGTGTTCCAAGTTAAACCGGAACTTAAAACTTTGGTAATCAGTGTCTATTACTGCATAAGACAAAGTCAATCACATAGTGACTGTTATGCAGATCAGAATATATAATTTCTAATCTTTATTTGGCATTTATTAATGATGTTTCATTCAGTGTAAAACAAAGCATGAAAAATATTGTATGCTATATAAAGTATAATAAGTAGCCTGATCTGATTAAAAATTTCTGAACCCCAAATTAAATTCTCTAATGCTTCAATCTTCAACCCTGTAACCTTTCTATTACTGGTAGTCCTGGACTTACAACAATTTGTTTAGTCACAGTTCAAAGTTACAATGGCACTGAAAAAAGTGACTTATGACCATTTTTCATATTTACAACTGTTGCAGCATCCCCGTGGTCATGTGATCAAAATTTAGACACTTGGCAACTGGTTCATATTTATGATGATTACAGTCTCTTGCAGTCATGTGACAAGCAACCTTCTGACAAGCATAGTCAATGGGGAAGACAGATTCATTTAATAACCTTACTACTAACTTAACAACTGCAGTGATTCACTTAACAACTCTGGCAAGAATGGTCGTAAATGAGCCAAAACTCATTTAACAAATGTCTCACTTAACAACAGAAATGTTGGGCTCAATTGTGGTTGTAAGTCTAGGACTACCTGTATTGTTAGATTCAGAATTAAATTTTTTATACACAGAACAAATATTAGCATCAAATGGAATTACACAGAACCAAATATACTGTATAGTATATTTGGGTTTTTTTCTCCTAGAATCCAACATAATTATTTAAAATCAGCTATTGTAGAAGAAATGTTATGTTAGGAGAAGATTATTTTGATTTATATTTTGAATTACTAGTTATATTGCACCAATTCCAAGTATTCAGGTTTCTGAATTTCTCATAGCTTAACTGTTTGCTTGCAGATGTTTTGTTACCTGATTAGATAACATCTTCAGTTCTAGAATAAGTGGTTTGCTCTCTACTTATATACAGTAGTTTTCCTGCCATTCAAAAGAGTCAATAAAAAAGAAACAAAAAGACCAGAACAGTTCAGTAGCAATCAGCAAGGAAAACACCAGGATTAAAACCAGATAAACAATCAAGCAATAAAAAAAAATACCCTAATCAAGGAACTACCAATTCAGTCAGCAAACAGCCTAATCAAAGAACTACAAGAAAAGAAAAGAAAAATCCTACCAACACTGATTGGGTAAGCTACTGTAAACAGTATAACAGGGAAACTCCACTCCCTTCTAGCACTGAAGATGTTATCTACGTGGTCAAAGAATGAAACATCATCAAGCACACAACTAAATTCAGACAGCATCAAGGACTTTACAGTTCAATCCTAAACTACAGTCTGCTCAGTTGAGATCAGTCCTTTTCATTCATGGACCTTATGTGCATTTTTGACAGGTTTTGTTTCTCTATTATTTTATAGAATAACAGTTCTGTTTTGTTTTGTTTTTAACATTGAGGCATATGTCTACAACAAGCAGGATTTTTCTTGGTTTTTGATGGGTAATTTAAATACAATGTGTAATGCTATCCCTTAAGTGATTCACATAGGTGCAGTTACTTTACAGAACTTTCCAAATGTAGTTTCCTCCAAATGTGTTGGAGTCCCATAATTTTTCCAACAATGATACAATCATTAATCTTTGAGTAGGAGATAAAGTACTATACATCTGGGTGTGCCAGTTTATATAGTAAGCAGCAAGAACTCACTGGTATGGTACCGATAAAGAAGAATATTGTAGCTCAGGTTGGAATGAGGGGTCTTTGGTGCTCTCTGAGCATGGTTGTTTTCTTGCAGATGTTTCATTACTTAAATTAGGTATCATCTGCACTAGTAAGAGTAAGGCTCCCTTACTAGCGCTGATGTTGTTACCTAGTTTGGGTAATGAAGCGTCTGCCCAAAAACAACCAAGCTCAGAGACCACCAGACACCCCTCACTGTTATGGGCATGGATGAATAAACATCAGCCAGTTGTAGTACCCTGGATTTATCTAGGGATATGGATTAAACTAGTGATTGTTTTATATAAAGTGCAAAGTTGCTACTGTATTTGGATAGATCCTTAGGAAGGAACTGAGGAATCAAGACAGATGAAAGACATGTATTTTGTTCAACATTTCAAGATGCTTAACATAATTTCTGATGTTAATCTCAGGTCCGCATCCCATCCACAATCTATATAAAATGACCCTTTTATAGAAAAACAGCTGGGACAAAAAATTGCCAGGGTTAATTTCTACTTAACTCATGTAGAAAATGTTTGATATTTCTAAGGTTGCTAGCAGCATTTTCCAAAGCAGTTTATGGAAATTGTTCAACTTTTGGACTCAATGGATTTTTGTCCATATCAAATTGAAAAAATTATTTTTCTAAAGTTTTTAAAAATTCTATCAGAATTTTCTAGTATAGAAAGTTTACTCAATATTTCTTAACATAACATTTTTTTGAGGTTAGAATTGTTAATATCAGTCACTTCATAAAATGATTCCCTATGTGCATACAACTGTATGTACATAGGATTTTTTCCCCAGAAGATGTAAACAGTTGTCCTTAAAAACAATATCTAAATTGCTAACATAAAATAGTTTAGCAATTAAAAGTAATTGGCCTGATATGGAAATTGTGTTATCTTCTGGGTTAATAAGTATTAATTTTTCTTCTCCTTTCAGAAACAATTTAAATGTATGTAGAATTAAAAAGAACAAGATCTAAAGTAGAAAGACCATTTTGCAGTCTACATAATTTTAATAAGGCATTTATAATTCATAAAACAACCAGGCAAGCCAGATATATTGCATATTCTATAGACATTTGTATATAAATTTATATAAATTATGTTTGTGCTTTTAGATATATATACCTTTTAAAATATGGGGAAATAAAATGTTCTGTCTATTTTGTTACTTCACTGTCATCCTAGTTTTGTTCAGACTTTAGGTATGATCCATATTTCTGCAGAGCAAAGTTTTTTATCAGTTGCTCCACAGAGGAAGGAATGGGTGGACTTTTCTAAGAATATTTCCATATTTATTCTTATACTATTCCCTACATTGTTCCAGAATAATTTAAAAAATGTATGGGGAATGGAGGGGGTGAAAAACTATAAGATAAAGAGTATAAAAATAATTTATCCTCTTCCTTCTTGTAACAGCTTCTGCTATTTCCTGAAAACAGTGGAGTTAATCATACCTGAATCCAGGTTTATGCTATTTTGTTTTTATTGTTTGTCTGTGCTGGTATCAAGAAAATGTTTCTTCTGTTGTAAGAACTTTGAAATCTTGCAGCAGCCCATAAGATAGAACTATATGGTGCAACTTCTATACAAGTTGTCAGATGTAAATGCCTTATTCTCTAATGTGTAAATAATGTATATATGGAACATCAGGGGTTAACTTATTACTTGAGCTTTAATGTATTCATATTTTACCACTCCCATTCCTGGCTCCGCCCCTTGTATATAAAAGGAGCCATCCTCCCCATTTTCCTTGCTTCTATCTTGAATATTCAGCGAATATAGAATGCCTATTATGATTAAAGAGAATTACATTTAAACCTACAACTTCTATTATCTTTATTGAGTCTGATCCTGAAAATATTGCAACAAGCTGGTAGCAGAGGATGGTTAATTGACTCAATAAGTAATTAAAAATGTCCAAGAAAGATAGGCCCAACACCAGGGCCTACAGCAAAGAAATAGAAACTGATCAAGAGATGATCAACGAATCCACTAATGCGATTTCGAGAGAATCCGAAGAATACACCACTGAAGAAGAAGAACTGATGAGTGAAAATAACGACCAGGAAGAAATCGAGATAGAAAATAACGAACTCAGGTCAGAAATATTAAAAATACTAAAAAGCCAAAAGAATGATGAAAGCCTCATCGCGGACCTCCAGGAGATGCTGAGGAACAGCGGAGCAGCGAGAGAGAAAAACGTCATTAAAGAAAAACCCAAAGATCAAAAAACTGTGAGTGAAATGACTACTGAGAAAATAGTTGTAAAAAAGAAAAGATGTGACCCCGCGCGAAATTTTGAACGGCAGCCATCTTGGTTTCAACGAACTTCAAAAGAGAGTGAAGCAGAGCCAATCAAAACGCTCAGTTCAAAATTTCTGGCGCGAAAAACACTATCAGACGAAGAAAGTGAAAAAGAAGTCTCAAACTCTTCAGATGAACCAAAATCAGAAAGTGAAGACGATTTAACAAAGTCTCAAGTAAAGTCAGCAATGAAAACGCTTTTTGCTGCTTTTGGGCCAAGATTGAAAATCTCCAAGACATCGACGAAGAAGCAAGAAATCAAACCGACAACTCAAGACCTGCACGCTCCCATCCTGACTTCGAAAACGACGACACCCGAGCCCAGAGAGCCATGCCGATTCCGTCCTACACCGCAGACAGAATCGAGTGCCAGCACACACAAGAGAAAGAGAAGAACCGCCGCCATCACCAAAGCTCCAAAAACCGAGCCAGAGACCGACTCATCTGAAGAGGAGCGGATCGAGAGAGCTGAAATGGAGAGAACCTTCCACAACGGCGCCAAGGAAGAAATGAGCAACGCGCATGTGCAAAACTACGTAGACGGCCCCGAAAGACTTGAACTGGCCAGAGAACCGCGCAGACTCGTTACAAGCATCCCAATGCCGTTCTGTAATTTCCTGCACTTGAGAGACCACGGACTGCCTCAGGTTGTAAGTAATGGACAAAATAATGTGGGGAACTTACCCAGTGACTTCCCAAAACTTAGAGTTGATGGCATTAATTTACAAGAGTGGTACCAACAGCTTCAGGTTATTTTTATGAAAGAAAATTTACTATTCTTTATAACTAGTCCTCCAAGAAGACCTTGGACTTTAAAAATAGACTGTTTACATCATAGAGCATTTTTCATAATAATTTCTAGCGTGTCTCCTGCAATGTATCATAGCATCAAACCAAACCTAACTGTATCAGAAATAATTCAATGCATGTTTAATCTATTTCACAGCGATAGCGTAGCCACAACCACAAGAATGTCTAAGGATTTCTTTTCTTCTAGAGTGAAACCAGGGGTTTCTATAAGTGAACATTTGATAAATCTAAACAAAATAAGAGCTGAGCTGCAATTGAGGGGGGAAGTGATTTCAGATCAAACTATGAAAAGTGTTATTATCAATTCACTTGATCCATCATGGGATAGCTTTATGTCACACTTAGATACCATTAATTTGGGATATTTATCAATAGAAAGTCTATCTAACAAATTGATAGCAGAAGACAATTCAAGAAAAAATCGTTCCAGTAACCAAACAGAACACAAATCTTTTAGGAAAGTAGTCTTTCAAGATAAATATAATGAAGCCTTTAGATGCCACAATTGTGGATCCAGGGAACACAGTAGAAGAGACTGTCCCAAAGTTCCAAGGGAGAGACATAGGCCAGAATATAGGAGCAAATACAATTACAGACAATCTTCCACAGATAGACACAAATATAGAAGTCCACCAAACTACAGAGAAAGTAGAGGGGGTAGAGAAAATTCAAAAGAGAGAAAATCTGGGTCACTAAATGGGCTAAATAAACAAGACAGCACCAAAACACAACAAGATGAGAACAATAATTGGCTTATTGATTCTGGTGCAACAAATCACACCACTAATAACAAAAGTATATTATCTTCATTTACAGAAGATAAGTTTGTGATAAAGGTAGCTAATCAAGAAAAGGTTCAAGTATTAGGCAGAGGAAATGTGACCTTGCCTGGTTTAGGGAAAATAGAGGGGGTATTATTAATCCCAGAAATACCTCACAACATACTAAGTGCTATAAAACTAAGCAGAGAATCTGACATCAATATAGTTTTCTCAAAGGGGAAAGCAACTATAGAAAAGAACAAAACAAATGTAGGCACCGTGATGATAAAAGGGGGTCTACCCTATCTGATAACCAAAGAAAGATGGTTACATAACATTGATTCAAATATGGAAGATTGTATTGAAGCAGATGATGAAAATGTCAGTAACAGTGACAATGATGAATGTAAATTAACTCATGATAACAAAAATACACACAATGAGAAGAAACCAAAAATAGGTAAACCAATTCATGATGAGTGTGCTCATATCTTACATAGGAAGTTAGGACATGCTAGCTTTCCTGTAGTACAAAAAATGACTGAACACGCAGAAGGTGTAAAAATAAAAAATTGTGAAAATTATTTAGAATGCTCAGTATGTAAATCCACCAAACTAAAAACCAGTCCTAGACCAAAAAAATCTAACAGATCAACTAACAATATTTTTGATTTGGTACATATGGACTTAGTTGGTCCATTAACTCCATCAATTACCTATAGAAAACGTTACTTCCTAACAATAGTGGATGATTACAGTCGCTATGGTTTTGTTTACACATTAAAGCACAAGGATGAAACCTTTCAGAAATTTAAGGAATTCTACAAACGCATAGAAACACAACATAATATCAGAATAAAACAAATTATGACAGATAGGGGATGTGAATTCATGTCTAAAGAATTCTCCCAATGGTTAAAGGATAGAGGGATGCTACATTTCACGTCCAATCCATTTTCTGCCTTTCAAAATGGGATTGCAGAGAGAAAGAACTCCACACTACAAACCATGATTAGATGCACATTAGAGGATGCTGGTTTAGGCAAACAATTTTGGTCAGAAGCCTTACATTATTCAAATTACACTCAAAATAGAACATGGTCCAGTATTGTGAATAAGACACCATATGAGGTGATGTACAATAGAAAACCTAAATTAGCACACATGCACATATTTGGAGTTACTGCAGACGTGCACATACCTAAACAATTGAGGAGAAAGGGAGAAAACGTATCCAGGAGATTAAGATTCATGGGATACGAAACTGGAACCAAAGGGTACAGATTCATCGATAATAATAACAAATTTATAGTATCCAGAACAGCTGTGTTTCATGAGCAGGCCAATTGGTCTAAGTTGCACCTTAATGAAATTTTTCCTAATAAAAGCAAAGATAATATATCTTGCGAGGAAGGAACAACAGAAAATCAAAATATTAACAAAAGTAAGAACAAAACCAAAACTTGGACAAATAGTCAGCATAAAATAAAGACAGACACATTAACAAAAAAGGAAGCCAGATATTTGCATGACAACCATAGCAAACCTGAAAGAAATATTAGAAATAATAGAAACCAAATACCAAATAAATACAAAGATTATATTATGCATATGGATGGAGAACAAATAACACCTAATACATATGAGGAAGTATTGAAACTTCCCCGTGAAGAAAGAGAAAAATGGGAACTAGCTATGGAAAAAGAAATGAAAAGTTTACAAGGATTAAATGTATTCACACCTGCGATCGCACCTAAGGATAAAACAATTATAGGTACCAGGTGGATTTATAAAATTAAGAATTTAGAAGGAGGTAATACCTTATACAAGGCCAGACTAGTTGCACAAGGTTATGCACAAAAATATCCAGAAGACTATACTGACACATATTCACCCACAGTGAGAACAGAGAGTGTCAAAACAGCTCTTGTAGTAGCATCTGCACTCAATCTAGACGTGTTTCAATATGACATACAGACTGCATACTTACATGCAAAATTAGATAAGGAAATATATGTAAGAGCACCACACAGTCAATACACTAATAAGAACGAAATTTGGTTACTAAATAAGAGTCTGTACGGATTGAAGCAATCTGGCAAAAGATGGTACGATTGTTTGGTAAAAGTACTAAAGACCATGGATTTCAACGCCACCACTGCTGATAACTGTTTCTTTGTAAAAAAGAGTAATGATCATATTGAATTTGTATTAATTTATGTGGATGATATTTTATATATTGGAAAGCATAAAGAGAGCAGGGAAATCTTTGTAAATAAGTTAAACGAACACTTCTCATTGAAATCACTAGGTAGAGTGAATAAATACCTTGGTGTACAAATTAACAAAACAAAAAGGGGATTCAAACTTACTCAAAAAGATAAAATCATTGAACTCCTAAACAAATGTAACTTAAATAATGCCAAAACATGTGACACACCTATGCAAACTGATTTTCTTAGAAACAATGATGAATCTTCCCCTGAGTTTAAAGACAACACATTTTACAGATCAGTTATAGGTTCACTCCTTTATATATCTAATTGGACTAGGCCAGATATTGCATTACCTCTCAATTTATTGTCAAGATATGTTAGCAAACCAACCTTGTATCATTGGGAAGCTGTCAAAAGAATTTTAAGATATCTGAAAAGTACATTAGATTTTTGTTTAATATTGGAACCCAATAATGACAAAGAACCAAAAATTACTTGTTATGCTGATGCAGATTGGGCTGGTGATACATCATGCAGAAAGAGTACCTCTGGTTATGTTTTTCTATTGAACGATTGTCCAGTTTACTGGTATACTGGTAAACAAGAACTGGTAGCCACCTCTACCACAGAAGCAGAATATGTTTGCTTGTCTAAAGCTGCAAATAACCTTGTATGGTTCAATGATTTGATCACAGATGTTTGGAAGAAACCTACTTTACCATTTATTATGCATGAAGATAATAAAGCGGCCATTGAAATTTCTAGATCCGATGCAATTGGACAAAGATCCAGGCATATTGATATAAAATTTAAGCACGTGAGACAACTATCTCAAGACGGATTCATCAAAGCAATACATTGTGATACTTCTGAACAATTAGCTGACATATTAACAAAACCCTTACCTTCTAAACAACATAAATATTTAACTTCTAAATTATATGTATTATATTGTCCTGAATCTGAATGTAACTGGTGTTGTATAACGAACCGGCATTTAGAGGGGGATTTGTCAGATGTAAATGCCTTATTCTCTAATGTGTAAATAATGTATATATGGAACATCAGGGGTTAACTTATTACTTGAGCTTTAATGTATTCATATTTTACCACTCCCATTCCTGGCTCCGCCCCTTGTATATAAAAGGAGCCATCCTCCCCATTTTCCTTGCTTCTATCTTGAATATTCAGCGAATATAGAATGCCTATTATGATTAAAGAGAATTACATTTAAACCTACAACTTCTATTATCTTTATTGAGTCTGATCCTGAAAATATTGCAACACAAGTACTATCAAGATGATTGGGTTTTGTGCTTTTTAGTACATGAGTGTTTGCACATGAATAGCTCAACCAGAACACCTGTAGATATTCTGGTATCTGGCTTCTAAGTTCTAGATTCATGTAGGCCACATTACAATAGAAAAAAGACCTTTGCTCATTTTGGAACTAAATGTGCACTCTGGAGAGAAGGAGCAACTGGATATTTGGGAATACAGTGCAAGGAATCATTATTTTTTATATGCCTTGTGTATCAAAATAACTCAAATAATTAAGGGCTTTATTGTGAATTGAATATTGAATATTTGACATTCAACTAGGTTTAAAAATGATAGCTGTTTATTAAGTTTTATTACCTTCAGTAGAACTTAGCAAGTGATGAATTAATTTAGATTGCTTACTAAAGAGATACATTTTTTCTTTATATAAATGTAGTATCTGGCTTTATAGCTATTTATGACAACAAAACAAAATTTCTTGATACAAAATAGTATCAAATATTGATCAGCTAGTTTATAAATTAAATATATTTTCTCTTAATGCAATAAAATGATAAAATTATATTTTAATACTACTTAAGTAAATTTAAGAAATCCATATTTACACTATGGTATTAATTGAGAACTTGCATTAAAACAGAATTTCCTAGAGTCCTATTTTTAAAAATATACATTTTTAAAAAAGTTAAAATGATATCTTATGTTGTTGCTTATGGAAGATTTGTGTTCCTCTCTATTCTAGTTGTGCTTAACTATAAAGATCAAAACAGTACCAAAAAGGCAAATGATTCTAATTGGTATTGATAAAATAAAAATAAATATTTTGAATATTCTCATATTCTAGCACACTTTGTATATTATCTACTTCAGTGAATTTTCCACATTAATATTAGTGATGTTGTATCAGGATCAAATATGTTAATGATCACAATAGCATCAACATAAGAAAATAAGAAACAGATGTAAATCTTATTGAAATGAAGACTCAATAACTTTTCTGTCTATTGTAGAAAGCCCACATTCCTTTCAGTCTGGATGGTATAATATCTTTGTGGTGTAGTCATTAAATGATGCTTGCTTTAAATAAAATGTTGCTCAATAATAGCAAGATGATTTTTTTAGCTCTAAAAATGTACTCTTTTCCTTATTATTTTTATATAAATAATAGGGACTATATACAATAAATTAAAAATATATAATTTCAAATTTAAGATTAGAGATAATGAATCACAATTTTTCATGTATTTAGGCAAAATATGGGAAAGATTCAGCCAAAATTAAGGAGATTTGGAGTTCTATTAATATATTTTGCTCTTACATGGGCTCAGAGTGATCAGTGGGCTGTCATCCAAGCCACTGATCTGTTTAATTTCAGAATCAGTGCTTTCAAACATTTAGCTGGACTCAAAATCCCATTAATTTCAATGGGAAATATTTAAGCATATGCTTATTAAACCCACTGAAATCAGTGAGTCTTAAATATGCCTAACATAGGCTGAATTGTGCCTGTATTCACAACAGTATATACTGCACTATATTGTACATGGGCCTCAGTTATTTAAAATTAAACGCAACAAAAACACAAAGCAATGACCTAGATAGGGTTGTTACACATGCAGACACAGTTTTTTGCACATATTTCTTCAGCTGAATGAGTAGTCCAACATGCAATTATATTCTGTGTATACAACTTTCCTCCTTTATCAACCAGCTGGGGTGAATATATTAAGTCCTTTCAAAACTATACAAATCCCATAAATCAGCTTTTTCCTTTTGCCACCAAACAGCTGACTAGAAGTTTATTTTATTGTATGAAAAGAGTCTGTGCATACTCCTTTGGATCAGGGTTGAAGCTTATTTGAATCATACATACACCTGAAGAGACATTCAAAGCAAAACATACATAATCATATGTACATTTAGATTTTTTTTTAAAAAAATGGAAATAAATTAACATGATTTACAAATCTTTGTACAGATGATTAAATTAAAAAAAATGGCAGGCATTTTCACTTGAAATTGGCATAATCAGAAAATATATCAATGAAATCTTGTACCACTTTGTAGCAGAATTCATACTGTTCCTGCAGGTGCAAAAAAGAGACATTATTATGTTTGAACTCTTGAACCACATTTAACTTCAGAACTGTAGAATCATGATAAAATACACAGATAAAATGTTTTTCACTTTTTGTTACATGTTTCAGCACAATTATCTATCAAGTGACACTGCCTAGACTAAGACTACTATGTGTAAAACAATGAACAAAACAATTATTTCCTTTAAAGAACTATTTGAATGGGAAATGAATCCTGGTACTTTTATATGTTTTCATTAATATGAACGCATTTTCAGTTTATTGACCTACATTTGAGTCTATTAATGCAGTACTCACTTTAGAAAAAGTTTTCATAGAACAAACAAAAGACCAGTTCTAATTTTTGCTGCTGGCCAAGATAAAAACTGAGTAGATGTTTTAATCTTTTGCCTTTCTCTTTTTTCCCTATGCTCTTATTCATAAGTGGTTTCTAGCTCTTTTAGAGCATGCCAGCAAAATAAGGGGACCTGAAAATAAGGGGACCTAACATATCCTCTTAGGCATTCTATAACTGGGTATTGTTACCATTGGGAAGGAATTTTGAAGTAAATTTATATAGATACTCCTCAACTCACAACTGCCATTGGGAATTTCCGTCACTAAATGATATGGTCATAATGTGTGACAGCATTGCTTTGCAATCCCTGCAGTCATGGTTGCCATCATCAACTGAGGCCCACAGTCACTATGCTTGACCAAACCAATTCTATTGTATGAATATAGATAAAGCCTCTATTTTACTCTCAAAATATTAGTGCCATATTAACAATTGTGGTGAAGCAACATACCAGTGTTTGCACCATATGAGGTCTTTGCAGCCGTAAACTCTTCACAGCTTGAAATACATCTAAGAGCCCCTCAGCTTTGACTCGTTCCAAAATATTGCTGAGTGCTATGAATGTGCCTGTTCTTCCAGCTCCAGCGCTACAAGAAAAATACAAATAAGTTGGCCTATCATATGCAGAAAAATTAAAACATACATGTAGAATTGAGCCTCTGCTAATATAAATAGGCTTAGTAGCCTCTATAATTCTTTGCTTCTTCAGCAGTACCAGATATGGCGTTCATTTTGCAGATTTGCTTGTCATACAAACAGTATATAGATTTTATAGAACCTTCTTCCTGTTACTGTAAAAATAAGCTTTTTAAAAATTTAAACTTTAAAACTATTCAGGGAATGAATGCTGATGTTGTAGTTACTTCCTTATAAACAAAGTTTCCTCTGGAATAAATTTATCCATCCACCAAGAACCAGAGGAAGTTTCACTTGAAAAAAGGGGAAACAATAATTATTTCAGTGTTGATTCAGAGTGTTCTTCAACTTTGTAGAACAATATAGAATTAGGCATTGGGATATTTCAGAGCAGTTTGAAAAAAATGCCAACTTTCATACACTTCTGCAATTGTGTCTCAATTTAGCTTGTGTAAACTGCTGTGATGGAATGTTTACTAGATCCCAGGAAGATGGAGAGGGAAAGAAGACTCTCACAAACAGAAATCCTTCATCCAGGGGAAACGTAAGCATGAGAAAGAGGCTCAGAATAGCTCCACTGTATTTACATTAGCTATAACTGATCTGGAGAATTGCTTTGGCAAGCTTTCAAGATTCTGTTACATTACAGTACTTTGTTAACAATAAAAATCTTTTCCATTCTTTATTTCAATATTGATAATTTATGAGCCTAAAGCAAAGCGTGAATTATAAATTATAGTGAACAAGATTAAATGAAACACATCTTCAGGAATCTGAACAATTTATCCAGTAGAAGCAAAGGGATGTTAAAGATTTGTTAACAACATAATTTTTTAAATTCATCTGGAGTTCCAAGTGCTCCACGTGCTAGGGGCTCATGCCCTACAGAATCCTTTATGGAATCATCTGTTAAGACAACTATAGAATTGTGTAGTACTACATCACCACATCATGTGCATTTCATGCTGTGATAGCATGATATATACCATGATAGCTCTTTTTCTACAATTCACTTCTTTCATTTCTGACCAGCAATAGAAGCTTGTGGGGTCAGTTATCCATGCTCTAGTAACTGCCAGATTACTCTGTTTTAATATGGTGCATGTGAGACCATCTCTGGGGAAAAAAATGGAAATTATACATTGTTCACAAAGTAGGAACCAGATCAAAAGTTACATTACATTGTGCTTTTTTGTTAAGTCCATTGACCCTCTTGTCAGTTTTTAGGACCAATTCACTGATGGTTATTTTTATCTCATAGTCTTTTAGGGCTTGGGACCAAATTATCTGAAGCATCATCAGTCTGTGTATACACTTGCCATTATACTCATCTTCATCATTGGCCAAAACCTGCTTTCCTATCCTGCAGCTGTAAATAAAGTAAGCTGGAAGAAAGCTTTCTCAATGTGAAATGTTCTTTCAGGTATCTACTGCCTCTACTACAGAGTGAAAGTCCTTGCTAGCTTTCAACTTTAAAGCTGCAAAAGAATATGAGGAGAAAAAAATGTAAGAATGTGTTTACCTGCAGTGTACTGTAATGGGATGGTTTCCTGTCTGCTGTTGCTGTTTCTGAACAGCTGCAATGAGGTCAATCATACCTTTCCCTTCAGTCGGAATGCCTATCTCAGGCCATCCATGAAAATGAAACTGTCGAATAACTCTGCCTTGCTTCTCCTGGTTATTCAGAAGTGAGAAATCCACAAGTTTAAAATAATTTTAGTAACAGAAAGAAGTAAGTTTTAAATACCAAAGCCTCGTCTGCTTTTCTGAGAGTAATTCCATTAGACATAGCAAGATTTACTTTTAAATAGATTCATAAAGGCTTTCGGAATTACATATTGCAACATTTTTATAAGTAGTGACAAAAATTATGCAATTTATATCAGCTACCTTTTCCTCTTAACTGCCCAATGTAATATTAGAAAATATATTTAAAATAATATATGTGTGTGTGTGTGTGTGTGTGTGTGTGTGTGTGTGTGTGTGTGTAGTTAATATTTCGGGTTTCTTCCCGTGTAATTGTGGATATATCCCTAAAAGGGTAGAAGCGACGTTTCAGCAGAATCCCATCTGCCATCATCAGGCTTATGTCAGCAGTCATTTTGCTCTATCTATCTATCTATCTATCTATCTATCTATCTATCTATCTATATATCAGGCTTATGTCAGCAGTCATATATATATTTTATTCGGCTTATATGCCGCCCTATCTCACAATGGACTCAGGGCGGCTCACAACAATAAAACACAAGCCACAATAAAAATAAAGACTAAAATCTAAAAAATTTAAAATTAACCCATTAAAACCCTTAAAACCCCGTCATCAGACCAGGTCAAGGGATTTGAAAAGCCAAGTTTTTAATTCCTGGCGGAAGGTGCAAAGGTCAGGCGCTAGTCGGAGCTCCAAGGGGAGTTGATTCCAGAGGGTGGGCGCCCCAACCGAGAAGGCTCTACCCCTGGGGACCGCCAGCCGCCACTGTCTAGCCGACGGCACCCTGAGTAGGCCCTCTCTATGGGCGCGAACCGGGCGATGGGATGTTGTTGCTGGCTGTAGGTGGTCCGCCAAATATCCTGGTCCTAAGCCATGTAGGGCTTTATAGGTCAACACCAGCACCTTGAATCTCACCCGGAGGGCAACCGGTAGCCAATGCAAACCGCGCAGGAGGGGTGTAACATGGGAGTATCGGGACCATGGTACTATATATATATGGTATATGCACACACACACAATATATATATGTACCCATATTTCCATTTTTAACATTCTCCAGTAATCTGAACACTAAATTGATGAAGATAAGTTCTTCATTAATTTAAGGATTGAATAGAATCAAATGAAAGAAATATATTGCACACTTCAGGCCAAGGAAACAATAATTCAGATCTGTTGATTTGAAAAGGGTTACAATTTAAACCTTGGTGCTGCCACACCATGCATACAAACATATATGTATATATGTGTGTGTGTGTGTATGGTATATACTGTACTTATATACATATAAGTGTTTATATATGTATGTATGTGTGGTAAGTGCATGTGCATGTGCATGTATGAAAGATGACTTGATTTCTGAGTTCTGCAGTATACATCTTCTTTCTTGTCTGCAAATTGTAGCCAAGTCAACTTGTGAAACTTGCATTGTTAGCCAATTACAGAAGGGTGGGATTAAATTTCTCAGCAGTGAAAATTTCCCTGTTCTGATATTTGTTCCTTTGCTTATTCCTGATAGAATACATTTGTTAAAATAAGATATTCATAAATATTGACCAGTCTGCTAAATATGAAGTAAAATATATTTAAGACAGTAAGAAACAGTAAGAAAAAACCTGAAGTTTAAGAAGTAGGGAAATTATGAAGAATACCTGGTTGTGTGTAATCAAAAAGTCCCTTATGCTTATAGTATCAACAAGCAAGTCATTCTTAATATCAATGGTAATATCGCCATAAGAAACAGAACCTTCTGATGGCCAATACTGAAAACATTTTTCCTGTAAAATTTAGAAACAGAAAAAAAAATGGTGCTTTTAGATTTCTTATTGCTATCTAAGCTATGTTAATTATTTCTGGGAATGGTGATTTACAAATTAATTCCAATCTTCCCCACCCACTTATATTGTACCATAACAATATGTACCATGTAATCCGAGAAATGAAAAGAATCATACCAAACTGGTTCTGATATCCCAATTAATATAACACCAAATATACAGCATTGTTACTATAAGGAAATTGCAAGTGTTAAACATAATAAAATCTGAGCACAGAATCACATTTAATTCCCACTGAATTTCCTGTCATTTGATTGTATCTTCCTCTGAATTATGATGACTTTTTTGGGACTTTGGCTATGGCACAAGGTATGATAATTAGAATTCTACATTTTCTGAAAACATGTGATTGTAAAGTAGTTCAAGCTTTTGCAAACCATCTGTCTGTCTGTGATAGAGTCATGGTAGCACAGTGGTTAGAATGCAGTATTGCAGGCTAATTCTGCTGATTGCCGGCTGCCAGCAGTTCGAGTCTGACTGGATCAAGGTTGACTCAGCCTTCCATCCTTCCGAGGTCAGTAAAATGAGGAGCCAGATTATTGGGGGCAATAGGCTGATTCTGCAAACTGCTTAGAGAGGGCTGCAAAGCACTGTGAAGTGGTATATAAGTCTAAGTGCTATTGCTACTGCTATAGACAAGTGTTTGCCTCAGCAGCAATTCAAGAGTATCCAGTTTTGCTCCTTCACAGGAGATTTCATGATTTATTGAACAGTTAAAATCCTGGTCAATAACAAAATCATCAATTGTAGTTCCACAGCCTCAGGATTGCAAAACATTTGCTAGGACAAATTCATGCTAGGCCTTTGAGGCACTACATTTTACAGATCAATGTTAATGATGTATAATGAGTTTCCCATACTCTTGTTCTGTTTTAAAAAAAATATTAATAACAAAATATTTACAAGATACAGTACAAAATGCTCATACTTGCTCCCTTTCCAGAACTTCTGTAAGCATAACGATGGTGTGGCATTTCCACTCCCATACCATTCGCCAGAAGTCTTCCACAGTATGAGGAAGAGGTCCTTGAGTTGCAATGAAGTAATCCTTTTGGCGATAACCCTGGACATAAAGAAATATTTCATCCTTTGACAATTGTTATCTAGATTCTCCCCTGTTTGAAAGGAATTTTATATTAAATAGATCTATCCGAATAGATGCTTTCTTTAAAATTCTAAAGGTCCTTCCCAGTCCCATTCACTCTGATCCACAAATCAAAGAAATTAGTTAAGCAAATTTAGCCCAAGTCTTCACTGAGGTTTTTGTATTTTGTCAGTTACAATGACTGAAAAGAAGACATGTTGGAGGGTGGCACCAGAGAAGGCAAGGGTTTGTTAAGTTAATAAATAATGAGCTCTCTTTCATCTGAAAGGAGGATGTGAGAGGAATACCATTATGTTGACTACTTCACTAAACCAAGAAAACACGCAACTTCTTCTCACAATCGTCTGTTGAGCTAGCCACAATGGCCAAATTTAGATGATATGGTTGGAAGCCACAGTTTACAAAACACAATGGTTGGTTTCACAAAAGTCAAAATCAAAGAAATGATATTGTTTACTACCAATGTGTGTGGCTCTTCTTCTACAGTTGACCTTTGAGAAGGAGATCAGAATCATAGAATAGATGGGACCAGGGCAGTAAATGATTCCTCTCGTGTATATTTACATGTATTTAAATTAATTAAATATAGTTAATATGATCATTTCTCAGTCATGTCTGTAATATTTTTTTTTGTCCTATTAACAATACAATTAGATGGCAAATTTTGGAGATATCTGTGGCTTCAGTCAAAGCACTCTGAGCATCATACACTTTTATGAAGCTTAACATATGCAACTTTGACAATAATGCACTATATGAGTTCAATACTGTGTAATGGACATTCATCTATTGTTGAAACACCAAGAAAGAACATATTCTTCACCAAAATAGAGAAAAGTTTGACAGCAGCAAAGAAAGTTATCTATTTCTATTCTCAATTAAATAAAACAAATCCTGCCACAGTAAAAAGTAAATTAAACTTGGTTCTAATAAAAAAGCAAAAATGTTTGCTTCTTTATGTTGATATTTTAAATACAAGGTATTTTTTATTGTTATTATGAGTCTCTGATTCCTTTTAAAAAAATTAACAGGTTATTAACATATAGTAATGCTGAAGGTCATGCTCTTTTCTAGATGAATTTTAAACAAATATTCCGGAAAAGATGTTAACATCTCTTACAGTATGTGCATTTTCTGTACAGAAAAGTACTTACATCTATAAAGGAAGCATTGATATAATCTGTGTACTCCTGACCTCGTTTCATTGAAAGAATCACTCTGTTAAAGTCATCTAGGGAACAAAAAAAAGTAGATTTTGTAAAATTCTAAATATTTTATCATCAATAATAACATAAATTATGGTCAGCAGGCTTTTATAAAATTTAGTTATATTTCAGTTTGCAATGCCACCTGCTGTTGCTTCTAAAATATTACAATATTCTCTTAGGTAAGTTTTTGTCAATTAAATTATACAATTTGTTTGAATATGCAATTTAATTTCTTACAAGGGATTATTTGGATAACTCTGGCTTTCTTCATATTTGCTGGCAGATTACCAGTTCTCATGTTTTCTTTCATTATTCGAACATTTGTTAATTTCTAAAACAAAAGTAAAAATTAGATAATGACTACAAATGAAAATATGAAAACTCAATGTGAGAACAGTAACAAATTCAACCAAAATGTCTTAATCATATTTTCTTCTGAAAAATTCTGCTTGATAAACCAATGTATCATATAATTACATTTGCACAGAAACTTTGTTATATACTTCTATATAAGGAAATTTTAAAACTCATAATATCCACCATATAATGTCTACTTAGTGTTGATTGGTCTATAAGCTGTATGGGAAGTTAAGGACCAGTTTGTTACCATGTTTCCCCAAAAATAAGACCCTGTCTTATATTTTTTTGAACCATGAAATAAACGCTTGGCCTTAATGTCATGCCCTCAAAAATCTGATTGGGCTTATTATCAGGGGATGTCTTATTTTGGGGAAAACAGGGTATATTATACTGGTTACGGTACTTTGGCGGGTGGAGAGAGAAAGAAAAATTGTTTTCTTTTTTTTAATGAAATAGCATCAGCTGAAAAATTCACACATCTATAAGAATCTAAAAGAATGTTTTATTGAAATACTATTTGTTAGTTATGTTAACAGAGTAATTTTTCCTTCACCAATACAAGTTTTTTTTTGGACAGGAATTTTTGAACATGACTATTTTTTCATACTTAACACTATAAATGTACTTATGTACTCCCAATCATTTTTTTCTTTTTCAAATATTTGCTTGGGTGAGGTTTTTGTTTTAATATTTTCTTTATGATCCTGCTTTCATTTCCATAGCACTTAGTTTCAATAAAAAAATTAAAAGCCTAGAAATAAAAAAAACTTTTAATTTTAAAATTTTACATAACTTGATATTTTAGGTATAAATAACATGACAGATATTGCAAAAAAAAAAAATCAAATATTTTAGGAGGAAATAATTAATGTATTAAAAAAGTATTAGGTCAATCACCAAATTACATTTTAAAAATGTATTTTGTTTCATATTTTATAACATTTTTAAAGGCTTACTTTAAACTCTTCTTCCAATCCTATCTTAACAAGATTTGGTGTGGTGCTATTTGATGGCTGCAGGTGTTTTTCTAAGGAGGATACATCCAGTTCTGTGTCACCATAGAGGTAGTATTCAAGTAAGGCTTGATATATGAAGGAATACTGCATCTGTAAAGAAACAGAATACTCTACATCACAACCTTTGAAACATTTGTAGTTAAATAGAATTCAACAACATTGTTTTACAATTAAAGATTTCACTTATTTTTACAATGTGTACAGCAATGACCACAATTGAGTCCAAAATTTATATTACTAAGTGAAACATTTGTTAAGTGAATTTTGTCCCATTTTACGACCTTTCTTGCCACAGTTGTTAAAATGAATCATTGCAGTTGTTAATTTAGTAACATAGTTGTTAAATGAATCTGGCTTCCCCATTGATTTTGCTTGTCAGTAGGTCGCAGAAGGTGATCACATGACCCTGGGACACTGCAATCGTGATAAATATACCCTGTTTCCCCCAAAATAAGACATCCCCTGATAATAAGCCCAATCGGGCTTTTGAGCGCATGGCAATAAGGACAAGCGCTTATTTCAGGGTTCAAAAAAATATAAGACAGGGTCTTATTTTCAGGGAAACACGGAAAGCACTTTGATCACATGGCCATGGGGATGCTGCAAAGGTCGTAAATGTGAAAAACAGTCATAAGTCATTTTTTTTCAGTGCCCTTGTAACTTCAAGCAGTAACTAAATGAATTGTTGTTAGTCGAGAACTATGTGTATAGCCTCCCCCAGTCCAAAAATACTCTGGATTTGGAAATAATAAAATAAAGCTGAGAACAGGGCATTACAATCATATTTAGGCAGTAAAATTCAACATATAATTCTGATTCATTAGTGGTGACATTCAACTAAACAGCACTGCTTTCACTAATTTTCAAAATGCCTCTAGAATAGGGGTTATTTGTAATTCAAAGGGGAATTACATCAAATGGGGCTGCCCCCTAGAAGCCTGCCATCTGGCCTACAATCTATGAACTTTATGAGGAGGTGAGACCTGGAAAAGGGTCTCTCTATAGAACTGAAACAGATGAATATATTTCCATTTTCATTAGATATTGCCTGATGTAGTCCAGTATTATGCTGCAACAGGTTTTTAAGCTGATAATTCACACTTTGAATTGAGCCAGGAACCTATTGGCAACCAATGCAACAAGTGCAGGATAGATATATTCTCATTGACAGGACTGATATGTCAAGAGTATTTTTAATTGCCCTGAAGGTATGGGCAGTTTTCAACCTACATATTTCATGCACGCCCACAGTCCTAGTGCACATTGGTGAAATGTACTGTCCAAGCTGCTGTTTGAGGAGCTGAATTTTCTGTAAAAGTTAAAAGAGGTTAAACTCAAACCTTTCAGAGGTCACTTGGTAGCCTGAAGTCTTAAATGCTACACCTGAGACTTAAAGACGGAGAGTGGTACCTACTTATTACAAAATAGCATGAATGTTCTCGTAACAAAAACAATAAAAAAGAAGGTCAGGTGATATGGTAAAAGCTGCAAAAATCTAACGAAGAAATGAATCTCTCCCATTTCCCATTTGATAATCTTAGAAACAAGAGCATATACAGAGGATTGTATCAATTCTTTTGTGGAAAATATTTTCAGTGAGAAAAAGTGCTGTCCTCTGACTTTTTTTAAAAAAAAACCCGTCCTATTTGCTATGAACAGCTAGCTCCTGTTTTAACATCATTTAAATAGATGGTGATTCTTCTAAACACTAGGATCTCATCATGTCAGCAGTGAGAAAATGAGATATGTGACAATCTCGCTGTGAATAAATACAACTGCTTTAGGGAACAAGAATGCCTGATGTATTTGAGACAGAATACAATATCAAATTAAGTTGCTATGCAAATTCTTTTTGTTTCTCTGTCATTTCCAAGATTTTAACAGTGAGAAGAAGAAAATGTTCACCAATAAAAAATAACTTTTATTGATGTACATGCAAAAGATTCATATAGAAAAAGGCTTCCTATATTTACTGGAAATAATATGTATGTATGTATGTATGTATGTATGATTACTTACATCTGTCTGAACCATCTGTGGACGTTGGCTACGAATTCTTGCCACAAACTCGAAAACATCAACTTTTTGTTCAGCATGCATCATGTCAATCATGGCATCTATTACTATGAATGTGCCTGTACGACCCACACCAGCACTTGGGAAAAAAACACAGTTGCAACTAAACAAACCACAGTGGAATAATGCATCTTACTACACACTGCAACAATATAGCTTACTTCCAATATTATTGGTTTTTCTTTATATTCTACAGCACCTACCTCTTAAATTAATAGTAAGAATACCAGCAGCAGTGATAGAAGCATGAATATCTAGTTCACTGGGAGGTAAAACTCAAAACAAAAAAGTATAAACATATAGATTCAAAGTCTCTTAACTCTAAGTTCAGACATCTAACAGATAGACATGAAATCATGCCTGAAGCACCATTGGACAAAGTGAAAATCCAACTAAACACAAGTGAAAGTCCATATTTGAGCCTCTATTGTGGCAATAACGGTGGCAAAACATTATTTCTTTGCCTTTATTATATTGCCAATAGCTGGACCAATTTCTGGACCCATTTCTGAAAGGTTTCATATGAGGGTGTTGAGGAGGTACACAATTTAGGGGTCAGTGGGTTCATTGATACATTTGTAAAACCCATGTTATATTTCTATGACTGTTTTGGTTGTTTTATTCTAGACTGCCTGTTAATGTGTAAGTAATCTGTTTGTTTGTTTGTTGTTTGTTTGTTTTTTGATTTTGTGAGTTGGCAGTTTACTTACTTACTTACTTACTTACTTACTTACTTACTTACTTACTTATTAACTTACTTAACTTACTGGATTTTGTAAGCTAACTGAAAGCTCATTACATTCACAGACAATCCTGTTTAACCTCCTGAACAACCACAAGAGGGAGCACAATTATCATAGATTGCTGTTTAAATTGCCATGGCAAATAATCTTCAGCCTTCCTTGAAAAGAAAAAGGCAGGGCATCCTGTGCTTGGCAGAGACTTTTCCTATGTGTTACATTGGTTACTTGTTTTTGCTTATGATATCATTGCAACTTCCTCTCTCCCTCTAAATCTGCCACAGCTCATTTTTTTATTGAAAGTTTATTAATGATATGTTTTTATTTCTGAATTTTGAAGCTCAGCTTCCCTGCAATGTTCTTTCTATACATTACTATGCAGAAGACTGTGGAATAAATTACTAAAATTAGTCTACAGGAGTCTATAACTTCCAAGTATTATTTTTCCTGTATTTTTATATCATATCTAAGCTCACTGTCTTGAAGTTGTGTTCAACTATATCTCTTAGAACCACCAGATTTCTGTGAATGAAAAAGTAGGGTAGTTTCTCTTTCTCTTTTACACACCTTCCAACATTTGTTCCATGGAGCATCTTTTGGATTAGCGCTATTAATCCCACACCCTGACACTGGTAAAAATAAACATCTCCAGTTCCACATAGATACGTACCTACAGTGAACCACAATTGGTCCAGCATGTGCAGGATTCAATGATTTGACTTTCTTTAGGAATTTAAGCATTCCAATAGGGGTAAAAGGCACTCCAAAATCAGGCCAGCTGGTGAAATGAAGCTGAGTGACAAGTCTCGGTGCTTTACAGCCATCAGAAACCTGCTGAAGGTCCAGAGACAAAATATGAATACAATCAACTACATTTTAGAATGAAGTCAACCAATAATTTAGTTACTTGTTCCTTGACTTTTTCATTTCATTTTTTTTTCATTTTCATTTTATTAAATTTGTATACCGCCCTACTCCCGAAGGACTCAGGGCGGTGAACAGCCATAAAATAAAACAGATAGATACAAAATTTAAAATAGAGATAAAACAAATTAAATAAATTTGGCTGAACCAATTTTAAAACCCCAATAAATTAAAACCAAATTTAAAATTTCCATTTAAAAAGAGGAAAAATTTAGGTCAGGCCGGCTTGATGAAATAGGAACGTCTTAAGTGCGCGACGGAAGGTACGCAGATCCGGAATCCTCCGTATCTCCGGGGGGGAGCTCGTTCCAGATCGTAGGTGCCCCCACAGAGAAAGCTCTCCCCCTGGGGGCCGCCAGTCGACATTGTTTGGCCGACGGCACCCGGAGGAGCTCCTCTCTATGGGAGCGTACTGGTCGGTGGGAGGCTATTGGTGGCAGCAGGCGGTCCCGTAAATAGCCAGGTCCTAAGCCATGGAGCGCTCTGAAGGTGATGACCAAAACCTTGAAGCGCACTCGGAAGACCACCGGGAGCCAGTGCAGCTCGCACAGGAGAGGCGTTACATGGGAGCGCCACGTCGCTCCCATCACCACCCGTGCGGCCGCACTCTGCGCCAGTTGGAGCCTCCGAGTGCTCCTCAAGGGGAGCCCCATGTAAAGAGTGTTACAGTAGTCCAAACGGGAGGTGACGAGGGCATGAGTGACCGTGCGTAACGAGTCCCGATCCAGAAAGGGACACAACTGGCGGATCAGGCGGACCTGATGAAAAATCCTCCCGGTCACGGCCGTCAAGTGCTCTTCTAAAGACAGCCGTGAATCCAGGAGGACACCCAAGTTGCGATCCCTCTCCGTGGGGGCCAATGCTTCGCCCCCAATAGTCAGCGATGGCACCAGCTGACTATATCGGGACGTCGGAAACCACAGCCACTCGGTCTTGGATGGGTTGAGTCTGAGCCTGTTCCTCCCCATCCAGATCTGTACGGCCTCCAGGCACCGGGACATCACTTCAAGGGCATCGTTGGGGTGGTCTGGGGTGGAGATGTACAGCTGGGTGTCGTCAGCGTACTGATGGTACTCCACCCCGAAACCACGGATGATCTCGCCCAGCGGCTTCACATAAATGTTGAACAAAAGGGGCGAGAGGACCGATCCTTGTGGCACCCCACATATAAGGGGCCTCGGGGTCGACCTCTGCCCCCCTGTCAACACAGACTGCGACCGGTCGGAGAGAAAGGAGGAGAACCACCGTAATACGGTGCCTCCCACCCCCAACTCTTCCAACCGGTGCAGCATGATACCATGGTCGATGGTATCAAAAGCCGCTGAGAGATCTAATAGGACCAGGACAGAGGAACAACCTCTGTCCCGAGCCCTCCAGAGATCATCCACCAACGCGACCAATGCCGTTTCCATGCTGTACCCAGGCCTGAAGCCGGACTGGAACGGATCTAGATACGTCGTTTCATCCAGGTACTGGGGAAGCTGTCGTGCAACCACACTCTCAACAACCTTCTCCACAAAGCGAAGGTTGGAGACTGGACGATAGTTAGCCAATGTTGCTGGGTCCAGGAAGGCTTCTTGAGGAGAGGTCTCACCACCGCCTCTTTCAAGGTGGCGGGAAAGACACCCTCGCCCAATGAAGCATTTATAATCCCCTGGAGCCAGCCTCGCGTCACCTCCCGGGAAGCCAGCACTAACCAGGAGGGGCACGGTTCCAACAAACATGTGGTCGCATTCAGTCTATCCAGAATCCTGTCCACGTCTTCAGGGCTCACAGAATCAAACTCATCCCAGATAACATTCTCAGGACCTGCCACCGTCATCCCCGCTGGATCTACCCAGTCGGAGTCCAGATCTTCCTGAATCTGAGTGATTTTGTCATATAGATACTGAACAAAATCCTCGGCTCTTCCCTCCAAGGGGTCCTCCCTCGCTTCCTGGTGGAGCAGGGAGCGGGTCACCCTAAACAGGGTGGCCGGGCGGTTATCTGATGACGCAATAAGAGCAGCAAGATAAGTACATTTCGCTGCTTTTATTGCCACTAGGTAATTCTTAATATGGGATCTTACCAGTGTCCAGTCAGATTCAGTACGACTGGCCCTCCAACTACTCTCTAGGCGTCTTTTCCGGTGCTTCATCTCCCTCAGCTCCTCAGTAAACAAAGGAGCCAGGTGAGATCGGCGCCGGGTCAGAGGCCGCAAAGGCACGACTCGATCCAGAGCTCCAGTGGCCGCCCTATCCCAGGCGGCCACTAGGTCTCCAGCCGAGGCGTGAGCCAGAACCTCAGGAATTGGCCCAAGCTTCATCTGGAACCTATCAGGTTCCATCAGGCGCCTGGGGCGGTACCATCTCATCGGTTCCGCCTCCCTGCGGTGGGGTGCAGCGGTTCGAAGGTCAAGGCGAAGGAGAGAGTGATCCGACCATGACAAGGGCTCGATGACTATGTCCCCTATCTCGAGATCACTCAGCCACTGTCCAGAGACAAAAATCAAGTCCAGTGTGTTTCCCCCTGTGTGCGTAGGGCCATGAATTAGCTGGGTCAGATCCATAGCCGTCATGGAAGCCATGAACTCCCGAGCCACCTCAGACGTCTCACCCACGGACGGCAGGTTGAAATCCCCCATGACCATAAGTCTGGGGGTATCAACCGCCATCGCGGCGATAATGTTGAGTAGCTCGGGCAGGGCTGCTGCCACGTGGCAGGGAGCCAGGTACGTGATCAGCAAACCCCTCTGGACCCCATAACCCCACTTCACAAGGAGGGTCTCACAACCGGCCGTCTGAGGAACAGTGGCCTCCCTCGGCCTAAGGCCTTCTCTAATAATAACCGCTACTCCCCCTCCCCTCCCCTGTGACCTCGGCTGATGGAATGCCAGGAAGCCTGGTGGGCACATTTCTACCAGAGGGACCCCTCCCTCCGGGCCCAACCAGGTCTCCGTAATACCCGCCAGGTCCGCTCCCCCCTCCTGAACCAGATCACAAATGAGGGGGGCTTTATTTACTACGGACCTGGCGTTGCACAACATCAGTCGAAGGCCCGGGTCCTTCCTCTTTATGATCCACATTAAAGAAAAGAATTAAAGCAGATATAAAATCAATCATGCACCAAAAGCATGATGAAGGGTGTGCAATAAACAGATTTATCTTTCCACAATGACATTCCAATCTGGAATATTCTCTGGGTTCAATTTATCAGGCACCAGTATTATACCCAGAGTTTTAAAAAATCATCTGAAATTTTGCATTTTAATATACTGTCAAAACAATCATGATAATGAACCAGACCAATAGTCAAGCTAATACAACTAAGTGCCCAGAGCAGCAAACCAGATATCAACAGGAAATTAATTATATGAGAGCTATAAATGCAGTATAGCAATAGCAATATAGCAGTAACATTTTGGCTTATATACTGTCCAATAGCACTTTGCAGCACTCTCTGGGCAGCTTAAAATGTAAGCATTATTTGCATATTGCCCCCAACAATCTGGGTCCTCATTTTACTGACCTTGGAAGGATGGAAGGCTGAGTCAATTTTGAGCCCTCTCAGGATCGAACTCCAAGCTATGGCCAGAGTTTGCTTGCAATACTGCACTTTAACCACTGTACCACCAAGGGCTCCCTGGTGTATATCACATTCAATAAAATTTCTACAAATTTGTTTGATTAAAGCCATTCAAAAATCTTTCCACCATACAATTCCAGAGCAGGTCAAAATATCTGCCCATAGTTTTGAAATTCTATTGCATCTGATTCTATTCCTCACATTTTATTGTTTATAACATTCTAAAAACATTACTATTGAAGGAGGCATAATTTATATTGTCATTTCTTATGATGTCAACATAATTTGAATTTTATAGAAAGTATTAACTCAGTACAGCTATCTATAATCAATTACATTTGTTGGAAATCATGAACTCCCAGAAGGGACTCCAAAAAAGATGCTAGTATAACATTGGGCTCAAAGTACGCATAGAATTTCAAATAAAATCTCAGTATGAGCTCTAAAATAATAGTATCAAGAAAATATAACTGAAAGTTAAATAACTGGAGTTTTTATCCTTGAACAAAAACATATACTGTAATTCCAAATATTCCTTATTCTAAAAAGAGGGTGAAAAAACAGTTAATCATATTTTAAAGGAATAATATGAGAAAATGAAATACCGGATGAATACAAAACTTTCGAATGGTGTAATCTACAAGAACTATACAGTCCTCCACACAAACTCGGATGTTTCCATAGGTCCAGCATCCTTGATCAGGCCAATACTGGAAACATTTGTCCTATATAAATGTTAAAACACAAACATAGCACATCAGCATTTTGCATGTTTCACCCAAACGGACAGGTTAAAAACATACAATTGTGTTGCAATGATATGGAAGGAGGATAGGGCTAATTCTGAAATTGAAACCAAACAAAACTATATAGCTTTAAAATATATTCAAAATAAGATCAGGATAAGTTGTGAGGTATCATAGCACTAACATTTGTTGAGATACAATTTTACCATCCACTATGTCTGATTTTTCTACAGACTCATTTCTTCAAGTCTGGGTCTATTTAGAAGGTAAAATAACTTAATATAGTTTGGAACTAAAGTCAGCACAGACAGGTAATTTCATATTTCTTTCAAAAATATAGCCTACATATACTCTTTTTTCCTCAATTTATGTGCTAGGAGAGGTCATCCTTGAGCAACAAAAAAAAATCATGCTTCATTTATCGCAAATCAGCATTCACTAGCTACTGCTACTTACTTTTATAGGTGTGCTGCAGGATGCAATTTTCATATTGAATTTAATCAATGCAATAATAATGGTAGAAGGAAAGTTGGACCTTAAATGTACTACTAATACTTTTTGGAGCTATGAAATTGTAAATTTTGTCTCTCAAACAATGCCAGGAAATCAGACAAAGAAAAATGCAGTCAAGTAATTTCAGATCATTTGTTCATATAACACATCAATTATTAAACTTATATATATCTTGTCTGAATGGGGAAAGATTCAGAAAAGAGACAGAGAAGATGTGAGCAATGTGAGAAAAATTATGTTATGGTCAGGTATTAAAATTACTGCAGAGCTGTACAGTATCAAAGACACTGACATTTTACTGACAAGATGATACAGGAAGTGGTTATGTTACTAATAGTTTTGTGGGCTATTGGACTACTCTAAACCTGTTGGAGGGAAATAAACTTTAAAATGTCTTACCTCTTTTCTCTCTTTCACATTTGTTAACATAACAATAGTTGCAGACTTCTGTTCCCATATCATCCTCCAGAAATCATTTACTGTGTCCTGTTTAGGACCTAGATATAGAAAACAACTACAGAATTAACAGCTATACAAAGCACAGAAACATGTTTCTCATCCTATCTATTGAAAAGAATATCAGATTTACAACATTCAGAAAGTCCAAAGAAAAGAAACCAATTTAAAAAATACATATTAAAATTGAAATAAACAGGCAAACTGGGATTGGGATTTGACAATAAAAATGTTTCACTATCTCCATCAAATAAACTATCCCTCTTTTTAGCAACAGAAACTCTACACTATGTTTGTTAATTTAAAACACATTCCTCCTGAAGCTTCAGGCTGAGGTATAAAAAATTGTGCAGTGGCCCTGAATCCAAAGTTTATTCTTGCTAGTGAGGTGAATATATCACAATAAAATTTTAATTGTAAAAACATATCTCCCTAATCCTTTATTCCTTAGAAATATAAAGTTTAATTGGCTCAAGCAAACCACAATTCATGCTTGCGTTCCACTGCACTCTTCTTGCATCTTGATAGAAAAATCTATACACTAGCGTAATTGGACAGTTACTTGCCTATTCTCGCTCAAAAAATAAAATGAAACAGAAACAGTAGAATTAAAGAGATTTTGACATCTACTATAAATATATTTATATAATCCTCAACAGTTCATGGACCACATCAATCCCTTGTGTACATATTTTCAAATTGGAAAATTGGATTAAATACACACGCGCACGCACAATTACCAAAAGTGACACTCCATAGACAATTTATTATATAAATTGCATTAAATATTCAAATATTGCTGAGCACATTGTAAGCCGCCCTGAGTCTTCGGAGAAGGGCGGCATATAAATCAAATTAAAAATATATATATATGTTGCCATTTTCCTATTTATCTAGGACCTCCCCCGCCCCCAAAAAAGTCTACATCTTCATTGTTTTCATGCAAAATATAACTTTGATAAATGAAATGGTGATGAAATTATATTTGCCATGTTAAACTTTAACCCTAATCTAAACTTTTCATTTTTACTTTCTAATGATTACTATTAAGAGCCAGTTTGTTAGTAGTTAACGAAACAGGCTAGAAACTGAGAGACTGGGTTTTAGTCGTATTTTCAACAGGAAGCCAGAAAACTGCAGTGACTTGTCTAGGCAGTCACCAGTGAGTCAACATTGATGTGAAGGTACACACACACACACATAAACCAGGGGTGGGTTCTACTTACTTTTACTACCCGTTTGCAATGGGGCCGCGCACGCACTCTCTCTTCTGCACATGCACAAAAGCGTCCTGATGACGTCGGGGTTGGTGGGTGGAGCCTCCCGCCGGTTTTACTACCGGTTCTATACCGGGTTGCCCCAGTGCGAACCGGGGGCAACCCACCACTGACATAAACTGATCTCTACTAACTCTCCCTTGGTTCTGTATATATCTAATTTTTATGCCAATGTCATATAAAGAGTTACGTCAAGACAGATTGCCCACTTCTCCCTTTTCCTCTGATACAATGCACCACTGTTTCTCCAAATCAGTTCTTGGTAACTTGTTATTCAATCTAAAGACTCTTCAGAAAAATCACTTAGGTGTTTTGGCACACTCATTAACCTTAGACTAAATAAAACCAATCTACAAAATTCTTAAAATCTTACTTCAGTTTAGACAAAACTAAATATTTCTGAAATTGTTAAATTGTCAAACAATAGAAATCAAAAGATACCTTGAGCCGCTATAAATTTATTCTTTTCCTTGAAGCCCTATGAGAAAATAAAAATGTGTGTTATTTTTACAAGAATATACATTAAAGATGCTTTTAAAAACATGTAGTTATTTTGAGAAAATAAGTAATTGAAAAAGAAAAGGATTTCACTTACATCTATATATGAAGCATTAATATAGTCTGAACACTGAAATCCATCTATTTGCATTAAAGTTACTCTGGAATGATCATCTGTAAAAAGGAACACAGTTAGAACTATATATTTCTAACATGGATGAAATGTGGATAAAGCTCTAAATGTGTAATTTCCTTCTGGGAAAAAAAGCTAACCTAAAAAAAGTTGATACAGCAATGTATGACGATTTCTAAATACTGTATTATAGCTTCTATACTGAATAACACCATGCACTCATCCTACTAAAATAATGATTTTTAAAGCATCAATTTAGCAATGTATCATGAACATAAATGCAAAATCTTAGAAAGAAAGAAAGAATGATTAATAACAATTAATAGCATTAATTTTACCACTACAAATGGACATAGACCAAGTAATTTAGGGACAACCTCTTTACAAATAAAGCTATGACACTCTTTTTTCTGATAGTGATTCCCGGATTACAAACATAATAAAGTTCTGATGTCCTCACACAACACTCCCCTGTTGATGTTATTCTCCTAGAAATAATTAGTAGATATCAGAATTAGCAACTGGTCTCATGAATGTATCTAATTCCTTTTACAATTATCTAAGGACTCTTTCTCACCCCATGAATGATATGTTATCTCAGGTCTCTGAAACAGAAGGAAAATATATGACATGAAAAGCTGCTGTTCCCGTGGCATTTCTTTTGATGCTCTATTGAAATAAAGCCAGCAACATTGGTACCCTGAGAAGTTGGTGGTGCAGATTATAACCTTGTAACTCTCGTGAAGAGAGAAGATGGCAGGATGACTAGAAGTGGGAGCTCAATATTGGGGAGTCTACATCCTTCAGACCCAGTTACCCATCTGTGGTACCCAGGCTGAATCATTGCACCAACTGATGCCACCCTTCCCTACTCCCTGGCCGCACATGGCCTTTCTAATTGGGCATAGCTTCTAATGTAGACAAAAACCTTGTCAATTTGGTCATTACTGAATCTGCTTTGGAATCTCAGGATCAGAAATAATATTATTGTTTAATACTTCTAGGAGAATCTTGTCACCATCTCAGATAGTATCATCTGGTAAGACCCTCCCATAAGGGAGACAAATAAAGATAAAGCAGCTTTTAATTGTGCCCAAATTAATATAATTAATTACATTTAAATTTATTTAAATTTGTTGCCTTCCTCCATTGGAAGATTTCCAGATTACCTTACAAATACCTATAAATACTACTGGATTATATTCTGGATGTTATCACTGGAATATAATCGTCACTTACTACTTTCCATTAAAAGTATTAATCTTGTGGAAGGTTTTCCATTAGATCACTAAAAAGGCTGCAGGCAAGACTTACTTTCAACAGCCAAGGCAGAAATGGCCACGGAAGCACAGAATTTATGGCTGACTGAAAGGAATGATCTGAAGTAAGATAGATGAAAACCTGTAAATCACCAACCTACATCAGATTTGTCCACAGCACACAGACTGTTCATATAGGAAGCTTTTACAGAGGTGGTGGTCCTACAAGACGTTACGGAAAGAGGAAATGGACAGTAGAATGTCCCTCTTTCCCTTAAATACATAGAAGTCTCTATTTCAGGTACATTGTGAAATGTATCCAAATATTTAGTGCACTACATCAGCTAATCTTAAACATTCTATTTAATATCTTGCTCATCCTTGGCATGAAACGCTTGTGTACAGTAGCGTGACCCTCTCTATTTTTAACTAGAACCATCTGGTATAAACAAGACATTTCTTGCCTTTAGTGTGGCTTTATTTTGACACTGCTAACTGAAATCTGTCAAGAAAAACTTCGTGTTCTTGGCAAGGTCAGATAGACAAGTTGATATGATATACCTATCATCCCTGTGCTTGGTGTAAATGCATAGGATATACATATATTATTATTTATTTTCTATGATCTGTGTAAATCAATCAGAAGCACCTCCAGTAAAGAACCTCAGTGAAGATCCACCCTGAGAGGTGCTGTATAGTTTTCAGTTTGGAGAAGGGATCACAGACACTAATATTCCAATCTTCATCATTAAAATCAAAAACAATAACAAGTAAAATATAAAATAAAGTCAATACAACAAAACAGAAATATAGCTGAGACAGAGTATAACAAATACTTTCACAACAAAATAAGATTATCTATCATCTTGGTTCAACACAGGGAGAAAAACATCAATAATTAACACCGTATATTCATGGTAGAAAATTCCATGGTTTATCAGTTTATTTACTGATTTATTCATACATACAGGTAGTTCTTGACTTGTGACCCTTAATTCAGCAACTGTTCAAAGTTACAACTGTGCTGAAAAACTGAACTTACAATCTATGCTGTTCCAGCACCTCCAAGGTAACATCAGAATTTGGGTGCTTGGCAGTCTGCCTGCACTAATGACCACAGGGGCGCGCCAACTCCTCCCCTTCACTTATCTCCCCACATCTCTGTCCTTTGGCTGTCCTGCAACTCTCTGTTGCAGGATGACAAGCAGCAGCACCATTACACGGCTCTGGGGTTATTTGTCATATGCCAAAAAAGCGAACACAGTTCTAGGCTGCATAAACAGAGGGATAGAATCAAGATCACGTGAAGGGTTAATATCACTTTATAATGCCTTGATAAGGCCACGCTTGGAATACTGCATTCAGTTTTGGGTGCCACAATGTAAAAAAGATGTGGAGACTCTAGAAAGAGTGCAGAGAAGAGCAACGAAGATGATTAGGAGACTGGAGGCTAAAACATATAAAGAACGGTTGCAGGAACTGGGTATTTCTAGTTTAATGAAAAGAAGGATTAGGGGAGACATGATAGCAGTGTTCCAATATCTCAGGGGCTGTGTTGTGGCTCCGACCCCCGAGGCCGACTTATCGGAGGGAGAAGGCTCCGAACGTGAAGGAGAGGAGTTGGCCAGGCCTCCCTCTCCAGGACCCTCCTCTCTGGCAATGCCTCAGGTGTCTCCCGTAAGAGAAGAGATTGGCCAGGAGCCAGGTATTTCCTCACAGTCGGACAGTGAAGGGGATAAGTCTTGGCTGGATCCACGCCAGCGTCAGAGAGACAAGCGCACGCAACAGAAAAGAAGGCGTGCCAGAGATTAAGCTGAGTCACTGGACAACACCCCACAGGGGATATAAGGGGGTGAGGTGGCCATTCAGATTCTGTGATGGACAAAACTAACTACTATCGAGTCACACTGCATCTTTGGAAACAACATTATCTGCCTTGGATTTAATTACGGACTGGACTTGACAATTCGTGAACTGTGTGTATCTTGTTTATAAGTAAAGTTCTTGGCAAGCAGCTACTGGGTTGCTGCCAATTCTCTTATCGAAAGAATTGGTTGTCTGCCAGTTTATTTAACCCCCGGCTGTCTGTTTGTGTGCGTGTGTGAGACGGGGACAGAACAGGCTACCACAAAGAAGAGGGAATCAAGCACCTGAGGGTAGGATAAGAAGCAATGGGTGGAAACTAATCAAGGAGAGAAGCAATTTAGAACTAAGGAGAAATTTCCTAACAGAACAATTAATCAGTGGAACAACTTGCTTTTAGAAGTTATGAATGCTCCATAGTTTTTAAGAAGATACTGGATAACCATTTGTCTGAAGTGGTGTATAGTTTCCTGCCTAAGCAGGAGGTTGGACTAGAAGACCTCCAAGGTCCCTTCCAACTCTGTTATTCTGTTCTGTTATATCCCGGGAAGCCACAGCTGCCCTATCTCATCTACAGTGTTTGTTTGTTTTTTGCTGTCACTCCTGATGAGTTGTGCCCACCCTGGCACACTGTGATCTAGGTTTTTGAAAAAGACGCATTTTGGCATGCTACCATTCAGGGACTCCTTTTGACTTTTTTTTTCTCCCTGCAGACAAAACCCAGTCCACCCCAGCTAGTCAGGCCAGGCACTCCTTCTAAAGCAGCAAGAATAAAAGAAAAGAAAAAACTGATGAAGATGAGCTGAAAGGATTGAGGCTTTCCAGCTAGACAGTTTTGGGGGTATTTGCTACCTTGCAGTGCAGGAAGAGTGCAGAGCAGAAAAGGGCCAAAGATGGGAGGGGAAGAAAGAGAAGTGCAGGAAGTTGGAAGCAGCCCGCTACATTACTGAAGCTTGGGACGGGAAGAGACCAAGCCTGGAATGGCTTGGATTGGGGTACATTCTTGGCTAATGATTGATGAAATTCATTTAATTGTCAAGATTGTTGTTGCTAAGCAAAGTAGTCATATGACAGCTTGCTTTACAGCCACAATGAACTTATGGTGGCAATCCTGTCCCAACTATGGTCGTTAAGTCAAGGGCTACCTGTCTATGAACACATACATATAGTATAGAATCCACCTGATTCCCAGAAACTCTGAGCAGGTCATAAGAAGAAAAAAAAAGCAACCAAAAATAAATCATAAACCACCTGACAAAAAATACTTTTTGAAAATCATCTAACCATCACCCTGTCCCAAAGCCTGAGAGTACAGCTAAGTATGTAATAATTTCTTGCATGACCTCATGGTGGAACCATCCAGACCTCTGCAATTATCGAAGGCAGCTACCGCAGCACAGAAGGCATGGTTTCTGGGTCCCAGTAGACCATACATAATGATGGGATCCAAAGCATATTGTATGTGCCTGATACCACTGGATGGACAAAAAGAACGGGAAATAGGCAACCCCACAGACAACAACCAGACCCAAGCCCATGAAGGGCTTTATAGCTGATAACCAGGACCTTGAATTGTACTTGTAAGTCAATCAGTAATCAGTACAGCTTATGAAACCATTGGGTCACCTGAGCATATCAAGGCATGCCTCTTACTACCCATGCCATTGCATTCTCAATGAGCTGTAGCTTCTGAGTGGTTTTCAAGGGTGAGCCATATACAGCATGTTAAAGGAATCCAATTGTGAAATGATTAAGGCATGAGTGACTATCTGAATGGCGTCCTAGTCCAGGAAAGGGTACAACTGGCATACTAGATGTATCTGTGGAAGGATCCACTTAGCTATAGCTTCCATTTGCTCTTCAAGCAGGAACTGTAAATTCAAGATGACCCTCAGATTACATACCAGTCTTGATGAACAAGTCCAGTCCCATCCCAAATCAAAGATGGAAGATCCCCAGGCCTAGGGGCTACAAAGGCTTGGGACAGGATTTAACCAAATTGTGTTCCAGTTGTGCACAACTTCCATATACTGGGACAGAAGCCTGACAGCATCACTTGCTTCTCCTAGAATTCAGATGCATATTTTGGTATATGTACTACACCAGGTGTCAAACTCAATTTCATTGAGGGCCGCATCAGTGTTGTGTTTGACCTCGGGGGGGCCAGGTTGGGGGTGGCCAGCTCAACATCACTCGTGTCAGGGTGCCTGTGGTAGCCTGAGCGCTCTGCCAGGGAAAATGGGCTCCATTTTTTGCTGCGACGGCCTCCTGAAACCCTCTGCCAGCAAAAGCAGAGCTCAGGAGCTCGTTTTCACTGGCAGAGGCACCGCAGGCCAGCCATTCGCTCTTTCCTGGGCAGCCCTGTGGTCCAGATCTAAGCACCCCGTGGGCTGGATATGGCCCCTGGGCCTTGAGTTTGACACCCTTGTACTACACTGATGCACTGATGATATTTTGCTCTGAACTGACAGACGACCTCATGTAGCACTTCTACGTAGATGTTAAATAAAAGGGTAACATTTTGAGATGCCATGGACTGACTGAACTAACCACAAAGAAAAGCATAGCAAAACAGTGCCCCGACTCAAACTTTGCAGCCAGTCTAAAAAAATACCATGATCACCTGTATCAAAAACTAATAAGAAATTAAGAAACAGAAGGATGATTGCACTACCCCTACCCAACCTTGCCACAGGCCATCAACAAGCATCAACAAGCATGTCCAAAGCTATTTTTGTGCTGTAACCTGCCTGAAAAGGGCCCAGACAATCTGTCTCTTCCTGGATCCTCTGGAGCTGAAGCCCCACTACCAAGTATACCTTGGTTCTCCAAAGAGCTGCAGGAGATGAAGTGCCAGAAAAGATGCTTGAAGCAGTAATGATGAAAAATTAAAAGCTGGAGACTGGACAGAATCTGTCCAGGGCTTTGATGGTTTCTTGAGGAAAAAGACATACCACAGAAAGACCTTCTCTCTCAAAGGAGCAAGTATCACTACATGGACCCAATTGCATGTTACCTCCTAGGCCTTTGACCAACCAGGAAAAATATGAATCTAATTAAGATAGATAGCTGTGCTCAGAGTTCCAGGGACTCTGTCCACTTCATCAGCAGTCACAGAAATCCTATAGAACTCTATCTAAATATTTTCACTGGACCTATCCAACTGGAGTCCAACTCTGAATAAATTTGAATTATTTTATCCGCCAGACAGCAAGAATAGTCCTTAAAACAGCACAGTGATTCTTATTCAGGTTTAATCCGACTTGCTCCTAATCTTTCACCACTAGTGTTTTAGGCACCTCTTCTGGAATTTCATCTCCTGCAGCTCCTTGGAAAACTGAGGTGCACTGCAGGAGGGGTACATATAAGAAACTGCAAAGGAGCAATCCAATCCACCTCAGCTATCTACCTATTTCAGTTGAACTACAACCATATCCTCAGAGAAAACCCCAAGATCCCTCTGGAATCTATCCAGGTATTAGAATTTGTGAAAAACTACTTCCTTTTGTCTGTAATTGGAAAACTTCACTTAATTCTACAAGAAGTTTCTGGCAGTTTTATTTCCTATATAATCTCCAGAAACTAATGAATTAAGTTGCTGGGCAACCAGCCAAGAAGACCTCAGCAGCAGATTAGAATTTTAAAAGAAATGATCTTTCAAAAGTGTGAAATTACCAGCTATGTGGCATACAACATGACAACCTTTTAGAAAAGCAACAGACACATTCCCTTAACAGTTTAGTGCTCTTTTTGATTGTATACACTCTTAAAGCAATACATGATTTTATTGGCTTATATTAATATGAATGACAAGCTGAATACCCATGCTCCGCTACGAAACTATATGATCGGGCTTGATAAATCGACACAGAGTTTAAAAATTAATGAGTAGTTACGATCGGCCTATCCTTTCCCCTTCTCTCCCTCAGGCTGGCCCCACAGAAGCCTCTCCCTTGTCCCCCTCAGCCTTGCCCCACAGAAACGTTTCCATTCTGTGGAAACGTTTGGATTAGTTTGGGATAGGGGGAGTAGAACGTCTAACTAATTAGCATCAGAGTGTGTTATAATAATATAAGAAATACTAATGCTCTGATGGTCATTTTGAAAAATCCTTTCTTAGTGAGCACCTAGAAGCCAAGAGGAACATATGTGGCAAATTTCAAGTTTGTAGGCTTTACGGTTCTGGAGATTTCGTGATTAATGCGTGAGTGGTTTTTACTTTTATATAGATAGATTACATTTAAAATAATATGTAATTTCTGCAAGTGAACTGGTTTGTTCATTTGCTGACACCAAAGATGAGAAAAAGCAGGTATCATCAGATACAACTTATAAAAGCAATATTATAAAACAGTTTGATTAGGGAATTGATGGCTAGGCCAGGAGAATGGGATTCTGAGGTTTCCTCTAATTTCATAGTAACTGTAGTTGTTACTTTTATGTCAAACTGTTGATAATTTATCTCTTACTAAATATGCAAATATATGTATATTGGCCTGGGTCAGATATATAAGTGAGAATGTTATTATTTTAATTCTTTTGTTATAATGTCTATGGAGATTCTTAGTCATCCAGGTCATGGTTGTTCCAAAGGTGCTTTTTCAAGAGGCAACTGGATTTTCTGATTTTTCTTTGAAGACGTTTTGCTTCTCATCCAAGAAGCTTCCAGAAAAAGCAGAAAATCCAGTTGCCTCTTGAAAAAGCACCTTTGGGACTTTTGTTATAATATATTACATTTTGAATTGCAAACTTCCCAGGGTTAAGTATGCATGTATGCATGCATACATGTATGTAGGTATGTATGTATGTATGTATGTATGTACGGATGGATGGATGATGATGTGCAATTGTGCATATATATGTATCATATTTCTATGGTCACCCATCTCATTAAATGTGATTCTGGGTAGTATACTATCAAACAATAAAAGCCATTTTTTAAAAAATTGAACAAATAGAAAAATTAAAATTGTTATTAAAAAGCTTAGGAGATACTATCAGATACTACAAGCAATGGAACAACCTCATCAGATCACCACTCCCTTGTGACCCACTGGCCTGTTGACACAATCAGGATTTGAGGATCCCATAGCCTCCAGGCACTGGGATATGACATCAACAACACTGATTAATTTGCTTAAGGGGCAGACATGTATAATTGGATATCATCAGTGTACTGATAATACCTCACCAGAGGGTGACAGGTGAGTTCACTCAGCAGTTTCATGTAGATACTGAATAGGAGAGAATAGAGCACTGAATCTGTGGTACTTGCATAATAAAAGCAGAGGGCAGGATTTCTCCCTCCGCCCAATCATCACCAACTAGCATCAACCCCAGAGGAAGGAAGAGAACAAGCACAATAGTGTGCTGCCCATCCCCAATTTCCAGAGCTAGTCCAGAAGAACCCATCAAAAGCTGCTAAGAGGATACTTAGCCACTCCTGTCCAGCTCTTGCTACCAAAAAGCATTACTAATGCTATTTTCATCCCATATTCAGACCTGAATGCTGACTAAAAGGATTGAGGTGACTTATAAATATTATTAAATAAACAAACAAACAGATGTTTATATCACCTTAAATTTATTAGCCTTGATCTCATAAGACAGTTGCCTATCTTTGTTAGCTGTTTTTAACATGACCAGCTGCCTGGTCATACTGGACTATTTAGAATTTTGAAATATATATATTAGCAATACTTACAAGGTAATATGTTGGGGTATCTGTTTTTTTCTCTATTTTCCTCTTTGTTTGCCATCTCAAGTGTTCCTTGCAAATATCCAGGTGGTAATGACTACAGAAAATATAAATTGTATGACTTAAAACAGCAATCAATAACAAAAAATGGATGGTTAAAATACATTTTGATACTTTATGAAATTTTATATTATCTATATCAGAATATTAATTGTCATACATTCATCCTTAAAGTCATCTGCAAAATTATTGAATGCACCAAGCAAGAACAAGCTCTATTCCTAAACTAGATTTTTTTGTGTTATTTTTTCTTGTGTGATATAAACCTCTTATCTGAAAATGACTTATGTATTATGGATATCATAAATCTATCCTGAATAAGAGCTGTCTATTTTTACTTAAAATTGTTAAATAACCTTCTTGCTTAGGCTTGTAAGTATTCATATTGGTAAATATAAAATATAACTGAAAGCAGAGTTAACAGTAATAACTATAGAATTCAACTTCTTAATGGCATGCATTGAAAATAAGAAATTACAAATGCACAAGAGAATGAGCCAATCGTGTCTGTGTGACTCTGATAAAAGTGGAAATTAGTAAGGCTGTGCAAAGCTTTGGTTTTTCCACAATGCACCTTAATTGCACACTCAGTAAAGTCAAAAAAATAGGAATCACACAATTGAAGCCTTATGCCTTTACACATACTGTATGTTTGGTGTTGATGCAGGTGCAAAAGAGGTACAGCATCACGTATATAAATGGAAGTTGCAAACAGTGCTGAATATAAATTTACAGATGACAGTCTAACCCCATCTTGAGCACATCTAGTGAAGGGAATCCATCATTTGTGGATAGTGGCTCCATTTTCAGACCATTTTTCAAAGGACTTAGCATCTTATTCTCTGATAAACATCACTGGTCTTCTCTGTTCATGTTTTTGGAAATATTAAAAGTGTGATGCCCAGAACAAGATTGGACACTTGAGGGATCAGATCTATACAGTATAAGGTGGAATGATAAAATTTCCCAGTTTATATATTTTTCCCTATACAATCATATGGACAAGTCCCTGTAGTTTTTTTGACAAGGTTTTTCAGAAACAGTTTGTCATTGATTGCTTTCTAGGGCTAGGAGGAAGTGACCCGCCCAAGGTCACCCAGATGGCTTTGTGTCTAAGGTGGGACTAGAACTCACACTTTCACAGTTTCTAGTGTTATGCCTTAACCACTACACAAACTGGCTTTTCCCACTACTATGTTAAAGAGCTACCCATGATCCATGCAGTCTGTAGCCACTGCAATCTTTATCTTGCCTTTAGTTCCAAATCACTGCTGACTGGTGTTGTCCTGAATGAAGCCAATCCAGACTTCATAGACAAGAGAACTGGCTTTATCTTTTGATTTACTGCCAATCCATGTCACCACCAGGCAACAGGAAAAACATCAACCAATCATAACACTGAAACCAGAACGAGGGAGGGCTGATTTCTCAATTCTGACTGGCTTTCTTTGGAGGGTTATTTGTCTGCTCCTCAGCACAGACCCCCTCTGAGAATTAGTTCAGTTCATTTTCAAAAATTCAACATTAATTCAATTAATTCAAAATCACACAGAAAGATACCAAAGCAGAAATATCCCTCAAAAGAAGAAAAAGATATTTCCAAGATTCTGCATCTGGTTAGGTCTTATAAAGTGAGAGAACTAAAACTGATAACTTGAAGACTTGAAACTAATAAACAACAAAGGCAATTCTGTCAGAAAACTACTGTGTATAATTTCAGTTTTAATTTGCATCTAATATAGTCCTGGTCAATCCCTATATCCAGATCTGAGCAAACACACAGACCACTCAGTATAACTAGGGGGGAGAGAGACAGAAAGAGAGAAAGGGGGAGGGAGGAAGGAAGGGAGGGAGGGGGGAGGAGAGAGAGAGAGAGAGAGAGAGAGAGAGAGAGAGAGAGAGATATTTCACAGATTCTTTTTCTTCATGAGATAAAATAATGGAGCTCTGCTGTCTTTCTGTTGAAGCCTGGAGAGAAACTGATAAAAAAAAAAATAGGAGGAGGTATGGATGATTATGAAAGGGACTCAGAAAGAAAATGTTAATGAAAGCAGCAAATTCTGAGAGAAAAAAATAGCTGATCTGAAGCTGGATAGTGGTGGTAGGATGAATTAACATGCCCGTCCCTTCCCAAATGCAACTCTAATGACACCCACAATAAGTCAGCTGACCTTACACATTTTGCACATCTTGAAGCTGCAGCAAGAGAGTGTTAACTTTAAATCTGAGACATCTAATTATAAATTACAGCTATTTCGCTCAGCGAGAGCTTAGGATAAACTGCAGATGAGGATCAAGTTCTATAAATACTTCTTGGTTGTTGAATGGAATAAATTGCACCTCACAACTACTTACTCTATTATTATATATATATCTCACAGGGAGAGAATATACCTTTTGAATTGCATATTTCCAAATTAGAAAGGGCAGAATTTATGTTGTATTTCTACAACTAGTACATTTTAATTTACAAATAAATGTTGTATTTCTACAACTGATTTTAAAAGAAGTTACAGTAGGTTTAGTACTGCAGGCTAACTCACTGCTCACTCCAGGAGTTCGATTCTGAGCGGCTCAAGATTGACTCAGCCTTCTATCCTTCTGAGGGGGGTAAAACGAGGGCTCAAATTGTTGGGGGCAATATGTTGACTCTGTAAACCGCTTAGAGAGGGCTGTAAAACACTATGAAACTGTATATAAGTCTAAGTGCTATTGTTATTTGGATGGAGACTTACATTAATCTACTTTAACCCGTTGGCATTACTGCTAAACTGATCAGAAGCTGTCTCTACTGATCATATGCTATTTGCAATATGAAGGAAGATCAGCCTTTTGACAAGTAACAAAAGTGGGTGTATATGGATGCTTGAAAACCCTAAGAAAATAATAAGGGGAGCAAAGCTTATAACTTATACATATAGATCCCCTCTGTGAGGAAGATGGACAGTTAAGAGTTTGATTGATACATAAATAAATACATTATGGTCTTAATCATTACTGAGTTTAAATCAGATGTGCACTCTGAAGATTTTTCTTTGAAAACTAGCAAAAACCAGGTTAAACAAGTGTTTACTAGCTAATAAGGAAGTCTCTTGTGTAGGTTACATTCTGTTGCCACAACATAAATGTGTCATATTTGTTGCTTCAATATGTACGCTTGCTTTGGCTTTGTAACTTTTTTCTTCAAACAGAACATCACTCTCCCACCTCCCCACCCCACCCGACCCCTCTCTCTCTCTCACACACACACACAAACAAACAAAACAGGAACATAAGTAACTGAAAACTGACCATGAATACTATAAACTAAATATACTATATATATTATTTTTGATACTCTGGTTTTTTTTAATTTCACTTCAATATATTTGGCAAAAATAAAAGAAAGAAGTGAGCTTTTATGGAAGCTTTTTAAAAAATTATTTTGCCCTTTGACTATTTTCATCTTCTTTGCATAATCAGACAAATTGTGTAAAACTGGAAAACTGAACTTCCCTTTGTTATGTGGGGCAAGGGAGTTTTTTTTAAAAGACTTGTTTCTATTTCAGTATTTCTCCAGAAAGCCGCTTGAGAAACAAACACAGAACAAGCATAAAATCAACTTTTATACCCGCTTTAAGCATGACCATTTTCATTGGAGATTCGTATTGTTGTCTTTTCCTAACATATTTAACCACACAACTCAATATACCCACATTATTTCAGACTTGAAAAGGCAAGTTTTAAATACGTAATCATAATGGCTGACATACAGTCTGCCAATTACAAAGCTACACTCTAAAGGGCATGATTCCACTCCTGGGAGTTTAAGTGGCAACTTTTTCACTTAAACTTAAAATGAATGTAAACATGTGATCATCATAGCTACATCAGAGAACTGCTGAAACCCAACCAGAACTGAAGGTAAGTTCATTTTAATGCATCTGGCTTTCAGAAGCTAGGGAGAGATTATCTATCAACTATTCGCCAGCCCAACAACCCATGCAACCACAATGCAGCAGGAAGCAAAAAATATATTCTGAACTCTAAAGTGAGACACTATATTTAGTTTTAAAGCAATCCTTCTTAACTTGGTGCCCTTGAGATTTGTGGGTCTTCAACATCACTATTTCCAGCCTCAATGAGAGGGAAATTGAAATGGGATACCTGTTATGATTATCTCTCTTCGTTCTTACTATCCATTTTTTTCTTTAAAAAAAAATCCTATAAGAAGGTAAAAAATCACAATTCCTACAATTGCTTGGCCTCTCTAGCTAGGGCTGGTGAGAGGCACTTATCAAATGTTCTGCCACAGCTTTAAAAACTGGATGGCTTTTAAAAGGCAGGGTTTATAATTCTGGAAAGAAGAAGGATCTATAAGTATGAAAGAAGCAACATGAAGGAGAGACTAACGTCACATGATGAGCTAACATAGCCATAGCACTTAGACTTATATACGGCTTCACAGTGCTTTTACAGCCCTCTCTAAGCGGTTTACAGAGTCACCATATTGCCCCTAACAATTTGGGTCCTCATTTTGCCAACCTCAGAAGGATGGAAGGCTAAGTCAACCTTAAACCTGGTGAGATTCGATCTGCCAAACTACTGGCAGCCGGTGATCAGCAAAGTAGCCTGCAGTTCTAACCACTTTGTCACCGTGGCTCAATAAAACATCCATGTTTTATTGAAATAAACCACAAAGGTTAGGTTTAAAACCATGGTTTTAAAACCAGAATGTTTGGGTCCAAATAACACATTAAGAAAGAAGCAGTCATGTTTCATTATTATTTTAGTATATGAATCTTTCCATTGTCACCTGGTTTTAAATATTTTGGAATCGTTATGAAGTTCACATAACCCTAATTCCCACGGCTAAAACTTAAGGATTCTGTAAGATGTAAGAATTGCTGGGAGTCAGGCATCATATATTATTACAGATAGTATTAATATAGATTATTACTCATGATAATGTAAAACATCTAGAAAAATGTCAACAAATTTGCCACTTAGCTCAGGGCTGTCAAACTCGTGGCCCATGGGCCGGATGCGTCATGTGCTGGCCATGCCCATGCCCGGTTTAGCGAAGGTGAAAAAAGTCCCGATACATCACGTAATTCCACCATGACAACACAAGTTTGACACTGTTGACTTAGCTGAACAGCAGCAAGATATAAGATTGGAAATCTCATTTCCAAAAAAAGGTAGAGACGCCTTTAAACTCTGATTTTGTTAATAATAGATATAATAAGAGTTTACACAGCATAGGAGCATACAATATCTGAACAATCCGAAAACATGAAAGTGATAAATACAAAAGCAATTTTTATTGTTCACTTAAAATTTTGTTCATTTTATTTGCAATCTTTCATTTAAGAAAACCAAAATGAAGTAACAAAATAAGGGCAACTTACATTAAACTCTTCCCGAAACAACTTCCCATCATCAGCTGCTCTTATCCGGATTTCTTCTTCCAAGAACTCTACTGGAATAGGAAAATACTTCTTTGGTCCAGAAGGAGACTGTCTGAGAAGCATCACCCTCTGCTGTTCTGTGAAAAGGAAATGAAAGCACACAGTATGCATTTATGTATTTATATTTCATATTTCTAAACCACCTACCTCTCTCAGAGGGGGCTCTGTATTGTGTCCAGTATAATCAACATATAGGCAATGTATAAAATTAACATTAAAGTGTTAAAATTAATTTAATATTATTTTTAATTATAAGATTACAACATTATAAATTCCAAGATGGCCACTCCATTAGTTAATACAGGCAGGGGGGAACCTCATGGGTCTGGCTGGCCTGCCACACAGGCGCATGGTTTTCTGTGCCCCATCCCTGGCAAAGCCATAGAGCCAAGTTTTGACTCCTTTGCAGAAGGCCAGGAGAGTGGGGCATTGCCTCACCTCTGGGGGCCGATGTTCATAATGCAGCGGTAATACCAGAAAGGCTCTCTTCCCAGATCCAACTAGCCAAAATCCTTTGACTGATAGATCTGCAGTACCCTCCATGTTTTATTGAGTGGGATGGACTGATTTGATGGGGTGAAGTAAATTCTATAGGTAGCCTGGCGCCTATGCCAGGTGATGATCAACAACTTGAACTGTACCTGGAAGCAAACTGGCACCCAGTGCAATTCATGGAGCAAGGATGTTATGTTTGCCCTTCATTGGGTACCCAATATGGCTCACGCGGCTTCATTCTGTAGCAGTTAAAGCTTCCGATATTTTTCAAGGGTAGCCCTACATAGAATGCATTGCAATAATCCAGCTGGCTGTACTATATGCACAGCCAAAAAGCAACATACTTTTACTTCCATTTCTCATTTAAAATAAAAACTTAAAATTAAGGCCACATCTGTTAACATAAATGCTAACATAAATGGAAAACTTCACAAGAATTACTAGCTTTACAGTCCTATCAAATCCATTTTTCTGAAAAATGAATTCTGACTGCAAGAATGATGTAATGGATTTACATCTAAAACCAGTTAATGTCTCAATAACTAAGGAGCACATACTAATAAATCAGAAGAATGATTTAGAAAGCTTTCTTATTCTGGATTTACAAAAGGAGTGTCTTAAAGTACTGAAACTGTTAATGCAAGAAATGTATGTGTTATTGTACTGTATTTGTTACATTAGGAAGTTATTTGGGTGTTCAGCATGTACAGAAACTCAAATTTCTTTTGACCTTCCTCCTTTACATGTTAATTCATATTTTTTACAGTTCTGTTTGTCATGTTTGTCATTTAGTTCCTTATTTAAAATAATTATGCATGCAGTTCAAAATTGATTCCATGAAAATTTATATATAAAATTAGTTTTACATCTAACACATATTTAAATGGAATTCCTGAAATTATAACTTGATACAATGCAATGTTTTAAAAAAGATCTTTCTGAACCAAATTGTAATGTAAATGTAAATGTTAATATGTGAAAAAAAATAAGTGAACATAATAGGTGAACAAATCTTCTCTAAAGAGTAACAGTTCTCAGATACATTAACAACTGAATAACCAACCCTGTGAAATCTATTTGCTTCCCTTTTCAACATTACATTGTTTTAAAAAAAGTATATCTTTATATACGATTAAATAAAGAAATAATTACCTTGCTCTTCTAAGATTCCATTTGGCATTTTTTTATCAGTGGAATTTACAACCGCTTTTCTGTGTCTTCGGAACCTTAATAAATATAAGAACCATTTAGAAGGCCACAGTATAGGTCTCATGAGACTAAATAAATTACAAAAAATATTCTATATTATGGCTCACAAACCAAGTAACTCTGGAGAAGGTTCTTCTAATCATTGTTTTTTCCAGTTATAAATGTTATATTGTAGCTGATGCACAGAAACGGTGTGTAACATCCTCCATCCACTACACTGATTAATGTGGGAAACTACAGACAGCACAGCTGCGGCTATGCAACTTTCATTTCCTTATGAGATCACATGGTAATAACAAGAAACAACTAGTTTCACATCAAGAGTCTGATTCATACATACCTAAAGAAATAGCCAGCTAAAATAATTAAAATTATGAACACTAAAATCAGGATCAGCACTGAAGTCAGTAAATGCGATGGCTGACCATTTTCTCTTGGAGGATCTAAAAATTAAAAACAGAAACATGAGATGGTGCTAAATCACCCATTGATAACAAATAATTAGCAAAGCAGAAGCATATGACTTATACAGCGTTTTGTAAGTAATATTTTTCTGTCGCTACCAGATATAAAGAAAATTTATTATGATGAAGATTATTTTAAATATTTTAAAGAAACAAGTTAAAGCACAGAAATATTTTGAAGCTTTTTTTCTCATTGGTACTTATGTGTATTGTATATGTAGGTAGTCCTTGACTTATGACCACAATTGGGCCCAAAATTCCTGTTGCTAAGTGAGACAGTTGTTAAGTAAATTCTATCACATTTTACAACCTTTCTTGCCATGGTTGTTATGTGAATCACTGCAGTTAAATTAGTAAGTGAATCTGGATTCCCCATTGACTTTGCTTGTCAGAAGGTTGCAAAATGAGATCGCATGACCCCAGGACACTGCAACCATCATAAATATGAGTCAGTTGCCAATCGTCTGAAAAATGGTCAGAAGTCACTTTTTTCTGCATCATTGTAACTTTACTAAGTCACTAAATGAACTGCTGTAAATCAAGGATTACCTGTACAACGGCAGATGTCACTCTGCCACTGCTTTTATTGGAATGCATGTAAAATCTGAACAATCCAATGTAATATATGTTTTTATTTATTGCAGGCCGAAGCTGAGGAAGTTGAGGAAATGTGAAGAACTAGAGTGTAAAGGGAACACAACAATAATTCCCTATGCCATGTTTCTGAATGATTGAAATAAAGAGCCAAGCATTCAATCAAGTGCCCATAAAATATCAATTTTATCAAAATTATAAATAATCAGTTAACCTCAAACTGCAAATTATTAAAAAAAAGGGGGAACATATTCCTTTCTAGTATCATACTAAATCATGGTATGGTACATCATGGTATGGTATACATGGTTTTGCTACAAAGGATAACAAAAGTAGATATGGCATAAAACTAGACCGTAATACAGAGGTGGGTTTCAGCAGGTTCTGACCAGTTCTGGAGAACCGGTAGCAGAAATTTTGATTAGTTCGAAGAACCGGTAGTAAAAATTCTGACTGGCCCCACACCCATCTATTCTTTGCCTCCCAAGTCCCAGCTGATTGGAAGGAAATGGGGATTTTGCAGTAACCTTCCCCTGGATTGGGGAAGGAATGGAGATTTTACGGTATCCTTCCCCTGCCAGGCCCACCAAACCAGGCCCACCAAGCCACACCCACAGAACCGGTAGTAAAAAATTTTGAAACCCACCACTGCCGTAGTATAACATTTAACAGGTTCAATATTGTGAATAATCCCTCATGATATTAACAGCAACTCAAGAAGAAGAAAGCAAAAAATGAGCTATGGCAAAAGGAATAAAAAACAGTATATACTAACACATATTTGACCAACATTAACATGTTTTCAAAATACAGTAATCCTCAGAAGATACTCTTCGTGCCAAAGTATGTCAGGACTTTTAACCCAACCTAAATATTTAAGTTCAGAAGAAAATGAATTGTTTTAACCTCTATTTATCTTTGTCCTAAGCAATCCCACAAATAATGCTTATTAGAAGAATTTAGCTTAAATATGAAGTTGAAAAAAAGTTTTAGTGCATTGTCAAGTTTTTCCTGAGCATGCTGATGATAACCCTCTTGCCTCGCAGAGGTCTTATTTTGGCTGTAATTTTGTCCGTAATCACTAATTTCACAGTTTGGGGGGGATAAACTTTCTTAAATGATGTTTACTGTGGTGAATTTCTTTACTCTGTGATTTTCCTCATTATGCCAAATTACACAAGCCATTGTAAATTATATACTACAAAGAAATCTGTGTTAAAATTGACATTGTTTAATAAGGATTTTACTAACAACAAAGAATATCTTGCTCAATGAAAATGTTGAGATAAAATACCTCTGACCATTTTTTGAACAGCATTGAAAAAATACCCATAAAAATGTTTGTAGAGTAGGGATTTTGTGAGATTTATAATTCAACCTCTCAGCCACAGTTCAGCTATTTCACTGAAAATATGCTAAGCGTAAATTTGGAAAAAAGATATATTATCTACCAATTGTATGCAAACTTTGCATTCATAAATTTCCCAACCCATACTAGCCTTTATAGACTTCCTGTTTTAAAGGTAATACAACATAAGGAAATGAATGGTGTTCTCAAAATTACAATTTTCAAGTCTTCATCTCTTGCCAAGATACAAAAGACAAGAATAGTAACAAAGCAACTCTAACTAAAACAAAACTAGATTTACCCAGTTGAATTGGGATCCATCAGATTTAAGAATTATGTTGTGTGACTTCAAATCAAAAGAAGCAAAAGATGAATTGAAATAAAAGTGCAAACTATATAACCCAGTGGAACAGAAAGAGAAAATCAATCAAAGAGCAGAAATATACACTGCTCAAAAAAATAAAGGGAACACTTAAACAACACAATGTAACTCCAAGTCACACACAAATTCTGGAGGCAAGCCATTGCACTGATTAATTGTTCTCGCTGTCAGGAAATTTCTCCTTAGTTCTAGGTTGGATCACTCTTTAAGGATCTTCCACTCATTACTTCTTGTCCTGCTCCCAAGAACTGAACTCAGAACCAAACTCAGAAATTTCTGCCCACTCCCAAGTCCTTTTTCTATGCCTTCCAGATGAGGCCAATATGAGGGCAGGATGGTGTTTGTGCCTGCTGTAGCTGAAGAAGCCAGAAACAAGGAAGGAGAGTCTACCTCTTTTCCACTGTTTGCCTTTCTCTCTCCGCTTCTAACATGGATTCCTTAACTTCTCCCACCACAATCCCTGACCTTACCTGAAGCTAGCTAGCATGGAGATAAGGCAGGCATAGCATGGTAGGAGGCAACAAATTAATACTCGCCATTAGCTCCTAACCAGAGGTAAAAGAAAAGGAAGGCCCAGCTGCCTAATGAAGCTTTTCTCTCTAGCATTTAAAGAAACAATAGCAATAGCAATAGCATTTAGACTTATATACTGCTTCATAGTGATTTACAGCCCTCTCTAAGCGGTTTACAGAGTCAGCATATTGCCCCCCCCCAATCTGGGTTCTCATTTTACCGACCTTGGAAGGATGAAAGGCTGCGTCAACCTTGAGCCTGGTGAGATTCAATCTGCCAAACTGCTGGCAGCCGGTGATCAGCAGAAGTAGAGTCCCGTGGCCAGAGGGAAAAGGTATAATGAACCAATTGAACCTACTGCTCACCAACCTCCTTCGGCTGCCATCTCTATGCAAATCAAATGCTTGTAAAGCAGCTTTTTTGAGATTTTCCACTGGATAACTCAAGTTTCTTACCAGATTAACAAATTGGCAAGGAGACAATCCTAGGGCTGCGACTGGAGTCTGAATGGTGCTTAAAGCTGTGTCCAACACTTCCTGTTTAATTAATCATATGCCCTTGGATCTACCAAATTTCCTACCACTGAGATATAAAACTGTCACTGAATTCAGCCAAGTGTTTATTTCAATAGACTGGAGAAGATAAATCACTCCATATTCTAGTTATTCATATTGCAATAAGGCTCAGAAGGGAATGCCAAAATATCAGTTTATATTTGTAAAGGATCTCCTTGGTCTTTGTACTGCTCAAATACTGCAGTTAAAACTTGTAGATAATTTTTAAAAAATTAATTTAAGATGAAGGTCCATATCATTTCCTTCATCATTCAAAAACCCAGGAAAATGGAATTATGATAATACCAAGATAATACATTATAAAATTTGATCTAATATTTCAAACCACATAAAATATATTTTCAAATCAGATTCAACCTTAGACTGCAGAGAAAAACAGACTCAAATACCTTGAAGAAGTGTAGCGTTCCCATTTTCCTCACTGGATTTAGAAAGATGTCCAAGTAAAAATGCCCAAACCAACTACAATCAACAGTTCCACATAATTTTACTGGGACATAGCTGGGAGTGATTCTAATTCAAAAACTAGCATGTGTCAGAATGGGAGTTATACAGTTGTTCCTCATAATAATTAGTCTACATTGTTCTGCAGAAGGATTAGTCTTCATTGTCCCCATCCCCCCTACGTGCCATCAGTTTGGAATCTCCTTGTTCTGCCAATAAAGATATACCCTCTTCTTTCTTTCTGATCAGGATTTCTTGGCAACATGCCTGTAATTAGCAGGAACATATGCACAGGGATGTTTTTTAGCTATGTATTTAGTTACTGAATGTCTTATTTAGCATTCAGTAAAGTGGAAATTAAGTGAGAATCATCAAGAACTTCTTTAATAACCTTGGGTAAGATTAGTCAGCTTCTTTTTCAACATCAGTCAATAAAATGCTTCAGAGTTCATACTTCCTTTTAATGCTATTCTAAGAAGAGGAGCTTTTCTTTCTCTAAATTTGAGAATGCTCTATTGTACATTTTACTACACTCAGTAATTGCTTTTCAGAACTGAAATTACATATATTATATACAGTATATGTTCATGTTCCCAATACAGATTGTCCTAAACTTATGTTTGTTCAGTGACCGTTCAAAGTTACAACACTGAAAAATGTGACTTACGACTATTTTTCAAAGTTGTGACTTTTGCAGTATATCCCCATGATCATGTGATCACCTTTTGTGACCTTCTGACAAGCAAAGTCAATGGATTCACTTAACAACTAGGTTACTGACTTTATCAACTGCAATGATTCACTTAACAACTGTGCCAAGAAAGGTCACAAAATGGAGCAAAACTCACGTAATGTTTCACTTGACAACAGAAATTTTGCACTCAATTGCGGTTGTAGGTCGAGGACTACCTGAATATAAACTTAAATTACATTCTTAATATTATGGAAATAGGACAAAGCAAGGTATTTAAAAAAACAAAAATAAAACTGATTGAGTCGTAAATATAACAATATATGTATTTATTAAACATTATAGGAATTTCTGCTACATCATTTATATTTGATATAGACAGTTGTGGGTTGCTACCGGTTCGGTCCAGATCTTCCGAACTGGTAGTAATGGCAGCGGAAGGCTCCGCCCACCCGCCCAGACGTCATCACGGACACTCTGCACATGCACAAAAACTTCTGCACATGCGCAGAAGTGTTGCGCGTGAGCAAAGCAAGCACAAGTGTGCATGCGCTCCTGGTAGCAAAGATAAGTGGAACCCACCCCTGGATATAGAAGACATTATATAGCTTAAGTCCAAAGTCCCTAGAGTAATTAACACATGACCAAGCTCAAATATTTTAATTAATATATTGAATAATGCTCTGAATGCAAGGAGCCTAAGAGAAATCAAGTGTAAAGGACCTAGTCAGGAGATGAAACATTAGAAGGAAGAGGAAGTATCGTGTCCAGCTTGTGGTTGATAGGTCTAGGGACTTTTACCTGAGAAGTTATACAAGGAGATATTCAGTAAGCCAAGTTATTGTTCCCTTTTTCTAAGAAATTCCAGTTTTTTAAAAAAATAGTTTTCTTTACCAGATGAAGCAGAGCTGCGTATCAGCAATAGGCTTACTGAAAAGCAGGACATACTCCTGCAATTGTAGTCTCAACGCATTTTTTTTGTCCCTTTGAGTCAATTGTTCACTCCTGGCAATTGCCTGAACTAGCTCTTGCAGTTTTGGTCAAGATTTTTCAGAAGTGGTTTGCCATTGTCTGCTGCCTAGGGCTTTCCTCCACAAAGTGACAGAGAAAACCTAATTAATTCTTACATTATAGTCCCTCTGGAAGAAAGCTATCTTCCATAATAAATAGCTAATGCTTCCATAAATCAGTGGAGTACAATCCACTCAAGGAGGAAGAAAATAAGAATTTGGTTTTGAAGTTTTAGAAGTAATGAACCGGAAACATCAATTCCTTAAGGTACTAGCAAATTCAGGAATCATCAACATAAACAGAGCATGAAGTTGAGGGAAACTGGAATGTTCTTATGTATGCAATATTCCATTCTAGTCACAAACCCGATAGTCACTGATAGATTGAGATTCCATGAAATTGCTCAAATCTTTCCATATTTTATCTCTGCCATTTGGAAAACTAAGTTTTTTAAAAAAGAAATAATAAAAAATTAGGCACAAAATTTAAAAAGTTCCTTTCACACTCACATGATGGTATTATCTGGTAGCACCTTTCTGTCCCATGGAGTTCTTGGTACTCTTTGAGCTTGTTTGCAGACATTTCATTACCCAACTACCATAGGTAATACTGGTACCATCATGTGAGTAAGAGTGGAATCAGTTCCCTCTTTGTTTACAGTAATTTGCCTTGCCAATTTTGGTGGGGTATGATTTTTTTTCTTTAATAGTTCCTTGATTAGAATAGTGTTTTCAGATAGTTTATTTGTCTGGTGTTTATGCTTATTATGCTTATCTGGCTGCTGGAGAGGATGTGTGCAGGTCTGCTTCCTTTTTACTTTATTTATATTTCATATTTCTTAACTACCCATCTCCCTCAGAAAGGGGGTCTGGGAGATGTACAATTTAATCAATAAAATTAAGCATTAGAAAAAGAATAATTTAGGATTATTTTTTTAAAAAATTATAAAAAAACATCATAACATTTCAAAAAGATGGAAGTTCCAAGATGGGGATGAGTTGTTAATACAGGTGGGGGGAGGGCTCTCATGGGGCCTAACCAGCCCATCTCCCTCAGAATGGGGCTTTGGGCAGTGTATAATAGTTGGGTGCTATGGTGATGTTGTATGGTTGTAATCATCTGTTATTTACAAGAAATTTTTGATGCATGGTAATATTATCCATTCCATATGTCATGTTGGTTGTGCTGCAGTTGATTGAGTGGTCAGGCAGTTTTTTTTTTATAAAGTTGCATAGGTATCCATAGACTATTCTATGGAACTTCAGCCAGATGATGTTTCACCCTTTCCCGGTTCTTGGATGCACTCGGCCGCCAAACTCTCATCTGCAGAGAACCGCCCAGCCGCCCTGTTTAGGGTGACCCACCCCCTTCTTCGGGGGGGAGTGCGGGAAGATCCCTTGCAGGGTCGAGCTGAGGATTTTGTGCAATTCCTGCACGATAAAGTCGCTCGGATTCGGGAAGGCTTGGACTCCGACTGGGTGAGTCCGGGGGAGGAGACGAGGGTAGGTCTTGAGAATATTACCTGGGAGGAGTTTGATCCTGTGGCTCCCGAGGATGTGGACAGGGTTCTGGGTAGGATTAGTGCCGCCACATGTTTATTGGACCCGTGTCCCTCCTGGTTGGTACTGGCCTCCCGGGAGGTTACACGAGGCTGGGGATTATAACTGCTTCTCTGAGTGAGGGTGCCTTTCCCGCCGCCTTGAAAGAGGTGGTGGTGAGGCCCCTCCTCAAGAAGCCTTCCCTGGACCCGGCTGAATTAGCTAACTACCGTCCGGTCTCCAACCTTCGTTTTGTGGCGAAGGTTGTTGAGAGTATGGTGGCACGACAACTGCCCAGGCACCTGGATGAAGCTATCTATCTAGACCCGTACCAGTCGGGCTTCAGGCAGGGGCACAGCACAGAAACGGCATTGGTCGCGTTGGTGTATGATCTCTGGAGGGCTCGGGACAGGGCTTGCTCCTCTGTCCTAGTCCTATTAGATCTCTCAGCGGCTTTTGATACCATCGACCATGGTATCATGCTGCAGTGGTTGAGAGGGTTAGGAATAGGGGGCACCATTCTGCGGTGGTTCTCCTCCTTCCTCTCCGACCGCTCGCAGTTCGTGTTGGCAGGGGGGCAGAGGTCGACCTCGAGGCATCTCACATGGGGAGTGCCACAAGGGTCGGTCCTCTCGCCTCTTCTGTTCAACATTTATGTGAATCCGCTGGGTGAGATCATCCGTGGTTTTGGGGTGAAGTGTCATCTGTACGCTGATGATACTCAGCTGTACATCTCCACCCCAGACCTCCCCAACGATGCCCTTGATGTGATGTCTCGCTGCCTGGAGGCCGTGCGGGTCTGGATGGGGAGGAACAGGCTCAGACTCAACCTGTCCAAGACTGAGTGGCTGTGGCTGCCGGCGTCCCGATATAGTCAGCAGGTGCCATCGCTGACTATTGGGGGGTGAATCTTTGCCCCCCACAGAGAGGACTCGCAATCTGGGTGTCCTCCTGGACGCACGGCTGTCTTTAGAAGAGCATATGACGGCCGTGGCCGGGGGGGGCTTTTATCAGGTTCGCCTGATCCGCCACTTGCAGCCCTTTCTGGACCGGGACGCCTTGCGCACGGTCACTCATGCCCTTGTCACCTCCCGGCTGGACTATTGTAATGCTCTCTACATGGGGCTCCCCTTGAAGAGCACTCGGAGGCTCCAACTGGTCCAGAATGCCGCCGCGCGGGTGGTTATGGGCGCAACTAATTGTGCCCGCGTGACACCCCTCCTGCGCGAGCTGCACTGGCTTCCAGTGGTCTTCCGGGTGCAATTCAAGGTGTTGGTTACCACCTTTAAAGCGCTCCATGGCATAGGACCCGGGTACCTTCGAGACCGTCTTCTGCCACCAATAGCCTCCCACCGACCAGTCCGTTCCCATAGAGAGGGTCTCCTCAGGGTGCCATCAGCCAAGTTATGTCGGCTGGCGACACCCAGGGGGAGGGCCTTCTCTGTGGGAGCCCCAGCCCTGTGGAATGAACTGCCCCCGGAAATACGTAAGATCTCCGACCTCCGGGTGTTTTGCTGCGCACTGAAGACCCTGTTGTTCCGCCAGGCAGGGCTATCAACATAATAATTTTAAATTGGGGTATTTAAAATTTTTGGGGTTTTAAATCGGCCAAATCTATTTAATTATTTTAATTTTTAATTATTGTTGTGTCCTGTGTTTTTAAATTGGCTGTCCTTCGGGAGAAGGGCGGTATAGAAATAAAATTATTATTATTATTATTATTATTATTATTATTATTATTATTATTATTATTATTATTATTATTATTTTGTTGGAATGGATAGGTGGTTTGTTTCCTTTTTCTGGTATTCTGAGTTCTGTAGTGAGTTTGTATTTGTCTGAATGATGTTCTTACCCAGCTCCTCTTATGGAGCGTTAGATTGCTACTTTGGTATGGAGGAGTTTGTAAGTGTGAGTTGTTTTTAAATGCATTTCTATTTTGGCATTGTTTCCTTTACTGATAGGAATAATTTATTGGTAATTAGTAATAACTAAAGAGAAAAGAACAAAAAAATGAAAAAGGCCAATAAGAATGTTAAAAAAATAGATGAAATAAGATATCTATTGATTTATCAGTGGCATAAAGAAAGTGAGTCTGGAAAGTGATGTTATGTTATTATGCATTGTTATATACCACTCAACTCCCAGCAACTTTAGTTCACAGATAAACCACACAGAACAGTAAAATAATGCAATGATAAAAACAAAGAACAAAATATGTCCAAACCATACAACAATCAAAGCAAATCGATTTTACCCAGAAGATAATATTCAATTGTTTAATATCTAAACCATTGGCGTTCTAATGATACTAACAAATCCACAAAACTAGCTTATTCTCTTGAGTGCCTCTGAATGCACATCAGGTAAAGGAAGGACAGTTTTTTTCTGTAGACTAGCCAGAACAATTTGACAACAGAGGACTATTAAATCTAAATGTCAAGCTGTATCAAAAAGGCAACACAATAAAAAACAAGTAACAGACTCCATTTCACCCTGCTGGCAAGTTGTAGTCAATCTTGGATTAAGCAGCACCCTTCAGATAGAACAGAAGGGAGGGACATAGGCTTTTCCAAAGAGGAAGTTCTTTGCTGTGATACAGTCAGAATATTTGTCACATAATCTGCTGGGGTAAAAGGTCTTCCATCTATACCAACCCTGTATGAACCAGGGATATATTCCAGTCATTGTGAAGGTCAATATCAGAAACATTGGCTTTCAATTCTAGGGTGGCTGCTCTAATCTTGATTAATTTAACTATTGAACAGAGAGGCCATGTTTTCTAAATTGAGTTCATTGTCTTTTTTTCAAGCTAAGTAAAAACTACCCAGGAGAGTCAGAACAGCCAAAGAGCTTTCTATTGAAATAAATATAGTTTATTTCAATAGAAATAAACTATGCTCACTGTGGAGTGAGGCCTTACTTGTTGAAGTAAGGCCTCACTCCACAGACAACAAAGATTTGGGAATGTTCTAGGATGCTCAGAAAATAGATATTAATTTTTCTACTGGACTCCTTTAGTGGACATGAGATCTTTATCAAAGCAAATCTGGGAGCCATTATACTATAGAAAGATAATAATTTTAGCTCTATACATATTAAGAGCAGTGGGCACATAGTTACTTTCAACCTCTACTTCCTGCAAAATACAGGATTGCGCTGGCAGGTTCATGAGCTAGGAGCTTTTCATTATTCCTTCCAAAATTGCAAATGCCTGAAGGGTTATTCCTAGAAATTTAAAAATCTTAGCTTGCTGAATACTAGTACTGTTTATTTTATAACAATGCCTTTTACTGAAGACCAGAATAATTACAGCAAGTCTTCCCTCTTCAAAATGCAATGCAATGTAATCTGAAAGTTACTTAGGTTAACTTGAGTGTGGAGCAAATCTGGAAAATGGAGAACCGAGAAAGGTTCATCCAATTTGAGTGGACGGAATTCAGTGTGTTTTACAGCTTGGATTATGGAGTATGTAAAAATTAAAAAGGAGAGGAAGAAACAGATAACCATTCTTCACTCATTTTTCATTGGGAATTAGCACCAAGAGACATCCTGGAACATATTTTCATATGCTTCCATTCAATCAGAGGCTGCCAGAAAGATGCAAAGTCCATCACTCAGAAATAAATCAAACATCACTTTAACAGTGATGAAAAACAGTGTTATATCAGTCTCCTTTTGGATGATATGCATATTTTCCCCATGAAATGTAGTAGAATTATGGGGTGATCAAAAATGAATCTATCTGTTAAAATACAGGTGACTCCTTAATCTGAATCTTATTATGAGCCAGCCAGTCAAGCAATTTCAAATGTAGGCACATAGAATACAGTTTACTAACTGTAATTAGAAAAATAACTGAGTAGTAATTAGCTGGATCAAAGATTAACTTTTTTTTTTAAATGAAACCAATTCTTCAAGATCTAGTAAGCACAACCTATATGAGTAAACAGCAGGCCCACGAGCTGGGATTTGCCTTTAGTAATTCAGCCACAAACAAATCTTTTCTGAACGCCTTATTATTATTACAGGGGTGTCAAACTGGCGGCCTGCAGGCTATATGCGTCACATGCAAGCCATGCCCACCCCAGCTCCGCAAAGCGGAAAAACATCGCAATATGTCATGTGACGGCAACGTGACGTTGCAAGTTTGACACCCGTTCCTTACAACTGGAGGATCAGAGTGAATGTCTGCAAGGATTATGAAGGACCAATCTGCCTTTAGGATAGCTTTAGAAGGACTGAATTCAGTTAATCACTGAATGAGGAAATGCTTCTAAATGATCGAGCTTTAAAATAATTGACCTAGATGCAACTTAACCCTTTAGAAAAGAATAGATTCTCATATTGAGAGGTTCATAATCATGACTATTTGACCTATTGTACCAATTATAGTACGGCTTTTGTTTTTTCTCCATTTTAAAATAGAATTATAACTTTTTTAAAAAACCAAGTCCTAATTTTTGAACTAATCATCATTATTGGCTAAATAAGCTCTGTAATGTTAACTAACCTAGATTGGCCATAACACAATCTTGATCAAACCATGACTTGAATATGGGTTAGATTCTCATATTCTTCACTGGAGCTTTAGAAATTAATATTTTCTGAATTATGAAGACTATTTGATGAAATCTAAATCATATGTCTGAGACTTTCTTCCCAGTAAAGATAAATTGGCAGAACAGAGTGGCTCTAAAATAGCTAAAACTTTATCATAATACTATTTTCAGCTCTTTAGATACTCTAATTTAGCATACTCATTATTGAGACCAATTAGTCATTGATAATAATTAATAGTAACTTTGTGTTTAAAGCATTTTGTTCATTCTCTAATTGCATTTTATATATACTCACACATATGACCTAAGTTCTGTTTCTTTGTGTATTAATATTAAATGAGATGTATTATCGTTAAAAACTCTAGTAGTACATAGCTGAATGTTTATGCTTGCTAGAAAACATGGAAATTAAAGTAAGTTTGGAAAGAAAAATATATAGATTAACACCATGTCAAATCACCAAAACTGAAGTTTTCCCTACCTGTTGTTGTTTCATTATGTGATGCAGTTCCATTGTCATGTAATGCTTCAGAATGTAGAAAACTAATGGAAATTAGTAATATTGAACAAAAATATTCCATCTTGGATCTGCCAAAGAAACAATAAGTAAATAAATAAATAAATCTGAAACAAATATTTTAAAAGTCATATTAACAGTATAATTTCCTCACATCTATCAGAGAACTTAATTTAATTTACTATTAGAATAAAAATTTACTCTGTCTCCGGTGGTCTTTTTACTTTTGTCTAATTGCTAGTTCATCTGCCAGATCTAAAGACTTGTGTTGTTTCATGAAAATATCTGTAAGAGAAAATGCTTTTTTGATGCTACTTAGTTGATGCTTTTTCTTTAAACATCTCATTTCTCTCTTTTTCATCAGTAAAACACAACTTTCTCAGACTTCTCATTGTCTTGCTCTTCTTTCATGTATTTCTTTGATTTGTTTCTAATCATTCTGTTTATCACATAATCACATCAACATACTTCTTCCTTAGAACATTTCATATCCTACCCTCCATCGTTCTACCAGTATTTGTTCATGAAAAAAATATTTTCCCATCTTCACTTTTCTCTCCAACATAATTATTTGATACATTAAATATGACACTCTACACCAGGGGTCCTCAACACCCAGTCCGTAGACCAGTGCCAGGCCGCAGGATGCCAAAAACCGGGCAGCGCAAACAAGCAAAGCCCCATCCGCAGGATGCAGGCAGCACATGAAACCACACCCCCTCCGGTTCACGGAAAAACCTCTCTCCACAGAACCAGTCCTTGGTGCTCACAAGTCTGGAGGCCACTGCTCTACACTGCTTCATTCAAGATATGTAATATTCTCTAGAAACAATTCAAGTTCCCTTGACAAAGGGATTATCCATATGCAGTAGGTAAGTATACAGATAACTCCAAATTCCTAAATTTATCCCAAGCATTGCTTTTATATGTATACATACAAACATTTAATAGTCAAATCCTTGTCATAGTCCCTGCTTAGTGTTGGAATCTTTTGCTAATTTATTCTCATTTTTTGTAAACATATACCACAAACATATAACACATGCAAACAGATCTGTAGTCTCTTTCACTTCATTAATACCATTAAGCATCTTTTTTCTTACTTCTTATTATAGCATAAGCTTAGACAATTCTCTGGTACTCTGTAATTAATCATTCTATTCCAAACACCATCTGTATCCTTTTTTTTTACATCCACTTTGCATTCATTCATTCTGTTGGGAAATTATTCTACTCAGTCTTTCACTTTTATAAAGGTAAAGGTTCCCCTCGCACATATATGCTAGTCGTTCGTGACTCTAGGGTGCGGTGCTCATCTCCGTTTCAAAGCCGAAGAGCCAGCGCCATCTAAAGACGTCTCCATGATCATGTGGCTGGCATGACTAAATGCCAAAGGCGTACAGAATGCTGTTACCTTCCCACCAAAGGTGGTCCCTATTTTTCTACTTGCATTTTTTACGTGCTTTCGAACTGCTAGGTTGGCAGAAGCTGGGATAAGTAACAGGAGCTCACCCCATTACACGGCACTAGGGATTTGAACTGCTGAACTGCTGACCTATCGATCGACAAGCTCAGCGTCTTAGCCACAGAGCCACCTTGTCCCTCTTTTTTCACTTTTTTCACTTTTATACCTTTTTATTACTAAATTAGCTGGATACCCGTGCTTCTCTACAAAACTATGTGATGGGGCTTGATAAATCAACACTTATAGCTTGAAAATTAATGAGTAGTTATGATCGGTCTTCTCCTCTCCCCTTCTCTCCCTCAGCCTTGCTCACAGAAATGTCTCCTATCTTATCCCCTTCTCTCCCTCAGGCTTGCCCCACAGAAGCCTCCCCTATCCTATACGCTGCTGTGAAAGTAAAATTGAAACTGAAACTCCTCTCCTCTGCTTGTGTTTTGCATTTGGAACAGATTTCTTTTCAGGTGGGGAGGGGGAGTAGAACTCCTTAGCATCAGAGGGCTGTTTGGAAAGTGAAACAGTATTTGCTGTATGTAAAATATATTTTCCGAGGAAAATAATGAAAACTAGTTTCCATTTTTATTTGTTCTTGGATGGCCAATCAATTTTTGTGTACTTTCCCATCTCTATGGCACACATCCATTCATTTCACCTAATTCAATTTTCCCCCCTCTGGAATGCATATACTCAAGAGTGTTGCTATTTTCTCAAAACTCATTACCACTTCCTTCTTTCATACATATCCAAGTAATCTAATTAATGCCAATTCATACCTTGTGCTATATTTTAGCCTTTTCATTCATAATTAAGTCTACATGTCCTATTTTCAACATATATTTATCCACTAAATCACAGCATCTATATGTTGAAGGAGCATGTGTCCATGTTTCCATTATCCCTCAGTTTAACAGTATAGCAAACAATGAAGCAAAGTCAATCAAAAGGAGAGTCACAACCAAAAGTGGTTGTGATTACAAATGTGCTTCTTACCTTATTCAGAATGCAACTTACATTCATTTTTACTCATTGATATGCCATCCTTTCCACCAGACTCTGGGTGGCTTACAGAATCACATCAATAAACTCTAACTATAAAATCAACATAAAATTATTCAGCCAGTCAATCACCTAATAGCTAAAGCATAAAATTATATATCTTCAGGGACAACAGCAGCTAACCTTCCTTCAACCTATTTTCCAAAGATTTACTTCAAAAGGAAAAGAACAAAGTCAGCACACCTACAGAGAAACCTTGCTTCTATACTGCCATTTCTCAGTCAATCCGGGAACAAAGGATCACTAGCAGACCTTCCCTAAAGCGTTTGTCATCTATAACAATTTAAAGATGTGGGGGACTTTGAGGCCCAGAATTTCCCAGTCAGCATACTTGGAGAAGGCAGTTCTTTTAGAATCAAAAACTGGAGTTATGTCAGGATTTATAATAACAAGTCCTTTGAGTAGTATCTGAAAACTTAATAGCCCTCAATGTAGTCCTAGACTTACGACCACAATTGAGTTCAAAATTTCCAATGCTAAGCAAGACACTTGTTAAGTGAATTTTGCCCCATTTTACCACCTTTCTTGCCATAGTTGGTAAGTGAATCTCTGCAGTTGTTAAGATAATTAACATGGTTAAGTGAACCTGGCTTCCCCATTGACTTTGCTGGTCAGAAGCAGAGGTGGGTTGCCCCTGGTTTGCACCTGTTCTATAGAACCGGTAATAAAACCGGCGGAAGGCTCCGCCCACTGACCCCCAACGTCATCAAAATGCTTCTGCGCATGCGCAGAAGCTTCTGCGCTTGTGCAGAAGAGCGCACACGCGTGGCCCCGCTACAAACCAGTAGTAAAGGTAAGTAGAACCCACCCCTGGTCAGAAGGTTGCCAAAGGTGATCACATGACCCCGGGACACTGCAACAGTTATAAATTCAAGCCAGTTGCCAAGAGTCCAAATTCTGATCACATGACTGTGGAGATGCTGTAATGGTTGTATGAAAAATGGTCATAAGTCACTTTTTTCAAAACCATTGTAACTTCAAACAGTGACTAAATGAATAGTTGTAAGTTGAGGGCTACCTGTACTCAAGCTGAGCATAATTCTGCTAAACTGGGCCTGACCTATTTGCAATCAGGCACTTGGAGATCTTGAGTAGACACCCCCCAAGTAAAGTGCATTATAGGGAGCCTTGATGGTGCAGCGGACTAAGTGCTGTTATGTAGCACTTAGCTGCCACTGCCTGCAATTAGTGCGAGTTCAAATCTCACCAGGCTCAAGGTTGACTCAGCCTTCCATCCTTCCAAGGTAGATAAATTGAGGACCTGGATTGTGGGGGCAATAAGCTGACTTTGTAGAAACACCGCTTATGGGGGGCCAAAAGCCCTAATAAGCAGATATATACAAAAGAGTGAAGGCTATTGCTATAAGTGCATTGTAAGCCACCCTGAGTCTTCGGAGGAGAGCGGCATATAAATTGAACTAATAAATAAATAAATTATATTAATCTAGGTTATATCTTTCAACATCTATTCAAAGAATGGCTGTATCTGGTGCACCAGCCACATTTGAGCATAAGCTCTCTCCACCTGCTGCTTCATGAAACTGGTTTCATTTGGGCAACTGTAGCCCTATCCAGAAAATAACCCTGATATTGGGAAAGATTGAAGGCAAAAGGAGAAGTGACAACAGATGATGATATGGTTCAATAGTGTCATCGATGCAATGAACATGAATTTCAGCAAACTCCAGGAGACAATGGAGAACAGAAGGGCCTGGTGAGCTGTGATCCATGCAGTCTCAGAGATGGATATTGATTTAGGCAACTGAACAACATCAACAACTAATCCCTGTCAAAAATTAAAGAATACACTAAAGATACAGTAGATCTAGTACTTTCTGATTAACTAAAGCATACTCAATGTCTTCCTTGGCTTATGTAAGACCAATTAGTTCTGAGGTCAGAGGACATATAGGCATTGATTAATGGGGATATAGAATGGCACAGTTTGCAAGCCTTCAGACTGAAGCCTGAAGATTGATGAGCTAGCCCAGTGTTTCTCAGTATCAGCGATTTCAATATCTTAAAGCTGCTGAAACTGAAAAACATTGGCTTACAGGCTCTCTACTGGTGGCACAGAGTAAAATAGACCAATGTTTTCGACTATTTACTCCATATTCCCAGCCGTCAATATATCCATTTGGGAAATGAAAAGCCTTGGCACACCCCAACCACATTTTTAAAAAATCATATCATAAATGTTGGAAATGATTCCGCACACACACAAAAACTTGGATCGGTAAGAAGAGAATTTTATTTATCAAAAAATAAATACGTAAAATAAAAAAAGGCAGTTTGCAAAGTGCGGTGCGTCTTGGCGGGAAACTTCAATAGGAAGTTCTAAGCCAAAAGCCACACCCCTGAATTTAAAAGCAAGACATTTTATACACCCTAACGCGCGTCCCATTCCCTCCCCTTTGGTTCCATTGGATAGGTCCTCTGGGGTTACAACTAATCCGAGGCGCCTATTAAGAATACATTAATCCCCTTCCTGTCCTTGTTTGCTTACGTGCCATTATCAGCCAAACTTCCTAGCCACGTGCTATTTTAGTATGACTAATTCCTAACAGTTGACAATACAAAGGATTTTATTTTTGAATTTCATTGTTTCTTACCTAAATATATGGACTTATGGGAAGTGATTTCTATACAAGTAGGTTTCTATGCCTACTAGTTCTTACAGACAATGGATGGATTATGCCTCTTTTTCATGACTCTTGCCTAAACCCTTAAAATAAGAGTTAAGAGTAAAGAGAATTGTATCGCTCAATAATAAAGCAAAAGTTATCCTGCAAATGGGGGGAAGGGGAACCCAGTTGTCCTGGTCCTTAGAGTTTTTTCTTAGAGAAAAAATACGGCAAACACAAAGACATGCAATACCTGACCAGAATATATAAAAGCAGTCTTTAAAGGGAGATTTTTTGTTTTTATAAAAATTGATTTATTTTTAAATCTGAAAGGAGAAGAGAGGGTATTTTGAAGGACATTATGGAAAATAATATACCCATGCTTCACTATGGAACTATGTGATCGGGCTTGATAAATCGACACTTAAGAGTTTGAAAATTAATGAGTAGTTACAATCGGTCTCTCCTCTCTATCCCCTTCTCTCCCTCAGGCTTGCCCCATAGATCCTTTCCTCTCCCCTTCTCTCCCTCAGGCTGTCCCCACAAAAGCCTCTCCTCTCCCCTCCTCTCCTCTCCCTCAGGCTGGCTCCACAGAAGCCTCTCTTATCCTACCCTCTTCTTTACCTCAGGCTGGCCCCATAGACTCTCTCCTCTCCCCTTCTCTCCCTCAGGCTGGCTCCACAGATCCTCTCCTATCCCCTTCTCTCCTTCAGGCTTGGCTCCATAGATCCTCTCCTATCCCTTTCTCTCCTCAGGCTGGCCCCATAGATTCTCTCCTATCCTATCCCCTTTTCTCCCTCAGGCTTTCTAGCCCCTTCTCTCCATGAGGCTTGCCCCACAGAAGCCTGTCATATGCTATCCCATTCTCTCCAGAGTTATTTTCAAGTTCGGAGGGGAAGTAGAAGTCTAACTAATTAGCACCAGAGCATGTTATAATAATAGGAAATACTAATACTCTGATGGTCATTTCGAAAAATCCTTTCTTAGTGAGCACTAGAAGCCAAGAGGAACATATGTGGCAAATTTCAAGTTTGTAGGCTTTACGGTTCTGGAGATTTCATGATTAATGTGTGGGTGGTTTTCGCATATGTATGTATGTATGTATGTATGTATGTATATGTGTATGTATATGTATATGTATATGTATCTCTGTGTTATAAATTAATTTATATGCTTATTTTTATAAATAATTCAAGGTGGTAAACATACCTAGTACTCCTTCCACCTTCTATTTTTCCCACAACAACCCTGTGAGGTGAGTTGTCCTAGGACAGAGTGACTGATCCTAAATCACTCAGTTGGCTTTCAGTTGGCAGAACAAAACTCAGTCTCCAGGTTTCTAGCCTGTTGCTTTATCCACTAGACCAAACTGGCTCCATTAATGTCTGTCATTAAATAACTTGCTATATTATATAAAGTCCTAAACACTTAAAACTAATCTGATTTTACTCACCCATCAATATAACAACATTTACCGTATTTTCCAGCGTATAAGACGACTGGGCGTATAAGACGACCCCCGAATTTTCCTGTTAAAATATAGGGTTTGGGCTATACTCGCCGTATAAGACTACCCCTCTTCCAATGCACATCAAATAAAAATTAAAAAACATCAACTGGCTCACCCACAATGTAAAAGCAGCTGTGCTAGACTCAAAATGGCGCCTGAAACAAGCAGGAACCTCACACAGCCACAAAAGGCTCAAAAACCCAACTTTCACACTTTACACACACAAAATTCCACATACAGCTTTGTGAGATTTTGTGTGTTTGTATAGTTAGAGTGAAACACTACAAAAACATACTAAATCTCAGAAAGCTGCACAAATATTATTTTATTTTATTTTTATTTTTATATGAAAGCTAAATTTAAAACTTCCTAAACTTTAAATGGCTAGGTCTAAAAAAGAACAACTAAAAAAAACCCCAATTAACTATTTTTTTTAAAGATCCCAAAGAGGAAAAAAACTTACCCAATAGAACAGGGGTCTCCAACCTTGGCAACTTTAAGACTTGTAGACTTCAACTCCCAGAATTCCTCAGCCAGCTTTGTTTTGCTGGCTGAGGAATTCTGGGAGTTGAAGTCCACAACTCCCTGCCTGCTTGATTGCAGGCAGGGAGTTGCTTGCTGATGGAAGGTAAGGTAAGCTAAGGTAAGCAAGCTGGAGGGGGAAAACTTTTTTCCTTCTCCATGGCTCTGGCGATCCCAGCTGAGTTGCCTGATTAGCAGATCATCAGGGCTTGGATCGTCAGAGCCATGTGAAAGGAGAAAAGTTTTTCCCTTCTTCATGGCTCTGGCGATCCCAGTGGAGTTGCCTGATTAGCAGATCGTCAGGGCTTGGATCGTCAGAGCCATTTAAGGCTTGTCAGAGCCTTTCGGGCTGGTCTGCCTGGTTACAGGAAAACGACACCCGGAGTATAAGACGACCCTCGACTTTTGAGAAGATTTTCATGTGTTAAAAAGTCGTCTTATACGCCGGAAAATACGGTAACTGTACAAAATGAATTCTGGAACAGTGATTACTTTCACAAATAGTCTGGATGTCTCTACATCAATTTCTGAATATAAATGCACTAAATTAAAATTGGATAGATATGCTTCTGTCACTTCAGATGCAGTTTCTAAAAATGATAAACATCAAAAGTATAAATACCTACATTGCCTGTTCAATTATACCAATGCATAGCACAAATTTAAAATAATTGTTTATGAAAATCTGTAGAAAATTGTAGGTAGACCTCAATTTATGATAGGAATTGATCCTGAATTACAATCATAAGATTACAGGTAATTAAGGAGGGCACCACATACTGATCTTACTCTTTTGTAGCAGGCATTAAGCAAAACCATTTTCTGCAATGGGCATTTGTTGCTGAAACAAAAGTAAACACTGGTTTCTGACAACAAAAAAAAGTTATAAATTATGTTAATTTGAATGTGAGATACTGCAAATGGTTGTGAATACAGGCTAGTTGCTGAACACCCACCCAAAGGGAAATTGGCCATTGGAACTTTGAATCTGGTTGTAAATAGCTGTGTGTGTGTGTGTGTGTGTGTGTGTGTACTATTGTTCCCTCATCAAAGCTTTTTTATTGTTGCCCAGCAGATGGCGCTATGTCTGCACCATCTAACATATTTTGAGTTAAACCAAATATTGATTTCCTGCTTTTCCTGAAGATTTTTTGAGAAGTAGAAAAAAAAAAAGGATCACCATCAACTTGAATTTAAAAAATAGTGCTAATGGAACAGGCAACACCTCCCAGAACATTTCTAACAATAATTAGAATAATCTGTAAGATAAATATATACTGTACAGCATATCTTAGAAGTGTATCCAAGTTTCATTTTCAGGAAACCACCCTTATTTTAATCAAAATTAAATGCAGATGGTTGGCTGGAATACATATTCTAAAGGATAAGGTTCGTCCTGATTCTTGATATAAATTTCAGCCCTACTTAATATATGAGTTTTGATCCAGCATAAGCCTTCTGTAAACAGAAGTAGGAAAGAAACTTTGAAAGTTTCTGATTTCAACAGAGCTTTTTTGCTGTTTATATGGAGGGTGAGGCAATATTTACCAGCCCTCCTCCTATTCCAGTTCCTGTTTTATCCCGAAAGCTTCAACTTGCAGTTCCAATTAAATAAAGTTATTATTCTAATATTTATAATCTTTGAATATAGGGTACAGGTTACTACTTAAATAACAAACATAGAAAAATTAACACAAACACAAAAATCTTTATTATCAAACACAATATACAAGAATGCATTGGATGACTGCTTGCAGAAGTCCATTTATTAAGCAAAACGCATTTAATATATACAGTATCTTCTTCTCCTTCGCGTTATCCCCACGCTATGGCAGCTTAATATAATATAATTTATATAATTTAACATATACAGTATACGTATATGTAAAACTTTTTAGAAGTTCTTGTACATTCTGTATAAATATGCATCAGAAAATCAATAAAAATTACTCAACTTGAGAACTAAGCCAATAATTATATTTAGTTCAATTATATCTGAAACTACAGTGATAACTCAAATAGAACTCTGAGTTCGCAAATGTACAAACAAATATGGCCTCCATGAGAGAATTTGGTTTAGCAAAATATATTTCACCCACTTTCTCCATATACAGCAACTACATGAAATATATCATAGTAGTCTTTAAATAAACAATCTTTATGGCCCTAAAATGCTTTCAGACATTTCGGGTGTGATTAAAATATTCATATACTTTATACCTTCCTTTCATAAACTGGCTAAACTTCTTTATCAAAGTCTAATACAGTATAGAAATATAAGACAATCCAAGATTTTTAACTTAGAGATAAGTTAATATTAAAAACAAAAGTAAAATTAGGGGACAGGAAACTAGAAGTGCATGGCGTCCAGACATTAAAATAAAGAAACTAGATGGGCTAAGTGGCAAATTTCCTTTGCTCTACAATAGTTAAAAGGATCAAAGTACATATTGGTTTAGTTAACGAGAAAACAAGAGTTGTAAATGATATTTTCTCACATACATAACTAGTGTCACTAGCATTCTCCAGTCACACAAACATAAATTTTCATATCTATGAAACACATAGAAACAAATGTTAGTTTCCAGAACTATGGTGATTTAATCCTACAGGTTTAAGTTTTGCATTAATGAATATTGGATGATAGTATATAATTCTAACCTGCAACGGAATAGCACTTAACTCTAATAATAATTCAAATTGTTAAAAAATAAAGAATTAGCTCAAACAATAATTTAAATTCAAAAGGATATGGTTTATTTTACAGATAAATACACAGTTATCCATGTTTCAAAACATGGATACCATATTTTTAGGTGTATAAGACGCACTCCCCCCCCCCAAAAAAAAGTGGGTGGAAATGTCTGTGTGTCTTATAGAGCGAATATTGCTAAAGCTCTGCCCACCTGCCAGCCCCCACCCTTCGGCCACTGCCTCCCAGCAATTTTCCTCCTTGCAGCAAAGAGCAAACAGCTTGGTCAGCTTCAGCACAGCCTGATTTAGCACGAGCAGCTGATTGGTGATTGGATCTGCCTCCCGGAACACCGCCTATCAGCTTTTCCAGGCTGCGGGTATCACCACCGCTGTTACCACCATTGCCGCCGCCTATCGCCACCTCTTCATGCCCCATTTTTGGTCTCTGCGTGCCCCATTTTCGGCCTTTACACATCCCGTTTTCGGCCCATTCCAGGCAGCGGCAATCCCCACCACCGCTTATCCCCACCGCCTGGAACAGGCAAAAATGGGGCATGTGGACACCAAAAATGAGGCACGCAGAGACCGAAAATGGGGCACATAGAGGCGGTGATTGGTGGTGACGGCGATGGACGTCAATGGGTGGCGGCGGCGATCCTCGCAGACTGGAACAGCTGATAGGCGGTATTCCGGGAGGCAGATCCAACCGCCAATCAGCTACTCGTGGTAAATCAGGCTGTGCTGAATCTGATCAGGCTCTTTGCTGTTTGCTGCAAGGAGGCAAACTGTTGGGAGGCAGAAGCAGATTTTTGTTTCTTGTTTTCCTCCCCAAAAGCTAGGTGCATTTTATAGTCCAGAGCGTTTTATAGTCTGAAAAACATGGTATCTTGTTAGCAAATTCACTTTCTAGCTAAATACTAAATAAATCATTTTTTAAAATAATGGTGATTTCTATATAACAAATACAAGGCATTATTATTGAAGATTATTTAGTGATTTGTTTCATATCAACAGATTACAATTAAGGCATTAAAAAACTAAAAGTTCAGCTTAAAACATTATTTAGAAACACATTAACAAAATGTAACAAAATGTTTTCAGCTTATCAACTAAGCAACTTATATGTCAAAGGTTATTTGAACAAAAAAGTTCTTGCAAACCAGCAGGAAGGAAACAGAGGAAATCATCTGATCTTCACAGGATCTTCTCTTGAAGGTATTGGAGCCCACACAACTTCATAAAGGGAAAAAACACTTTTAAAAAATAGCCTGATCCCAAGTCACTTTATAAAGCATAACCAGTACTTTGAGTTATGCCAAGCCAATGAATTTATTTTAACAAGGGATATTCATGCTTATTACTTGCTTCATTCAATAGCTTGCTTATTATGCTTTGAACTGCCAAAAGGTTTTGAATACCTTTCCAAGGTAACACTACTTAGACTATATTAAGTTGTCCAGACAGGAAACAATTAAAGTAGGTGTTATTGAGGTTAGATCTAATTTCTCCAGTAATGGCATGGCTACTGAATAACCTTTAACTTTATAAATACACTTCTAGGAATTTCACATCATCCAACGCAAAATGAATTTCTTCTCTTTGATCTTTTTTTTTTTTTTTTACTGACAAGAAAGGATTTCTGTTTCAATTGAGTGTAGGTTCCCTTTCTTGGCCTTTCTCAATTTATTACTGACGTTAGAGGCCAATGCAGAATTTCAAGAGCTGCTCTGAATTTAGATGGAAAAAATTATATTGTTACATATATGGATAATAATCTCTGGATACTGTCTTAATGCATTAGTGGCTTAATGCATAAATTCAAGATCATATAGAACAAGATGGAAATACGAAGAATGTTAGGCCAACAACCAGGAGTCACCCAATATGTCCTGTGGGAAGAATTTGTGCCATTGTAATTATCTCTAAATTCCACTGCCATCAGATAGGATTATCAAGTCACTGAAACAACACAAACCACAGAGACAATAATCCTGTGCTTGATTCCCAGAACAGATTGTAGATTAAAGCTATCACTGTTCCATATTCTCTGAAATTTAGACAGCAATTCTCCTGAGATTTTAGTCTTTAACCCGAGTAAGGAGATGGTGGCATTTGGTATCTTGACCAACTGAAGCGATGAAGTGACTTGAGTGATGAGTAGAACACCAACCAGTACGAAGAAAAATCCCATTTGTTGTAAGTATGATTAAAAAATGAGTCTGTTTACCGATACATACTATAATAATGTCTGAAAACCTAGATAGTCATTTATTGGAGATGCTTAAATCTGAATTCCTGCACTAAATAGTGGTTTTGGATTTAAGGGCTAAATGGCTTCTTATAATCTTATAATTTCATAACACCATATGGTTAAGCAGAGATATTTAAGATTAATAGTTAGGTAAATCAGTTCTCAGAATACAATATCTTTATAAATTGTTCTTGGTGAGTAATTTTTTGGAAAAATATAGATAATGGCAATAGAGGTAATCCTTGACTTACAATTGGTCACTTAGCGACCATTCAAATGAAAAAAGTTATTCTCAATCCGAATTTGAAGTTTTGCACCCCACCCCGTGGCTATGTGAATGCATTTTGGGCACTCAGCAACTGGCCCACATTTATGCCTGTTGTATTGTCCCACAGTCACATGACCATAATTTACAACATTCTTTTGCTGGAAACTTACATTTACTTCTACTTTCCAGCAAAAAATGCCCATTGGTAATAATGGGTTTGCTTTAACAACATGGCGGCTCCCTAGGTAGCAAAGTGGCTAAGATGCTGAGCTTGCTGATCCAGAAAGGTTGGCGGTTCAAATCCCTAGTATAGGTCTCCTGCATGAGCAGGGGGTTGAACTAGATGACCTCCAAGGTCCCTTCCAACTCTGTTGCTGTTACCAACCATGGCATTCACTTTACAATGGCTATGTTTGCTTATCAAAATACCATGTAAGTGCCTTGACTAATGATCGTCATGATTTACAACTGAAATTCCTAGCTTCATTATGGTCATAAGTCAAGGACTACCTGTATGTTCATTCATTCATTCATTCAAGATGGTGAACATATCAATTACACCTCCTTCCTCCTATTATCCCCACAACAACAATCCTGTGAGGTGAGTTGGTCTGAGTGTGTGTACTGGCCAAGGTCAGCTAGCCAGCTTTTATGCTTAAGGTGGGACTAGAACTCATAGTCAGGGGGTGCAGGGCGATGGCTCAGCAGTTAAAGCTGACAGCCTGGGTTCAAGACCCAAGGGCCATGAAACAGGATGAGCTCCCGTTCCTGACCAGCTCCTGCCCACCTAGCAATCCCAAAGCATGCAAATGTGACTAGATAAATAGGTACCACTTTTGTGGCATGATAACAGCTCTCTGTGAACCTTGGCATATAGTCATGCTGGCCATATGATCATGGAAATGTCTTCAGACGACACTGGCTCCCTCAGCTAAGAAACAGTCAAGCACCACTCACTACAGTCAGAAATGACTGAATTGACTGAATTGGGAAAACATTTACTTGTATGGTATTTTTTATACACTATTCTGCCTAGAGGATTTGGGCATTTGGCACAATACGAAAATATTTTAAAATGCAGGCTAAACCTTAGTCAGCTGCAACACAAAATAAGATTGATTGATTGATTGATTAGATTTGTTTTACCTTCCATTGACAGTGGGGATTCAGGCTACATCAGAAAGAAAATCCTCATTTTAAATAGAGCAAAATTTTCATTTTAAATAGAACAAGTCAGTAATTTTCCCTCTATCTCAGATCTTCTCTATGGCATAAGGATATTGGCAGAGAATATTAAATTTCTCATTAGTATGGGTTAATATGGATTCCTGAGATGTCCTGATTCAGCTTCAATCGGTTAAATTTCCAACTACTCAACCATGGCCTTGGGATACAAGATTAGGATAGACAAAATAGTAGCTGGGTTTGTAATGTTTGTAATGTAATATTTAATGAGTAATCACTGAAGTAAATGTTAAGTCCAGCATTTAAGAGTCCAATTTTTAAGAAAGGTTCACGGGGAATCCAGGAATTTATAGGCCTATCAGCTTAACATCTGGGCTGAGAAAGATAATGGCAGCTGTTATGAAAGATATAATTGCCAAACATCTGGAGATACAGGTCTTTCTCAAGGATACCAAGCATGGGTTCACTAAGGGAAGTCCTGTTTAACTAATCTACTAGAATTTTTAAAAAGGTGTTAACAAACACGTGGATAAGGATGAACCAGCAGACATCATCAAATAAGATCTTCAAAGAGCCTTTGATAAAGTCCCTCACCAAAGACTTTTCCATAAACTTAACAGCCATGAAATACAAAGGCAGGTCCCCTTGTGAATAAGGAACTGACCCAAAAAAAAAAAAAAAAAAAATAGAAAAAAAAAAGAGAGCAAGACTAAATTGACCTTTAATAAAATAAAGGTTCCCCAGATTTCTGTCCTAGCACTGATGCTTTTAAACGTATTTATAAATGATCTGGAAATGGGCTTGACCAGTGGAATACCCATGTTTGCTGAGGACACTAAATTGCACAGAGTGGTAAAGACAATAATAGTGGAGAAAGAAAAGATTTAGAAGAGGGCAGCTGAGATTATCAAAGGGCTGGAGCAACTTCCCTGTAAGGAAAAGTTGCAACATGTGGGGAAAGAGGCAAGTGAGAGGACATTGTTAAGATGTATAAAACTATGCATGATGTGGATTAATAGACAAGGAAAAGCTATCCCAAAATACTAGAACCGGAGGTCAGGTCACCAAATGAAACTGAATTTTGAAGCATTAAGACAGATAAAAGGATCTTTTTTTCAAAACCAATTGTAGCTTTGGAGTTTGCTACACCAGATGCGATATTCCTTTCTAGCGTGGCTGGCTTCAAAAAAGAAATTGACCAATTCATGTAAATCATAGGGAAAAATGAGTATTAGCCTTAATGGCAGTGTGACTGTTTCTGAAGGCCATCTGCTGGGAGACTAACAGGCTTCCTTGTGCCATTGTGAGAACAAATTGCTGGACTGGATGGGTGAGGAGTCCAATCAGTGTGATACTGCTTATTGTCTCATCACACTTCTAAAATACAAATATCCAAGCCACAGGGGGGAAATATTATTTTTAACTGAATCTCTGCTTGCATTGTGATAAAGGAAATGACAAAAGGAAAAGGAAGGGAACAGAATGGCAAAAATAGGGAAGTTTATCTGTAATAAGACATTTTAATTTGAAAAAAATTATAGTTAGGTCTTTTGCAAATACATAGGTAAAATGCTAAGGTACTTCTAGAATATAACTCATAAAATGCAACATGCAAAAAACATAATTGTTGAAAAACATCCATTTTACACAGCTTTATCTATGCTGACAAAGCAAGACAGCCAGAATGTTTAAAATGAGGTCACATATTTCATCTGGGAATATTGTAAATTGACTTAGTGATTTTAATACGAAAAAAGTTTAGAAAACTTCAATTAAAAGAAAATAAAATAGAGCAGGGAATCCAAGGGAGGTAGAGCGGGCAGATGGGAGGGAGGGAGGAAGGAAATCATGATGAATGGAGGGAGGGAGGGAGGGAGGGAGGGAAGAAGGAAGGAAGGAAGGAAGGTAGATAGGTAAGTAGGTAGGTAGGTAGGTAGGTAGGTAGGTAGGTAGGTAGGTAGGTAATGGAAATGTGTGTTAACCTTAAAAAGCTGATCCACAATAGGCCACAAACAGACTCTTTCATAAAGTGTTGTCTTCATAATTATGAAGCTTTATCAATATAATGTATCAAAACTTTATCCACTTAATTTAAGAAACAAGTTCCTAAATGCATCAATACCTTAGGATCACTAGACACTGAAAAATATCAATTGATATTACTATATGCAGACATGTGTGCTCTATAGCTGAACATTTATAAAAGGATGAAGAATTAAGCAATAGATATGGCTACCGGATATTTCTGGATTTGGTTTTGTGAACAGGAGATACTGGGTTTATCAAAAAGCTGGTGGAGGATGAATCTGCAGTTGGAGACCCAGCAGAAGCCACCAGGATCCAAAGAAGAGACTAAACTGCTGAGAGGCCTGACTGATGGAGAAGGCTGCAACTTTTGAAAAGCAGTGATTTTGGAAATCACTGACGATATCTAGTCGAAGATGTTGGAATCAAAGCGGCCTAGAAAATACTTATTCTTCTTCTACCACCTATTTCTCCCTAATCCAGTAGTGAAAGAATTGTGAGAAGTTGTGTGAATCAAGGAAGGATGGAATGAAACAGATAAAAGAGACTTCTGAAAAGCTCCATTTGAAATGGTCTATCTATTGTGTAAACTATATGTGTAGTTAGCCACTTTATCTGTTGGAAATATACACAAATTATACCACCACCACACAAAAACTATAATTGAGAAACGAGAAATGTGTATTTGGAAAGTATCTTCCCTTCAATACTGAACAGCATGGATTAAAATGGGCCCGCCAGCAGGAAAATGGACATAGCAAAAAAGCCCAAAATGCTAAGGAAGTCAAGACTCCAGGCACTCCAAATCAGTAAGGCAACATGCTACAAATTGGGCAAGGCAGACCTCTTAGATGTCTTTGAACATAAAAGAAAATACAACAAATCAAATGAGATAATTTAAACAGAAGACTACTCAGGGACAATCAGAACTCAAGGGCAAATATGCCAACAAGTGAAAAAGAAACTAAAGTGGTTTGTCAGGTACTGTGCCTAATTGCAGAGAGAGGGCAGAGTTCTCACCAAACAATTCTGCAATTTTTAGAATATTCAGACACAGTAGGTTTTCCACATACATAACTCATATGTGTAACAGGAAAAAGGTTGTATTGAATAGAGTTTAGTCCTGAAAGAATTCTGGGGTTCTTTTGTTTCCTGATTTTTAAAAAAGCAAATAAATAAACTTTTACACAAGCAACCTTTAATTTTACAAGCTAGTCAAGCTGACATTAGCTTCTCTTTTTATAAGATAACTCATTATAGAGATATCAGCCTCATTGCTGATTGATTTTTAAATTGACATAATTCAAGTTACTAGATTGCAAGGATTATTTCCCATGAGAAATGAACTGAGGCAGCAGCAAAAATCCTTCAAGGGCTTATTCTGGCTAAACAAGTTTACCTTACACAAAAAGGCATTAACATTAACATTTACTACATTCCAAATGTAGAATATAAGTTACAAAAGTAAATAAATAAATCATTTTCTCACTGCAAGAGTAGAACATACTTGAATAATAGAAAAGCCTAAGTTCTCTGCAAATTCTTTCTCTGCTATATTTTTCTAAAAATATTGGCATTAAATGAAATTAACTGATAGACTATTCCTAACATTTATTGAAGGACGAGCACTTTGGTAGAGGAAAGAAAATAACAGCTAGCAGACAATGAGCAAGAAAATGTTAAGGAACTAGTAATATGGCTTGGGCAGTTTTAATGGCAACAGTAATATGAAGAGCAGAAAGGACATATTTTGTAGGTAGAAAGACCCTACAGGTAGAAAGTTGGACAAGGTTAAGTTGGCTGACTTAAATACAGAGATATGAATCAAGCAAAGTTATCAGTGAAATTACTATTCTCCTGCAGTCTTGATCAAGAGCACTAGAGGGAATCTAAATCAAACCTTCCTCTTCCAATCAAGATCATAGAACAAATAAGTCTTATCATCTCCCACCTTAGTATGCAAATACAATAGTTTTGTCTATTATTTTATTTCCTTGCTTCAAGACAACAAACTTCATTGAGATAGCCAATTCCCTCCTGTTCTTTTCAATAATACTCCATACTTCCAATAATACTTCAACAATACTCCAATAATACTCCAGGTAACATATTATTGCAAAATAAAGTAGCATTTTGTGAGCCATATAGACAATATCCAAGGCCTGCAGACTAATCTATCATTCATAGACTAAAAACACTATTAGCACTTTAGTCCCCATGTGAACTCCAAATATATTTCTAAAACCAGCTGAGAAAACAGAATAACTAGCAGTTTTCCAACTAAAGAGGATTCATCATAAATAGAATGGATTCATCGCATAAAATAATAAACAGCTGACCTTGCACTGAACAGAAGCTGTGAACAAAATGGAGATATATATTACCATCTTCAACTCCTAAATACAGAGAAGTGGTAGATGAGGTTGTACAATGTACTAATTAATCTACAAACATCATAAATACACTAAAACAATCTTTCCCAAACCATTGACTTTAAAATAATAATAGCTCAACAAGTGCACAGTACATATTATGAAAATAGATCTCACCCCACAAAGCACCATAAAGTTCTATAAATAGGACTCCTAAGAACACTTAGGAAGAGCTAGCTTATGTACATCCTGAGCTAATGACTAAACTCCCAACATACATAAAAACATTAGTATTTGTTTCAGGGAAGGTGGTAATGTGTTCTATCTTTAATCTGTTAAATCCAGCCACGCAGATACTTTAATAATAATAATATTAAAAACTATAAATGTTACAAAGTTAGCATTTGTACTAAAATACTAAAAAAAAAAACACACAATAAAATTTGCATTATCCTAATGGCAAAGGAAATATATTCATAATATTTAGCACTGATCATAGCCAAGAGCTTTTGTTTAATCAAGCACATATTCAAGTCTTTCAGCTGTACTCTCTAGAGCTGCTATCAAGTTAACCATAACTTTTGAAAGAGAATTAAAATTCCTATTACTTACTATTTCTATTTAAATAAAATATTATTATATAAAGAAAACTCATGCCTAAAATGAATAAATATGTAATTGTCACTGCATTTAATTACCTTATTGTAGAAGCACTGAATTACAGATAAACATGTTCTAAAAAAAATTATGTATTTTTAAAAGAACATTTTTAGCCCTTGCATTATATTGAGAAATCCTTGGAATTCTCAGAATTTTGATAGTAGTTGAATTTTTAGGAATTGCAGTACTAAGACAATCAGGAAGTTGAGGAAGCCTAGTTCAAACATTTCTGGGACTAAACATTTTGCCTTTGATACAATCCTACAATGTATATATGTAGATATGTATGTAGGTATGTATGCATTACATTTGTTTGCCACTTATCTCTCCATAAGGTGACTCTGAGCATCTTACAACACTAAAAGCAATAAAACCATTAAAATAAATGTTTTTAATAACAATAAAAATACAAATTATAATTAAATTATAAGGAAAAGATGGGGAGGGATGAAATAGGATGTGCAGAGGGGAGGAGGTCTTTTGGTCCATCAAGCACTACCAGGATGATATTTTCCCATTGCTGCCCCAAGCCAATGATTGGCAGAGCCAAATCTACAAGCTCTTTAACAGAGCATTAACAGCTAAACAGCCAAGATGCTTGGCAGGAGAGGTCATTCAATAAAAAGAGAGTAGCTAATTCCTGCATATATATCATGTGAGAAATATGACCATCTGAATTTTGAACATCTTGAAATCTCTTCCTTTGAATCTGAAGACACTTTGTTCTCTCCAAAATCAGTTAACCATTGTCCTCCGCTTCCATTACATCACGTAGCAGGATTTGACTATGTAGCTACTAATTCCAAGCGTTGTCTAGGGAAAAAAAATCTCTCCAATCGTCTGGATTATAAACTAGCAGTTACAATTATTCCTTGTACTGCACATACTAGGTGAGCTAAATTAGATCCAGAAATTGCATATGTATATTTTTGATACTTCTCCATGATATTCCACAGGTAGTTTGATTTAAAAAAAAAATCCATGCCTGATTCATGGAAAGAAGCCTATAAGTCTTTGATATCCAAAGAGGGACAGGATTTAACCCCTGTGAAAAATTGCAGGCCTATTTCTCTTCTTCATAGAGATAATAAATTGTATAAATCACAATTTTAGGTGAGAGATTTAAACAAGATTTTCTGAAGTACATACATGGATGTGGTTTTCTACCCAGAAGAAAATGAAAGGACTATGTTAGAGTAGTATTGGACATAAATGAACATTTACAACAACACAGTGACATACAGCTTTGTAAATTTTTTGGAATGCAGAAAAAGTCTTTGATATTTTGAACAGGGATTTTATGTTTAAAGTAGCTGAAAAGATGGATTTTGGACTCTGTTTTTTACAGGGATTGAAGTCCATTTGCACATTCCAGAAAGCTGGGATCATGGGGAATGGATATTTGACAAAACTATGTGAAATTCAGAAAGGAACAAGACAGGGATGTCCTTTATAAATAATCTTGGTATTGAAATTACTAAACAGGGACATCAGACAAGAACAATAAATTAAAAGGATTACAAATCAAGGCACTTAAGTATAAATTTCATGCTTTTGCCAATGACTTGGTTTTGATTTCTTAACATCCACTGGAGAATATTGAACATGCTATAAGGACGCTTAAAACATTTGGAGAAATGGAGGGTTTGAAATAAACAAATAAAAGATGACAATACTGACAAAGAATGTGAATGAAGAAGATCAGACAGAGGAAAATTACATACACCAGAGGTCTTCAAACTTGGCAGCTTTAAGACTTGTGGACTTCAGCTCCCAGAATTCTCCAGCCAGGTATGCTATACTGGCTGTAGAATTCTGGGAGCTGAAGTCCACAAGTCTTAAAGCTGCCAAGTTTGGGGACCCCTGACAGAGACAGTTAGGTACTAGTTTAAAATGAAAAACTTCAGTTACACAACAAAGCCTGAATAAATGTTCTGAATAGCAACATTAATGCCATTGCACTCAGTTTGAACCAAGGGCGGTCTAACTCTTCAGCTCTCAACCCCTTCATGAAGTTTGATTTTTCATCGACCACCAAAGATTTATTAGATAAAAATAATTTTATATGATTTTAACAGTGCTGCAAATAATAGCAACAATAATGGATAGTTTCATTGACCCTGGTTTCTTTGGAGAACTCTGGTTTATACCAAGATACAAGTCAACAAGGAAAATCATTAAAATAGGATATATGAAGGCATCTTGTTTGCCCCTATTTGGGGAACAAATGTAACATTTGGACTTTAATATAGTTTTCCAAATGATTCTTCGAAGTGCAGTTAAAGGATAAAAACTCTGAGTCTTAAGAATATGTGTTGATGAAAAGATCAATCTTGCAGTCCTAAATAGTTTTAAATTGTTCTGAAAGAGACAAGAATCAATATGATTCTTAATTCACTATCTCAGCATGACAAATAAATCTTCCAGAGACATCTTATTAAATAGTACATAAATTTAAATATTAATAATGCCAATCTAGTCAAGGATGTGTTCCCACTAATCAGTCAAGCTGAGCTGAAGTACATTTTAATCATTGTTCTTCTGATGCTTCCCACAGAATAATATTAAGTTTCAGGATACTCTTTTGTTTTGGTGGACTAAGATCAATCAAACACGTTCTAGCCTTTGTTGGAAGCATCTACACACAACTAAGTCTCCTAAAGCCAGTAATTTGACATTCTTCACTCTGCTTAGTTTGGCAAACTTTATCTTACAATCATAATGACATTTAAAGCTCAGTCTCCACCATTGGAGAGAAATGCAGATAAAAATTGTGAATACAGACATAGAACCTGCAAACTTTCTTTTAAACAAATTGCAGTGTGAAAAAGAGAAATATAGAAAAATATAAATTTAAAAAATAAAAGCAATTATCCAACACATTACAGGTAGTTCTCGACTTACAACCATAATTGAGACTATAATTTCTGTTGAGATATTTTTTAAGTGAGTTTTGTCTCATTTTGTGACCTTTCTTGTCTCAGTTGTTAAGTGAAACACTGCAGTTGATAAGTTAGTAACACTGCTGTTAAGTGAATCTGGCTTCCCCATTGACTTTACTTGTCAAAAGGTAGCAAAAGACGATCACATGACCTTGGGACACAGCAACCATCATAAATATGAACCAGTTGCCAACTATCGGAATTTTGATCACATGATAATGGGGATGCAGCAAAGGTCGTAACTATGAAAAACGTTCAGAAGTCACTTTTTTCAGTGCCACTGTAACTAAATGACTAAGCAAATTGTTATAAATTGAACACTACCTGTAATTAGTAATGAAATTGTAATACCAAAACAAACAAAAAGGAAAACATTAAAGTGAAAATGAACCTTAAGAAATTAACATATTAACATCGTTGCTCTCTTTCAAATAAAATCAGGTTTCATTCCTACTTCAATTTGATTTTGGGAGTTTTGAATAACTCTGCCTTTTCTTTATTTACCTGTAGGCATTCTGCTATCCTGACTGAGCAGGTGACAAAATTATTCTTTATTTTCCTTTTAGACTGAACATTCTAAAGTAACCCTTTTTGTTCTTTTAGCATCCTTTAAAAAAATAAAGATTTTCATTTGGCAATTTTTATAATCTCTGCATGATCTGCATATATACCTTTCCGTAGTGGCCATTGCTATTCTCTCTCTTCCACAGTATATTTCTCCTTTTTGATTATTTACTAAACTTTATCTGTTAATATATTGGCTTGCTTTGGTGTTGTCATTTCCCCCACTGCATTACAGTTCTTTCCTGTACTTTTACAGCAACAACTGCTGTGCTTTTAGCATCTTTTAAACCATTCCACTGTTATGCATCAGTTTTAGGATAAATAAATGAATAAAATAAAAATAAATAAATAAAAGGAGCACAGATCCTCAGGGCCTGGGCCTTCGGCTGATGTTATGCAACACCAGGTCTGTGGTAAATAAAGCCCCCCTCATTTGCGATCTCTTTCAGGAGGGGGGAGCGGACCTGGCGGGTATTACGGAGACCTGGTTGGGCCAGGAGGTAGGGTCCCCCTTGTTGAAATGTGCCCACCTGGTTTTCGTGCATTTCATCAGCCAAGGTCACATGGGAGGGGCGGGGGGGGTGGCGGTTGTCATTAAAGAAGGTCTTGGGCCGAGGGAGGTCACTGTGCCTCCGACTGCTGGATGTGAGTCCCTCCTTGTGAAGTGGGGTCATGGGGTACAGATGGGCGTGCTGATCACGTACCTGGCTCCCTGCCACGTGGCGGCAGCCCTGCCCGAGCTGCTCAACGTTATAGCCGCGGTGGCAGTTGATACCCCCAAGGACAATACACTTGTAATACTGGCTGAACAGCACAAAAACATACAATCTTCACTCCTATTCTGTTTTAAGCATTGCAGATTTTAGCAGATGATCCTAAAGGTACACTACCAAATTCTGGCCATTTGTTTCCAAATTTCAGCAGCAATTATTATTCCTGGAAACTGGAAACCACATGCAGGTATGGGCCACTTGATTGTCCAACTCTATCAGAGATGGGTTTCAGCAGGTTCTGACAAGTTTTGGAGAACCGGTAGCGGAAATTTTGAGTAATTCGGAGAACTGGTAAATACCACCTCTGACTGGCCCTGCCCCATCTATTCTCTGCCTCCCAAGTCCCAGCTGATCCAGAGGAAATGGGGATTTTGCAGTAACCTTCCCCTGGAGTGGGGTGGGAATGGAGATTTTACAGTATCCTTCCCCTGCCACGCCCAGCAAGCCATGCCACGCCCAGCAAGCCATGCCCACAGAACCGGTAGTAAAAATTTTTGAAACCCACCACTGAACTCTATGTTAAACATTATTATTTCCCAGCTCAGATCAATTAATAAATAGAGTAATGGATACTAGGAAAAAATAGGTGAGCTTTATTTATAATTTTCCTTGTTCAAAATTTATTAGTGTTCCCAATTCTTACAGCACCTATTAGGTGAAGGTATCTACATGTGCTAATAATCTGTTTAGCACCCTTGAATTATCACCAAACATAACATCAGGTGCACTATATTTTGAATCAGAGCCAATATTCACGAATAGATATTAAATAACAAACTAAGTGCTAAAACATAGTTTACCATAGGTAGTATCTTTCTATTGACTTTTGAATTTTCAACCAGATTTAAGGAACCATAGATTACACAGGATACCCTATAACATATAGGATAACATATTAAAAAACTCACATTTTAAGTCTTTTCAAAACTGTAACCATGTCTCAAACGATCTTCAATCCGAGATTGCAACCTAAGAAAAACTCATTTATACATTTAAGAATAAACTACATCTAACTTTAATATTCCTTATGCTAAAGGCATACATAAAAAAAATGTGAACAATTACACCATGTACCATAGTAAAAGAACAGGCATAAACCTTGAAATATTAAGTATGAGTTAATATATAAATATGCAGAATAATCTATTAAATTATTTGCTTCTTGGATACTTTTCTTGTGTTCTGTTAACTTTAAACTTAGAAACTATTACATACTATTTTATCATATAAAATTAAATCAAACTACTATATTTACCTCCTTTTCATTAATGAAAATTCTTATGAATAACAGCCTGAAGTCCATTTTGCTTCTAATCTGGAAGTAACTGCTTACCAGCAAACTGTTTTTCAGGAAATTCTGGCCAATATGCAATAGAGTTCTTTTTAAAAGGCAGAGTACTAGTTTCCCCACCTCCTTTTTTCATCCTTTTCCCACCCAATTCCGTACTTATAAATGGAAATCTTGATTTCTGATTTCCACCCAATTCCGTTCTTATAAATGGAAATCTTGATTTCTGCACCCTGTAATAGTTGCTTTGTCATGTGATAAACAATCAAACAGCTTAAGAGGAAAGGAAAGGGCTGTTCTTTTTTAGTGTAAAATATTTCCTCGCCTTACAGGAATAGGAAGTCTTCATTATGATCAGTGATTTAAAAATTACTAGCTTTGCAGCTCACAGTCTCTTCCATGCAGCTGCAGATTCTATGCAATTCTTACTCTTTAAAAAAAAAGTATTAAGAAATGTCTTGAGTCAAGAAAGGCAGGAGAGAATGAGTGCTCTAGAAATACAATATACTATTTGAATTACAAGGACAAAAATTCAGATCTTCGATATTTTTCAAACACGGCTAGCCGCTTTGCAACAGTTCTTGTCACTTTTATTTTAACCCTGAAATGTGTACATCACTTTTTCCCAACAATCACTTCGTACTTGACTAGCTTAACAGCATGATCAAATTTTAAACTACTGTAACATAGTAGTTTACTAAAACAAATATTTTGATGCAAACAGCAGCATGTACTCTGCATGGAACATGCTGCTCTGAATGGAATATATCATTCAGCTTTCTTATGTATCTCTAAGCACAGAAAGGTTCCTCAATTATTTATTTGTCTTTTCAAAGGGAGAATGAACAAAGCTTAATAAGAGGTTTTAATAATTTTATTCTTCAGAATAAGAGTATTAACTCTCCTTCTTAAAACCTCAGGCAAGATTCTGAAGTCCAGTTCATCACTTGAATTTTCTATGCTTTAGGCTTTCAAACAGTTTCCTTAAAATCCTGGAAACTTAACTACAATTATCAGAAAACCAAACAGAAAGCTTATCGAATGATTCAGGAGTTCTGGGATTGTAGTCCCAAACATCTGGAATGCATTAAAGCTTATGTTAGAGTCAGAATGAGTATTCTCAACCCACCTACTAAAGGAAATTCTGAGTTGCAAATAAGAAAAAAACAAACAAAATACAATTATCAAATTTATCACCAAAACAAAAAATACACACTGAAGCTCCAATAAATGTCACCACACTATTGGCAGAGTTCCATATTTCTTCAATTACACAATGCCATTTATTGGAACTACAAAAGTAGGCCTTCTCTGTAGCAGCATGATAATACCATCAGTAACAAATAATTATCAGTCAATTGCAAAAGGCAGTTTTATTTGGAGCAGTTTACATTCTGTGACAATATCTTTAACACCAACATCTGCATATCCAGTTCCTTGGAAAGGTTTCAATACATGGATAAAAATGCCAAATCCAGTTTAAACATCTGGCTGACTATGCAACCAGCCATAATATTAATGATGCCAGCTCCATCAATACCTTGTTTCCAGTGCCCACATTGAGGGGTGGTGGTGGTGGTCTTAATTGCTTTCCTAAAGACCAGCTGGGTTGGGGTCATATATAATTCCAAAGGAAGGATGAAGAGCCATGTCTTCAGGGCCTTTAAAAATGCATAAACCAAGCACAGAAGCATAAGATAGGCTACACTTCAAAGTTAGGCAAGAGCCACAGCATGCCCACTGTGCCAGATCTATTGGGTTAAAAAGAAACTATTGGAATAACTAGTCCCATAAGCAATTTAGCCTTACAAGAAGGACTTCAAAGGTGATAAGCAGCTCCTAGAATTGCATTCAAAAGCCCACTGATTCTCCAGTGGTTGTCCTATATTGGTGTACATTTTTCAAAGAAAGATCTATGTAGAGCCTGTTGCAATAGTCCAGTTGGGAAGTGACTAAGGCATGAGTGAGCACAAACAGTACATCCTGATCTAGGAAACAGAGGAACTGGTTGCCAAAATGTATTTGTGCAAATTTCATGACTATGTCTACCACTTGCTCATGAAACAGGAGCCTTGAGTCCAGAACTGATAAGATTAATTCTGACTGGGTGTGTGTGCATCCCAGCCAGAGTTAAAGATGGCAAATCACTAGATAGTCTCTAAAATCCATAGCCACTTATTTGAACAAAAGCTGATTCTTCCCCAAAATACTTTACTGACTTCAGGCACCATGAAAGCATTACTTGGACAGTCTGGGACAGGGATGTACAACTAAGCATCACATAACAGATTAGATCTGCCTCCCCCTTAGGGGTAAAATGGTCCAAAGGGCAGTAGTGATGGTAGAGATGGTAAAGATGGTAAGCTCCTGGATACAGAGAAGATTTCTACCCACAGCCACTCTGTCCAGAGTTCAGTTGAAGCCTGTTGTTCCAGCTATTGTGAAGGGATATCCACAATATCACTTACTTTCTCCAAGATGGAGATATACACCTGGCGTCACCAACATAGTGATGATACTTCATCTGTGTCATATCATATTTTTATACAGAGAGAGAGAGAGAGGGAGGGAGGGAGAGAGAAAGAAAGAGAGAGAGAGAGAGAGAGAGAGAGAGAAATGGGCTTCAGATCCTCAGCTGAGATATATAACACTTTTATTTTTCAGTATATCCTGTTGCATGCTTGGGGTGTGCGTGCATATGTGTGTTTATCCTCAGAATTCACATCTCAAGAAAACTCAATACTGCAGAATCTAGCTTAATGAATACTATCTCCACGTGTGCTGATCTACAAAATTTAAATATAGCCAAACTGCTGTATATAAATATAGCTCCAAGCTGTTAACTTTACATAGCAATATGAGATGTCTTAAAAAAAGAAAAACACATTTGAAAGTACAGGTGATTAATTTGTAATTGTTAAATTGAACAATGTACTCACCTAATGGAAGACAATGCTATAGGCTGCAAAAAGAAAGAGAGAATAGTTTAAAATGTTATTGCTTTCTCCCATTTAAAATACAAAATTGTTTTAAACTCATTATGCATACCATTAATTATACATGCAAGTGTTTATCTTCAACTTAATTAGAAGAAACAGTTAATATGCTTTTTTATTTGTGCAACCCAGAAAGAAATAAGAACACCTCACCATGAAATTTGAAACAGTTAAAGGTACTAATTAACAAGGAGATATATATTTGGCTGAATGAACAGCAAACATAAATTGACAAAAGAGTTGTTCAGGTAGGGGTGATCACATGATGAAAGGAAGAAATTGAGATTGCATATATCAGCCCCTTTCCTAATCTCACAAAATTGCAGACCACTGGGGCTGAACTTAAAATGGTAGATGTGTTTTGTTTACTAATAGATAAACCGAGAAGTTCTCAGTTCAGCTACACTGAGATCTGAAGCATTTTTGTTGTTTTGCGTTTCAGTTGAAACACATTTTGATGCGCAATCTTACAGAACAAATAGGGCAAGACTGGTGCATATCTCCCATCCTTTTCTACTCAGATTGTTTACCAGCATGTTGACTAATCTTTTTCACCTCCTCTTGGTTACCACAACATAGGGCAGGTCAGATGAACATATGGAGATTGGGTTAGGTATATTGATGTGGATGATGTTCATACATAGACACCAGGAAACAGTCTTGATATCAGATGGACTTTTAGCAAAACAAGGTACAGATAGAAACTCTCTCTTCCACTTACAAGAAAGTAGCTATTAGTCTGTTAGACTGTGTAGGTAGGAAAAAGATTGGAACTTATTTCACTATAAATAGACTTCCATTCTGATGCAGAGTGGTTGTTGGAATTTTTTTTTTCCTAATGACCTCTTTTAGGTTTTTCTTTTATTTATTTATTTTTTTACAATAAATCTGCTTAATAGAGTTTTTGTGCCCAGCCATTGAAATCTTCTGCTGTGGTCTGTTGCTTACCCAAGCAAGACAAGTCTGACTTTTAATGAACACATAACAAACCTAGGCCAAGAAATTATCCTACCTGAATCCAAAGGATACCACACCTAATTGCATGCACTAAGAAATATTTGGAGTTACACTTCTCAAAATAAGTGCTTCATGATAAGAGTATGAAAAGTAATGTGGTATGCAAAAAAAAAAAAATCTAATATACAAAGGAAGAGGAAAATCAACATTTTTTCTGTCCTATGGAACCCACTAGTTCCTAATGTTCTAAAGCAGGAATAACTATGATGTCTGATCCATGACAGATATTGGAAATGTGGAATTATTTTACGTAAGCAAGCTTATACCTTCTTTTAAAGAATAGACTATAATATTCCTAAAAGCAGCCATAGAGCACCAGTATTTACAAATAACTCAAAGCAGAAAACATATCCAACACCTATTTTCCCCACAACAACAAACTATGATGAATAGATTGGGTAGATGAATTGTATCAATAATAAACAACTATAAACTTGGTCTAAAAATATAAATTTACCCCCTTTCTTCCAAGATCCCTAGCCTACCATGACGATATGAACAATATACAGGTAGTCCTCAACTTATGACCGCAGCTGAGCCCAAAATTTCTGTTGCTAAGCAAGACAGTTAAGTGAAATTTGCCACATTTTACAACCTTTGTTACAATTGTTAAATGAATTGCTTCACTTATTTAGTTGGTGACATGGTTGTTAAGTGAATCTGGCTTCTCACTGACACTGCTTGTCAGAAGGTCGCAAAAGATGATCACATGACTCAGGGACATAGCAACTATCATGAATACATGCCAGATGCCAAGATTCCAAATTTTGATCACATGATCATGAAGATGCTGCAATGGTTGTATTTGTGATAAATGGTCAAAAGTCACTTTTTTCTGTGCAGTTGTAACTTTGAATGGTCACTAAACAAAAGGTAGTACCAGTACATGTGAACTAAGCTATTCACAGATACAACTCTAAATACCCTTTAGAATATAAAACTCTAAAAAATATCCCTTGTAGTTTTCAAAAGCTACGGCCCTTAATTTCCCTTCATTTCTTAATGCCTTGTGAAAAGTTAGCAATAGGCTTATGTACCACTTCATAGTGCTTTATAGTCCTCTTTACAGAGAGTTGTAAAGCTATGTTTACAGAATCAGCATATTGCCCTCAACAATCTGAATCCTCATTTTACCGACCTCAGAAGGATGGAAGGCTGAATCAATATTGAGTCGGTCAGGATCGAACTCCTGGCAGTAGGAATGCAGTGTTAGCTGAAGCAATGGCACCAACCACAAGGGTTTAAAATTGATAGATGAAGCTATCAAAGTCACAGAGTTTAAGTTGGTTCCAGAATCTGAAGGCATGTGATTCTCAATGTTATTTGATCAAAGATACAAGGAAGATTCCATTTTCACATATCTTACTGTGAGTTTACCAATAGTATCTAAATAATCTCCACGAGACAAAATAATTGACTATACAGATGTTATATCTGATTCAGGTTTTTGGTTGTTGTTGTTGTTGTTTTAAGAATGTTTGTGTGCTTCTCCAAAATGCAGCCTTCAGGATTTATTTGTCCATTTATTTTTCATGGACATAATACTCTAGATTTTTATCTACCTACGCTAGTAGAAAAACTTTCAAAACATTGTTTGACAGAAGGATTTTATGCACACCATTTTCCTTCGTATATCCAGATCTGGTTTTATGTGCGAAAGAGTAGCAAAGAATTTTTTTTTCAATCTAATGTAATCTCTAATTACATTATCCTTCCTTCCTTCCCTTATAACTCCAACAAAATCTGTACAAAACCCACAAGTTTTTAAAATTATCTAATCCTCCTTTTTCCTCTTTCTACAGAAAATAGGCCAAGAAATTAAGTCACAGAGGTCTGTGGAACTAGGATGATACAAATCTGAACACTAATATAATCTGTAGCAATGTATCTACTTTATTATGAATCTTACAGAATTTATCTATTTTGGAGGTTGTTACTCTGCAGGACACCTGATTCAGTAATTTCAGCTGCATTTGCAGCACACCAAAAGACACAGAGCTAAAGCTCATTTAGCAATCATTCTGTATTATGAAGTTTAACAAGCTGAAAATAGTTCCAGTAACTGGTGAATTGAATGAAATTGATTAGCTCTTCCCTTCCTCTAACACAGCTGCCCTCATTACCTATAGTATTCTCTGAAGTCCCAACATGCTCTCATCCCTTTGCTAAACCTCTGAGTGACTAACCTTCAATTTGAAAGAAGCAAATGTCCCACATATACAATTATGAAGGCAATTTCTACAGGCCAAATCATTTAGGTATACAACCGTGTAATTACAGTTGATTGTTATGCAATATATAAAGAACATTTCTATAAAAAATATTGCTTAATATCTCAAGTGAAAATAAATTGCAATAGTCCATTTTTCATTCCACTATTTCTATTAATATTTTAATAGGTATATCAGACATTAATACAATTGAACGAGTCCAGAGGTATTTCACGAGAAGAGTACTCCACTCCTCTTCTCGCAATAGAATACCTTATGCCACCGGGCTTGAAATTTTGGGCCTGGACAATCTAGAACGCTGCCGTCTACGGTCTGACCTAAGCTTAGTACACAAAATTGTCTGCCACAACGTCCTACCAGTCATACAAACTCATAATAAACCACTCCAAACTCGATTTCAGAAAATACGACTTCAGCAACAGAGTGGTCAACGCCTGGAATGCATTACCTGACTCTTTTGTTATATCCTCAAACCCCCATAACTTTAACCTTAAACTGTCTACCATGGACCTCACCCCATTCCTAAGAGGTCTGTAAGGGGGCGTGCATAAGCGCACCAGCATGCCTACCATCCCTGGCCTACTGTTCCCATTTATTTGTACTAATTTCTTATGTTTATACTTATACCTGTTTATACTTATACTTATATGTTTATACATTTATACTTATTTTCTCATACATGCTTGACAAAAATAAATAAATAAAAGTAGACTAGAAATCCTAGATGCCTGCTAATGGTCCTTTTATAGCATGCAGCAATATAAATCAAATTTCCAGTTGTAGACTGGAGATAGATGGTGTTGCATCCCTCCCCTTTTGTTGAGAGAGGACTGGTCAATTTTGACATAAATGACCTCTTTCAAACCAGCCGTCCTCTGTCCATTTATCAGTGCCACTGGTGGTAGATGAGAGCCACTTTGGTGTGGTCCTAGTATAGAAACCAGGAGACTGAGTTCTATTCCTGCACTAGGTATGAAGCCAGTTGTATTCTTTTTTCTTATTCTTTGAAGTACAAAAGAAATCACCAATAATGTTGTCTTTTGATCTCTAATTCTGCAATTTAAAGTATTATGGGGATACAGGGATTTGACATATCATCAGATAAGAACTGACAGGTTAGCAATTAGGCTTAAGTGGAATAAGGAAGAAAAGTTATCCCTGATGTATTGATATCAAAACTAGCCTTTATTTCTAAAATTGGGAAAATATGCAAGGAAATATTCAGTTTTACAGAAAGATTTTTGTTAATATTGCCTTGGAACAACATAGTAAAAATTATGTTCTACAATCTTACATTATTTGGTTTATATAGGGTGATACTAAAAATGAAATTTTGCATGTATAAATTTACAGAGTTCTCTTGACTTACAAGATCATCAAAAATAAGCTCAGCTGTTTAATACTTTATCTTGGAGAATTACACATTCTATACAACGTTCCATATCTTTTCTACCCTGTGTCCCTTTCTCAAACATACACATACAGAGGTCAGAAAGAAAGAAAGGAAGTAATTACTAAACTTCCTGATTCCAAGCAGATGTTTCCTGGAACAGTAACGTGCACCGAGTCATGATGGCATATAAGTAGCTATATAGGTAAGAACTTAACCTGGTAAAATATGGTTACAGTGTTCTATGGATACATGTTCCTTAGATCTTATATAAACATATGAATTTCAGTTCACTACAAATAAATTCTGAAATTTCATAATTATACTTAAAGCCAGCTATTTACAAATAAACCCAATCCCCCATTCCAGAATTATCCCTCTAGTCTTCAAGTGGGGTGACTTCAATCATTCCTTCATAAAAAAAAAAAAAAAATATTCCCTCAAGCATCCTCATTCTTTACAGAGTCCAAAGTACTTGCAGGCATTGAAGTCTGATCTCATTCAATAGCTTGGGCTTGTGAGGTTACTGCAAATAGAACTGTTGAAGGAAATGTGGCATATATATGACATTGGTCCTACTACCAGCGAACACTTGAGTAGCCTTTTAAAGAATAAAATAATCCAATCTGACACAATTTTGTTTTTGCTCATCATTTTTCTTGTATGTTTGCAAGGTCCTCTTGTTTTTGCTCTGTACCCGCCCAGATCTACAGCAAAACAATCAGTACATGATACAGTGAGTTTTGTTGATCAGGAAGCTTGTTGCAAAACCCGGTAATGAGCATGACTGAGAGGGAATGACTGACCCATAGTTACTCAGCTGGCTTTGTGGGAAGACTAGAACTTGGTTCTTCTCATCCCCCCCTCCCTCCCCCCCCCCCCCAGCATTCTATCCACTATACCATGCTGGCTCTCCTGATTAGGATTACAGAAGCCTGGAAAAAGATGAACATGTGGTAATGTTCTCCATGTGGTAATGATAGCTTAAAATCAAGTATCATCTGACTTATTTAGTATCTACAAACTATCTCTTCTTGAGCAGTTTTTTTCTCCTGGTGCTGAGCATTCCCCTAATAAATTCTAAGTGCAAATTAAGAAGCTCAACTCTGTGACCATAATTTGTTAATTTAGTACCCTCCCACTGGTTTAACTCTGCCTGAAACTGACAAGACCTCAATCAGTTATACATTTAAGATTTTTGCCTCTTAACCAGCTCAAGCACTATTGAAAAAAACAGCCTTTCTGATGCTAGGGGAAAAATAATTCATCTAAATGTAGATTTAAGTACACGGGGGAGCAGTTTTTCACTATAATTTTTGTTAAGGATGCCAAGTCCTTTCCCCCCTCCCCTCCAATTATCCATGTCGTCCTTTGCATTTTCAGATATCTGGCAACATAATTCCTGACCCTCCTGAGTTGAAACTTTAAAATCTCTTCCACCTTAAATTCTTCCCCTCCCCCTCCAATATAATAGTGTGGCTTAGCTACCTAAGTCTCAAAGGAATTATTTCAGGATCAGGAAGGAACAGTGGAAAACTGTATTTCTAGAGTTTCTGAAAACAGCCAGCAAGAGGTCATAAGATTGTGCTTATAATTACCAGAAACAGACAAATAAACACTGTAGCTATCTTCTTGGCCATGTTTATTACTAGTCTCTAGCCTGCCCCACTGTACTGATGGCACTAGTGAACATATAAATCACTTCCGACTTGACATTACAGGAATGTCAGCCCTGCAAACTGATCCCATATTCTTATAACATTAATTATAATAATTATACTAAATTTATAACTTTAATAGAGTTTTTAATATTTTAATTTGTGTAATTTTAATATGTTAATGTATTAATCACTTTTACTTGTTTTATAACTTTTCAGCCTGCCAGAGTCACCTTGGAAGGGGAGAGATGGGTGGCATAGAAATTTAATAAGTAATAAATATATAATTATAATTATATTCATATATATAATTTTTATTCACTGGCTTCTTCAGAAAAAGGTTCACAGAAACAACATGGTTGTATTTTTTTTAAAATTGCAGAGAAGAATAAAGCTATAGAAGATATATCCATTGTGTTACACATACCGTATTTTTTGGAGTATAAGACGCACCTACCTTTTTTGGTGAGGAAAAGAAGAAAAATAAATCTCCCTTTGCCTCTGAGCAATTCTGCCTCGTTACAAGAAACAGCAAACAGCCTGCTTTGCTTTCATTTTCGTTTTCAGCATAGCTTGATTAGCACAAGGAAAAAAAAATCTGCTCCAGCAATTTCCTCTTTGCAGCAAGCAGCAGAGCCTGCGCAAAACAGCTGAGAGCAAATCAGCTGAGAGTCGGGAGGCCGATTCAATCAACTTGTGCTAATTAGGCTGTGCTGAAGCTGAAAGGAGCTGTTTTTTCTTGCTGTTTGCTTGCAAGGAGGTAACTTCTGCGAGGCAGAAGCCAAAGGTTGGGGGCCAGAGGGTGGGCGGAGCTACATTCATTGTATAAGACGCACCTAAATTTTCACCCCCTTTTAGGGGGGAAAAAGGTGCATCTTATACTCCGAAAAATATGGTAAGTCAAAGCCTTCATGTAGGTTTTAGGCAACATCATTTACATTTTTTGCTCCAGCTTTTAAATTTTTGAGGATGTTTCTCCTGGCTTTTTTGATTTTAGCCACTGTTTTATTCAACATAAGAGTCACTTGGTCTTTATTTGTGTAATGGGTCTCTCTAATCTCTGGTCTTCTCTCACTAAGAAATATTAATCTATGTAAGGGTTAATTTCAAGAGATATAAAATTTAATATTACATAAAGTTATGTGCTGTGAACCAAACATAATATTTTTAAAGGGTCCCTAAAACTTCCCAAGATGATAATCATGGAGAAAATGAATGGCTTAGTCACAAAATAGTTACTCAGAGACATACGGCAAGTCATAAAATAACAAAGGTGTAAGTCATATTTTATAAATAAAAATGAATCATCGCAGATCAGTTGCTTGCCAAAACTACCAGGAAGCAATAACAAAAATCCATAGCAAAAAATTCATGTGTCTCTCGTTTTATTCTTAAAACACAGTTTATAAGATTTTCACGTTTTTCTAGACAAGCAAAGAACCTACCAATGACAATGTATTATGCAAATAATGGGGAAGGGGAAATGGAACACCCATGATTATCTGTTCCAAATATAAAGTACAGGTTGACAACTCTGAATTACCTAAGCATCACTAACTCCCCCCCCCACTCCATTTTCCCTGCCAAATAAACACATTAACAAAATACCTACAAACACGATTTCAGAAACAAAAAATTGGGAAACTGTTAATATCCAATTGCTAAATATAGCAGGTAAACTCAGATTTTTTTAAGAAACCAAATTATTTATTTTGATGATACATCAAAGCTATAATGCAAATGCATTGGTAAAAGCATTTCTTTTATGGATCTTTCCACATATGCATTTCAATTCTGAAATAAATTAATTTTAATTAATTGCATAATTGGGGAACTGTTCATGATGAAGGTTATCAAGGCCAAGCAAAATGCAACACATTTAAAGGGAATTTTAAACAGGCAAAAAATAATTGTACCTATTCATTTTGCAGTAATTTTACATTACACCAGCTCCTTTTGTTCTTTAGATATAAAAAAGTAATCTGAACAAGATAAATAAAAATGTTTCCCTCTGCACATAGAAAAATAAAAAGCTAAAAAAAGCATTTTCAGAAATGAACCCAAAATGTTACATAGCTTTAACCAAAAAAACCCCACTGTATTTTATTCCAAACTCACATTGTATAAAAAAGACCATACATTCTTTTAAATATTATAAGAAATATGGTACATTTTTAATAGTATTTTCTCCTTTTTCCCTCCGCCACACTCCTGCAATTTTTGCAAGTACGCAAGAGTGATTGTATGAAGAAAGCAATGGCAAGGTGAAATGCTGAAATGAATCAAGAAAACTGCAGGGATTTGTCCAGACAGTTGCCAAGATTCCACACTGACTTAAAGGCATGGGGAAAGAAGAAATTAAAGACCATGAGCTATACAAAAGGCAATGAGATTTCTATGAGGTTTCTAGAATGTCTTGCTACGGTTCTGAAATATGAAATTCTACATTTCCTTTACAGTATCTAGATAGTGTCATGAAGCAAATTAAACTAGGCACAGTTGGACTTTTTAGAGATGAAATCTACATGTGCATGATTTGAACTAGGAATCAACAGTTCTAGAAATTGTTTTAAACAACTAGTCTGCTTCAGTGCCAAATATTCATTAATTTGAAAGAGTATAAGAACAAAGTCATATCAAAACTTATAGCCCTGAAGATGGACTCCAGCACAAGTCCGAAAGTTTGGAAGAGAAAAGCTCTGGTCCCGGTGACTGACCCAGATTGGATCCTGCAAAATCATAGTTGTCTTGAGCAGAACTATTATTTTGTCTTCACTATCTGGTAAACAGAATATAAAACAGGATTATTGTTCCTGCCCAAGTCTCCAGTGAGATGGGCTAAAGATTATATTAAATACCAAAGCTATATCTTCTGGAAGCATATCCTTCGTTGCAGATAATTTTCCTCTTCTGATTGGCAGTTTACACTAATAGGACTAAAAAGTTCCATGAAACAATTAAAGCTTCTATACTTACATGACAAAATTCCAGAGTTATACAAGCCAAAGACAAGTTCTGGGAATTTTGAATTTAAAACATACGTTGTATTAACAAGTTATGGGCAACAGTCCTTGAAGTGTATGTTTCACCTTCTAGAGAGCTGTGAGACAAGGGAATGAGGGTCATCAGAAAATGCTTCTTGAAAGTCCTCTTCTAGCAGGCTTGCTAGTTTTATGCAAAGGTATGCTAAATATAAAGAAACATATTGGCTCCAGTGCCCTATATGAAGCCTGAACAGTGTGAGGTTTTGTTGTTATTTTATGTGCATTGTATTTCCTTGTGAAAGGGAGATTAATCATGGCTGGAGGCCATACAATTTCTATGCAAAACTATGACTATCCTATCTGGCACTCCCTCTGCAGAGAAGGGGAAAAGACTATGAGGATGCAGCTGGTAGATAATTGGAAGAGCAAAAGGATTTACAAGCATCAGTCTAGAAAGGAAAGAAGCAATAGACTGTGGCTTTTATGTCAATTCAGCTCTACTGGCAGGGAATGGCAAAGGTAACATACAGCTTGTTTGTGTTTTGCAAGCTTAAGTGTGGTTTAAGATAAGTTGATTTAAGATAGGAAAAGATCCTTTAACTTTGTGAATGAAAATGTCTGCCTTCATAATGAAATCCAGATTTCAGGAATTATGCAAAAGCAAATAAGGTTATACTTTCCAATTAACAATATGGTTTTATTTTATCTGTCTGCTTATTTCTAGTGAAGAATTTTTTATAATGTTATAAAGTGTATTGTCTTATTTAATATTTAAATTAACATTTAAGTGGCATATTTTAGGAGCCTGAGTGGTGCAGCAGACTAATGCTGTTAAAGGTAGTATTTAGCTTCCAGCTGCCTGCAATTAATGCGAGTTCAATTCTCACCAGGCTCAAGGTTGACTCAGCCTTCCATCCTTTCTAAGGTAGGTAAAATGAGGACCCGGTTTGTAGGGGCAATAAGCTGACTTTGTATAAAATATACAAAAGTATGAAGGCTATTGCTTAACGCCTTATAAGCCACCCTGAGTCTCTGGAGAAGGGCGGCATATAAATCAAAATTAAATATATATATATTTATTTCTTACCCAAATCTAATTTCAATGACATTAAATTTTATTCATACGGGAAGGGTTCAAATCCACTTTAACTTTTTTAGAATGTTGTGATATTCTAAAATTTGAGAATACCTGAATTAAGTCTCTCTACTTGCTGTACAAAAAAAATCAGATTTTTTCAACAACAAAAACTATGACATTTCATTTTCCTTCCTAGCTTTAAAAATTGAAGCTGTCGTCTATAATATTCTTAACTTAACTGCTATCTGCAAGTTATGTTGCAATTAATTTACCTTCTGATGTTTTCATATCTTTCTATATTATTCCACTAAGCATTATTTAATCAATATGAACCCCCCTTTTGTATTTCAAGGTCAGTTATTCATGTTATTTACTATTCTATGAATTTTATTTCTATTGCTTCAGCTTAATTTGTCATCATATCCATCATGTTCAATTTCTTGATACCTCTCAATAGTCCTAACATTTTTTGTTGAATTAGGAAAAAAAACTTACTTGAAGTATATACAAAAGTGCCTGAAATATTGATCACTGATTATTATTCTTTTTAATGAACATATCTATAATCTCATACCATGAACTACTTCTTAATTTACATTAGTGTTTTAAACGAATTCATCACATAAGTTATGACGTAAAAGAGACGAAACTGGAGAGGAACATTCTTTTAAAAAATTTACAAAATGTATTTTTATTGTTTGTTATATTTATTTTCAGCGTTCTTCAACAAATTATTTCTTTAGTCACAAAAGCTGTTTAAAATGTCTAAATAAAAATATCTTTATTTTGCAAATCATAGATACACCATATCAGCACTATTTGAAGCTAAGGATTATTTTCAATTTGTTAGTAACCAAATCTTACTCATTTTGAATTTCAGTGCAGCCTACTTCCAAGTACACATGGTTTCGATTGCTGCTTAAATTTGACTGATATATATATATAAAAAAGAAAAACGAGCAGCAACAATTGAAACTACAAGTATAAACACATCTGGCATAGTTTGTGACCAAAGTACAGTAGATGTTGTCATTTTGCTGGCATCTTGGCTGAAGTGATGATACACATTGAATTCTATGCAGATGGCAAAGTATTCAAAAGCACAAATACAGTGTGGTTCCCACTACAGATAAATAGGCTAGAGGAATTACACCCTTTCTTAGCTAATGAATCAAGACAAAGCTATTACTTTACTACATTTTAATATAAAGACTTATTTTTAATGAATTGTTCAGATTTATTTCAATACACATCCTACCTTGACAACGTTCTTATTTCCAAGTATTAACATTGTATTTGAAGAGAAGTTAATTTAAGACTAAGTTCAGAAGGTGCAAACAATGGTATTCCCTGTGACACTCTTAGGAACTCAAATTTGGATTCTGAAGAAGTAAGCTAGAAAGAGTATTGATGCTTTTGAAATATTGTGCTGGAGATAACTACTAGGAATACCATGGGCAGCCAAAAAACCAAATAGATCATTGAACAAATAAATTCAGAGTTCTCCTTTAAGGCATAATGACCTATTTTGGACACATTATACAAAGACCTAGCTCTCTGGAAAAGGCACTTAATACTGGGGAAAGTGGAAGACAAGAGAAGATTATCATCAGCAAGGAGGATGGACTCAGTTGTAGTGGTGATGAGTGCATGCTTAGAAGATCTGAAGTATCAAGCTAGGGACAGACCATAGTAAAGGCCATAATGGAGAAAATCTATGTAGTTGCATAGAGTCAATAATGACTTTAGTGTATGTAATCAATCATCATGAAAAATATAAGTGATTGCTAAGAGTTGACACTGGCTTGTTGACCCATAATCAGTCAATCAAGAATAAAAATAGCTCAAGCCTATAAGAAACCATTTATAATGCCTAGTAAAATAATTAAATGTAGCGCATTAAGCAATAGCAGAGATTCAAAATAAAAAGTAGTATCGCAATATATGTACAGTAATAACATGATTACCATAGACTAAGTTCATGTATTGAACAAAATATTTGAAATCAATACTTTAATACTTTCAAAAATGCAGGAATTCAAAAGTATTTCTTTGATGAGCATAAGAAGTAAAAGAAGAAATATGCTTCTTTGCTGAGTATATTTAATTTAAATTTTTAAAATGGTTGAGACTTGACTTTTAATACGGTAGGATGTAAGTATTTTTCTATCTCCTGGGGAAAAGTGATGCTTAAAATGTAATATTGCCTGTGAGACAGTCAGCACTGTAGTTGTACTATTATATCTGTTTTGTCAGAATTAATTTGGGTACCTGTTGCTTGGTTAGTTGGTGAATTAAGCATCTGTTGCTATGGCTGAGCATGAATATGGAAAGATGAAGCTTTGGGATATTCAGGATTCTTGGGCTGAAATCAGAGGTGAGTTTCAGCAGGAAACCCTGGAGAACCAGTAGCAGAAATTTTGAGTGGTTTGGAGAACTGGTAGTAAAAATTCTGACTGGTTCTGCCCCCATGTATTCTCTGCCTCCCAAATTCCATCTGATTGGGAGGAAATGGGGATTTTGCAGTAACCTTCCCCGGGATTGGGGTGGGAATGGAGATTTTACAGTACTTTTCCCCTGCCACGCCCACCAAGCCATGCACACCAAGCCATGCCATGCCTACCAAGACACACCCACAGAACCAGTAGTAAAAAAATTTGAAACTCACCACTGGCTGAAATAAGGTACCTCTCTCTCTCTCTCTCTCTCTCTCTCTCTCTCTCTCTCTCTCTCTCTCTCTGTGTGTGTGTGTGTGTGTGTGTGTGTGTGTGTGTACACATCTAATCTTGGATTTCTCCTTCCATAAAAATCAATAATATGTTGGTTTTTAGGGAATAAACATGAAGCCAGTTCACTATGACCAGGATGAATTTGGTATTATTTGCAACTTTATCTTATTCAAGAAAGCATAGCTGAAGGATAGTTTAGCGAAATCTGTGAGCTGAACTACTCTATGTGTATTTATTTCCCAATATAAGTTTTTTTGCATGCAAGAGAAAGATACAAAATCCAGTCTCAGTATCAAAGGCAAGAAAGCCTATTATATTAACAGGAGATAGTAAATCAAAAGCAAATAAGGTAAAAAAAAAAAGGATTATTTTCATATAATATAATTTTAAATAACAAGATAGCTAGGTATGGCTCCACATTTCCACAGCACTTGCAAAATCTATTTTTTTAAAAAAAAGTCTTGATCATATATGGCCTAACAACTTTCTAAATTGAAAACATTACACGTACATCCCTTATTCAACTACGGCTTTTGAAAAAAACCAGCAACTTAAACAGATAAATAAGCCTGTTTTCATGTCAACAGTTAATGTAAGCATCTTTTTATCCTCCACCCCGCTGCCTTCTGAGAAACTTCTGTGAACTCAACATGAATGCTTCCTCCACATGAAATAACACAGCTGTATTCATTTATAAAACAAAAACACCACTGTAGGAAAGTATGCTGCTCTTCACTTCGTTGGGTTATCAGTCCAACAAAAGGGTAATGTTAAAAATGGAAGGAACGCTATCTGGAAAGGTCAAGCACTTGTTGAAGTAAATCTCCAGTGCTTTTGTGACATGCTAAACTTTAGGTTTGTGGAAGCATTTTAAAGACGTGCTTCAAAAGGCATGTTAGCATAAACAAAGCATCTTTTCTTGGAATGTTAATACAACCAGGTTTTCTGGAAGGCTCATGGGCCTGCTTCAAGGCTGAGCATGATCATTTGCATGCGTGTGGCCATGTACAGACAACACTTCCATGGGAATCTGTGTGCGCATGCCACACACAGAAGCACTGAAAGCCATGCAATCTGTCCAAAGGATGCAGTGTCTTTAACATTTGGTTGTTATGTTAGCACCAGCCTACTTTGTGAATGAAGCACCATTCAAATACTGGGCACAGTACTACAAAACGTTTCTGAATTATCACAGGATATTAATAGAGATAGCACTGTAAATATGAATATGTTAAATACTGTCTAAAAGTTGTCTTAACTGTTTTAACATTATATCAGTGGCAATTGTCATTTCATACATCAAAACATTTTTCCTTTCATAAATATATATTTGTAAATTTGTAGTAGTCATTCAAGAGTGCATTCTACTTTTGTTCTTAAATGGTTAAAGCAAGCATCTACATTTGAAGTCATGAGTGTCAAACTCGCCACGTTTGATGCCACGTGGCCATCACATGATGTTTCACATTTTTCCCATTCACGGAGCTGGGATGAGCGTGGCCTGCTTATGACACATCCACTCTGCAGGTCGCCAGTTTGACACCCCTGTTTTAAGCAAGCTGTGCATGTATTGGAAAGAACATACAGTATATATGACAAAGGTAAGTATGCACTTCCTTTATATTCTATTTCAATAAAGGCTAGTATTTTCTACATAAATAACCATGGTAGATATTATAGTTTGGCTTATGATAGAATGTCCTATTATTTATTTTAATTCAATGAAGTTTGTTACCAAGAGACAATAAACCTTCTAAGCTTTCTTCAGACCGTTCATACATCTGTATATCTTGCTCATCTTTTCAACTTTTAAAAAATTAAAGTTTTAATAAATTTTGTTTACAGAAAAGTTCTGCAACTTCTTTGTTTTCTACATATTTTCCATTTCAAGGGTGCAACCAACTGTTCACAGACCTGTATACAATATTATCTCTAGTTTATAAGCTAGTTATAAACTAGTTAAAAGATCAGTCTCCTTTTTGTATTTGTACTCCAAAACTCTTAGAGATATTTTCTGTTTTCCAATTATTTATCAATAAAATAATCAATATACTATATAGTTCTTTTACTAGGAACATTTATCACAAAACACATTTCAGTAATACATGAAATTGATTCTCCAATAAACGTACAAATTACATTCAATAATCTCACTTTACTACTCTAGGTTTTCTCAGTGTTAAGAACTATATAAACAGTAATAGGCACATATTTATATTCTTATTAAAACTGACATCCATAAGATGATTTTCAAGGTTGCCAATATCCTATAGGTACCTTGCATTTAATTCCCATCTGAAGTTTTTATATGTATATTTTAATTAAAAAAATCTCAAAACTACAAATAAATGTGCAGCAAGCTAGGACTGCTAGGACTGCAGAGCATTTTAGATTCAAAGGATGAAAAGATACTTTGGAGTGCATAGAAGCATAAATGTAGCACCTTTCTATAACTCCTTAAACTAAACATTTTTTTCTCACAAACATGTTGTTCCCTTCTGCAACTACAGCAAAATGATCTGAAAAGATGCATTTGGTTTAACGAGCTACTGAAAGGGTCTTTTACCAAATGACTCTATTTCACAGCCCCGCTGCAAAACTAAGTGCCAGATTTCAGTACCGACTTAGTTTCCAAAAATTTATTAAGAATTTAAATGGATGTCGTAAGGTTTCCTTAAAAATATACATACAGGATAAGTGAAACCCAGTACTTTCTTTGGAGTAGTCTCATTTGCCCAGGAAAGAAAATGTCAAGAATAAACAGAACTATTCCTTTTAGTTAAAAGTGGTTCTAAATACATAATTCAAATAAGTAGAAAAGTATTATGATTTAAAAAGTGAATTTACCAAAGTTTTTGTGAACTGAAAGGCTTTAAATGAGGCATTGCAAATCATCAGTCAAACTAAAAATTGAAAGAATGGTTTATGAAACAACAGTGTCTAAAATAGAACTGGATGCTTTACGTTAATTTTTTTATAACTATTTTTTAAAAAAGATAAAAGGTAAGCAGAAATAGGAAAAAGAAAAAGGCTTCAAAAATGTAGAAGACGTGCAGAAAAGAAAAAAGTAAGGAAAATAGGAAAAAATATTCTTTGGTACAGATATAGATATAAGAACTCAGCAAACTCTTATTCTAAAGTTAACATTTGTCTGCATTATTTCAATAATCCATATACTAATCATCAAAACAATATTTTTGAGCTAACAAATAATTAAAAATACTTTTGAAACTTAAATCTTAGAAATAAGCTGCTTTATGATAACAGAGCAATGCTTCTCCAAAAATTTGACTACTAGTCTGACATGTCCACAGCCCTACTGCTGAATATAGGAAACATAAGTTATACATAAGTTATACTTTAATTTCATTTATTTTAGTGATTTTTTGTTTTATCTATTTTATTTATGTCTGAATTATCACCCTGTCATCTAAAATGACTATTTGACTAATAAATATGGGTCTAAAATTGTGCCAAATGCCAAGTGGGTAGAATGAAAAATCACTGTTGATGAGACCCAGTTGATAAATGTAAACAGCTTTTAATGCTTTGGACAGCATTAGCTTGAGCAATTTCTTTGGCAAAGAAATTGATTCCATGATCAGCAAGGCCAGCCTGATACTGGGATAGCTGAATATTAGAGTGCTCAATCAACACATCATCTGTAAATCCACAAAGCTAAATCTACAGAGCTGTGGTTTATATCTTCCCTCCTATATGAATGTGAGTATTGAACTCTGTACCAAAGGCACATCACACATCAGGAAAAAAATTCTCATGTGCCTTTCCACTCAACATTCATGTGCCCAACTTGAAAGTCCATCAGTATTGAGTCCCTCCTTATCAAAGCCCAGATGAAATGGGCAGGAATGTCATCACAATGGATCACTGCCGTATGCCTTATCACTTGCTCTATAGTGTATTGGACTCTGAGAAGAGACCCTGAGATTGACCACACAAGAATCACAAAGATGCAGTGAAAGAAATCCTATGCCACTTTGATATTGGCCAAAGAAACTAGGAGCTGCAGCTGCTACCATAAACCACTACAGGACCTGTGTTATGAAGCCTTCACCAGTCTTGAAGACAGCCACAGAAAAAAAAAAGTCAATCCATTCAAATGCTTTTTACAGTCAAAGACCACTACAATTAAAAATACTCAAGGAATATCTAATTAAAAATTCTAAAATTAAAAAAATTACCAATAAAGTCTATGTTAAAATCATAATTTGGTACCCTATATGTCATCTGCATGTAAACAAGTCCTTAAGTTGTGAGGGTCTATATTCATTAGATACTAAATGCAACAAGGTGATAATACCAAAATATGTAGTGCAGATAATTGTATAAAATAGCTATAATTGATTATTCATCAGGTTCCAATGAATCTTTAGTGCTGCTGTGCAGAATCTAGCTACCTGTGCTGGGACTACTATCTATTTATCTTTAAGCAAACACTGAAGATAAAGTAAACCGTGTTGGAACAGCCAGGATACCTATTAATTATTGGAAAGATAAATTTTGTTCAAATGTCTCTATAAAAAGACCAGTAAAGACGGATGTGTCCAGAGGTTTTTCCATGTCTCAAGAAGGAACGTTGGTCTTACCTGATACGATCCTTCTCGTTGAGTAGAGGCAGCATCCAGGAATGGGTTGTCCTTATCTGCTAGCCAATAGGACTGAGACTGTCAAAGCTGCGAGGACACGCCTACACCAACGGTCTCCAGCTTTTGACAAAGGAATAGAAATAGCCTCGACGTGTGAACTGTAAAAAAAGAAAACTCCCCCCCCAAAGGACTAAGGGCCAGCCCAGAACAAGGGTGGGGCTGGATGATGCCTCCACTTAATGAGAAGGATCGTATTAGGTAAGACCAACGTTCTTTCTCCATTGTAGTGGAGGCAGCATCCAGGAATGGGACATACCAAAGCGGTTCTGTCCTCACGGGTGGTCACAGCCTGGCCCTAGGTCCCCTCATCAGTATGCACCCGTTGGAGGACCCGTCTCCCAAATGCCGCCTCAGCCGAGGCATATGTGTATCCAATTTATAGTGCCTGATGAATGGTGATGGAGAGGACCAGGTAGCCACTCGGCAAACCTCTTCCAGAGAGGCCTGCGTTGCCCACGCCCACTTGTGGCCGCACTCTGAGTGGAGTGTGCCGTAATACTCTTGGGCAATGGAATGGCTTCCATCTCATAAAATCTGGTGATACACGCCCACAATCGATGGAGTGACCTTGGCCCCCAAGGAGGCCGGCTGGAATGAGACAAAGAGAGACTCCGTCTTCCTGAAGGAAGAAGTTCATTTTATATATATCCAGAGTGCTATCCGCATGTCTAACATGTGCCATTTCCGCTCCAGCACATGTACTGGAGTGGGACAAAAATTTGGGAGCACCAGCTCTTGTGCTCTGTGAAACCACGAATTAACTTTCGGAATGAAAGAATGGTCCAAACGTAACACCACCCTGTTGGCATGAAAAACACATAGGTCCAGACGGACAGAAAGGGCTGCCAACTCCAAAATCCTCCTGGCCGAAGTTATGGCCACCAGGAACGCCACCTTGCAAGAAAGGAAGCGTAAGGAGGTCCCTCTCAATGGCTCAAAGAGTTCCCCAGTCAGTGTCTGCAGGACCTTGGTGAGGTCCCAAGTCAGAAAACAGTGAACCACCAGAGGCCTAAGGTTCGTGGCACCTGATGAACCTGCAAATGTTTGGGTGGCGCCGGGAGTCCAGACCCCTGTAGGAAAAATCCGATGACAAAGCTGCCACCTATCGACGTATTGTGTTAGGTGCCAGCCCCTTGTCCAGCCCTGCCTGCAAGAAAGCGACTATCCAAAACAAACGCTGGGTCCAAGTCCAACTCGAAACACCAAGAGCAAAAGGCTCGCCTGGTGGCATCATAAATTTTGTCAGTAGAAGCCCTCCTGGAGGTCTGGATGGTATCAATGACCTTGGAGGAATAGTTGTCCTGGCTCAGAGCCCGCTGCTCAAAGGCCAGGCGGTCAATTGGAACCACTGAGGGTCCGAGTGAAGTAAAGCCCCCTGGCTGAGGTAGACTCTGTCCAGCGGTATCCTCCAAGGCCTGGCCACTGAAAGGGCGACCAAGACGGCAAACCAAGACCTCCTTGGCCAGTTCAGAGCCAGAAGGATCACCTCCGCTCGTTCTGCAAGGATCTTTCTTACCACCCTCGGGATTAGGGGAAAAGGTGGAAAAGCGTAGAGCAGTTTTGCCAAGGGCTGTGAAGCGCATCGACTCTCTCCGCTCCCAGAACTGCAAACCTCATGAAGAACCTGGTCAAGTGAGTGTTGTCCGGGGTGGCAAAGAGGTCCACAGTTGGCTGTCCAAAGTGCTCCGTCAGCTCCTGAAACAAATCCGGATGCAGGCACCACTCTGCATGGTCAATTGTGGCCCTGCTAAGCCAATCAGACTGAACATTGTATTTCCGATGCAATTGGGGTAAATGTGGCCTTTGCAGGTAAAACCTTAGATCTGACAGGCTGTTGCCAAGCTGTAGAGGCAGAAAAGGGATCTAGGAAGAAGCCATACAAGGTTTCCCTGTTGCTGGGAAGATTGCCTGCTAAAGGCTGTTCACAGCGCCATCTGGTGACAGAGAGCAGTTAGGCCTGCTGTCAGAATCCTGAGGCAGAATAAATTTCCGTTCTGCATAATGGCAGGAAGAATGTGTCCCTGAAGCTTGTTCACAGCCCTCCAGGAGGGCTTCTACTGACAGAATTTATGTACCTCCTTATCAGTCGCTTTCTGTCTCCTAGCCGCGTCTCTCTGTGCCGCTTTGGATGGCTTAGGGAGCTTCTTCGATCTCTTGGAGATCTTTGCAGCCACTTTTCTGATTGCAGACCTCAATCCCGAGGTCTCCGCATGCTTTCCTCCCAAAATGCCAAGCTCTGAGGTAGCCAAAGTGACAGGCAAATTCCCGCTGATGCAGTTTTCTGCCGCAAGCAAACGGAGCCCTGAGGTTCTTCCGAGCATGCTCAGGCAAGCAGAGGCTCGGGAATTGTGCCCACGTCCGAGGGCTCTTGCCGGCTCCCCTTGAGTATACCCATAGCGGGCAGGGACCCTTTGAGCGTGGTCTGACGCGGCAGCGGCCGTCACTGACAGCCCAGGCTTACCTATCAGCCTGGCTGTCCTTAGGCCAGAAGCGGAGCGCTAAGCTTACCGCCAAGCCAGAATGCTTCGGAGCCTTGTCCTCAGGATCTCGGGTCAGCGCTGCTCAACTGGCTGCCCAGCAGTCACCAGCCAGTGACCTGACTTGCCGCAGGGCGCCCTTCAGCGGGCTCGAGCTAAAAGCTCTTCACACTGGGATTAACGGTGGCACAGCAGTACGGTGGTGATATAGCTGCCACAGTCAAACACAAACAACTGTCAGAAATCCAGAAATAGATTGCCCTATGCAAAACACATCTCTGTCTTCAGTTAGGATTGAGACAAAAGCTGGGTGTTGGTGTAGGTGTGTCCTCGCAGCTTTGACAATCTCAGTCCTATTGGCTAGTAGACAAGGACAACCCATTCCTGGATGCTGTCTCCACTACGATGGAGAATGACAGGGATGGAGCCTTTCAACCAGTAGTATCCCTTTACATTTGCTATCCAGGATAGCTGATGGAAGCATATGGCATTGTGCAAGCAAAAAGGCTTTCCAATATCAAACCCTTTGTCTCAGGGTTTGTTTTGCCTGATAACATCCTCAAAAGTATTGAGGATGGAGAAAAGCCTAGTTTAACAAGATTGGACTCAACAGCCTTGATTCATGAAGAGTAGCATTTAGCATAGAGGATTAATTATGTAAGGCCCTGAGAGAAAAAAATAAGTTTTAGCCAAAGATTTCAGGAAGCTATACAGATTCTTGCTTCAACTTTTATCAATCTTGTCTCCTGTGCGTTTGAAGCACATTAGAAGAGTGGCATCACAAAATAACACCCATAGTTACAATTATGTTCCTATGATAATATCATCTAGCTAGACCTAGGAAATGTGCTTTCTCTGCCTCTATGGCTGTCTTAAAAAACATCATCCCAAGACCTGGATAGACCTAACCCCGTTAGCCTTCTGGAAAGCCTTGAAAACCTGGCTTTTCCCACTGGGGTTGGGGTCAGGTTATTAATAGAGCCTGCTGTATTTGCTAAGATTGGACTATAATTATAGGAATCTGTGTTTAATAGCCTAGATTGATATAAATTCCTAGATATAAATTCCATAAATAAATACATTAACTTTTTAATTTTATTACCCTAAACACTTTGTATCATCTGCAAATTGTCTTACTCTTCCTTAAACCTAGATTGTATAAACAAATTAAAAGCACTCATCCTTGAGTGCTCTACTTTGAGTGTTTTTTCCACTTCAAAAATTGACATTTAATTCTCTTCGTCAGCAAATTATTGATCCATGAAGCACGTGTTGCCTTATTCCACAATTGCCAAGTTTTCTCAAAGATCATTGGGGACAGACTTTGTCAAAAGTTCATTAAAAGTCCAAACAATGTGTGTTGGATCTTGCCTATTTGCAATGTTTATTGACATCCTCAAAACTTCTACAATATCATCGAGAATTTTCAGGTGGATACCAACTGTATTCAAAAATATATTTATTTTAAAGTTGTTAATTAGATTTCTCATTTCATTTCATTTCACTTTCTTGTTCCAAATATATTAATGCTATTTTTCATAATGTTTTCTTGCAACCTGGACTTGATCCTTTAAAAAAACCTAAACAATTCTTTTAAATTATTCTTTAAAAGTCAAACATAATTGCAGTGGACATTTTTTTTAGAATTGCCCACTTTATAAGCATCTTGAACAATAGAATTATTTACAGTTTTCATTTGATTGTTATCAATTATTATTTAAGGCATAATCTTTAAGTTTGTATTGTTCATGTCCAAAACACAAAATCTCCAGTCTTTTCTAGACCAGTTTGATTTTATTTTCAATTTGAAGAATCACTTTGAGTTTCTTGATAAGTTTCAAAATTCTACCCGAATGGTTGGAACAACTATCCAGATTTTAAGGTGAAGTATTTTGAGTTCAAAATATTTCAGATTCAAAACAGCTTGAACTCCCCTAGTAATATTTACTATAACCTACATATGGCATTCAGAAGAATGACATGATTTAATTCGTTAAGAGATATTGTTACACAGTATCTGTGCCAAATTAATAGTATATTTTATCGCATTACACAATATGTTAAAGGATCTACTATCATAACAATAAAAGATGAATACCATTATGCTAATCCAAAATATATAAATGAATAGATATAAGAGCACAATTTCCATTTTCTTTAAAATTCCATTAACTATTCCATCAATTAAGTTCTAAGGCTATGTTAGTGATAATTTTAAAATATATCTAAAAATATGCCTTGTCTACGGACTTACTTCTTCAGAGAGAAATATGTTCCACTGCCTGTCAACAATCCGTTGTAGACCTTGACTTACAACCATTTATTTAGTGACCAGTAAAGTGATTTATGACTGTTTTTCACATGACCTTTGCAGCATCCCTGTGATCAAAATTTGGACACTTGATGATTGGCATGCATTTATGATGGCTGCAGTGTTGTGGAGTCATGTGATTACTTTCTGAATCTGTGGCGGAAGATGAGCTGGAACAAGAACTGACAGCGAGTGAGAGGGCAGCTCCATTGGCCTTGGAGGAAACTGGGGAAGGGCAGAGTCAGTCCAGGCAAGGCTGTTAGGAATTAGCAGGAGAAGAGGCAGAGCTCAGACGAAGAGCAAGCACCAACCTCTCCTGATCCAAAGCCTCGAAGAGTACAGAGAAGGCATGATCCGTGCAGACGGAGCAGGCCACACACGAGGACAGTGCCCCGCCCAGCTTCACCAGGCACACCTGGAGAATGAGACTTAAGGACACGACATGGGGAGGGGCATTTGTCGTGAACAAACACTGATTTCCTGAGTGTTGTGTGCCAACATTTGAACCTTGCATTCCTTGTTGGCGTTCTGAACTAATTATCTGGATCTTTTGCTCCCTGAACTCTTTGCTTGGCTCTTGTTTTGCCAAATACATTTGGGATTTATTGCTATGCAGCCTTGATACAGACAGCGCTGGGCTGGACTAATTACAGGCAGAGGCTGCTTGAGGTTTGTGTGGGGGTTTGTTCTCATTCTGCTCTGGGACTTGCCAGAAACATGGGAACGTTTGGGGAGCTTTGGAGCAATAAAGGGGCTTTTGAATGCCAACTGTTTTGTTATCTCTGTGCTGTAGTCTTGGTCATCACAGTGACCTGATAAGTAAAATTTCACTTTACAACCATGTTATTAACAATTGCAGTGTTCCACTTAGTAACTGTAGCAAGAAAGGTCATAAATCAGGGCACAAGTCATTTAACAATTGTCTTGCTTATCAACAGGAATTTTGGGCTCAATTGTGGTTGTAAGTCAAGGATCACCTGTAATGTATAAAGACTACATAAAACACAACACTGAATATTGGTAAAGTTTCAGACAATAGCACAACACTTCAATCTATGAATAGAAATTGCATTATTTTATTTTTGTTTATATTGTTTTGCATGTCACAATCTGAATTACCTCATCTTCAAGCATTCTATTTCTTAAAATCTGTTTCCTATTTGAATTTTGCAAGATCCAGTTTTAACAAGCATAGTACATATCAGCAATATGAAAACTGTGAAGAATTCAAGACCCTTCATTTTTTTCTCTCTCTTTCAAGTTAGTGGTTGCCTATGGATACATAATTATTTTGACAAAAGCTTTCCTACCAGAAAATTAGGGACAAAATTCATTTTGTATGTTAAAATAGGTTATCACACAGGAATATGTCCAGTGTTTACTTAATTATTAATAACACATAATATACTGCATGTAAGCTAAGATACATCTAAATTCAAAAACAAATAGTTTAATAGTTGGAAAGCAAATAAAAGCCAATTTACACAATGAATCAAATGTCAAAACTCTTGTCAACACATTATGCAATATGTTCTCCAATTAAAAATACTACCTTTCTTGACCTACTGTAATAACTTCATACATATTAATTTGAAAGAAAGTGCTCCCCAGTGCATATGTCTTTGTAATCTTCTGAAATATCTCATAGAACATTATCTCATAACAACAGGTTTACTATTACTATACTATGGTCATTTACAGTTTTAATCATATATACTGATGAATCTGTTCATTGAAATATCTTATGTCTAATAATCAATTTTCTACTTTATTAACAATTAACAATAGTAATTTGGGCTAAAAAACTAGAGAGATAATATGTATTTAATCTATGTGTTAATTTACAGAAAGAGTTTTCTTAAATTTACAGAAAGAGTTTTCTTAAATAAGGTATAACGGATCCAGAATTAAGACAGGAATGCCTTAAAGTAAATGGTGTTTCTTTTAAATTCAGTAAGGCACTTTTTACTAATACACTGCATATTCTCTTCTCAAATCTTTCACCTTTGTTCTATTATTGTGATAATCAGATGGACTCAAAAATAGTAGCAGGAGAAAAGACTAGGTAATTGGCTATCTTGTATATTATGTTGTGACCTTGAGATGGCCTACTAAAAGTATTGTTCTAATTCGCTTTTCTTATGGGTGACACAGCTATATTACTTTTGTATGAGCTGAAGACTGCAGAACCCTGGATAAAGAGGAATCGTATTGTCAGAGTTAAATTAAACAATTTGCATTCTTTGTTGTTGTTGCTGTTATTTTAAATTAGTACACCATCTAAAATTATCCTTATCTGTGTTTCTATTTTCATCCTATATGAAACTTATGGTTTATAATAAAATATTGCAACATTATTTTTCATTGTCTAAACACTGCCCCAGTTATTTCAGACCCAATAAATTCTCATTTCTCTGGCTTATCAGACTGAAAAGCTTTGTTTCAAGGAATGAACAAAGCCAGCTAAATTAATAGAAAATAGAAAATAGAAAAAGCGGTTCCATGTAATGACATAAATCCGAAAGATGACTGACTACATCTCTTTCTCTCATGCTACATTAAATGCATATTGTTTAAAATATAAACAAATCCTCCTTAATTTTTATCACATATATTTCAATATTGGTAAAAGTATTCAAAATTATTTTAAAATGTCAACACAAACTGTAGAATATAACCTGTTGTTTTCAAATTATCAGAAAGGATTATTTGAGAAACCTCCCAGATTATATCTATCTGTTCCATCTAATGCAGAAGGAGGAGCATGCTAGGGGTCCCATTCATCTTGTGGGACCTAGAAAGAGAACCTTTTACACCATGATGCCTAGTCTTTGGATCATTAGAGATTAAATTAACTCATAGTCATGACAATGAGATTGGCAGCCATAACAATTTAACAATTTAACTGAACAAATATTTAATTTTCACATCTTTCCATCAGGATCGTACTTTTGCAAAAGAAAAGTGGAACAGGAACAAAATTATATAATCAAGCTTTATAATCAAACATTTTGGACATTTGCCAAAAAATAGCAAATTTTCATTAATTTAAAAAATCTGGTGCGAAAAAACCAGTTTCACACATGAAGGTTCAAATTAATTTACTGATTTATTGCAAGAAATCTATCCATCTATAATGGTTAGAACTTGGTTAGGTTTAACCAGGTTAGGGTCAATAAGGTCAACATCAAAGGGGTTGAACTTAGTATGTTTGTGGCTACGTAATGACTCTAAATTGATCCATCTTTTTACTCCTTCCCTGGCTCTGCGAGTCTTCCTCCTACATTCTGTCTTGAAGGTCTGCACAATTTTAAAATGGCACAGGTAATATCACTGATCTGCTAAAAGTGTAGAAAGTGACATATATTCTGATCAGAAGAACGTAAAATTTGGAAAGTATAAACATCCTACATATCTGTTTAATTTTCTCTGTTAACATGGAATTTCCCATTAATGCCCTGTTTATCCATAAATAATTATAAAAATAGATGTAAAGAAGAAATATATGTTAAAGATTGAATTGAGTATTGATGCAATATGTTTTTTGTGTATTGTTTAATTTCAGTGACTTAAACAGCACCAGACCATACAGAAAAAAAAATTGATTAATTCCACATCAATTAACCTTTCCTAAAAGACGCTCTGTGGTAATTCTATTTTATCATGCACTTTTAAAAAGTCAACACTGGTTTCATTTCAATCCAAAGCGAAAACCAGGGTACTGATCCAAGCTTTTGAAACGTAGATTTGTTCACCCCGATTTCTTAATGATAATATAAGAATAAGAAAAAACCCTCAATACATAAAAATATTTCAATAAATAAAGGACAAATATTTGTTTCACTCAATAAAAAACAATAATATCCAATATAGTATGAAACTTATTGTGACTACAACATTGCAGAGCAAAACAGTTAAAGTATCAAAGTGATAATTAACATATCAAAATGAAACCAATCCATTTCATAAATTTATTACACAACTTTTCCTTAAGAATGGTTCTCTTTTAGAAGATCCAACATCTCTGAAAAAAAAGCCCATAGAGTTGCAACATACAAATGAGCTCCTTTTATTTCAAATGTTCCATAATATGAGGGCCTCCAATGAGAAAAAAAGAATACATAGCATAACCTAATTTGTTCAGGAGAGATGATCCAGGAAATACATAGATGCCTTACAGAATCTATTGGATGGAAGGCTCTTCGCAAAATACGACTGGCACTCAATACCAGTATATAGTAGTATAACTGATAAGTCTTGTTTGTGTGTGTGTGTGTGTGTGTTTACATTATTATTAAATTATTATTATTATTATTACATAAGAAACATATAAAAGTCAATTTATATGACTTTATATTTTGCAATAATATAATATTGTCTTTAAATTAAAAATGCTGACATAGTTAATATTAGTTATTAACATAGTTACATATGCTTAGATAGCTTATAATGATAAAACAAACATAATGAATATAGCAAGTTATATTTCTATTTAAGAAGTACAATTATGCTTGAAAGATGTAAACATTAAACATTTATCTATTTAGCCATTTATATTATTTATCCTAATTTATATGGCTGCCTATCTCATGTCCTAATATAGCCACAGTTCCTCAAAAACAGATTCCAAAGTTTGCAACATTATTCAACATAACATTAAAGATTAAATGTCTTTAATGTTAAAAGTGTCATCAATGTACAAACTACAGTACAATATTTTAACATCTTAAAGAATGTTCCAAAAAGAGTCCAATAACCCTAACGACCAAACTATAGACCTCTGTTTTTTTAATAACGTCACCCAAAAAATCTGATACCCATCCTTTCAAATGCATTCTTGGGGTGTCTAAAAAACTCAAATTTTTTGGGATGCATTAATTTTAAGTCAATGAAAGTAGTGTAATATTCTTCAGAATATGCAACCAGTGATGTTCCTTTATCAGATATTCCAATTCTTTAGTCCATGCATCATAAATCTCAATATCAATTTTGAAAAAGTTCTTTAACTTTTTTCATGCTATGATTTACAATTTCATGTAATTTCTTCCTCTCTTTGAAATGTACAGATACATCACATGTATATTCCTAGTGCAGATTTACTGGAAACCTCCAAACTTAAGAAAATACCAATCAAAAAACAAATGTGTTCAAACTGAAAGAGACAATATCACAAAAGACGGAATTCTACTCTATATTGAAAGTGTTTGCACCTTTTCAATATGATCAAAGTGACTGAACTTAGTAACATATGAGAAAGCATTTCTTGTAAAATAAATGCAGGTATGAAAAGCAGCAATACTGCTGTTTTTTATGATGCTTACTTCAACTTTGTCAAAGGGCTTCTGTTTATTTCGGAGTGAATAGAAAGATCTCCTTTCCTTGAGGGTTAAAGATGTTCCTTGTTTTCTAAGTTCTTTTGTAAAAGTTTGAAATCTCTTTGTAGAATAGCTAAGCTTATATACTGGAAAAGATGCATCGTATTCTTGCCCACCCATTTTATTGCCTCCAGCTCACCAATCAAATATCTCATGTGAGTATTAACAAATTGTATAATAATATCTTGTGGGGTTTTTTTTTCTATTCTCATAAGTCTAAAGCTGTATATTCTATGGACACACACATCTTTCTCAGTAAATTTACTGACAAGTGATTCTTTTATGCATTTTCCCACTACCTTGAATCCTTAAAATGTTCTTTCTGTTTTCTATTAGGAACATTGGTCAAATCCAATTTCATGTTTATAATACTTTGTAAATTGTTCCAATATCTCTCATTTTTACTGCAGTGTCATAAGACTTGCTAGCATCTGAGCAATCTGAAATCTGTTTAGTCATACCTTGAACTGTTTTTTTAATAAACCAGACATGCCTTAAAAGTCTTTACTCATATTGATTTACAGTATTCTAATTTTAATTCCTGTTTAATTTGTTCCATTGTACATTGAATTGTTATATTAGATCAATATCCAATTTCAGTGAGAATGGTATTTGGATTTTAATTGTATTGTACTTTCTGGAGATCCTCCTATTCCACCTCCATTTCTTATTTTTTGTTACTGGAAGGGGTGCTGCTTCAACTCTCTTTAATCATTCATTCACACTTTTATTCCAGGGGTGAAATCCAGCAGGTTCTGACAAGTTCTGGAGAACCGGTAGCAGAAATTTTGAGCGGTTCAGAGAACCGGCAAATACCACCTCTGGCTGGCCCCAGAGTGGGGTGGGAATGGAGATTTTGCAATATCCTTCCCCCAAAGTGGGAAGGGAATGGGCATTTTGCAATATTCTTCCCCTGCCATGCCCACCAAGCCACACTACGCCCACCACGCCACTCCCACAGAACCGGTAGTAAAAAAAATTGGATTTCACCACTGTTTTATTCCTTTGCCTTTAACAATTATTCTTATCAGTCAGTTAAGTTTCAGTCAAAATTAAATAAGATTTTCATATAGCTGGTTCAGGATAAGCACAATCAGCTCAGCACCCAATCTTTCTGCTGACTAACCGAAAAATTAGAGATTGAAAATCAATTGAAAAAAATTGAAGAAACTTTAGCTTTCAATGAAAAACACAGAATGACATTCCTTAATCCCGGTACTTGAAAAAAAACAAAAAGTTCAAAATACATTCTCTATTGCTCAAAGTGCAAGACATGGAATAGTCCAACTACATGTTAGGAAAAAATTCTTAACAGTAAAAGTAGTTTGATAGTAGAACCAATTATCTACATAGTTGAACCTTCACTGGATTTATTCAAGCAGAAGCTATCAGCTAACTATTTTACAGAGAACAGAACACTGTACTTGGTAGCGAAAATGTTCCCTATCAAGTCTACAAGTACAGACATACAGACAGAGAGAAAGCTATTTCATCCCATTCATGAGAATATGTATTTATTTATTTAAAGCATTTATATAGCCACTTATCTTGTACCAAATGCTGGATGGCTCATAACCAAAAGAAAAAAGACCTATTTACAATTTTAAAAATATTAAAACCACAAGTACAGATTTATGATGGCAATTTGGAAAAGTAATTTTTGTCACTAAGTAATGTGGTCAGAAAATGCAACTATATGCCTCAAAACTACAAATTCCACAATCGTTGTTGTTATGGATCAAATTCCACCATCATTAGATGATGCAAATTCCTGCTGGCTTCCCAACCAACTTAATGGGAAAGCTGGAAGTTGTCAATCCCAGGTGGCTTGCAAACAGGCCAAGGGGCAGGCAAGTGGCTGCTGCCAATTGGGGGAGGTTGCAAGGACATGCAAGAGGCTGCCATGGTGAGAGTTGGAGTGTGTGCATGAGGGTGTGAGAGACGTGTGATGAGGCTTCAGAAAGAGATACGCAGGAATGCAGGAATATAGTACACACTATACTATATGAGCACTGTGATCTATAACTGAAATAAATTCTCTATCGGGGTCTGATGTTTGGGCATGCCCTGACTACATGTAATATATTGTATATATGGCTACATATTTCACTAAATAGAAGAGGATTTTTTTAAAGATATAAATGCTACCAAGTCTGGGCATTCACCATGAATTCTACCGTTATCGTAGCATGTTTCAGTTTCTATATCTATATCTATACTCTAATTCTATATTCTATATAGTATTATCCTACCTATATATAGATATGCACAAGTATGTATATATATACTTTGGCAATTCAGTCATTGAGAAAATTGGAGAACATAGATATTGTAACAAATGCAATAAAGGACTAATATCAGAATTATATTTATTAACTCTGACTAATATCAGAGTTATATTTATTAAGTGTAAACTGCATTTGTACCTATGATCACTTTAAATTCTGATATATACACATATTTAGATGATAACATTGGACTTAAAATATGCAAAATTCAACAGGACAAATAACATCAGTAAATTAAAATAAATTCATTATTGAGGCTGAAAAAAAACCTCAAGGATAGAACTTTATCTTAAATATATTTTGCATTTGAATACAACATTAGCATTAAAAAAGTTTCATGTTTGTTTCAAGTATGAATTGGTTTGCACTGTTTAGAAAGTGGGAGTATTTCATGAAATTTAAAACACAATCTAATTGTTTTTCCTGATGGTACAGATTCAGCTTGGAACAAACATGTTTGGCTATTTAGTCTAACTAGTTAAAATAATTAAGAAACTGATTACAGTTTGACTGATACCCTTAGCCTCAAGTCATAACAAGTCCACATTTAACGTAGAAATTAGTTTTCTTTTTCTCTATAAATGTAGCATGATTAGAATTTATAATAACCATAAAATATATGGGATATTCAGTAACAAACCTCTATAAATCAACCAAGTTTATATTTTATAGAAATAATAGTAAGGAAACTGGTTTTGTAAAAGAAATCAGTTTATACAATATTGGCATTAAAACAAAATGCAGTTAGTATAATAACACTGGCCTTGGACAAATAAACACCTTTATTATAAACAGAAAATAAAACACAGTGCTTTAAAATAGTATGTTTCATTTATGAGACATAAAAAGGCAGCTAACTTTAATCTAGCCTTGCAGAATTTTTGAAATCAATAGGAGAACTGTGACCAAAGAACAATGGTTTGTTCACCACAAATGAAATCTTTCACATTTAGCTACAAATGATCCTCAAAAGGCTCTTTGTGTACCACAGAAACAAGATACAGGCAGATGCAAAAAGCCATATTCCCCACAGGACATATTTTATACTCTGTATAAGAATCTGCAAGCAAGCTGCCTTGTGTCAATATGTAACCCCTGGGGGCAAGGAATATAAGAGCCCTGTAATCAAATATACGCAGGGGACAACTATTTATTTTTCAAACACATTCTATTAAGTAACACCCATCAGGGTTAAACTAGATGTGACATTTAGCCTGCAATCCTACACAGACTTTTCTTGGAATAAGACCAAGACCCGTTCAACAACCAAAAGGCCTTTCTGAGTAGATTCATACATTTCTTTTAACATGGAGGATTTTAAAAAGTGTTAGCATATATTTAGGGATAGGTAAAAAATAATTTGGATTGCAGTGCTTAGATCAAAAGGGATTGCAACATTTTCATTTCCTAGTTCTAAAATAAGTATATCTGGAGATACTTTTTTTTTTTAATTGAATTGGTTTTCCTCCCTAGGCCAATATCCATTTTGGATAATAGATTTCTTTCAAAATCATAGCAGTAGAAAAAAGGTTTCATGTTGCCCACCTATTGCCATTCCAGCAAAGAATCAGTGAGTTGTTTATATATTTTAACAAATGCAATTCAATGCAAGACCATGTTTAGTTTATTACTATTATTATGTGTGCATCCTCCAGCTGTAGGCAGTATATTGTTAAATGTGTAAAGCATGTGTTAACTGTCCTCATTATTCATGCTTACGTGCACTGAATGCATCCCTACTGGAATCCATTAGACATGTCTCTTTTAATACCAAAGGTATTAAGCACACATTTCTAATATTCAATCCACTGGAGTTTACAATGTGGTACTCATAAGGTAAAGCTCTTATCTCCTACAAGATCCCCATCCCTCTCATTTTTAGTGTTTATTATTGTTTTTTAATCAGCCAGGACAGGGATGTCAGTCTGTGGGCCGGATGTGTCATGTGCTGGCCACGCCCACTCCAATTTAGCGAACAGGAAAGTCACAATACGTCACGTGACGACAATGTGACGACATGAGTTTGACCCCCCTGAGCTAGGAGGTTGACCTGATGCAAAAGTACCAGCCTACAGGTCTAGAAACTATTTTATTTCCTTGTTGACTCACCTGAGCTTTGGAGATATTCTAGAATATTCTAAAGTGACTACATCCCAGTACTTTATTTTGACCTATGTGCAGAGTTTCCCACTCTTAAAGAGGAAATCTGGAGCGGTACAAAGGAGAAGCATGTTGATGGGGTATGATGATTGCGAAAAGGAACTCAAAGGATGGCAATATCAGCTCTAGATTTTATTCCAGCAGAAGTGTAACATTAAAAAGAGGAATTTGGGAATTACAGATGAGGGAGTCGCAGATTCCATGTTTAGATATACTTCTACCATCAGAGAAAGAGTGATAAGAATAATTTTAGAGCCAGACTAGCTAGCATTGCACTGCCCTGAATGCATTGAAGATTGTATCTAATCAAGTAACAAAACATCTGCAAGAAAACAAACAAGCTCGGGGAGCACCAAGGAGTCCATAGGTTACAATTATGATAGTCTAGGCTATTAACCTGCTAACAAATTATTAAGAGCTTTTGTAAGTCATGAATTCGCTTTAGTCGCAGCTACTTTATTTTAATTACTTTTTCTATGCTTTTGGTTTATATAGCCATTGTTAAGATGACAATTAGTTAACACCTACTTTGACACTTCTCAGAAGAAGCTAAACAGGCTGACCATAAATGCTTGAGTTATTGGAAGTGCTAGTCTAGCTGGCAGATTGTGTGGATTTGCGACTGTACTGAAGAATTTTGCAAATGGGGCCAATTACTGGAACAAGCAAAGGTAACATGACATTTTGCTTAAGCTGTGATTAAAAATGTCCTGGCTAAGTTCTGGAGGTTAAACACTCATCATTAGCATGCTAAAAAAAACACATCCAGAGGTGGAAAGAACAATGCACAACAGATTTTCATCTTGACTTCCTTGCAAATTGTTTTTCTTTAACTTGGCATTTTATCTTATGAGAAATAGGAATTTTGTGCTTGCCTCACCCCCTGTTGCTGCCATTATGTAAGAGCATTTGTCTATCACTCAAACAGTTCTCAAACTATATTTAAATGCTTCATTTTAAAATAGTGACATTTCTTTATATTTGAATTTTTTTATCATTTACAGGCTGCAACCATTTAGCTGACCAGAATAATATCTGGTTTTATGCCACTTGAATTCAAATAATTTTTGATCAGATTTCAGCCCATTATAATCTTATACATTCAAACTGCTAAAATTTACATCCTAAATTTCTTAATCTTTTTTTTCCTCCCATTCTAATAGCAGAAGTGTTTTTATGATAGCAACCACTATGCAAGAATACATCTGTTCCCAAAATGAACCCAATGTGATAGTAAACTTGTTTTATTCCTCCTATAATCACAAGCTGGCTAATTGAGTCGTCTTTCGAAACAGGAAAAGAAGCAATATTACACACTTGACAGATTCCTTTAAAATAACAATTATATTGTGGTAACTGTGAAGTATTGGCTTATTTGCTACAAAACCCTGAGCATTTCTCTTCTTTTGATAAATACAGAATGAAAGATTTCCATAGTAGTTAACCTGAGAACATAAGCATATGTAAGCCGCCCTGAGTCTCCGGAGAAGGGCGGCATATAAATCAATTTTTTTTAAAAAAAATGACATTTAGTATTCAGAACAGCTCATAAAGTAGCTGCACTGATTATTATAGCTTAATATATATATATTATACACCAAAGATTACAGTCAATATTCAAATTCAAAATTTTACCCAATCCTCATTGTTGCGACCATGAGATGAAAACACACATACAGAATTAAAAATAGTATAAATATATAGAATAGAATATCATATTTCTTCAGCCTTGTCTACATTCTGAGTTCTTCCCCACATAAGATCTGGAAATCAAGGTTGTGATCCATCATTACCTACATTTAAGATAGCTAGTTCAGTGACACTCATTTCTAATCAAACATGCACAGTGCAGGCAGTCCTCAACTTACAATCATATCTGAACCTGGCAATTACAGTCATAAGTCATGATGATTGTAAAGCAGGTCATCATGCGACTAGATCTGATTTTACAACCTTTATCGCAGCAATCATTAAGTGAATCCCTCAGTTCTTAAGCAAACCCATTTTTATATGTGGCAGTTTTTGTGGGGAACCGTAAAATATTGCAATCCATTGTAAATCATGGTCATGTGATTGCAGGATGCTGCAAACAGCCATAAAGGGAGTCCAGTTATTTATTTATTTATTTATTGGTTTGATTTATATGCCGCCCTTTTCCGGAGACTCAGGGCAGCTTACAATGTGTTAAGCAATAGCCTTCATACTTTTGTATATACCTGCTTAGTAGGGCTTTCGGCTCCCCCCTAAGCGATGTTCTTTTTTATACAAAGTTAGCTTATTGCCCCCACAAACCGGGTCCTCATTTTACCTACCTCGAAAGGATGGAAGGCTGAGTCAATCTTGAGCCTGGTGAGATTTGAACTTGCAGTAATTGCAGGCAGCTGGTGTTACTTTAACAGTGCATTAGTCTGCTGCGCCACAAAGGTTCTTTTTGAGCTGAGTGCCAAACAATTGGTCATGCAATTGGGGAGATAGCAATGTCAGAATTTCGTAATAGGGTCATAAATTCCTTTTGGATGGTTGGTCATAACCTTGAACAGTCGCTTAAGCGACCAGTCATAACTGAAGAACTACCTACAGTAGGTATCTATAGAGATTCTCAGTCATCCAGGTCATGGTTGTCCCAAAGGTGCTTTTTGAAGAGGCAACTGGACTGTGTGGTTTTTCTTTGAAGACGTTTCGCTTTTCATCCTTCTTGGATGAGAAGCAAAACGTCTTCAAAGAAAAACCACAAAATCCAGTTGCCTCTTCCAAAAGCACCTTTGGGACTACCTATAGTAGACTATGCATTTATTTAAAATCTTAAAATGCCATTCAAAGGACCATGATTGTTTACATATACTAAGTTATCCCATTCTGTTCTAAGCTAAACCAGGGATCTTTGGCTTTTATTAAACAATGTTTGTGGATCCAAACATTGCATGTTAGAAACCATTGTTTATGACTTAATACTGCATAGGTATTAAGGTAGTGCAGTGAGCCGAGGTGGCACAGTGGTTAGAGTGCAGTACTGCAGCTACTTCAGCTGACTGCTAGTTCAGCAGATCAGTGGATCAAATCTCACCGGCTCAAGATTGACTCAGCCTTCCATCCTTCCAAAGTGGGTAAAATGAGGACCCAGATTGTTGGGGGCAATATGCAATTTAGTATACTGTCTTTGGTGTAAGATGCCCAGAGTCCTCGAAGAGTGGGCGGCATAGAAATATGACAAACAAACAAACAAACAAACAAATAAATAAATAAATAAGAGCTGTGGTGGCACAGTAGTTAGAATGCAGTATTATTACTTCTGCTGACTGCGAGCTGCCTGCAGTTCGGCAGTTCAAGGTTGACTCAATCTTCCATCCTTACAAGGTCGGTAAAATGAGGACCCAGATTGTTGGGGGCAATATGTTGACTAGGCAGTTTACAAACTGCTAAGAGAGGGCTATAAAGCACTGTGAAGCGGTATATAAGTCAAAGTGCTATTGCTATATGAAAGATTTTTGCAATTTCAAAAGTCTTCAGATTATCACAATGTGTGAAGTACAGAGAACAGCATAAAATACATACCCAGCTACTGTAATTTACTGACAAGCACATACTTGCCTGGCACTTGGGGATATCCTGGTAGACCTAATATTATAGAAGGCTGGATTATTCCGTTTAGGTGTTCAGCTGAACATATGGAGGATATTGTCTAAGGGATTATGGGAATAGTCCTGCAATTCTTTTCTAATCTGCATATATTTAGCTGAAGCTGAAAATGAATTATATACTCATCTGTTCTCCATGAAAACTGTGACTTTGCTTTTTAGGGTCCTAGATCAAATGGAGAAATGAATTTATGCTCAAATAATCAGAACCCTGGACCTCAACAAGGATGTATTCATGGGCTTCTTTTTTACCCTTCTTAGCCATCTGTTCATTTGGCACTAATAACACTTGAATGCCAAGAACAGAACAGAAATCAATGCAAATTTTTAAAAATGTTCCAGAACAATAATATGTAACTCTGTAATTGTTTTACAGCAATCTTCCCATCTCCATCCCATTCTTTTTAATCTAGATCATGGATGTCAAACTTGCCCTGTCACGTTGCTGTCATGTGACATTTTCCCCATTTGCAGAGCTTGGGCGGGCATGGCATCCGGCCTGCAAGCTGCTAGTTTTATACCCCGATCTAGATGAATCATGAAAATTTCAAATTCAGAACCAATGAGATAATTGATTTGGGCTTTTCTTAAAGAAGTTGTAAGTAGCTACTGCTGCTATTTGACTATTCATTTATGCCCAGGTACTGCAAAGCTCTTAGAATTAAATATTTAATGGAATTATTTACAAACACAAAAGATTATCTAAAACAGAATTGGCTAGATATATACTGAGATTATAAGCATTTTTTTTTCTTACCAAGATTCTTCATGACACTCTATTATTACACTACAGTATACTATGGCTTGCATAATAAAGGGGTAGAAAAAAACCTTTTTAAATTTGTGTCAGTTATAATCTTGCTGTTACTTGATCCATAAACAAAATGAAACAATAATGTTACACTGGTAAATATAAACTTGTCTTATTTTTTTCCAACCAAGAAAAAAACTGTAATGCTAGCATAAAAATATGTATACATATTAGACATACCCAGCAAGGATACTAGATTTAATTAAATTCATTTGTCACATTATTGCCCCTAAGTATCATATGCTATGTACTCAACAGGGTAAGATTATTTAGTGCAGTACTAAGGGAGTTTAAATACCAGGAATTAATGAAATGCAACAATGAACAATTTCCACTTTCAGTGACCCACACAATAATCTTAATTTTGCTCTACAAGATGTGATTGTAAAATAATCACAGAACTATAAATTGCTCCTTAATTGGACAGCATTCTTAAAATTTATGAATATAAAGATAAAATGTTACTTTAAATTTGTTCCTTTATTTATTCACTTGTTTGTTACCTCAATCATGGAGTCAGGGGCTCACAATAATCAGCATAAAACAAAGGATAGAAATACAAATATATCATAAAAACCATAACATGTAGATTCCCACTTATTACTGCTCCCACTTTTAACTAGAAACCCATAACATGCATCTAGCAAAAATAGCTACCAGCTTTCAAGTTTTGTACCAACTTCTATCCAGACCATAGATAGCTTTGCAAGTATTGCAAGCATACAATTCTTATAAATCACAAGAAAAACTCATTAAGTAACACTATAACAGATTGTTCAAAACTGATAGTAGTAGATTGCTCTATACTGAAAGATTTAAGCAGCCCTGGAACACGATGAAAGCTGATATAATATCATTCCTGATTTTCAACAGCAAGTCATAACAGTGGTACATGAACATATTATATTGGCTGACAAAAGTGCCACATAGGTTGGCAATTGTATCTATAATTCTAGATTGTTGCATCTTACTTTTTCCATATATTGTAATCCTGAAACCAATTTTCTGTATTCTGTAATATATTACAAAAAGACAGACCTAAATCCCAGACCACTATTAAATATTAAAAAATACATGACTACTTCGAAAGCCAACTTCTAGCACCATGTGACATTTACTAAATACTTTGGTTTCTCATCAGGTTATATAAATCTTTCACCTTACAAAATGTATCTCTTTACATCATCACACAATCCTCATGTCTAATCCTATTCCATGCAACTCGCTTCTTCCAATACTGCAGTGTACAAAACCATGCCAAGAGACTGGGTTGCTTTTCAGAGTGAGATGAGTAGCATATAAATTTAATAAGAAGTAACTTTTACCACTGATTCTGGGGGAAATGGCACAGAATAATATAATTTTTTTAAAAAAAATGTTCATTATTGGCAGTCCCAAACTCTTCATAATGTATGGATTCTGTCTTAGAAGTCTATAGCTCTGAATGACACAAACTTCAGTGAGTATGGCCAGCTTCAGGCATAAACATTTATATTGATTCTTAGTTTCTCATTTGCAAACTAGAAATTATGACTGAAGCAGCTCAATATACTTAGCCTTGAGAAAACCAGGAAGAATATGAAAGTGTTTTTCAAGTACCTGAAGATGGTCACATAGAAAAAAAATCCTAACTATAACAACAATAAAGATGAAAAACAATTACCTAAAGAGGTGGTGAGTTAAATAGGGTTCAGACAGAAACTGAGTTACTGAATAACTTGAATACTACATGTTGCTCCCTTTCCCTTTTCTTCAGATTCACTGCTAAAATATTGCTGATTTTTAACAGCAACTTTAAAATGACCATATTGATGACATAGCTATTGTACTGTTTTAAACCCTCAAAGCTGTAATTATAAAACACACACCAACCTGTTAAGCATTTGGGGATGGCCATATAATATAATAACCTTAATATAAGGTACGAAACACTCATAAACTTACATGAATTCTTCAAGGCTGAATATCTTGTGTACTATAATGCTATATAGAAACACCTAGATTTAATAATCACAAATAAATAGGTTTGGTCTATAAGTCAATCATCTTCAATTTTAGATTTTTGATATGTGGTAATATATATCCATAATGTCTTGTGAGATATATTTATTATAACACAGAATATATTTGAAAATGGCAATTAAATTAACCTGTAACCATCTAAATGACTCTCTATACAGGAGACCTAAGATCTAACAGAACAATAGTACAGTACTGAATCTCAGCCATTACTCATCTAAACACAGGCTTCTCCATTCCAGAGAAAAGTACTGAGAAAATAAATTCCACAAATCAATATAAAGATTTTTACACATTATGTTCAATACCACAACAAGTAAAGAAATGCAATCAGAGCATATCAAATAGGTGCTTAGCACAGATTCCATTATACCAAATAGGCTAAACTATAGGCTAAAATAAAATAAAATAAAATATATATTTAAAAAAAATACCTTCCTAGGATGTAAGAGATGAATAACAGTTAAAAACTCCAATAAAAAGCCTCGGCCAAAAGCCATACTACAAATGTATCTTTGTTAACTGTCCCCAAAGCTCCCTTGTTTAGCCAAAATGCAAGATATGCTATTAATCAAATGTGGTGCCACCGTTAACCTGGCCATCTCACAGTAGTACAGTAGTTAATCTCTAAAAATTTCAAAGTAATACACTAATTAATCTCGAGAATTAGCCTGCAAGCAAAGCATTCTATAAAATGTGTCATACTAGAGCCAGCATTCACACATCAAAATCTCAGGTGCAGAGACCGAAAGCATTAGGTTGCTAAGTTTCCCAGCCCAAAATCGTATGGATGTACCATCTTCAAGTCACCTAAAAGGGAAACTTCACTACAGAATACAACTATATACTTCTGAAGAAGTGTGCATAGGATGGTGTGCATAGGATGGTGGGGTCAATGTCTCCATTCCAATTTCACACCACTGCCAATCACGTGGACAGGAGTGAACTACCTTAGAAGATTGTAATATTTTTTCCCTGCCCTTTACCTAACCTTATCTACCAATAGTTTGATGGATGCATGCAAACAGCTAAGCGCTCAAAATGGGGAAACAAAATGCTAGCTGGATGCCAAAGATTATATCCCTCATTGTAGTTTAAATGCAAATTTGCTTTTATTCCTCTTCTCAGGTCTGAGGTAAAGCAGGAGGGAGGAGTCCATAGGAATGTGATGTGACCCTGTTGAAATCCCTAAAAACTTTAATTTTGTTCAAGTAAAGCCAGCTAAGACCAAGAAGGACACCAAGAACATACCCTTCAGACCTGGAAAAAAAAAGGGAGGGGGATGGAGACCTTTCCATTTATCATGGCAGTCCTTCCCCCCCCCAGCCCCCTCCCCCAAGCTCACTGCTGCCTAGGCAGCTGACTGGGCTCGCTTTTCATTCGAATTCACCAGTCGAATTCATTCGACTTTCCTTCCCGGCCACCACCTGCCTGGGAACTGCTTGGCTTCCCTCCTTCATGGCGCTTTCTTTGCCAAGGGAAATGCCATTTCCGTTCCTCACACTCCCACCTCGGGCGGGCAGCCAGCCAAGCAAGCAAGCAAAGGCAACGCGGGGCACGGCGCCCCAGCCTCTCCCCGTTCGCCTCCTCAGCAGCCTCCCTGCCAGGGCACGCTTTGCCCCGGGGCAGCCGGAGCCTCTTTGCGGCGAAGGGGAGGAGGGGTCGAGTCGGTCCATGCCTTGGCGCGCCACCGGGCTGGTGGGAGAAACCAGCTCCGCGTCCCGACCTCTGGCTGCGCTGGAGGAAAAAAAAAAACAAACCAGCCGGAGCTGGCCTTACTCCCGGCTGTGGGGAGAGCTTAGGCGGCGGCCAGCCAGACCCCGTTGCCCCGCTTGGCCACCCGGCCTCGTGTCCCGCCGCCTGCTCGCTTCGCTTACCTTCCAGGGACTCGCCCAGCTCGGCTCGTCGAGGCACGCCGGCTCCTCATACCCTCCTCACCCCGCCGGTTGCGAACCGAGGCAGCAAGCAGGGGACGCCCAGGCATTCACCCTACCCGACGCGGCTGCAGGAACCCTGTTCGCAACCAAGCAGGAAATTTCCTCCGTTCTCCCTCGCTTGCCCGCCTGCCTGCCTCTGTGTGCAGCCGAAATTCAGAGGCGGTGCCAGCGGAGCAGAGGAGCCGCCTGCTGTCGGAGAGGCGCCGTTGCAGCAGCAGCTGCAGATACTTTACCTGCTCTGCCTGGGAAGAAGGCACCTGGAGAACAGCAGCAGCCTTTTCGCACCTGTGTCAGGATAGCCAGGAAGAGACTGCACAGACAGACGGCGGCGGCAGGCCCTACTTCAAAGGCTCACTGGAAAAGGACAGGTTTCTCTCCTATAACTAGAGGGTGTTGATATTCATCTAAAAATGCTTCCCTGCCTAATATGAAGGAGGGGATATGAAAGAGAAGAGGAGAAAGAATTATTAAAGGGAGTCCTCAATTTACAACTGATGACAGCTGAGGCCAAAATTTATGTTGCTAGGTGAGAAATTAGTCAAGTGAATTTTGCCCCCTGTTACCGCTGTTCTTGCCACATTTGTTAACTGAATCCCTGCACTTGTTAAATTAGTAACATGATTGTTAAGTGAATCGGGTTTCCCCATTGACTTTGCTCATCAATATGTTACAAAAGGTGATCACATGATCCCAGGACACTGCAGCAGTCATAAATGTGAGTCAGTTGTCAAGCATCCCAATATAAATCACGTGACCATGGAGATGCTGCAATGGTCCTAAGTGTGGGAAAATGGTCATAAGTCACTTTTTTCAGTGTAGTTGTAACTTCGAACAGTCACTAAATGAACTGTTGTAAGTCAAGGACTACCTGTATTTTTACATTACTCTGACAGCAAGACTTTGGCTGATTTCTGACGCCAAGTCAAGTTTGGGTAGCAGTTGGATGGGAAAAATTAAGGCCTAGCTTATTTCCTGGTGCTGACTCCATTCATGGAGTTTTCTTGACAGGAAACAGATGTCATTTGCCACGGCTTTCTTCTGAGAGGCTCATTTGACTTGACAATCCAGCTCTGGCATTTGCTCCTCAAAGTACTAACAAAATTCAGCCCCACTTAGCTTCCAAACCCAGACAAGTTTCTCTATCAGGAATTATTGACTAGACTAGGAAGGTGAAAATTATTCAGAGGAAAAAGCACTGTCAAACCGTGCATATCACCTGGAGTCATACTCAACTTCAGCTCTAGACAATAAGTGATTGTGTAAGCTATCATTCAAACCATCATCTAGTCTATTGCTTTGATCAAAGAATTCTGTACATGTATATAATAAACTTGTTTTTACAGTTCTAATGTAAACACTGTCTTTAGCCAATTTGTGTGTTTCATTTTCTGTTATTTTTCTTACATCTTTACATCCCACTGGATACGGATCATGTGATCCAGAATGTTGTAAAAAAGCAATTTCCTCTTGTCTACTTATTGTATGAATTAGGCTTTCTTCTGGCCAAGATTCATGGATATAAGTTAAAAGGAAATTGGAAAGAATAATTAGGGAAACTATCTCCATGTCAAAAATTCGCTCATACACATCTTTTCAAACCCTATTAATAATGTTTTATCAAAAGCATCTTTTGATCTACAACCAACAAATTATGCTTTGATGCTCCCAGCTTAGTTCACATATTGTGCTTTGTAAATAGACTTTGTGGCCTATTTTAAAACTATGGTTACAGAAATCAGGTAATGTTTAAACCCTTTACCTGTGTGTAGATCTAAAGATACAGTAGGTTGGACTGTGGTTAGAAATGCATAATCAGTGTTGTTCTTTCTCACAATCTAACTCTATCCTTCCACAGTTACTTAAAAATTATGGTTATTTTTAGTATGTTCTTCTCCATTCCCCACTTCAAATTTTAAAGTTACTTTGCAACTCCGTTTTTATTTCTTTTAGCTGAACAAAGTTCTCTATGTCCATTTTTTTTTTCTTCATAATGAATTACTTTGTTATTTGTTTCGTCGCTAAGTCATATCCAACTCTTTGCAACCGCATGGACCAAAGTATGCCAAGCCGCCATGTTCTCCACTGTCTACTGGAGTTTTTCCAAATTCATATTCATTGTGCCAATGACACTATCTAACCATGTAATCCTCTGCCATTCCGTTCTCTGTCAACCTAAAACTAAGGAAAAATTTCTTGACAGTGAGAACAATTAACCAGTGGAATGGTTTGCTTTCAGAAGTTGTGGTCCTCCAACACTGGAGACATTTAAGAAGAGACTAGCCACTTGTCTCAAATTGTGTAGGTTCTCCTTGAGCAGGGGGTTGGACTGGAAGACCTCAAAGGTCCCTTCCAACTGTGTTATTCTGTTATTCTTTTGCCTTCAATCTTTTCCAACATCAGGGTCTTTTCCAATGATCCAACTGGTCTTTTCCAATACTTTGGCCACCAAATGAGAAAAGAGGACTCATTGGAAAAAAATATTGGACAAGAATTACTTCACAAGTAGAGAAAAGATCAATTGCTTCTTCCCATTAAGTTACTTTTTAGGGTGGACTGAAAGTGGATGGAGTATTTTCAGCAGTTGAGCTATTTCTTTATCACTGTGCCTGTAGCTTACAATCACCGTTATTAATTACTATGAGAATTAAATAAGGGTCGAAGAGATTTCTAGAAGAGTTAAGACTTCTTGGGGAGATGACAAGTTTGTTAATATCTGTTAAAGAGAAATTTAAGCCATTCTATTTCATAACTCTAGTTTTGCTTCTTGCTTTTTCTTTTTCTTTCCTATCATTTTCTTTAGATCAGCTTTTTATTTTGTGAAAAATCCTCAATAAATATACATTTAAAAAACAATACATTAATTATTAATTATATTAAATATTAACTTTTATTGTGTAATGTTTATAAATAGGTCATGGCTATAGCATGTCTTTAGACTATTCCACGAGGCACACCCATCAAAATTTGTTTTGTGTGTGCAAATATTTGGCAATAGAAAAACTAGAGACATTTAATAAATAATTTCATTAACACATTATTCATTTCATGGCTTACATTCTGATGTAGTATCATCTCAGTAAAAACACGTTTATTTTTCAGTCAATTTATCACAGTTTTGGATCTCTCTTTCTGTTCGAGAACATTACTGCCTTGCCCTCTGGCTTGAATAAATTTGATGGATTTTGCACTAATTTTATCCTACCAGATGCAAAACAAACTGGCCTACTGTTCTCCATAGGATGATTTGCAAGTATATTTAACATAATCAGAACACCATTCTCAAAAGTTCTATAGGATTTTCATGCTCATCAGCATTTTAAAAATTGCAGACTGAAGGAATCTAGTCTCTTTTTGTTGTTGTCAATAATTATTGCTAGGAAAGTTTCCAAATAATTAATTAATTATGTTTAGGTGTAGTTTTACAGTGTTCTTATTTCACTCACAAAGAAAACTAGAATGGCTGTTATTAATTTTTTAGAAAAGATCTGGCACTCTGGCTTGCTGAAATATGCACCTGTGAATGTGTGTGTGTGTGTGTGTGTGTGTGAGAGAGAGAGAGAGAGAGAGAGAGAGAGAGAGAGCAGTGGTGGGCTGCAATTTTTTTAAAAACCGGTTCTCTGCCCTAATAGCTGGCTGGGTGTGTGTGGCTGGGGAGGTCATGTGACTGAGTGGGTATGGCCAACTCTATGTCACTTGTGTGGGTGGTACTTGTATGGGACAGGCAGGGTTGGGGAGGGAATCCAGGGGTCTCCGGAGGTGGGGGTGGGCATCTAATTTTTTTACTACCGGTTCTGTGGGAGTGGCTTATTTTGTGGGTGTGGCTTGGAGGTCATGTGACTAGGTGGGCGTGGCTAGCTGGTCAGAGTCATTTCTGGAAGGTCCTCGCACTTACGACCAGTGTTCGCACTTACGACCCGACTCATTTGTTTGCTTTTAACACTGATCAGCTGTAGGACGGCCCTTTGAAGCCCCGCGGCAAGAGTTTAAATAGTTTTTTTCCCTCTAGTCATCAGCTGGGACTCAGGAGGCAGCAATAGATTGGGGGTGGGACCAAATAAAAGGTAAGAATAACGTGGGGGGGCAGGGGGGAGAACCGGTTCGGTGACATCATATCGTCACCGCTACCGGCTCGGCGGAACCGGACTGAACCGGGAGGAACCCACCACTGGGGGTGGGGGGCGGGAGGAAAGAACTTGTCCACTGCTTACATGGCCAGACTCCCCCCGCAGACCTGGAGTTGGGGACCTTTATTTTAAGGATTCAAAAGCTTTAGCAATGTAAAACACAATGAAAACATGAGGAATGCTTGTTACTCTTCACTCATCTTTCTCCTTCAAATCTGACAATCCATACACTTTATATTACATGGGGATATATCTTTGTGCATATGTCATGAGCCCTTCAAAGAATGTGTGATGATAGTCGTGAACTGGTCTTTTTTAAATTAAGATGATGATTGAATCAGCAAAATTATTTGTTGCTATGCCAATAAAATCTATGCAAAATATTATTTTCCATCCATATGTATGATATCAACTCCTACACATATTCTGTGAGTAACTTTATTATGCATAAATGAGATTCTTTACTGCTGCATAGCATTTAATATTATGTTTTGCAAAAAAAAAAAAACTATTTAAGTTTTTCTAATATTTGCCTGAACATTGAAGTAAGTGATTGGAAGATGTGAAATCCACTTTGTAAGCTTTGTATCAGCCATGAACTCAAAAGATTTACTGTGGTTAATCATATGCTTTGTTTGAGCCAGTGACTTGAAAAGTCCAAAAATGTCAGAATAGCTGTTATCTTGGCTTCCTTGATCAAATCCATCTTTTCGATTTGCTCTAATTTTGCATCTTTATGATTTAGGCTGAGGCCTGGCACAATAGAAACCATTAGAAGTACCGTATTTTTCAGAGTATAAGACACACTTTTTTTCCCCCTAAAAGAGGGTGAAAATTTAGGTGTGTCTTATATACCAAATGTAGCCCCACCCACCCACTGGCCCTCACCCTTTGGCCTCTGCCTCACAGCCGTTACCTCCTTGCAAGCAAACAGCAAGAAAAACAGCTTCTTTCAGCTTCAGCACAGCCTAATTAGCACAAGTTGATTGGATCGCCTCCTGACTCTCAAGTAAAGCAGCCTGTTTGCTGTTTGCTGCAATGAGGCAAAATTGCTCAGAGGCAGAGGGAGATTTCTTTTTCTTCTTTTCCTCATCAAAAAAGGTAGGTGCGTCTTATACTCTGAAAAATACGGTAAGCCAGGAAGCCATAAATAAAACGATACAATCAAGTGATCAAAAACAAACTATGGTTTCATATAGCTTGCTATCCCAATATCAAGTAATTCTGTAATCAAGAAAACTACAATAATAGTTAGCATAATCTAAGGAGGAGATATTAAGAAAATATTTTCTTACATTCATAATCTTATATTTTATTAGTGATTATGTAGAATATTTTAGAATGGTAAAATATTATACCGTAGTATTCAAAAGTAAATCTCACTGTATCCAAGGAATTGATTATACTTAAAGTTTAAAGGTTTCTCCAGTCCAGTTGTGACCAATTCAAGGGGGTGGTGCTCATATTTGATTCTCAGTTAAGGGACTCTGCTTTGTCTGTGAGCTGCTTCCATCATCATGTGACCAGCATGAAAGTATGGAATGCAGTCATCTTTCCTGCCAAAGCGATACCTATTTATTTACTCACATTTGCATGCTTTCAAACTGCTAGGTTGGCAGGAGCTAGGGTGAGAATGGGAGTCACCCTATTATGTGGCACTTGGGTCTCAAACCTAGATTCTCAGCTTTCCAGTTGACAAGCCCAGCATTTTAATTGATAAACTATTGTGCCACTCAGATTATGCTTATTAAAGCAGAAAAATTAGCTATTCTTTATCACTTAAATTTCTGGACTGCTGTCTCGCTGTCTTGGCCCATTGGCCAACTTAGTCTTTTTTGAGAACGACATGTTATATACTGCTTATGTAATTATTGGCTAGGTTTCAGAATATGTATGTCATGACTTTTGTGTATGTCATTTTATTTTATGTCTCAAATTTATTCAAAATTTCATTTTGAATATCTAGGAAAAATGATGATTCAAGTGAATTCCCGAATCATACTTTTTTAGAAGCTTAGTTTAATATATAAGAATACTAATTTCATCATTATTAATGTTCTACATACATACATTCTAAAATGCATTAAGTCTTGCTATTCCTTTGCGCCTCTCATTTTAATAAGAAGGATTTTTCATTCCAAGAGCTGTGCAATCAATCAACATGCAAGGAAACCCAAAGGATATTTACTGAGGAATTTCCCTAGTGTGACATTGTTTTTTATATTTGTATCACTGCTTGTACAGTTCAATTTCTAATGATAATTGAAACTGGCTACCATGTATCTACAGTAGTATACTGACCACCATGTGATCAGTTTTGTCCTTTATTGAGACTCCTAAGACACGGATATCTTAGTTAAGCTACAGTTCAATCTCTCTATTGGGAATTGACTTGACAGAACTTCACAAATTAGATTTTTATGTACAACACATTCTCTTTAGGAACCATCTAAGTACTGGCACTCAGTGGTTGCAGGAAGGTATACAGGGAGTCCTTGTTTACTGACTACCTTGTACAGACCATTTGCAGCTACAACAGTGGTGAAAAATTAACTTTGTGTGCAATGAGCAATCCTTGCATTTATGATCTTTGTAGACCTATAAAAGCCAAGAAAGCTGAAATAAAGTGGTAAGGGCAGTCATGTTTTCACTTAGCAATCACTTTGCTAAACAACCATTTCGCCTTAAAAGAGGGTGGAGTGTATATGCCCTTCAGATCTTCCAAAATGAAGCAGTTCTTTATCTTGCCATGTGTTTTTTAAAGCCATGACCTCCCCCACCTCAAAAAATTGTAGAAATATCATGCATTCTGAGTGACACTATAAATAATTGTTTCATCATTCACCTTATGGAGATAAAGATTAACTTTTGAGGCTTCGTTTTGAAAGTCTCAGCATGTCATGAATTTAGGATTTTTCTTGTCACCATGGTAATGTTTTTACTGCAGACCAAAGTTCAGCTTTTTATTTCTTTATTACCATTACTGTTAGTACAAAGTTTATGGTGTAGGCAATGTGCTCTCATTTTTCAGGAAGAGTGGCAAAACCTTCATAGACTGGGATCCTCATCAAAAGAATTGCAGAATTCCGTATTGGTGGAGAAACCTTATTATAATTTAGGAAAACTCTCTTCTCTTTCTAACACAATGCCATCCAGGCAAAAGACCTTGATGTTCACCTCTGCTTTTTTCACCAGCCTGTGCTCTTTTGTTATTGTTTGCATTGTGCTTGCAACTAAAAACTGGGTGTCAAGTGCCACTACCAATGTGAAAGAAAATCCAAATATGACGCTAATAATTACATATGGACTTTTCCAAGGAGTTTGCTCAGATGTATCCCCTGGAATTAATTCAGCTCACATCGATTTTCAAGGTAAATAACAAGTGAAGGCAATAATGCTGGTCATTGACCAAAATTACTCTCTTTCTTTCTCTCTTTCTTTCTTTCTCTCTCTCTCTCTCCCCCTCCCTCCCTCCTATTGTTGGGAGTAGCTAGGTTTGTTAAACTTTTGACCAAGTATTCATTGTTTATACAATACTGTAAAACATTTACATTTACTTTAAAGTGTTTCACTCAGGAGGAAATTGTTGTACAATAAATAAGCTATAAAAAGTTTTTACAAGCCAAGTTTAAAAACTTGGCAATGTTACTAACTATATCAATAATAGTAGCAAAAAGTAATAATATGAATAAATGTCTTGTATATAATGTACATTATTGTAAATGTTCAGGTAATTACAAAGGTGCATTTCACTAAAGCCCTCTATATAATTAATCTGTAGAATTCAGTCAAATGCAATGTAGCAATAGATCGCTTGGATTGTTTTTTTAAAAGAAAATCTTGGAAGATGAAACTACAAATGGTTAATCAAATAGTTCCATATTTCTATCCAGTAGGAGTAGCAGCAGAAGAAGCAGACTCGGAATATATGAGATGAGGAAAAAAATTACTCAAAAGTAAAGAATGTGAGTGTAGATAAAGCTAGGAGAAGTAAAAAAAATAAATGTTTTGTGAAATAAATAATGTTTATTTAAATAAACAATAAATAATAATGATAATAATTTTTGAATAAATAAATGCATTACTTCAACAATTAGATTATCTAGATAACTTTATAAGAAAGTTACACGTTTATGGAAGATAGTTTTTACAGCTGTTAATCAAAGTGCCATACATTGTCTCATATTACTGAGAATATACTTCTGAAGCCTAGTTGCTATTGAATTATCAGGCTCATCTCCAACTGGTTGATCACTTTGAGAACCTAATCTGTTTTCGACCAGTGGAAGCCCCAATGAAATGTAACAAAAAAAAAAAAAAATAGAAATGGCAGCGATATCAAAGTCCTGCCCATTTTGTAGATGCATATGACAGTCATCTTATCTGCCTCTGGCTATCTTGTTATTTTCTTATTTTGTAATAAAATGTTTCAAATATCAAAATATATGGAAAAAAAACAGAAAACCTTTGTTGCTGAACAAGCATCAGTGTGAAAGAGTGCCTGATCCTTATAGTTTTCAGTTCTATGCAGGGTATTTTCAGAGAAAACTGTCATTTATCAATCTATATAGTGTTCCTAAAAGGGACGCAGTGGCTCAGTGGCTAAGACGTTGAGATTGTCGATCGAAAGTTCAGACGTTCAGTACCGCGTAATGGGATGAGCTCCCGTTACTTGTCCCAGCTATTGCCAATTTAGCAGTTTGAAAGCACGTAAAAAAAATATGCAAGTAGAAAAATAGGGACCTCCTTTGGTGGAAAGGTAACAGTGTTCCGTGCTCCTTTGGCCTTAGTCATGCCGGCCACATGACCATGGAGATGTCTTCGGACAGCGCTGGTTCTTTGGCTTTGAAACAGAGATGAGCACTGCCCCCTAGAGTCGGGAACGACTAGCACATATGTGCAAGAGGAAACTTTACCTTTACCTTTACCTTATAGTGTTCCTACTTGTGATGCTATGATGGTACTTTGATTTTAACTGTTACATTTAGTGAGGCTTTTCTATATTATATTGGCATTTCATATGTTATTTACAATGTAGAACAAATTGAGCATTCCTATTTATAGATTTGCTAAATAATATGCAAATGAAATTGTGATGGGCCACAGACAAGAATCACCTGTATAAAATTCAAAATAAAATCAGATAATACGATAGGGGTTTTTTTAATGATAAAGGGATAAATGTTAATTAGTATGGTTTTATTCTGTTTTACTACTGCAAACCCTAAAAAAGGGTTAAGCAGTAAAACTAAACTAGAATAATAAAGAAATCCTCTCTCCACATCAGTATCAACAGAACAATTGAAATAGTTCTGTAGTTATGTTATTCAGACAAACTAGTTCAGATCAGAGGCATGCAAATCTGACCATAACTAAAGAATGAATGTCCCTGGCCTAGCTAAATCCAAAACCACAGATGGATTGCATCTCAGAAGGATTGCATCTCAGCCTTTTTTTTTTTTTTTTGCATCCATAGTCTCATAATGTTTAGCACTAAAACAATGTTCAACTCAGGGTGAAATTCTCCCGGTTCGGACCGGATCGCCTGATCCGGTAGCGATGGAGGCGGGTGGTTTGGAGAACTGGTAGCAAAAATCCCTGCCCCCCCCCCCCGCCGCCCAGCTGAGCCACACAATCATCAGAGGCTTTTTTTTTTACTTTTAAAAGCATTTTTCCCACAACCTCTTTGGCCAAAAAAATGCTTTTAAAAGTTAAAAAAAAAAAGCTTCTGATGATCGCGCGGCTCATCTGGGATCCTCAAAGGCTTTTAAAAGAAAAAAAAACCTTTTTTTCTTTTAAATGCCTCTGACGATCCAAGCTGAGTTGCTTGATCGGCAGAGGCATTTAAAAGAAAAAAGTCTCTGCCGATCAGGCAACTCAGCTGGGATCGTCAGAGCCTTTAGGAAAGCACTTTTTTACAACCTCTTCGTTGAAGAGGTTGTAGAAAAAATGGTTTTAAAAGTAAAAAAAAAAAATTGGCCACGCCTACCCAGTCACATTACCCCCACCCCCACCACCAAGCCCACAGAACCAGTAGTAACAAATTTTAGATTTCACCACTGGTTCAACTGTATCTCCTGTTTAGGTCAGGGTTGTGTACTGATATAGACAGAATTTTGACTGGCCTTAACTAGGAGGTGACATCTTCCAGTGACTTCAGCTACATACTAAATAGGACGAATGAGAGAGAGCAGAACCTCAGGCATTCCATAAAGAAGGACTTTAGAATTCAACATCTCTGTTCCTATTGCCACCAAATGGAACCAACTCGTGAGAAGAGAATGAAATCAATGTAGCACAATATACACCAATTCCAACTGTTAGAAGTGATACAGATGATATCACTGATCACTCACATCAGTGAAAGGCGAGATCTAGTTGTATTAGGAGGACCACCCTATTACCTAGGTCCCAACACAGTCATTCTCAAAAGCAGTCAGTACCAACCACATTATTAGACATGATAGCTAAGTACAGCCTCCAAACTCAAAGCTAACAGTTGTGAAAAGAAAAGACAATGGGACAAAGGTTATTACGGTCATTATCGCTTACCCTCCACACCATAATGAGCTGTGATAATAACCTTAAGAAGAGGTGCCATAGACAAGACAATAGTCATGCAAGAGAAATCTCAGCCCACAAAAGGAATGGGGCTGGATAAAGCATCTTAGAAGGAACCCTTCCTAGTTCTCTGGAAAATAAAAGCAAGGGAGGGAAGGAGTGCAAGATTATATTATTGTAATTTGCAACAGTGCTAGTTCTCATGGTTTTGGTTGCTTGTCTGGACTACCTCAAAGAGCTGACAGCCCCTTCCTCGACTTTTCAATACATAATATATGGATACCATTATTAAAAGCTGTGTATTAGATTAAATTAAGATGCTTCTCTTTATTGAATGCCACACTGGATTGGATGGCTATGCTGAACCTAATACATAAGAATGATTCTTACATCAGAACATATATTATTTTTCATTTTTTGTGAGAATACAAAATACATTTTATTATGTACCATAATACAACTGAATATATATCTTCTGCCATTCTTGGTGGAAAAAAGCAAGAGAACTAAATATGTAAAGACCTGTAGTATGAATTATACAGAGGCTATTGTGCATAGCAATTCTTCGGTAGCTTGAAATTTGTTGGCAAGAGCAATTTGCTTGAATATTAAAAGGTCAGTTAATTAGTAGCCTTACCACAAGTAAGGCATCTGATATTATCCTCCAGATTTCTCATGAGCCTTCCTGACTAAACAATAAATTTGATCTCTTACATTTTGCATTCTAAATGCGGAAACCACGACACACAATTAAACTAGCAGACACTTATTAGGCTGCCATTTGTGATTTATGTTGTGTAATAAATGACTGTAGGCTTTCTTGGGCTTTCCAGAAGAATCCTAGAATGAGATGCTGCACTTCATAAGTTATTCCTCACCTCCCAATATTAAAAATGTTTTATTCTTAAATAAATCCCCAATCATTTATGTTTGAAATGTTTAGCCATACATCAAAGGAGACTAACAATTTTGTTCAGTTTAGGTTTGATTTAAAATATGTTGCCAACGTTTAGCCACTTCTAAACAAGCATAAATATTTGACATTCTTATAAAGAAATCAACCCCCTTTACAGACATTTCTGTGTACCAATACAGATGGCCTACTCTCAAGATGAACTTGTCATGATGTGAATAATAGACAATTTAAGAAAATGCATAAGCAGTTTGCTGCATTATGTTTGAATGGGTATATTTGAGCAGAAATAGTTATGCCTTCTGCTTTTATTTTAAACATGCATACAATAATATATTTTTGTCTCTTTGTTCTATTTTTTAAAACACAAGATTTTGGCAAAGAATTGTGGGATAAAATACAATCACGTCTTTAAAATATTAAACCACTATATCAAATTATTAGTGCTATACCAAAATGTTTTGGTTTCCTTTTATATGTCAGATAACAAATGGCTTCTGTTTTTTTTCCAGAAAAGGAAAATATACTAGTGAAATTTTAATGGGAAGCAAATGACTTGTTCTTAAGCTTACTTTGATATTATAAGATTGTTGAAAGGTGATACGCCTTTCATCATGCAATAATTTCTCCAGCAGATTGCAGCTTCATTGCTGTTCTACTCTACAGATAAATTCCAGAGAAAATTATTATAAGGTTAACTACTCCCATAGGATTTTTAAAAAAAAATCAGGAAAAAGAGATAGCCAGAGAGGTTGCGTATTAGAGGAGAGATGTACAGCAGCACCTTATACCTGTAAAGTAGGCTCACAAATATCAGAAAATAAAAAAAATATAAAGCAATTCTAATAAGATAAACAAGGAGCAGTTTCTACTACTATGTTCAAGAAATTGGAAATATTAAGAAATAAAATCAAAGACTTTTCTCAGGGTTTTTATACAGGGGTTATATACAGTGAGTAATAAAAGATCAGAAAAGAAGAAGGTTCCTAAGACTGCTAAGAATGATTCCAAGTTTCTAGAAGTCCTAATGCTATTCAGATCCAAGAATAACGAATGCATGGCAGGGACCTAACCACATTCTCAAAGATCTCAATAGAGATTAATGAACTGAATGAATTGTACATATATATACTGTTGCAATATTTTCAGGATCAGACTCAATAATAGTAGTAGGAATTAAAGGTTTAAATATATTTCCTTTTATTTACAATAGGCATTCTATATTCACTGAATATTCACAGATAGAAGCAAGGAAAAGGGTGAAGGTGGCTCTTTATATATACAATGGGTGGAGCCATGAGTGGGAGTGGTGAATTAAGAATACATTAAGAGTTGGAGAATAAGTTAACCCCTGATATCCCATTTATATACTATTTACGCATTAGGGAATAAGGCATTTACATCTGACAAATCCCCCTCTAAATGCCGATTCGCTATACAACACCAATTACATTCAGATTCAGGACAATACAAGACATACAATTTAGAAGTTAAATATTTGTGCTGTTTAGAAGGTAAAGGCTTTGTCAATATGTCAGCTAATTGTTCCGAAGTATCACAATGCACTGCTTTGATAAATCCATCTTGAGACAATTGTCTCACATGTTTAAATTTTATATCTATATGCCTGGATCTTTGTCCAATGGCATCGGATCTAGATATTTCAATGGCTGCTTTATTGTCTTCATGCATAACAAAAGGTAAAACAGGTTTTTTCCAAACATCTGAAATTAAATCATTAAACCATACAAGATTATTTGCAGCTTTGGATAAACAAACATATTCCGCTTCTGTTGTTGAAGTGGCTACTAGTTCTTGTTTACCAGTGTACCAGTAAACTGGACAGTCATTTAAGAGAAAAATATAACCAGAAGTACTTTTTCTGCATGATATGTCTCCAGCCCAATCCGCATCTGCGTAACATGTAAGCTTTGGTTCTTTATAATCACTAGGTTCTAATACTAAGCAGAAATCTAATGTACTTTTCAGATATCTTAAAATTCTTTTAACAGCTTCCCAGTGATACATAGTTGGTTTGCTGACGTGTCTGGATAATAAATTGAGTGGTAAGGCGATATCTGGCCTGGTCCAATTAGATATATAAAGTAGTGAACCTATGATTGATCTATAAAATGTATTGTCCTTGAATTCAGGAGAAGATTCATCAGCATTTCTAAGAAAATCAGTTTGCATGGGAGTGTCACAGGGTTTGGCATTGTTTAAATTGCATTTATTTAGAAGTTCAATAATCTTATCTCTCTGAGTAAGTTTGAATCCCCTTCTAGTCTTATTAATTTGGACACCAAGATATTTGTTTACTTTACCTAGAGATTTCAACGAGAAATGTTCATTTAGCTTATTTACAAAAGTTTCTCTTCTCTCTTTGTGTTTCCCTATATATAAAATATCATCTACATAAATCAATACAAATTCAATGTAATCATTACCCTTTTTGACAAAGAAACAGTTATCAGCAGTGGTAGCGTTAAAATCCATGGTTTTAAGTACTTTTACCAAGCAATCGTACCATCTTTTACCAGATTGCTTTAATCCGTATAAACTCTTGTTCAATAGCCAAGTTTCATTTTTGTTGGTGTATTGACTGTGGGGTGCTCTTACATATATTTCCTTATCTAGTTTTGCATGTAGATACGCAGTCTGTATGTCATATTGGAATACATCAAGATTGAGTGCAGATGCTACTACTAGGGCTGTTTTGACACTCTCTGTTCTTACTGTGGGGGAGTACGTATCAGTATAGTCCTCCGGATATTTTTGTGCATAACCTTGTGCAACTAATCTAGCTTTGTATAGGGTATTGTCTCCTTCTAGGTTCTTAATTTTATATATCCATCTGGTACCAATAATTGTTTTATCTTTAGGTGCAATTGCAGGTGTAAATACATTTAATCCTTGCAAACTTTCCATCTCTTTTTTCATGGCTAGTTCCCATTTTTCTTTTTCTTCACGAGGGAGTTTTAATACTTCCTCATATGTATTAGGTGTTATTTGTTCATCATCCATATGCATTATGTAATCTCTGTATTTATTTGGCATTTGATTTCTGTTGTTCCTAATGGCTCTATCAGGTTTGCTATTGTTGTCATGTAAATATCTTGCTTCCTTTTTTGTTAGTGTGTCTGTCTTTATTTTGTGTTGACTATTTGTCCAAGTTTTGGTTTTACTTTTATATTTGTTGACATTTTGTTTTTCTATGGTCCCTTCCTCACGAGATTTTGTATCTTTGCATTTATTTGGAAATATTTCGTTGAGATGCAATTTAGACCAGTTAGCCTGTTCATGGAACACAGCTGTTCTGGAAACTATAAATTTGTTATTATTATCAATGAATCTGTACCCTTTGGTGCCAGTTTCATATCCCATAAATCTGAGTCTTCTGGATACATTTTCTCCCTTTCTTCTCAACTGTTTAGGTATGTGTACGTCTGCAGTGACTCCAAATATGTGCATGTGTGCTAATTTTGGTTTCCTATTATACATTACTTCATATGGTGTCTTATTTACTATACTGGACCAAGTTCTATTTTGTGTGTAATTTGAATAATGTAAGGCTTCTGACCAAAATTGTTTGCTTAAGCCAGCATCCTCTAATGTGCACCTAATCATGGTTTGTAACGTGGAATTTTTTCTCTCTGCAATCCCGTTTTGGAACGCAGAAAATGGGCTAGACGTGTAATGTAGCATTCCTCTATCCTTTAACCATTGGGAGAATTCTTTAGACATGAATTCACATCCCCTATCTGTCATAATTTGTTTTATTCTGATATTGTGTTGTGTTTCTATGCGTTTGTAAAATTCCTTAAATTTTTGAAAAGTTTCATCCTTGTGTTTTAATGTATAAACAAATCCATAGCGACTGTAATCATCTACTATTGTCAGAAAGTAACGTTTTCTATAAGTGATTGATGGAGTTAATGGGCCAACTAGGTCCATGTGTACTAAGTCAAAAATTTTATTAGTTGATCTGGTGGATTTTCTTGGCCTAGGACTAGTTTTTAGTTTTGTAGATTTACATACTGAGCATTCCAAATAGTTTTCACAATTTTTTATTTTGACACCTTCTGCGTGTTCAGTCATTTTTTGTACTACAGGAAAACTTGCATGTCCTAACTTCCTATGTAAGATGTGAGCACACTCATCATGAATTGGCTTACCTATTTTTGGTTTTTTTTCATTGTGTGTGTCTGCGTGATCATGAGATATTTTACATTCATCATTGTCACTGTTACTAATATTTTCATCATCTGCTTCAATACAATCTTCCATATTTGAATCAATGTTATGCAACCATTTTTCTTTTGTTATCAGATAAGGTAGGCCTCCTTTAATCATTACAGTGCCTACATTTATTTTATTCTTCTCTAAAGTTGCTTTTCCTTTTGAGAAAACTATATTAATGTCAGAATCTCTACTTAGTTTTATGGCACTTAGTATGTTATGAGGTATTTCAGGTATTAACAATACCCCCTCTATTTTTCCTAGACCAGGCAAGGTCACATTCCCTCTGCCTAATACTTGAACTTTTTCTTGGTTAGCTACCTTTATTACAAATTTATCTTCTGTAAATGAAGACAATATATTTTTGTTATTAGTAGTGTGATTAGTTGCTCCAGAATCAATAAGCCAATTATTGTTCTCATTTTGTTGTGTTTTAGTGCTGTCTTGTTTATTTAGTCCATTCAGTGAACCAGATTTTCTCTCTTTTGAATTTTCTCTGCCCCCTCTATTTTCTCTGTAATTTGGTGGGCTTCTATATCTATGTCTATCTATGGAAGACTGTCTATAATTGTATTTGTTCCTATATTCTGACCTATGTCTTTCCTTTGAAATTTTGGGACAATCTCTTCTATTGTGTTCCCTGGACCCACAATTGTGGCATTTGAATGTTTCATTATATTTCTCTTGGAAAGCTACTTTCCTAAAAGGTTTGTGCTCTGTGTGATTGCTAGAACGATTTTTTCTTGAATTGTCTTCTGCTATCAATTTGTTGGATAGACTTTCTATGGATAAATATCCTAGATTGATAGTGTCTAAATGTGACATAAAACTATCCCATGATGAATCAAGTGAGTTGATAATAACACTTTTCATAGTTTGGTCTGAAATCACTTCCCCTCTCAAATGCAGCTCAGCTCTTATTTTGTTTAAAGATATTAAATGCTCACTTATGGAAACCCCTGGTTTTACTCTAGAAGAAAAGAAATCCTTAGACATCCTTGTGGTAGTAGCTACACTGTCGCTGTGAAACAAATTAAACATGCATTGAATTATTTCTGAAACAGTCAAATTTGGTTTGATGCTATGATACATTGCAGGAGACACACTAGATATTATTAAGAAAAATGCTCTATGGTGTAAACAATCTATTTTTAAAGTCCAAGGTCTTCTTGGGGGACTAGTGATAAAAAATAGTAAATTTTCCTTCATAAAGATAACCTGGAGCTGTTGATACCATTCTTGCAAATTAATGCCATCAACCCTTAGTTTTGGGAAGTCACTGGGTAAGTTTCCCACATTATTTTGTCCATTACTTACAACCTGAGGTAGTCCGTGGTCTCGCAAGTGTAGGAAATTGCAAAACGGCATGGGGATGCTCGCAACGAGTCTGCGTGGTTCTCTGGCCAGTTCATGTCTTTCCGGACCATCTACGTAGTTTCGCACATGCACGTTGTTCATTTCTTCCTTGGCGTCGTCGTGGAAGGTTCTCTCCATTGCGGCTCGCTCGCTCTGCTCTTCTTCAGATGAGTCGGTCTCTGGTTCGGCCTTGGGAGTTTTGATGACGGCGACTGCTCTTCTTTTTCTTTTGGGGGCGTTGGCACTTGCTTCGGTCTGTGGTGTAGGGCGGAATCGACATGGCTCTCTGGGTTCGGGCGTCGTCGCTCTCGAAGTCAGGATGGGAGCGCGCTGGTCTTGAGGTATCGGCTTGTTCGCTTGCTTCTTCGGTGACGCCTTGGTAATTTTTAATTTTGGCCCAAATGCAGCAAAAAGCGTCTTCATTGCTGACTTTACTTGGGATTTCGTCGAGTCATCTTCACTTTCTGATTCTGGCTCTTCCGAGGAATTTGAATCCTCCTTTTCATTTTCGTTGTCTGATAACGTTTTTCGCGCCAGAAATTTTGAACTGAGCATTTTGATTGGCTCTGCTTCGCTCATCTTGGAGGCCTGTTGAAACCAAGATGGCTGCCATTCAAATTTTCGCGCGGGATCACATTTTTTCTTTTTCATAATGACTTTCTCTGTAGTCATATCACTCACAATTTTTTGGTCTTTAGGTTTCTCGTTAGTGATGTTTTTCTCTCTCGCTGCTCCGCTGTTCTTCAGCATTTCTTGGAGGTTCGCGATGAGGCTTTCATCATTCTTCTGGCTCTTTAATAGTTTTAATATCTCTGACCTGAGTTCGTTATTCTCTATTTCGATTTCTTCCTGGTCATCATTTTCATCTACTAATTCTTCGTCTTCAATGGTGTATTCTTCGGATTCTCTCGAAATCGCGTTTGTGGATTCGTTGATTATTTCTTGTTCAGTTTCCATTTCTTTGCTGTAGGCCCTGGTGTTGGGCCTATCTTTCTTAGACATTTTTTAAGTATTTATTGAGTCAATTAACCATCCTCTGCTACCAGATTGTTGCAATATTTTCAGGATCAGACTCAATAATAGTAGTAGGAATTAAAGGTTTAAATATATTTCCTTTTATTTACAATAGGCATTCTATATTCACTGAATATTCACAGATAGAAGCAAGGAAAAGGGTGAAGGTGGCTCTTTATATATACAATGGGTGGAGCCATGAGTGGGAGTGGTGAATTAAGAATACATTAAGAGTTGGAGAATAAGTTAACCCCTGATATCCCATTTATATACTATTTACGCATTAGGGAATAAGGCATTTACATCTGACATATACATGTGTATATATATACATATTTTTTTGATTTGATCAGAATCTTTATAAAATGAAGCACCATCAGTAACATTGCATACAAAGCTATATGCATTCAATTCTGCACAGATGTGCTCTGTCCAAACAATTAGAAGTATCCATGACTGTATGGAGGAAAGTCCATCTGCAAAATTCCAACTCTTGCTCATAAACTCCCATGCACAATAGTCAGTAAATGTTTTTATAGAGCTAGAACAGTCCTTCCTAATTTAATCAGTGTGTCAGTGTCCTTTTATCTGGACAATATCCGTTGGGAAGAGAAAATTCAACATGCACGGTCATATTTGAAAGGAGTCGTCATTATCATCAATTGCTTCTACTTTTTAAATTACCTTTACAGAAAAAAATGTAGAGCCACAATGTAGAGCCACAATGTAGAGCCAATGTAGAGCCACAATGTAGAGCCACTGTGGCTCTACAGTGTCCACAATGTGGACATTGTAGAGCAGGGTCCCCAACCCCCAGTCCGTGGACCACCACCAGGCCACAGCATGCCAGCAACCGGACCGAAGAAATAAGCAAAGCCCCATCCACAGGATGCAGACAGCATGTGAAACCATGCCCCTTCCAGTCCATGGAAAAACTCTCTCCATGGAACTGGTACCTGGTGCCCAAAAGCTTGGGGGTGCTATTGTAGAGAGAGTGATGTTAATATATGGCAACAAAAATAAAAATAAAATCAGAAGACTGGTAGCTATTTTTCCAACCACCCACTGTAGGCCTCTAATGAATCGAGCTGCAGTTGATGGAAACTAATACTTTTAAATGTTTTGCTGGTCAGAAAATGTGATAACAGGTTCTTGTGAAATATGTCTATATTGATATTATTTATATTATCTCTGCATCTTGTCATACTAATTATGAATAATTATGTTTCAGTTGCAGGTACTCTAAAAAATTATACTTTGAAGATTTTCCATGGTGTAATTATATTTCTGCTGGTTGTAACTATGCTGAGTTCCTTCCTTAGTTCTGGATTTACCTGTTTCAATGCCATCAGCAACCCATACCAAACATTTTTGGGACCTATTGGAGCTTATACCTGGAATTCTGTGTCTTGTAAGTAATATACATTTGAGCAGATATGTTTTCAAATAATGGATAATCTAATACACTTACATTGAGACACCAAACAATTGCAATTCAGAATGAAAAAACAAAGGCAACCATTTTGATATTTATCAATATTATCAAAATTCTACTAAATTCATTAACTGGAAGTACAAACAGGTTTAAAACACATTAAGTAATCGCAATAAAAATAATCTCTGGTTAACTTCATTTACTAACTTTCAAACTTACAAATGTTCCTCACCTTTAATTACAGACCAGTAGATGATATAAAATAAAAACAAATATTATAGTCCAAATGAATCCAGTAAAAATTAAGCATAATAATTAATGTTAAAAGCTTTATGTTTAGATCTTAAGGATACTAATTCTGTGAGTAGTCAGAATGATAACATTTTATGGATTATATTTCTAACAAAAAGACTCATTTTATTCATTTGTAATCAAGGTTCATATATGCCAATTTACGTCTTAAACTATCTTCTGCAATTGCTTTATCATTTATAATATAATCCAAATTACATCCAATATCCGCAAACATCATGGAAACTGGCTTAAAAGTGACACATTATGTGCCTATACAAAATTACTGGAAAAGGTCCATATAAATCTGTAAAATGGGGTAAAAGAAAGGGTACTTATACGCATGTCTGATGGTCATATATACTGTTCAGAAGTGACTATATAGATTAATAATATGGGTGTAATAATTATTAGTCACAGTCCAAAGATATGTTTACTGTCGTTATTTAATAAAGCAGCTCAAAGAATAATACTAATTAACTCTTTCTGGAGAGTCTTCTAATGATCCTCTGCTCTCTCTGAAAACAATCATCAGAAAATACACATTCCCTCCCCATTACGGCTCAGGTGTTTCTTTCTATCTGGGTTAGAGTGTTTTCATTTTGCTTTAATGCTTCCTTTGCAGAGAAAGGACCACATCTAATGCTTAATGCTACCTCTAGTACCTTTTAGACTTCATTATTTTTTTTTACTGAGGCTGTTACAATATCTCATTCAGTATTGCTTTCACCTTTTAATCCAAAATGTGCTGCTTTGACACCTGGCAGAAAGGGTTGGGTTTTTTTTGTTTTTTGTTTTTAAAAAATCCTGTTTTTCTTTCCAAGCAACCACTTTTGCCACTTTAACTATTTATTTATTTTTCAAACAGAGCAAATTTCACGAATTTTCCCATCCGAGCTAGACTTCTTTTAAATACTCAGCTTTCAACTAGTCCCCCAAAACCTACAAGCTATCTGAGGGCAGGGGAGAAACCAGGGGTGAAATGTAAAATTTGTTACTACTGGTTCTGTGGGCCTGGCCTGGTGGTGTTGAGGGTAATGTGACTGAGTAGGCGTGGCCAACTTTTTTTTTTTTTTAACTTTCCAAAGCATTTTTTCTACAACCTCTTTCTGAAGAGGTTGCAAAAAATGCTTTGAAAAGCCTCTGCCAATCAGGCAACTCAGCTGGGATCATCAGAGGCTTTTCAAAGCATTTTTTTCTGCAACCTCTTCGGCTGAAGACGTTGCAGAAAAAAATGCTTTGAAAAGCCGTTGATGATCCTAGCTGAGCCGCGCAATCATCAGAGCTTTTTTTTTAATTTTTAAAAGCATTTTTTTGGTGGAAGAGGTTGTAGAAAAAATGCTTTTAAAAGTAAATTTAAAAAAGCCTCTAATGATCATGCAGAATTTTCATTCTTCTTTGGGTTTTTATTTCTGAATTTTAAATCCAATTGGGGGATAATTAAGTAAGTAATATGCAACTGCTGGAATGCAGGAGGAACAGCAGGAGGAAGAGGAGGAGACAGAGGAAAAGGAGAAAGAGGAGGAAAAGAGTGAGGAGGAGGAAGAAGAGGAGAGAAATTAAGTCTTTCTTTGCTTTCTGTATTTCTAATCTAAAATCCTTATTCTCTCTCACATCTACTGGTATATATTTGCTATATACCATATTTTTCGGACTATAAGATGCTCCAGACTATAAGATGCACCTAGCTTTTGGAGAGGAAAACAAGGGAAAAAAATCTGTCTGTTCGCTACCGCTGCCTGTTCACTGTGGTCCATTTGCCATGGCCCATTCGCTGTGGCCCATTTGCCACCTTCACGACAGTCCATTCACTGTGGCCCATTTGCCACGGCCCATTTGCTGCCACCACTGCACATTTACTGCCACAGCCTGTTCGCCATGGCCCATTCACCATGGCCCATTCACCACCCCGGCCCATTCACCATTGCCCGTTTGCTGCCACCACTGCAGCCCGTTCGCTGTTGCCTGTTCACTGCCGCCTATTCACCGCCGCCATCGCAGGCCATTCTAGAACAGTTGATCGGCGCCATACCAACCCTCCTCCCCCTCCCCACAGCAATATTCACTGTATAAGATGCACAGACATTTCCATCCACTTTTTGGGAGGGGGGGAAGTGCGTCTTATACTCCGAAAAATATGGTATATGTTTTATACATATATATGTATGTATAACAAAAGGCCCACTGGCTCCTTTCATCACCAAGATAATGGAAATGACACAGAAGAAGAGCCCAAAGTTCCTTAAAAGTTAAAAATCTTAGACCATCTGATCATTAATCTTTCATATCATGTCTATTTTGGCTCCTTGAGCCAGTAAGAAAAAAATACAAGGTTTCCTTAGTTCTTAGGAGAGCAGCCTGAAGAATGAAATTGCAATAGAGAAAAACATTGCTTAGAGACAAAAAATAGAAATACACTTGCAGACAAAAACTGTTTTTTATATACATCAAAAGTAGTGAAATGTTATACTGTAAAATGAACTCATTCAGTCATTTCCCTGGAGCTACAACCCTTCAGTCTTCTATTAGACTTACATCAGGTTTCTTTTGATGTACTTTGCTCTCCTTATGATCCTGCTACTAAAATAACTCAATTTCTGATATTGAATTTGTCCCAAGAGATTCCTGCTTTTTAAAACAGGTCTGAAATAATTAGTGCAAGGGAGAAAACTGTATATATAAACGCCCAGCAGAACCTGTGCAAAATCCTACCACAACCCAGGCTTTCAATGTGAACTACAAAAACCATTGTTCAAAACCATCAAACTGTGATGGCTGGAGTGGCGCGGTGGCCTAGAAGTGGCACTCTCGCCTCACAATCAGGACGCTGTGAGTTCGAGCCTAGGTAGAGGCAGATATTTCTCTCTCTGGGCATACTGAGAATATATCTGCTGAACAAAACTCCACATCGGTGACAGGAAGGGCATCTGGCCATTAATACACTCTGCTAGTTCCATTCAGTTGCCCAGTCTCCACCCCGCAAGGAATTATGGGGTGATTTAAAAGAAGATTATGATCACAGTGTGATTGCTGGGCGGGGGGGGGGGGGCTGGGAGTGATGAGAATTATCACCCGACACATGTGAGATATAGAATGTTGTTTTATATTTTGTATGAAGAAATATAACTCCACATGGATGATCCTTGCTATGTATCTCAATCCATTCTGGAAGCAATTGACTGACTTGGCATGTTTTACATTTAAAACTAAACACAACAGAGAAATGCACAATATCAGCAATCTTTTATTTTTACTTTTAGGTATCTGCTGTCTCTTAAATCTAATATTGTTTGCAGTGAATGTAGAAGTAAACAAACTGTCTGCTGAGCTGGCCATCAATCATTGCAAAGTTTTCCCAGGCTTTGAACAAAGGAACTCATATGGATATTCATACTGGGTCATGCTTCTTATAATTGCCCTCAATGCTACAACTGTTATCATCATTGTTTTCTACCAACGGGCAAAGTATTCTAAGAAGAAGGAACGAGAGAGACCTTTGGACAGTGCACCCAAGGATGGGATTTTATTTTAATGTGATTATTTCTTCTGCTTTAAGATAAACTAAGCAGTCTCCTATTTCAAGATAAAGTATGGAGTTACGGCCATGTAAGGTTCATTGACTTACAGAGTATCATGAGGTACAAGGAAAAGATAAAGATAAAGATAATATAATAGAGACTGTTAGGATTGGCATTTGAAGGGTCAAGCCTTGACCTAACTTGGACCCAATTCAAGGTAAAAGGTAAAATGTCTTTCAGGAAACCAGTATCTAGTATCTGTGCTGACTAGCAAGGAGAATCCTCAAACAGCTATAACGTCTTCATTCATATAACAGAATTAAAAGTTATGTCAGGAGCAGCAGAACATTTTGAGCACATGAGTGGAACCGCATTTGAATGAAAAAGCTACAGAAATTTGGGAAACTAGGTTCCTTTATTTTAAAGAAATAACATGCTGTTTTGTTTTATTAATTGATCAAATCAGATGATGTCTACAAGTAACAGCTCTGTCTTTGTGAATAAAGCCAGTGATAGAGCAAAGTTTCCACCTCTTCTCTATTTATATTAACTTACAATGGCACCCTTTTATCTTTCCTTCATTAACTCTAATACATTCCCAAATGAGTCATCAGGAGCTCAAGTCCTGAATGAACCAAATGGCAATAGAAAAGAAAACAGATCACTAAAAATACAGCTCTATCCAAGCTATTGTTTTCTTCTCTAGCCTTCTTGCTAGATACCTTTGGGTCTCTTGTCTGAGCTCCAAATAGGATTGAGTAGCATGGTTTTAGTTAAAGGGGGAAAAAACCCAATAGTTTTTAACTCTATCTGCTGTTATATTCCAGAACTATGAATGTTCCGTCCAAGAAAACTGAGATGTAGCACTTATTAGAGTAGATCAAGAGCTAATTCTTTATTCACAACATAAAGTAAAATTCTGTCTTTCTTCTTTTATACTCTGAATCAAGGTCCTATCCACCATAACACTGTAAAGACCCAGAGGAAAGGGAAAAAATAGAATGTAGGATTATCTATATCAGGGCTGTCAAACTCCCGGCTCACAGGCCAGATGCGTCATGTGCTGGCCACCCCCCACACCCAGTTTAGTGAAGGGGGAAAAAGTCCCAATACGTCACGTGATGCCACCATGATGACGTTTGACGCCCCTGATCTATATGGAAATAGGCTGGTGCTTTAAGTAGCATGACTCCAGAAATCAGGGTCAATGGATGTTGGGTATCTGGGGGAGAAGACTGGGAGTTTTCTCTGTTTAGTGACTAAACAGAATGCAGTACAGTGCTGGAATTTGCTGTGACAGCCACATCTTGCTTGCTTTATATTTTATTTCAAGTCCACTCCTTGCCAAAAAACCGGAGGTGCTAATGCCTTGTCTTTAAAACTTGGCTACTGATATAGATTTGGACTCAATTGAAGTTGGACTAGAATAAGACTATTGCTTTGTCTGAATTGTATTTCTGCTATTGGTTCTCAAATTTTAACTCTACTGGACTCTAATAGGCTAATCTGTTCCTTCTCATTGTTTCTGAACATTGTGGGTAAAGTTGCTTCAAAACTGCAACACAGACATCAACCTTAATTTGCTTGCTTTTAATGTGAAACGTGACTAAAGCAGGGAAGAATATATGTAATACTTGGCCTAATTTAATGTAGCCAACTTAATTTCAAAAATCCTTTGCAAGTAAGCTGTTATGACCTCAGGCAAATTCAGTTTCCCCAGTATCCTGTTGTATGAATTGGTTAAGAGAGTTTAAAGAAGTGAGAGAATAGATAGCACTATCTCTTTTGGGGTCTGACTCCTGCCATCCCTTGCTTTAATCTTATTCACCATTAGTTTGCAACATGGTTCCTAACAGATGATCTTTGTATTCTACAATAAAAGAAAGGCATAGAACACATCAATTACTCTCATCAAGCATTGTATTCAGGGCATGCAAGTTATTACAGTGTTTCTCCGAAAATAAGACGCTGTCTTATTTTTTTTTGAACCCTTGAATAATAAGTGCTTAGCCTTATTGCCATGCGCTCAAAAGCCCGATTGGGCTTATTATCAGGGGATGTCTTATTTTGGGGGAAACAGCCAAATGATTAGGGATTGACCTCAGTTCTACATTTCCATTCATGAAAACCCAAGTGAAAATTTCATAGTAGAATCTATCATTAAATTATGATAGACAGTAAAATATTATCAGCTACCATGATCCTAAGAGAAAAACAAATTCTGCATGCACAGCACCCAATGTGATCATTTTCTGATCCTGGAATAATTAGCTATCACAGAAACAGTCATGCAAGAAAAAAGAACAAATCTGACTGTTTGTGCTTTAATTATGGCCTTAACTTAATTGAGTTTGAGGGTTATCTCCCTCAGATCTAAGTTCCATCATGCATGTCTTTTAGGGGCTGATTTTCACTGAACTCAATTGTAAAGTGGTATCAACTGAAAGCTGACCTGTATCTCTGCTTCTCTTCAGAAATCATCAGGTTTCTCTGCATGCCATTTTATATCTTCTGTATAAGTTCTGTATCAATAGCACGAAGTATATTTAACTTACTGAAACCCCCAAGTGCTCAAGGTGATTTCTATATGAAAATGGATAATCTCCTAAAGTTTGTCCAATGCTGATAACAGTTTCCTGCTGCTACATAGCAATTCAACCATGCTGAGGCACTTACTTTCAAAGTCCAAGACATGAGTTCCCTGATAATATAAATGCCCTGTTTCTATTATAAAGTCTGATTGTAGATTTAATCACGTTGCATGATGGATGTTGGCTCAGCAGAACAGTGACAATGCTCACTGAAGCTCACTGTGAAAATTTCTGCACCTCAAGCAGAATTGATAGTGCCTGTTAAGCCAGTGGGTACAAAATGTCTAATTATTTTAGACTTAAACATTGGTAGTGGTGTAAAGTAATCTATAAACATACCTCCTTATATAAAGGAGGTATGTTTTATAAAGGAGGTATATAATATAAAATTTCTACATCCGGAAGGAGGATGTACTTATTTTATTAATGAAATCTATCTTGGTTAGTTCTCATTAACTAATTCCAGAACCTGTTTACTCAATCCTTGTCTTGAGATCATCACTGTATTTGGTTACCGTAGACCACACCACTGAAGGAAATTGAGGTTTCTGAATTAAAACTCAGTTATTGTATTGGATCTCTATGTCTTTGATGCAATAAATAATATGCAGCATGGAGGATGATTATGCACACAGCAAAGGATTCCCAGGAAGTTGCCACTGCATTACTTTCTGACCGGGAGGGGTAACACTTTTTCTACTTTGAATGTTTAAAATGTACATGAGAGAAGAACTATGCTTTTTCAGCATGACAAAAACAGTTTTTCCTCTGTTCTGGGTACCATATTTGAAGAACAAAAAAAGTAAGCTGAATTTGTCTGTTAATCTAAAAAAGAACTTTAATTGTCATATAATATTCATTCTATATTGCTTTTTTCAGCTCATGTCATCTGTAATTTATAAAGAACCTACTCTGACTTCTAATTGTGTAAAGTTATACAATTGCATTGCAGTGGGCTGAAGATGGAATTTGATTTGTCACTATAAAATAACCTAATTCCGGATTAAAAATCACAGCAATAAAAAGAAATAATCCTTTGGCTATATTATGATCAATTGTATCCTTTTTTTTCTTAGCCGGAATTTTGTCTGTACTCATGACTGTACTCATCACATGTTCTCAAAAATAATTTGCACATGCCTGAAAGTAGTTACTTTGTACTTTTCTTATTGTATTGCAAATTAAATATAACAAATAGCAGCCCAGAAAGTGAATGGGGAAAATCCTTTTAAAACAACCACATCTTTTAATTTCTTTCTTCGTATAATGTAAACAAGAACAATGTTTCCATAAATGTTATTCTTATCATTTTCCTAAAGTGGATTCAGTACTAGTCTTGTCACCAGGTGAGCTCCACTGTAATCAAACAGGATTATGATCAGGAGCTAATAATTGTGTAAAATTTGAACAGCTTTGTGGTGTCAGTAGATGGTGAACTTCAGTTTTGAGACATGCTTGTATAAATTTACCTTTTTTCCTCCTTTCTAGCTTTTTCAGAAAAAAAAATCCATATGGTCTATTTGCTCATTAATGCTGGTCAATTATACCCATACTCACTAAATGTGTGTGCAAGAAGAATTGCAAAGAGAAAAACTGAAAACAATTTAAAAATGGTTTAATTCCAGATGGATTTTATGGTGGAATCAGAGAGGTGGTTGTCTGAATGCTTATATATATGACAGGTATTTTCCTGCAGAAAGAATATGACAACTTTAGCTTGAGGATTAGATCTGGAAATCAGTGGAGAACAAGTTAGCTTTAACTAGGTCCCATTCAATTTTCAAGCCTACTTTCATTTGAAAACAAAACCCAGGATATCATATCAATGGATGTGTCCTGCCACATCTATGTCCACTCTGACAGAAGTTCCCAAATTTGAAAGCCCATGAAAAGAGTATTTGTATTGTAGGAGTGTCAACCATACCAGGTAGACCAGACAGAAAACAGATAAGCTAATTCTACTTTATTGTACAGCTACATTAACAGAATCTTGCAAGTCTGAAAGCAAAACTCTCTTGACAACTGTTTTACAGCCCAATATCTTAGGAAGGGTTCATCCTAAGCCTCGTGCTCCATCCACTATCCAGTTGTGGACTACACTCTCTCTTATCTGACCATTTCCTAGGCAACATCTCTTACCTAGTCTTCCAAAGATATTTCTACATACCATTACAAGGACTCTGAAGAACAACTTATCTATTTTTAAATTGTTTGTAAGGCTGTGTGAAGTAGCACAGCTTACTTTCTGGAGTTAGATTAACTACAGGTAATCTCAATTTATGACCATAACTGGGACTAACGACTTCGTTGCTAGATACAATATCACTAAGTAGAAAATCATGTGATTGTGGTAGGCTTAAGGCATCACTTTTCGTTCAGTCATTAAGCAAATCACCAGAGATGTTAAGCAAGGCATCATAGGGTAGAGATTTGCCATTTTATATCCACATTCCCCATTATCCTGCTTTTCGGAAGCTAATGGCGAAGCATTCCAATGATGGGCATGTGATCACAGGATGCTGTAATTGTCATAAATGCAAAACTGGTTGCAAAACAGTGGTGTAATGGTTGTTAAATTAGGCAGTCAGTAAGTGAGGACTACTTGTATCACTGCTAGAGCAATCTACCCCAAGGCAGTACCCACATAGCCAGTTGTTCCACCTGTTATGTCTCCTGCACCAGATAGCCATCACATTTTCTGGAAAGGACTCTAGATCCAGTGAAATGACAAATTCAGTTAGGTTCAGGGAATTAACAGTTAAAATATTCCTGCCCATTCTTTATTCAGTTCTGCCCTTAGTTATCCTCTACAATAACTCCAGTATAAAATGTGGATTTGGGCACATCTACCTATTATATAAATTAGTCTAGTAGGTCAAGTTTGTAATAGTTTTTGCTTTTGGTAACCTAATGTTTGTTAATAATTGACATACAATGATCATTCTCTGACTAATACATTTTAAAATTTCTGGAGAAAAAATAACATGAAATAAATACATCTGCTGATATGAAATAAATGCATTTGCTGATATTTAGTAATGATTTGTTATGCATTATTCATGCTGCGAGATTTTCTTTGACACTTATTGTGAATTCAAATAAATTCTAGTAACTTTACAAACTGCTCTTTTGAGACAGAGATCACACCAGCTTATAAAATTATTCCAGGGAGACAAATAGTTTTAGTGTTTGTCCTAAGTTTATACCAATTACCATACGGATAGCTAAGTAGGAAGAGAGAGAGAAAAAAGACAGAGGGATGGAGTTAGGCAAGTCAAGCAGGTGGTGTGTAATTATAATTTCCCCATGAACACAGAAACATAGCTCAGAGGTCACTTTGTTTTTAGCCAAACTAGGCATGCATTTCCTAAAGTGGAGCATATAGTTTACTTTGAAATGATTAACCTAACCTGGAAATATTTTCTCACATCCCTTTTCCAAGAGGTTGATTTTTTTCAAATATTCTTGAACCTTCCACAGATTTTTGGAAATATCAGCTATAACTAGAGCTGTATTGCTGTATCTTCTATCCACATGCATATACACGCTTACAAACATACACTCTTTCTTACAGAACCAGGAAATAACAGGCTTCCCTTAGCCATGGTGTGCAATCTAAAGTGCATTGTTAACAGTCTCCGAAGAGCAGAAAATACAAGCTGTGCATCAGAATCTGCTGACTGCAGCACTTTATAATTGGGAATTTTGTTTCAAAAGGCCATTACTCAGATCCACACATTGTAGTGTCTGTTCTGCCTTCCTGAAGAGGCAAGACAAAGGATCAACATAATTTGAAAAGTGAAAGGACTGGATGGCATCTGTAATATGTACAATAGCTTAGCTTTCTTTTAGTTAGATTATGAACCAAAAAATAAGATGTACCAAAAATAAAATGAAAACTTTGCAATACAAATGGGACTGTTGGCTGTTTAAAGAAGAAAACATAGAAATTCAATTTTTCCTGTTTGTGTGCATGTGATTGATTGGAGCTGAATGTTTGCTGGCTGGATGCCCTTCCTGATGCCTTGTGTGCATGTGAGTGAGCAGTGGCCTACAGGTGGAACTCTCGCCTCACATTCAGGAAACGTGAGTTCAATCCAAAGTGGCAGCAGATATTTCTCTCTCTGGGCGCAATGAGAAATTGTCTGCTGCAAACACCACAAATGTATCAGGAAGGGCATCTGGCCAGTAAATGCTCAGCTCCAATCAGATGCCCTGACTCCACTCCAATGCAAAGGATTATAGCAGTGGTTCTCAACCTGTGGGTCGGGATCCCTTTGGGGGTCGAACGACCCTTTCACAGGGGTTGCCTAAGACTATCGGAAAACACATATTTTCAATGGTCTTAGGGATAATTTTATGGTTGGGGTCACCACAACTTGAGGAACTGTATTAAAGGGTTGCGGCATTAGGAAGGTTGAGACCCACTGGATTATAGGGTCATTAAAAGAAAGTGTGTGTGTGTGTGTGTGTGTGTGTGTGTGTGTGTGTGAGAGAGAGAGAGAGGGGGGGGGAGAGAAAATACAAAACATCATTCTTCCTTAATGGCCAACTGTTTTTATTCAGGCAACTCCACTTTGTCTTGAGGGTTTTTTTTTTTCATAAACTTTGGAAATTATAATTTTTATCCTTCTGAAATTCATCTCCACATAATTCAATGTTTTTCCTGAGGTAAAATTTTTAAAGAAGGCTAATTCTATCCCTAGGTTTTTCATCTTGAAAAGGTAATCATGAAAATTATGAAAATCATGAAAGTTTTTTTAAACAACTTTGTTAAATTTTAAAACAAAAATAAAAACTAAGAAGAATTAATCAAGAGAATAGAAGAATGAAAACATGTTTTGTTCATCAGTCTTAAATGATCTTGTATCTTCATATTTTTTGTTAACATCTTTGTTTATTCATCTTAAAACCAGCTAGTACATTTTATTTTTTTCATTAACAATTCTATCCCTTTCAATGGCTCTTCCAATATCAAAACCGAATCATTTACAAAAACTCTCAAATTTTATGTCTCTTTTTTAATTTTTATACTCATTATTCGGTAATAATAGAATAGAGGAATAACAATTTTTAGTTGAGTTTAAATTTGTGGGTTTTAGTATTAGTGCAATATTAGCTTTTTTCGTGATGGCAGCATCCCCTTTCCTAGTAGAATATAGTTCATGTATTCTGAAGGGATTGTGAAATTTCATCTTCAAAATATCTATAATAAGCTCCTGGTAGTCCATCTAGCCCAGGAGTTCTCCTGGCTCAATCTTTTTTTATAACTTCCAAGACTTCCATTATTGTTATAGGCCTGTGATGGCGAACCTATGGCACGGGTGCCACAGGTGGCACACGGAGCCATATTGGTGGGCACGCGAGTGTTGCTCTAGCTCAGATCCAGCGTGCATGCATGCACCAGCCAACTGATTTTCAGGCCTTCCGGTTCCACCAGAAGTCGGGAAACTGGCTGTTTCCAGCCTCCGGAAGGCCTCCGGGGGAATGGGGAAGGCTGTTTTTGCCCTCCCCAGGGTCCTAGAAAGCCTCTGGAGCCTGGGGAGGGGGAAAAATGGGCCTACCGGGCCTACAGTGCCATCACGTGCCAAAAGCAGGGGGAAGTGTGGGGGGGTCACATGCACATGCGCGGGAGAGCGGGGCACATTGAATTATGGATGTGGGCACCCGCACCCGCAACCCCCCACGCTCCCCACGCTATTGGCACGTGATAGCAAAAAGGTTAGTCATCACTGTTATAGGCCCATTCAAAATCTGTTTTTATATATTTGTTAATCGTGGTTAATTTGCATTTTTAGCATTCTATTTTTTTCACAGAAATATCCTGTCCTATATACAAATTTAAATAGTACTGATAAAAAGTTTTTTTTTATATTTTCTTTTAAAACCATAACTCCTTCTTGAAGCTTTACAATCATTTTCTTTTCTTTCTCTTTTCTTAACTTATAAAAATTCTTCCGTTTAGAGCAGGATTGTCTAACTTTGGAGTGTCCAAACTTGGCAACTTTTAAGACTTGTGGACTTCAACTCCCATAATTCTCCAGCCAGCGGACATGAAGTCCACAAATCCTAAATTTGCCAAGTTTGGACACCCCTGGTTTAGAGTATAGTTTATTTTAGTTTCCATTTTTCTTACTGTCAACATTGATAGCTAGTCCAAATATAGAATTTTACGAATTAAAATATAGAATTTTAATTTGATATGAAATACACTGGCAACATTTTTTTTGTTTTCATCACCTATAAAATAGCCTGGGTTTCCTATTGTGCTTTCTTTTTCAATTTGCTATTATATTGTATTAAATAACCCATAATAAAGGTTCTGCGTGTATCCCAAGCTGTTCTTAGATCTTTAATTAGATTATTCTCATATAATTCTGTTAATTTCTTTTTATAGTCCTTTCTTTTTTCAATAATATTTCATTTAATCTCCATCTAAAAGTTGTAGGTTTCCTTTTAAGTATCAAGCTCACTCGGTTATGGTGAGAAAAGGTATTTAGTAAAATCCCAATTTTAGAGGTTGTTTCCATACTTGTAAGACTTAATCATTGCTGTTATTACTTGTGAAATTACTATAATTTAAGCAAAGCCTTTTCAAAAGACAGAATTAAGAATGTGTTTCCCAATCCAGAAGTAGAATGTTGTACTTTTTATTCCTTTCTTATATTTCTTTGGCCCCTTTCTCACTACGGGGCTACTCTAGGCGATTTACAACAATAAAAATGAAAAGAAAAAAAAGAAAAAAGTGTAAACAAAATAGAAGTAAAATAATAGAACAAGAAAATATACAAAGAAAAAGAAAACAATGAGACTACATCAGTATGATACCAAAAACCATATAATTAAAGTACTTAAAATATATCCTATATTTAAAACAAGTGGAATCTGTCATTTGAATTTTAATTTGCCAAAATATTAAGTGATTAAAAAAAGATATTTTGGAAAACAATGAATTGAATATCCACTGAAAAAGTATAGTTTTTATAATAAAAAAGCTATTTGAAAACTGAAAACATACATTTTAATGTAAAACATGTCTGATTAATATTATTTTATAATCATATGTATACAAAATGAATGTTATTCTATGTAATTTTAAGGACCTGTATCTATGTATATGGATTTTTATATTCTTGAGTCAGATTGAGGAAAAGGTGTCAGCCTTCTTTTCACTTAATTGTAGACTTTCGTTCGCTGTTGCTGTAAGAGCTTGACATCTTTGAATTTGTATGCCTGAAGTCAAGAATGGTTAGGGAAATGAACAGATGGCATAAAACAGTTCTTTTTTTTCCCTGCCAAAGCTATATCGGATGTTCTTTTTTTTTAACCAGAGTGTCTCATATTTATGTCTATCAGAAGTATCACGAAGGCAGAAAGCATGTGGAATGAATGATAAAAGGATTATCCTTCTTTATGTTTGGCTTATCTAGAAATTATGTTGAACTAGGTTTCTTCTCAGATATGCAGATAATGCCACTCTAATGCAAGGGTGAAATTCACTTACCTTCCCTACTGGTTTGCCAATGTGTGCGTGCACTGCACGCTTGCTCCCTCCACTCGCGTGTGCCATAATCTCTGCATGAGCAAAGCCTTCTACCATGCGCAGAGGATTAAAATGTCACAAAAAAGCGATAGCCGCGTGGGTGGGCAGAGTCTCCTGCAGCTGCCGCTATTGGTTCGCCTGAACCGGCTGAATTTCATCCCTGCTCTAATGGCAGAAAGTGAAGAGGAACTAAAGAGCCTCGATGCGGCTGAAAGAGGAGAGTGCAAAAGTTGGCTTGAAACTCAACATTAAGAAAACTAAGATCATGGCATCCAGCCTTCTCAATTCCTGGCAAATAGATGCAGAAGAAATGGAGGTAGTGACAGTTTTTATTTTCCTGGACTCCAAGATCACCGCAGATGGGGACTACAGCCAAGAAATTAAAAGATGCTTGCTCCTGGGAGGAAAGCTATGGCAAAGTTAGACAGCATACTAAAAAGCAGAGACATCACCCTGCCAACAAGGGTGCTTATAGTCAAGGCTATGGTTCTCCCAGTTGTAATGTATGGCTGTGAAAGTTGGACCATAAGGAAGGCTAATCACAAGAATGGTTCTGGTTAATTGGACTAAGGACTATCTATCTGAGGTAAACATAAAAGTAATTAACATTATATAATCTTCAAATTTATCACCTGATTTTTCATTATTTCCCCTGCTTAAAAATAATTATTTTTCAGTTAATGACATCTTGAGGAAGCTGTAGGAGATTTTATAACAGGTGAAAAATGACATATTATACAAACTTCAGGTTGTATATGCTTAAGATCCTCCATCCAGTACAGATGACTTCTTAAGTGCAATCAAAACTGTTGGTTTTAGCCGATGAAGTTTGGTACCTAAACTTTAGCCTACAAAGTTTGGTACCTAAGTATCCATTACTTAGGTACCATTTTCAACTGGAATCAACCTATCCAATACAATTAAGTAGGAAGAATTTTATGTGATTAAACAAACTGAGATAAGGAGACAGTGCTTTTCTTAATGGGACCAATTTAACAGACTAACTTATTTTTATATATTAAACTCTAATGTAGGGGTGAAAAGAAATTTGCTTTGGAGAAGTTTTTTTGCAGTTGATGGTAATCTTTAGAGAAGTATGGCTTGATTTTTTTAAAAAAGGAATCTCATTTATGATTCTGTGTTGTATTTTGTTTTGAGTTACTGTGGATTATTTTATTGTGGATATTTAATAGGTAATGTTGCAGCTATTGAGATAGTTAAAAATTAATATTTTATCATTTGTGTCTCTTTTTGCATGTTGCTGCTTTTGATTTTTGATTGTAAGCTTCTATAACCCCATCAGATTTGATGGTATACATTTATTTAATAAATTAAACTTTACAAAATAAAAATAATTATTAGAAATATACATAATTGCAATATTTAATCCAGATATGTGATTCTGTGCAATAGATAAGTAAAACTGGACTAAAACTTGGCTTAAATCTGTCATAAATCTAGTGATTTGGTTAACTCTTTCTATATCATTATAATGATGTACACAAATATGATGTGCTTATAGGTTAGTGCCTAGACTGAAAATCAGTTAAAAATTAAACTTATTTATCTACTATCTTTCTAGTCTCTCACTTGAAGCAATCTTAGTCTGCTTCATTTTCCCTAACTACCTTAGCCTGTGAGGCTCATTTTTCATTTTTTCAGGTGTCACATTTAATGACCTCCCTCAAAGATTTGCTGTAAGGATCAATATAAGAAAACTTGTAATGACTTTGATGTGCAAAATGTGCTTCGTAAATAATGCTATCAATTTTCCAAGGCAATCATTTTTCAAATATAGATCATCAGAGATTTTGCAGATTTACGAGTAAGCTCTAGCTGTACAAATTCCCTCTAGACCAACGTTCTCTCTTGTTATTGAAAGCTCTGAACTCCAAAGAGCAGTTGATTGTATTATTTCCACAGAGCTATCAGCAACAGCCTTCAAATATTTACAGTATGTTTTCTCATTTGCCTTTAGCTACAACACAAATATGTCCCAAGCAACTTTTTAAATGTTGTGTTCTCATGAAGTTGCCTTCCTATGATTGCCACTGTTGCCATGGTTGCAAATTGATTGCTTCAGTGACCGTTCTGTTGATCAGGTGGGATAAGCCTGGTATCTGTTGAACATTTTATGCTGATGGAGACATACTTCATTCCCTCCAGACTTTAGGCTCTTTCTTCCCAGACCATTCTGCTTGGGCAATTGAAAGTCTAATTCAAAGACTTGAGTTGCCTGAACAGCAGCTGATCAATCGAGGTGATGGGAGCTATAGCCTGCCTGTCAGCTGCTGTTCGGATTGCTGTTGAACATGGATTTAGCAGTCATCCGGATCAATGGATTTAATTATTTGATTAATCAAAAATAAAAATAAGTATCTTTGATATTTAAAAAGCAGAGTGCTTTTCTTGTAAAGCCTAAAAGCATAATTGTCACTTCTGCAACTGAAAAGGTTCACCATAAAGGAGATTTTTTTTACAAGGAGACAATAAGAAACATTGCCTTTAAAAACGATCCTTCACCACATGCTGTAAACTAAATTACACTCTAGAAATAATAACTGTAGCAAATTTCCGTTGCTTCTGTATATTTTTTTGAAACCACTTTTTATGAATACGGTAGTGGATTAAAAGGAACCATCTTGCCTATTATTGTAATCCACCTAGAATAGAACCCCTGTGAGATAGACCCAGCAAATAAATTTAACAAATAAATAAATAATAAAAATAAACCAGGCTCTGATTTATTAGCTTAGAAGATTTGCTGTTTAGAGGTGTTCAATTTTTTTTTCTGGTCTGCTTTTGACACTGAACCAACTCCCAGACTGAAGAAAGATTATCAGATGTTTTCCCTCAGCTAATGGCAATGGGAACCCAGTTTTGTTTATAGTAGTTCTGTTCAAAATCCCTGGATTCTCTTTGACATGTGGCAGCAAACAGCCTCTGATGTAATGCAATTTAATTTCATTGGGCTAAGGGTAAAGTTATGGGACTTTCCTATTTCTTGCAACAATCCTAGCAGAATCCAGGTTCTGATATATGTACTGTATATATGTCCATGTGCACTATCAAGTATCACCAGATAATAGTGCAATTCTTGGCTCCCCAGACATGCTCATTCATGACAAGGAAGGTTCTTCTAATCATTTCAAGCATCTATACATCAGAACAAATTAGGATTTGTGCAGTTACTGTTACATAACTTATATAAACCAAATTTACATTTATTCAGCAAATTATTTGGTGGTCCAAGGTCATGTTCAACTTTTGGGAGGAGTTCCAGAGGGACTGAACTGATTATGAAGATGGGAATGATCAACATTTTAGGTTTCTGTTTCCCTACCTGTCAAGGAAGAATAATGATGTCTTTGTTCCACAGGTTTTTGCCGGGAAGGGGGTCAAAAAAGTCAACCAAAGCCCATCTCTATTTTACATGCATGTAAAAGGTATATACCTTTGTGGGAATGTTATTAGTACGTGGACTAATAGTAACTTTAGCTTCTCAGTTACTATCACCTTCCTATTGAGATTTATAAAATAATATCTATTATTGTATATAGATGTTGATTTAATCATCTATACTGGTTTATGAGTTGGGTGGTGTGAAGATTTGATTTAAGAATAAATATAAGTGAATATCTTAACAGTTGCCACCACAGTTTGATCACTCAGAATACAAGAAAACCATACCACTAAATGTCAGCAATTATAGTTAGAAAGATTCAAGGACCATGTGCAACACAGAGGTCCAGATAATTACCTAGCCATTACATTTACACAGTATAAACTTAGGTGGAATTAAGGTTGAAACCGTGTTGTCTCAAACAGGTTCTATTTGATAGAGAACTTAGGTTTTTATTTAAGAAGGAAATATTTTAAGCTTCTACAAAAGTTAGAATTCCAGGTAATGGAATAATATGGGGAGACTATGGAAATGGTCTGGGATGTTGTCTCAATTTCTCACACTAGTTTTTAACCCTAGATTCCCTAGCTAATTCTTGGTCAGAAATGTATAAACAAGCATTAGCCTTTTCACAGACTCAGATGCAAAGCCATCTATGGTCTGTTTTATCAAGAGTGAAATATTATTTTGCAAGATAGGAACCTTAGTATTAACCGATTAAACTATTTATTGCTGTATATGGTGACAGTCATTTCACTTATGCAAAATAGTTAAGACATAAGAATCATCATTATGAGGATAGCATTACACAGTGTAGAGAAGTAAAAAAAAATGAATCACTTCCTGTTTTTTTTCTTCTCTTTCTCCAAGATGAAGGACCATTTTGGAAGAAGGAACACAATTTATCTATATTGTAAACTAACACCAAACTTACTATAAAGGATTGTATGAATGTTTGTCTAATGACATCAACTGATTCTGGACATGGCTTCCTAGGGATGGAGTTTGAAATGCCCTGTATCCAGTGATGGGATTCAGCCAGTTCGCACCACTTCAGGAGAACCGCTTGTTAACTTTCTGAGCAGTTTGGCAAACTGGTTATTGGAAAAAATCATTAGGGCAGGGAACCGGTTGTTAAAGTACTTGAATCCCACCACTGCCTGTATCTGTTCTTTTCTGTAAGAGGGATACCTTAGAAATAAGTAACATTTTGGAACCAGAAGATATATAACACTTTTGTCAGTTCAGTCATGCTCTGTTTTGCCTGGGTCACTGCACAGGAAGTATTTGCAAGGATCTGCAAAGAGAGCAATTCTTGGTTGGCCTTACCTCCACAAGTTGTAAATGCTTCAACACTGGAAGTTTTTAAGAAGAGATTGGATAACCAATTGTCTGAAGTGGTATAGGGCCGTGATGGTGAACCTATCGCATGCGTGCCACAGGTGGAATGTGTAGCCATATCAATGGACACGCGAGCTTAGCTCCGGCATGCATGTGCGCGCCAGCCAGCTGATTTTCGGGCCTTCTGGACCCACCAGAAATAGGGAAACAGATTGTTTCCTGCCTCCAGAGGGCCTCGGGGTGGTGGTGGGGAAGGCGTTTTTCTCTCTCACCTGACTCCAGAGCCTTTCTAGGAGTCTGGGAAGGGCGAAAACAGCCTTCCCCACCACTCTGGAGGTCCTCCAGAGGCCGAAAATGGCCCATTTGCCAACTTCTGGTCCCACTGGAAGTTGGCAAACGGGCCATTTCTGGCCTCTGGAGGGCCTCCGGGGGTTTGGGGAAGGCCGTTTTCACCCTCCCCAGACTCTTAGAGATGCTCTGGAGCCAGGTGAGAGAGAAAAATGGGCCTACTCGGCCATCATGTGCCAGGAGCGGGGGGAGCAGGGGGGTTTGCGCACACATGTGTGGGGGTGGGGCACATAGAATTATGGGTGTGTGACCCCCCCACCCCCCCTCCTGGCAAGTGATGGCAAAAAGTTTAGCCATCACTGGTATAGGGTTTCCTGCCTAAGCAGGGGGTTGGACTAGAAAACCTCCAAGGTCCTTCCAACTCTGTTATTCTATTCAGTTCAGTTCTGTTCTGTTCTGTTCTGTTCTGTTCTGTTGTTCTATTCTATTCTATTCTATTCTATTCTATTCTATTCTATTCTATTCTATTCTATTCTATTCTATTCTATTCTATTCTATTTCTATTCTAGCCTAGCCTAGCCTAGGGTAAACCATGCTTTCTCAAAACTGTGGGCTATATTGATTGAAGTCAATGGGAGCCATGTTAAAGCATAGATTTCAGTTAATGGGAAAATATACTACTCAGAGGCGATGCAAAGTTTTGGCACAATAATATAAAGATTTTTTCCTAGATTTTGGATTACCAATATGAGTCGGAAATAATCTCCTGCTCTTCACAGACTAGTGTTTCTCAACCTCAGCAACTTTAAACTGTGTGGACTTCAATTCACCAGCTAGCATAGACAGACATAAATTATGCTGTAAGAATAGAAGAGGTGATAGAGAAAGTATGTTAAGAGTTGTTGTGAAGTACATTGGCATGGACTTTGGAGGCAAGTATTCTTTGCCAGAGATCTGTTCCTATGAAAAAACTCCCCTAGAAATAAGATCAGCATCTTTGTTAGTTGCTTAGGTGAGTATTTGGGGATTAATAACTTGATATATGTATGAAAAAATGTTGATTTGTCTGAAATTACATTTGGGGTGAATTGCTTAATCCTCCTTTCATATTGTTTGTTTTCTTAGAAGTACTTATCACTTTTTAATTCTTCCATGATTCCTTCAATCATTTTGCTGTCCAGATTTTATTACTTTTTCAAACTTATTTTTATTTTCTTTTTTCAATTTTTTTGTTTTAAATTCTGTAGCTTGCTGGTATCTTTTTAAAATTTATTTATTTTCCACTTTGGCATCTGGCTGGGAGTACACTTCAATGGAGATTGTCTTTGTCTTATACTTTCTTTTACGCATTCCAAACATTTTCTCTAAGCTTCTGTTGATATTCACACAATTGTGGCTATATTTTATTATTCTGAATTATCAGCCCAAAAGGTTGTTTATGTTGACTTTTGTAGCACATTTTTCTTTTATGGTTTTGAAATATTTTCTTTTTAGTTTATTTATTGCTGTACCAATCCATTGAGTTATTTTTCCACACCTTTTTTTTCTGACTGTGAAATCTCTCTAATCTATAGGTAATTATTCAATGATATCTCATTCCAGAAATTTTATTTTCCATATTTCATACATTCAACTATGAATTAATGGATTTAATTCATCACAGCGTTTTATAATTTCTACTATTTCATTAAGTTTCAAACTTTTTGCAGTTTTTCTAGCCGTTGATTTGCAGTTCCTTGTTCTGTTGCCCAGAAGAAAAACTGAGCATACAATCCACTTGTTACCTGATGCTCAAGAGCCCATAGCATTGACTGATCTGGGCAACAGCCAATCTAGTATTGAAGTTTGTTTTCATTTTTCAGGATAAATAATTAGGTCTTTCATGATTCAATCCTAGCAGTTAATGGGAGGTCCAACCCTTATCTACAATACAGCATAGCCCTCAGCTTCATTGAGATCCTTACACATCACCACTATCACCACAACAAGGCAACACTGCATGGTAGTGATACTAACAGTAGTACTAGTAGTATTTCTTGAATTGTGAGTTTTTATCAGTGGTATTTGCAGAAATGAATCAAAGCAGGCCACCCTGCAGTCTGAACCCATCTGATTTGTGTGTGTGTGTGTGTGTGTGTGTGTGTGTGTGTGTGTGCGAGTGTGTGCGCGTGTGTGTACACGTTGCATGATGTACAAAGGGATTTGGTTTTGACTGTATTAACATGACTACCATCATGCCTTTTCTGAAACTCCTGAAGTTGGCCTCAATTTCTATGACTCCTCTGAACACATCTTGCAGTCTTACTTTGGTTTTGGTTTTATTGATTCGTTGATTTAAGCAGGATACAATATTAAACCAACAATTACTATTAACTTGTATGAACTTTAATCTGGTGTATATAATTTATCACAATAAAAACAAAATACACCTCATGGTAATATAAAAGAAAAAAAATTAGAAAGACTGTACATATCCATATTGGGTACAACTCACTAATTATATTCATACAATAAATAATGGAAAATCAGCACAAGTACAATTACTTTGGGTGAAGAAAGGGCGTTTCAAACAGTAGGGAAAAAAATAGCCACTACTGTATATGGTACTAATGGCACTACAATTAGTTGAAAGAGAACCCAAGAGTCATCCGATTAATGATATGTAAAGATGTAGCTTGGTATGTGATCAAAGAGAAAAGAAGTGATTCAGATAAGTCAACAAACCTATGTGGATCTTGGAACTAGAGAGCTGTTTAGGACTCCCCCCCTTCCCAAAGTCTAAGGCAGGGGTAAAATCCACCAGGTTCTGACAGGTTCTGGAGAACTGGTAGCGGAAATTTTGAGCAGTTCGGAGAACCGGTAGCAGAAATTTTGGCTGGCCTCAGAGTGGGGTGGGAATGGAGTTTTTGCAGTATCCTTCCCCTGGAGTGGGGAGGGAAGGGGAATTTTGCAGTATTCTTCCCCTGCCACACCCACCAAGCCATGCCTACCAAGCCACGCCCACAGAACCGGTAGTAAAAAAATTTGGATTTCACAACTGGTCTAAGGCCTCCTAAATGATACTAGTTTAATGGAGGTCAAATAGCTTCTAAGTCAGGAAATAGTTCCCATTATTGGTTTTAACAAAAAAGATTTCCACATTTCTCCAAACTACCAAAAAATGTGGATATTTAATACGGTTCTCTTTGTAAGCAAGTTCCAGCTTATTATCATTCTTTTAAAAGCAGTTGCAACAAGACCTATGTGTTGCCTTACTGAAAAACTGACTTGTAAAAATTGCAATCATGATTTTAGATTACGTAAGGTTTATTCAATATATTTCTTTTTTTTTAATTTTAAATAAGAAGAAACAGTAATAAAAGAAAATAGAAAAAAAACCCACATCAAGCAGTAGCAAAATATAAGATGTCAGGGTAACTGAAACCAATCACTCATTATTGCATGCATCTTTGAAAGACTGATTATTGGAGGAAGAACTAGTCATCTTAACTGCTGCTCGCCCAAGGGTTCTATAACGAATTCCCATGACAGTATATTGTAACTTTTTTATTCTAATCCAAGACTCTCTGTGTGTGTGTCTGTGTGCACGCGCACGCACACACACACGTGCACACACATAAATAATACAGTATTGGGTGTGAATCAAAAATAATATCCCACCAAGTTGTATTCATGTCTGTCACTTTGTATTTGTCCTTTAGTTTTCTCTGTTTTATTTTCCATTCTCTGTGAATTGGTATAGAAACATCTGAGGTTTTGAGTGCCATCTACTGGTATCTCTATTGTTGCATCCTATCAAACTTTAGAGTCTACCTTCTGGCTTTCTGCTTCTCTCTTTGTTCTGCTTTCTAGGCTGTATATTTGGTTCTATGGTTCACTCCCTTTTATCTTTTTTTGTTCTAACTGAAGGCTATACTGCTAAGAAGGCAAGGCACCTGCAAACACTTCCTTTCCACCTTTTGTAATATGAATTGCATCACTTACAGGAAATCTGGCAAACATAGACCTGGTATATGTCATTGTTGTAGAATCCTAACCCTTCTCAAAGGTTTTTAGTACCCCATTTACTCTTATATCATGATCCTAAAATCAAAGGATTAAAAAAACATTTTGCTCCCAGTTCCTACACTTCCTTGCTCAATATCCCATTGTTTCCAGAGATTCTTCTAAGGGGATCGTGTCATTTATGGACCAAGATATCTGTAGGTTTGAATAGTCTTAAGAACCACTCTGATACATCAAGTATACAAGAACTGGAAAACAATACCCCTTCCACTACATAATATCAGGTCTGCATGCAGTTGTCTTGATTTGCCTTGGTAGGAAATCACCTTCCACCCCAACAATACTCTTCTTATCCAGGGTTGCTCTTGAATTTCTTCAGTCCATAAGACCCAAGTGTCTTGTATTATCTAGAAAAATTTGCTCAGATGGTTATGATCACCCTCTAGAGCATGGGTGTCAAACTCATGGCGTCACGTTGCCGTTACGTATCGCGACATTTCTTCCCTTCATGGAGCTGGAGTGGGCATGGCCTGTGCATGATCATCCGGCTTGCAGGCCACCAGTTTGACACCACTGCTCTAGAGGTAGAACCTGGTACTGATTCCTGGATTCCAGTGGCACCAACTGACTCCTGATCTTCTTGCTTCCCTGGGTGACATTTTTTTCCACATTTTTATTTTTGTCTCTGCAAAAAAGGTTCCCCCCTCTTCTCTTATGTCCTCCTGGGTTCTCTGTCCTTCAGGATGACAGATTCAACTGTCTCGTTTAGGAACCTCTTATCTTTCCTGATGCAATTCAGTATAGCAACTTTTTCTTCAAATCCCTTACTCTCTTCTCTACAAAAAATGTAAAATCATTTATGCCCAGATGTATTTTTTTTCCCAGTGTTTCTAAACTATGTAAAGAACATTAAGGGTGCAGTGCTGGAATTGCCAGGGATACATGGTGCTGTCCACCAATTGCTACGCAGATTCAGCTTTAAGATGATAATAGTACAGGTTGACAGATGCAAATCAACACTGATTTTGGTTCTCTTTTATGGAAGTTGGGAGCTTGAAATAGCAATAAAATGAAATAAAGATGAAACCAGATGAAATTAAAGCCTTCAACTGGTGTATCCTTAAGAAACAAAAGTGAATGTGAAGAGGTATCTTCTGCCATGCGCTGTCTACTTTCTATCATATTTATGTTCCTGCATGAAAAAAAGCCTGCATATATTTTCAAAAAATGCAGAACTGAAGAAGAAATCGACATACTAGAGCAGCAAATGGCTGATTTAGCCAATAACTGTAGCAAGACAGCTTCCATAATTTATCAAGTCCGCTGACAATTATTACTTTCTGTTAATCCAGGGGGATTAATGATTCTGCAAAGAACAGCTACCTCCATAATTCCTTTGAAAGAAGTAACTTTACCATTCTGGAAATTCAGTGATCTTCTTATCCTTCCTTGAAGTCCCTGAAAAAGGATATGAAATCATGTTTGAAATTTAATGGCAATATAGATGAAAAGCAGAGATGTTTTCTCTGCTACAAAATAGATTGAAGGTCATAAAGACCGGTAACTATCTGTTAGCCAAAACACAGTGACCTTGATCAGGAATGCTGTAAACTCAGTCTTGTGGGAGCTAGTGATGAAAATCCTGACGTAAGTAAGAAGCTCAAATAAAGATTTGTACAAAAGAAAGTGGGAGCTTTGTTGTTATGGGGCCTGTTAAACCACTCAGTGAAAAATCAGAGTATTGGCTCATAAAGTTCATGGCTTTCATTTTATATACACTGATGCTCTGAATAGAGGGATAAACAAAATGAGCTTGAACTCCTGATATCAGAAAGAAAATATGATTTTATTGTGGAGATCTGACAGGATGACTCCCATGATTAGAATATAGCAATTGAAGAAACAACACATTCAAAAGGAACAAAAGCAGTGGTGAAATCCAATTTTTTTTCCTACTGGTTCTGTGGGCGTGGCTTGGTGGGCATGGCAGGGGAAGGATACTGCAAAATCTCTATTCCACTCCAGGGGAAGGATACTGCAAAATCTCCATTCCCACCCCACTCTGAGGCCAGCCAGAGGTGGTATTTGCCAGTTCTCCGAAATACACAAAATTTCTGCTACCAGTTTCCCGAACTGCTCAAAATTTCTACTACTGGTTTTCCAGAACCTGTCAGAACCTGCTGGATTTCACAAAAGGAAGAGAAAAATATGAGTTACGCTGTATGTAATATGATGTATACTATTCAAAACTGCAAGTAAATCAGCTTCATAATATTGGACTGTAGAGAGCACCTTAATTTAAAAGCTCCCTAGGAATACCTCAGCAGAAATTCCTAAATAGAGAGCTGGCATGGCTTGTTTAGGCTACTTAATTTAACTCAGCCAGAGGTTCTCAACACATCGCACAGGATTGCTATATAAAGTTATTGCCTATTAGGATGAAGCAACATGAAACAAATTATTTGAGGGTATACATTCCCTCTTTGAGGCAGTTAAAAATCCATTGATCCTTTTTCTCTTTGTCGTGTGCTTCATGACATTGTTTATGTAACTGACATCTCTACCTGGGAAACATTGCCTTACCTTTCACTCATTATTCTCTCTGTTCTCCATCTCCTCTATCTATATGGTGGAAGAACAGGAACATCATCTGAGTAACAAGAAGAAAAATATTTCTCCCCTTTTGACCATCGTTTATGACATTTTACCATTTTATAACTCACCATCCTTTCTTCCTCTTTACTCTGGCTGTTTGAAAGGAGATTGTCTCTCCCTTATATCCATTTTTATTTCAACTAGAGTTGGTGAGACTCCATCCATTTTCAGGGCTCATTCTCTTTCCTTTGGGTGGAGGTCAGCCTCTGCGTCCTTCATAGGAAACTCTGCCTCCTCCCTTCTATCAATTCTCCTTTTCAAAGTCTAAATCACTTTTTTAAAATAGCCAAATGCAAACTTTTTTTAATTTAACAAACAAAAATAAAATGGACGGGCAAACTAAATTTTAAAGAACATCTAAAACAGGAGTGAAATTCAGCAGCTTCTGACAGGTTCTGGAGAACCGGTAGCGGACATTTTGAGCCGTTCAGAGAACCAGTAGCGGAAATTTTGAGTAGTTCAGAGAACTGGCAAATACCACCTCTGGCTGGCCCCAGAGTGGGTTGGGAATGGAGATTTTGCAATATCCTTCCCCCAGGAGTGGGGAGGGAATGGGGATTTTGCAGTATCCTTCCCCTGCCATGCCCACCAAGCCACACCACGCCCACCAAGCCACGCCCACCGAACCGGTAATAACAAATTTTACATTTCACCACTGATCTAAAGTAATACTTAGAAACAATCTTGGGACTCAGGAAGAAGAGTATAGCCAGGATATCGGTCTGATAAATGAAACCTGAAGTCAAATGGGGAGCGGTGACTAAAACATGCTCAGTTTAGTTTTGGGGTGAATAAAAGTGTGGGATAGGAGGGGTTCCTTCAGCCTTGTAAGATTCTGTTAATGTAACCTTACAATGAAAATAGAAATAGCAGTCCTGGCTTTGCTTCTTGTCTGGACTCCTTCATACCTGATCTTGAACAGAATATTTTAAGAAGAATCCACAAAATAGGTTTGGAAAATTTCATCCAGGAATAAACTAGATATTAAATCTTATGAAAATGGATTAAAGGAACTAGTTTTGTCTAGCTTTGACAAAAAACTATGGAGGGAATGATAGCACTCTTCAGATATGTGAAAAGAGTTCCTGGAAGAAGTTAAAATTTATTCTTCACAGTTCCAGAATGCAAACATGAAATAATGGATTCAAGTTGTAGAAATGCAGAAAAGAAGAGCTTTCTATCCATAAGAGCAGTTTGATAGTGGCACCGATTATCCAAACAGTTGGTGGACTCTCCCTTTAGTAAAGACAAAGCATGTTGACTCTTCCGAATGGGTCCATTCCTGAAGCAGTGTGAAGATATTTGTATACCATCTTTCTACCAAGATAAGCTCAAAGAAGCAAATGGATTCAATTCATTTAGTGGCTGTTCAAAGTTATAACGGTACTGAAAATAATGACTTACCCTTCCAACTGTTACAGCATCCCCATGGTCATATGATCAAAATTTGTGTGGTTGGCAACTGGCATATATTAAGAACAGTTATAGCATCACAGGGTCATGTGATCACATTTATGACTTCCGATAAGCAAAGTCAATAGGGGAAACTGAATTTGTTTAACAACCACATAATTCACTTAACAACCATGGCATAAAAAGTCATAAAATCAGGTACACCAGTGGTGGGATTCAAAATTTTTTACTACTGGTTCTGTGGGCATGGCTTGGTGGGCGTGACATGGATTGGTGAGCGTTGCAGGGGAAGGATACTGTAAAATCTCCATTCCCTCCTCACTCCAGGGGAAGGTTACTGCAAAATCCCCATTTCTTTCTGATCAGCTGGGACTCGGGAGGCAGAAAATAGATGAGGGCGGGGCCAGTCAGAGGTGGTATTTACTGGTTCTCAGAACTACTCAAAATTTCCACTACCGGTTCTCCAGAACTGGTCAGAACCTGCTGAATACCTCCTCTGAGGTACACCTCATTTAATAACCGTTTTGCTTAGCAACAAAAATTCTGGTCCCAATTGTGGCTGTATGTGGAGCACTGCTTCTAAAAGCCATGTAGTTAAATCATCATTGAAAACAGTGATAAAAGAAAACCAACTCGTATTTATGTCAAAGCCTAGTTTGATACTCAGATACAACAGAGAAATTTGTGTATGTGGGTGTGTGTCTGTGTCTTTGTATAGAAACAGAGAAATGACCTACCAAGAAACCAATTAATGCTGACTAGATTCCAGGATGTCTAGTAAATCTGCCAACTGACAATGTTTATATCTATTCTGTACATAAACAATGTCAGCTGCCAATGTAGTTGATCGGGGTATTACATATGTCACAAATACTGAGGCCAGCTGAACAGTTAGCAACGCTCTCCTCCTTCAGTGAAAACCTCACCAGCAAGTAGGATTCCTAACAAGATAACCAGATGCAAAAGAAAACAAAGTGTTGACATGTTTAACAGGGCAAATTTTGGAAGCTCTAGTCTAGGTTGTCTTTCCATTTTAGTGGTGATGACACTAAAGATTACATTTGTAGAAGTAAAATGTGACAGTAAGATTTCCAGACTGCTGTCTAAAAAGGCTGTATACATTTAGGGCCATTTCTCTGAGTCCTTTATAGCACATAGTACAATAATAGTTGCTTGGCAACCATTTGGCTCTGTTTATCAAGCATTATTGCTTACCCTTTATTTCTGAATTTTACACAGAACAGCATAGCTAGAGATCGTCTGATTGGGACATTTTGCACTACTGGACAGACTCTAAAGAATTCAAGGTTTTAAAACAATTTTCCAAGATACAAATAAATGTATTTTCAATAGCCAGCAATTGACCTTCATAGCATTCATTCATTCATTCATTCATTCATTCATTCATTCATTCATATACTAATAAAAAGTATGACCTGTCATACTTTTATGTTTGTGGTCATACACCTTTATATCTATATCTATATTCACTAATGAAACTGATATTGAAAACAATAATCATGCTCTGATATTATTTAATATTGCCAGCAATTTCTCAATTTCTCCAACAATTTGTAGATCTTGTTGCATGACTACTGTTAAAAATGTTGAGATATAAACATAGTGGAAACCTTTAAAATAGTCTGATTATATACTTATTATTTATTTATACATTGACTTATTACCAAATATGTATCTTGCTATAAGCAACACAGATTCCCAGTAGTTTAGTTAAGTTTAGAATCCAAAACAGATTCTAAACTTAAAACAGCATAAACATATCAAACTCATAAAAAAGAATAATATAATCAGCCAAAATATGAATATACATAAACATATACATACATAAAATTTTGGAAGGTGTGGGAGGGATAGAAGCCTGAGATAAAATATATGTCCCAAAGATGCTTTTACAAGAGGCAACGGGACTGTCTGATTTTTCTTTGAAGACGTTTCACTTCTCAACCGAGAAGCTTCTTCAGAGCTGAAGAAGTTTCTTGGATAAGAAACAAAACGTCTTCAAAGAAAAACCAGAAGTCCAGTTGCCTCTTGAAAAAGCACCTTTGGGACAACCATGACCTGGATGACTGAGAATCTCCACAGAAATAAAATATGGTTTATCAATTCATCTAAAATGGCAAATTACTGCATAGCCTGGCTACTGCACACATCATTCATGCTGCAGTCCAGAGTGTAGCTGTTCTTCTATCTCAGAATGGAAGAAATAATGAAGTCCCTAAAGAGATGTGTTTTAAAAAGAACAATGAAGCTTCAATCATAGCTAAACAGAATTATACAGAAGTCGCAAACAATTAAGGCTTGTAGAGACTAATAATATATAAATGGGAAATCAAACGACCGAGAGGTGACTAGCCAAAAAAATGCCAATAAAACTATGGCAATGCATCAGTGAACAATCAATTACACAATACAGCTAGTCCTCAACTTACAACAGTTCATTAAGTGACCGCTTGATGTTACAATGTGAGAAAAAGTGACTTATGACCACTTTTCACCCACCTACGACCATTGCAGCATCCCCATGATCACATGGTCAAAATTGAGATGCTTGGCAACTGACTCATATTTATGACGGCTAAAGATGTCAAAAGCAAAGTCAATGGGGAAGCCAGAATCACTTAACAACCATTTTACTAACTTAACAACTGCACTAATTCACTTAACAACTGAAATTTAAGAAATGTTTCACTTAGCAATGGAAATTTTGGGCTCAATTGCAGTCATAGGGAATACCTGTGCCACCAGAACATTGTACTTGTATCTAAACAATACGGATGAAGTGTTGAAATTCAAAATTAGTTGAAGTGTTGAAATTCAAAATTAGTTGAATAATTATTATTTTAAATAGAATACTGTATTTTTCGGACTATAATATGCACCAGAGTATAAGATGCACCAAGATTTCAAAGAGGAAAACATGGCCTCTGCATGTCCAGTTTTTGCCCTTCCTGGCCCCCAGGAGCACTCTGCAGGGCTCCCAAACCTTCTGCACATCCCGTTTTTGCAAAAAACGGGCCTGTTTTTAGCCTTCCGAACCCCACACATGTCCCATTTTTGCCCTCCCAAGCCCGCAGGAGCACTCTGCAGGCTTCCCAAACCCTCTGTGTGTCCCATTTTTGTCAAAAAAAGGGCCTGTTTTCATGAAAAACAGGCCTGTTTTTGGCCTTCCGAACCCACCACACATTCCGTTTTTGCCCTCCCCGGCTCCCAGAAGCACTCTGTGCAGGCCTCCCAAACCCTCTGCATGACTCATTTTTGCAAAAAATGGGGTGCGCAGGGTGGGGTTTTGGGAGGCCAAAAATGGCCATAAGATGCACCAACATTTCCACCCTCTTTTAGGGGCAAAAAGTCTTATACTCCAAAAAGTACGGTAAGTTGATGATTCTGATATATAAGACCTGGGTACATTTACATCAATGTTTTTAATTCAATTTGATATTTGTTTTAAATTAATTTCTATGTTTGATGCATATACATTTTGCATGATTAAACACTGATATTCAGCTCTCTTTGTCTTGTGCTCCTATGTTGAGTAGTAAAACCATTTAATTTCAAATAGAATAAAATAAATCATGTCTGCAATACACATGTGTAGAATGTTACTATTTTAATTCATCGCATCAGTTTTGACAGCAGCAAAAGTATATTAATTGTTCCCACAATTCCAGAAAGTTGGTTAGAAAATTGCTTCCATAGCACTGAAAAATCTACAAATCTGCATACGCTCCAATCGTCTATCACAAGTTCATATGTTAACAGCCATAGATAGATTTTCATCTGTATGATGTGTAGATGAACAAGCACCTTGCATTACATATTCTATGTTCTTATGTTGCACCTTAATGAAGTACTTGTGCAAAAGAGAGTAACTGAAATCCTCACTTTTACTGAACATTGGTTTATTATATTCATTAGTATGTAACACAGTTATGGAACATGATGAGATCTGTTAAATCATTAGCCGTCTCAAACTCTTTTCCTCCCTCTCCCTCCTTGTAAAAAGAGTAATCCTGAGAGGAGTGATGTTGAGCAGAGGTTTTAGAATAAAAAGGATAGCCCAAAGCAGTATATTGACCATCTGATCCAGAGGGCCCACTGGTTCCAGAGACCATAGATAATAAGCATTCTGAATTACAAATAAAAATTGTCTGGAATTTTTGCCTTAAATAGATTAATGGATTAGAAAAGATTTTTGCCAGGCAAAGCATGCTATAATTTTCAAGGGATCAGAAAGTTCTTTGATATTCTTTGAAAAAAAATATCCAGTTTATTTATTTATTTATTTATTTATTTATTATCAAATTTATTTGCCTCTCATCTTGCAGTTCAGGCAACTCTGAGCAGCTTTGTTGGTTTATTCATTTATTTTTATGTGGCTCATAGGCTTCTCCGATCATGAACAAGCTCTAGTGCTGTACAGCCCAGCTCACATAAATCAGATTTTTAAAAACCCACAATACTATCATATTATTGTAAATAATACGTGCCTGTGCCCTGCGCACGGATGCCCTGCGCACGGTCACTCATGCCCTTGTTACTTCCCGGTTGGACTATTGTAATGCTCTCTACATGGGGCTCTCCTTGAAGAGCACTCGGAGGCTCCAACTGGTCCAGAATGCGGCCGCGCGGGTGGTTATGGGCGCAACCCGTTGTGCCCATGTGACACCCCTCCTGCGCGAGCTGCACTGGCTCCCAGTGGTCTTCCGGGTGCGATTCAAGGTGTTGGTGACCACCTTTAAAGCGCTCCATGGCATAGGACCCGGGTACCTCCGAGACCGTCTTCTGCCACCAATAGCCTCCCACCGACCAGTCCGTTCCCACAGAAAGGGTCTCCTCAGGGTGCCATCAGCCAAGTTATGTCAGCTGGCGATGCCCAGGGGGAGGGCCTTCTCTGTGGGAACCCCAGCCCTGTGGAATGAACTGCCCCCGGAAATTCGTAAGATCTCCGACCCCCGGGTGTTTCGCTGCGCATTGAAGACCCTGTTGTTCCGCCAGGCCGGACTATCAACACAATAGTTTTAAATTGGGGTATTTAAATTTATTGGGGTTTTAAATCTGAGCCACTTTATTTAATTATTTTAAATTTTATATTGTTGTTTTGTCTGTGTTTTTAAATAGGCTGTACACCGCCCTAAGTCCTTCGGGAGAAGGGCGGTATAGAAATAAAATTATTATTATTATTATTATTATTATTATTATTATTATTATTATTATTATTATTATTATTAAATGTAATACAAGAAGATTGATTAATCACTTACGCCAACCTCAAAAATAGATATTCCACTGCCAGAGCAAGTAAGATTATCTTTCATTCCCTTCCCACTGCCATCCCCCAAACTTGCTGGAATACTCATATTTTAATGGATTTCTTGAAAACCAAAATCTGGTTTTAAAATACCTGAAATAAATATATGCAATCCTTTAAACATTTTACAATTCTGGTTTGTAGTAAATCAGTTCTGAAAAAGTACATTTAAACCAAATTGCCACAAGAGAGCAGCATAACCCTTTTGTTGTAATATTGTATGTACTGTGAAGCAGTAGCCCAGTTTATTCTTATTCCTCTATTTCAGAATCTCTTGTCTTCTCTCTAATGTAAATAAAATGGATTTTGTTATAGGCTGCATACTTTGGATCTGATCAAGGGATAATATTCCTAAGGAACATTTGCCCACATATTATTTTCTGTTTTTAAGTCTATAATCTTCTAAATCAAAGGAGTTGTTATATTAATCGATTTTTATATTTATTCGATAAAATGTTTGATTTTATCCTATTCTATACAATCCCATAGACTTTCATTCAAGGCACAAACAATCTCATTTGATGGACGGGAATAGATAAAAATAAAGTGCATGTTTACATGAAATGATCCTTATCAGTTCCAGGTACCGGTGGAAACATTCCTGCATAAAACCTTGGAAAGCCATTGCCATTCATTGATAATGATACTTAGGTAGATGAACCAATCTACCAATAATGAATCAAAGCCTCTTCCTGAATGTCACAGTCATTATTATACACGTAACTAAGGGAATAAGAGAAATTGCACTTTACATGGAACAAAAATGCTTCTCTTTTACAAAAGAAGGAATCAAATTCCAGGCTCACCCCAAATTTCATGTCAGCATGCAATTGTATGCCATCATAAAATATACAAAAGATAAAAAATAAATTAATAAACTATCAGAATATAAAGAATAATTTCAGCAATAGCAAACACAGCACTGATTCACAGGGAGATTTCATTGTCCTTGGATTAAACTCATTGAAATCCTTCAAAAACAAAATATATTCTAATCTCAAAGTGAACCACTCCAAGGTGAAATATTCAGACGAATCAAATCCCTGCCAGATTGCAGACTAACAGATCAGAAATGCTAAAAGAAAAGTGGATACTGTTTTTTTTCAATTTATATTTTTATCATTTTCCTCACAAAACACTTTTCCTCACAAAACACTTTCCCTCACAAAATGGGAACAGATTTATGGCTGATCTCAGTGTCCTACTAATGTGAGAAGTTGATGTACTTGATGTTTTTAATGATTTAAGGAAAATAATTCACCAGAGCAATCGTGTTTTTTGAGCAATTTAGTAGGCATTTAAGAAAGGTTGAGTATAATTTTTTATGATGGAGAAGTTACAAATGTTTAGGGAACTTCAAGGTGTGTATTTTAAGTTTGCTATATCATCTTCCCTCTTTAATTGAATCTTCATATTATTGTTAATACAATTTTGGAAAGAACAATCAGTGTTTATGTAATGTTAAATTAAACACTGAAAACTTGGAATGTACAAATTTAAGAAGATTTTCAGACTTATTGAACTTGAAAGATAGCATTTTATCTTTATCTGAAAATAGCATTTTTCATTGTTGAAATAAAGTACAATTCTAGTCTTAAAATCCTGGACTAAAAATTGTGTTCCCTCTATTTTGAACTTACTATCAATATAATAAAAATATTAATTAATATGACATAGAGTGAGAAAAATTCAATTCATTCTTGAAAAACCAACAGAATGATAGAATTGGGTGGAACTTGCATCTAGTTGTACAGGATCTCTAGGACAGAATACAATTTAATGTTCTTAATCAGATGGTTGATAACCCTATGCTTACATTAGACTATCATATCTGAGCTGCAAAAGTCCAAATAATTGCAACAAAGAGATATTATTAAATATTATTCTTAACATTTATTCCTTTACCTAATAGCATTCAGAAATTAGAAAGCTTCTCCAAAATTTAGCCAAATCTACTTCTCTGCAACTTCATTCTATAATGTTAAATTATCACATTGCTCTGACATGCAAATGTGAAAAAAATCTTGCACAAGTCAATATTCATGTTACGGTTGGATGTTTGGGGCATGACATCAGATGCATTCTAGAGGCCAAGTTCTTTCTTCGTGGTTGAACTAGTCTCAATAAAACAGTGGTATGAGATTGATCTGGCCGTATGATGATTATCTGCTGAATTGATCATTTTAATATTACAAGATTTATTTAGTTGATGATCAATTAACATTTAGCCAACTTTAAATAAAGGAAAGTAAAACTGAATTGTTAAGGAAAAGGTAAAAAGAAATGTGTTACTTAAGGTATAAAATAATATAGATGAATTTCCTTCTAATAAGTGGCATTAATAAACAAATCTTTACATTAAGTCATATAGTAAGGTATTATAGTACTATGAACATCAATTAAAATTTATCAGGTACTCTTTTAAAAGGAACATAATAAAACAACATCCCTTAATTTTAATGAATGGGCAATTTAAAATTCACAAGTTTCTCTTCAGGCCAGAAGAGAAACTGCCAATATTTATCTTTATATTGCCAATATAAAGATAAATAAGGAGTTATATAAAAACACTCTTGAAATAATGTTTTGTAGACCAAGGCCAAGATCTGAGTTTCTCATATTAGAATACCAAATAATTGATTTAACCTGTAGGAAGGCAGATTCAGATTCGGTGTCAGAAAGCATTTCTTTACAGTATGAACTGTACAATATGTGAAAAATGTGCTTGAAAGTTGCTCCTGCATCGGTTATATTCCAACGGAGATAGCAAGATGCTTTAAATTGAATTTTATATTACATTCTCTTCCACTGCTGTGATTCTGTTATTTAAACTCTCCATTTTAACTACTTTATATCTATCTATCTATCTATCTATCTATCTATCTATCTATCTATCTATCTATCTATCTACCATGTTTCCCCAAAAATAAGACTCTGTCTTATATTTTTTTGAACCCTGAAATAAGCACTTGGCCTTATTGCCATGCGCTCAAAAGACCGATTGGGCTTATTATCAGGGGATGTCTTTTTGGGGGGGAAACAGGGTATCTATCTTCTATCTATCATCTATCTATCTATCTGTCCATCGGTCCATCCATCCATCCATCCATCCATCCATCCATCCATCCAACCATCATCTAATATGCTGCCCATCTCGTCATTCAAAGTGAGTCTGGGTGGCTTACAAGCCAAAAAAAACCCCCATAATATAAAAACCAATAAAATCAACAAGAGGTAGATAACGACTAAAAACCAAGGGGACAAATGGTACAGAGGTGTAATCTTCTCTATTACTCCATCAACCACTTCCATCATAGTCCCCCCCAATAAATAGGTCTAATAGGTCTACCTTTTTAAAGAAGGTAGTTGATTTATCCCTTTCTATTCCAGAAAGAATTACATACAGTAATGAATCCTAGTAAATATTTAAGAATAACATATTTTAGTGCTCAAGGAATTAAAGTTCAGAGGAAAAAAATCATTGGCACCCATTGCAAAGACAGAACTGTGGTTTTGTTTTTCTTTGAAATTGAGATGAAGGACACATACAGACATAGCTTTTGGCCCATGTCCAACTGTGAAGCGTAGTTCTCATTAATCTCTAAAGACAGCATTACATCCTGGTCTCAGAGTAATCTTTAAAATATGCAGAGATTGTTTTTTCTTTGTTGGGTTATTGAACATGGCATCTCATGAAATATGGAGTTAACTCATAAGTCAATTTGGCACGAAGGGACTGGAGAACCTTGCCATCCATATTAATAGGCCTTTCAAAAATGTAAGATGAGAGAGCAATATTAGGAATTCCCTTTCACTGTGCTAAAGTGAATTGATAAACTATTATCAATAAGTGATAATATATCTTAGTTTTATCTTGTTTTGATATTTGAATATTGATACACACACTGATGTTAAACATTAGATATTACTATAATAAGATCAAATATTACATTAGAATATTTATGGAAAGAACATTTGTGTTTCATTATTACCTTATGATAATGCCATAAACCACAATAAATATCATCAAAATAATAATTTATTATCTAAAAATGCCATTTCAAACAATTTGCAAGGAAAATTAGTTTTCTTTTAAAGGCTTCTTCTATGCAAGAAAAAATGAGTTTAGGGGATAAAATCAGATATTTACAACCAGTGCTAAAAATTCAGTGACTATTAGGAGGAGGAAAAAAAATGGTTTCTGGATCTCTTTGTTGCTGCTTAGTGGCTGTCATGTTCTTTTTTTTTTTTTTAACCTAAAAGTTCTTTTCTTGAATATATAGCTTGCCTAAGGAGCAATATGCTCATTTTGGCTATTTCAAAGATTTTTAAAAAAATTATATATCTTGTGTGTGTGTGTATTAAATTTATTTGCCATCCATCTTATATATAGACAACACTTCTAGATCTCTTAAAGATAAACACACTCACCCACTCACCCACACCTACACATTGTTCTGTAAAAAATCAATATAGGTTAACGATGATAAAAACTAAAGTTTGCTGTTGTTAAAAATGAAGTCCAACTTGGCCAGGAACAATATTGAGCAAACAAGATAAACTCTGAATATGAGACCTTTTTAAAATTGATGTTTAATTCCACGTTCACTCAAGTAACAAGAACCCATTTCTGGAGATCAAGTTTACTCCTGAATGCCAAGCTCTGCTGATAAAAAAGAGAGAAAAATTGAAGAAAGAAGGAAGTTCAAATGCAATTTTGTAAATAGTAGCATGTGAAATTCAGTGGTGCACAATGTGTGTGTGTGTGTGTGTGTGAGAGAGAGAGAGAGAGAGAGAGAGAGAGAGAGAGAGAGAGAGAGAGAATTTTAAAGTGTCTATGTGCCATTGGGGTGAAATCCTCTTCAAACAACCCCGTGTTTCTAAAAGCTTCCATGCTGTAGCTCACAAAAGGATTCCATTTGTGTTAAGTTGATCGATTTTAGCTTGGCAGTGTAGCTTTCCTTCAGTCCCAGAGGCGATCTTACTTGGTTCCTGCTGTCAAATTCTGTTTCCCTCCTCCCCTCCTCATCTTCCATGCAGTATAGAGAATTTGCCTAAAGCATCCTTGGTCTCTTGAACATTTCTCTCTGGGAGAAGCACTGAGTCATTGACATTCCTATGCAGCCCTGGCAGGCACGTCTTATTTTGCAAATGCACTGCCCCTACACACTCAATTTGTCACTGTCAGGACAGCAGCATCCCTTCCTCCAGAAACAATACCCTTCTAGATCTCTTAAACCAAAATACATACCTTATTCCATTCTGCAGCTAATTTTAAAATATTTTAGAATATTTAAAAGGATTTGTTCAGAAGCAAATCGTATAGCAGAAGATACCAAACTCATCAGATGGCCTATAATATCTTCAGGAAACAATTTTCTTCTAATTCTTTTCAGGTCTTAAAAGCATCACATGCCTTTCTTTGAATCCATTTCTTGGGATTTTTACCCTGGAAATACGGAATGGGGAAAAAGTTCAATTGCTTTGCCTTGTATGAACTACCAACATCCAAGCAAGACGGAACTCTTTTCCACGCATTTGGCAAAGCTAAATAATGAAACTATTTGTAAATAGGGCCATGTGTAAATAAAGAGACTTCTATGAAAAATACTTCCTTGACATATATTTAATTACACCCTGCCCAGAGTTACACTGATGTGGTCTTTAAATTTGATAAATAAAAAAAAATGAATAAATATATACAATATACAGTAGATTTGAATTTAAGTCTGCGTTCTCATTCATTGAAACTTCTATGAATGAGCCTAGAAGACATTCATCTGCTTAGTTCAGTATTGTAGACGCTGATCGACAGTTTCCAAATTGAAGATTCCACCCCCCCTTTAAATTTACTTAAAGATGTCAATAATTGATCCTACAACCTTCTGCATGCAATGTCAATACTATAGATATGAGGAAAATGGATTAGAAAATGGAATAAATGGAATAGAAATTGTTGGAATGATTAAATGGGAAATATTTCAAACTATAAACTGGAACACAAATGATTTACTAATTTTCAATCTAATTACCACATGAGGGCAGCAGATATATATGGAACTAATAATTTAATTTTAAATATGAAGGAATGGATAGCAGTTGCTCTATTGGGGAAAAAAATAACGGTAGCCTCTCAACAGTTGCATCCAGTAGAAACATTTCAGCTATCAAAAAACCCCTAGTTCTATTGATGGCTGGAATAATCCACGGTTGTTTCAAATCTATGAAACTAAGGAACATTCAAAGTCTGCAACTTCTTTATAATATATCCTGAGGAATTATATACATGCTTATCCAATCCATTTCTAGCAATGTGTAGCTAGTCCTGCTAGCTGTGGCAGAGTGGGAGAACCCAAGATTGATAATGTCTCTTTCTTAAACTCATGTACAATAGTTTTTAGTTAGCACATATCTATGGCTTAAACCTTCATGACTTCCATCACTCCTGATGGAATGAAATCTGGGGAAATTGTGGCTGCTTCAGCACTGCCTCATTTTGAACATTCCATGACAGTTTCCCAGCCACTCACATAATCACTTGCTCCCTCCTCCATTCAATAGCAGCCACTTAGCTGCTTATAGGGAAGGGAAGGGAAGAGAAGAGAAGGGAAGGGAAGGGAAGGGAAGGGAAAGGAAGGGAAGGGAAGGGAAGGGAAGGGAAGGGAAAGGAAAGGAAAGGAAAGGAAAGGAAAGGAAAGGAAAGGAAAGGAAAGGAAAGGAAAGGAAAGGAAAGGAAAGGAAAGAAAGGAGGAAGGGGGAGGGGGAGGGGAGGGGAGGGGGAGGGGAGGGGGAAGAGATTTCTGTTGCTCACTGCCAGATTCCTTGAAAGAAATTTAATGGGGAATCTGAGAGGAAGTTGGAAGTCAATCCTGCTCCCACTGATATTTTGTCCATTCATAGTCATTCTATTTCTCTGTGTATGTAAGGAAATATTTCTGAAACAATGAGATGTGAACTTCATTTACAAGTTCCAAACACCCTTTCCACAAGTCAGTTGGGAAGCCTAGGAAACCTGCAGGGTCAATGGGGATTACATGGCCGTAGCTACTGGTGGGAGCTCATCATAGCACAATGATGAGTTTGGACTTGCAATTACTTCCCGGAAACGTGCCGGGAAAAAGTCAATGGGAAATCTTGTAGGGAAGTTGCAAGTTGCTCAGATAAGTGTTCCCAACCTGCACATTCTCCACCAATCCCTTTGTACCACATTGTTCAGCCTTGACCCAACAGGCCATAGATTCTCTAGTACAAGGATATCAAACTTGCATCGTCATGGTGGCGTCATGTGATGTATCGCGACTTTCCCCCCTTTTGCTAAATAGTGTGATTCATCTGGCCCGCAGGCTGCGAGTTTGACAGCCCTGCTCTAGTACTTATTTAATTTCCTAAATACATTTTGATCTCATTTATTCAAAAATTCATTTTGAAACATGAAAATAAATTCACATTATTGCATAGAAGATTAAAAAGCCAACTGAATCATGTAGGGAAATTAATGCATATGAGAGTTTTATGTTGAATTCCTTGAACCCTTATACACTATTATACCTTATAGAAACAACTTTCTAGATTACTTGCCAATATGCAAATTGATTAAGCCAATCTAATGTGTGAATGCAATATACAATTTCTGCTTTCTCATAGTGTTTTTTTTTTAAATCACCCAAAGTCTTAGCTTGATTTAGACTCAATCACTTGTATATTTATTATCTTTATACTGGTGACTCGTCTGAATGTAATTAACTAAATTAAAGGTCTAATGCTTCTCTGCAGTCAACTAAGCTCTTATTCATCAATCTGATGGTGCTGAGTTCAATAAGTTAATTACAGAATAGAAGGGGGGGAAAGCCACTAACATTAGAAGTAAGCTAGGCCAAGCATAGAAAGAAATCTAATTATATCACTTGTATTCAGAATTTACTTTACTACGGTTCCATAGGAAGAATGGGCAACCTCTGAGAGGATGTTGCATAAGGCTGAAGAAGGACCTGTTCAATAATTAGCAATATGGAAATGGAAGGGAGATGGCTACAGAGAACTTCCTGTCCCTGAACTTAGAATGTTTGATGAAATTTGGGATCATTAGGCCATACAATATGGAAATTTGGAGATAGTTTGGCAGTTTACTAGAGGAAAATGTTCTAATAGGAAACTGTTTGTGATACTCTGGTTCTGTACTGAAAGCTATACTCCTGGAAAACTTTCAGACCATCTTGAAATAAATTGATTGATATAATCCAGAAGCAGAGCAGAATGTCCCAGAATTCCCAAGAACATTTTGGCTCAGGAAGTTAAATATTTTGCACAAATCAAATGATTATTATAGATTCTTCATTTTATTTATATCTTAGTTTTTCTGAAAAGAGCTGAGCTCAGCTTCAAATTTTAAGTGTTATCCCTTTATTCTCAGAACACATCAGGTTAAGCTAAGTTTTTAGAAGCTAATACACAATAATTAGTGCACCCCATAACAAAATTCCTATGTTTATGCAAGTCGGCTTAAAACTGAACTTTAATGACACTTAGTTCAACATGGCAGACACTCTGATTAGGCAAAAGTCTTATTCCCATATTGAAAACTTACAGAAAATGAAGGTAGCCATGCAGGGGTGGGTTCTAAATTTTTTTACTACTGGTTCTGTGGGCATGGCTTATTTTGTGGGCATGGCTTGATGGTCATGTGACAATTATTTAGGATTTAGCAGAGGTACTGGTCTACCAGGCTTTTAACTGCTTGCAGAGCTGTACTGATCTACCCATTTATTTTTGCAGACACTGGTCTACCCATTTATTTTTGCAGGCATTGATCTACTCATGTATTTTTGCAGGCACTGATCCACTCATGTATTTTTGCAGGCACTCATGTATTTTTTGCAGGCACTGATCTACTCATGTATTTTTGCAGGCACCGGTCTACTCACTTGTTTTCTTTTACCACTGATCAGCTGTAGGGCGGCCTTTTGAAGCCCCGCGGCAAGAGTATAAACAGCTTTTTTCCCTCTAGCCATCAGCTGGGACTCAGGAGGCAGCAATAGATTTGGGGTGGGGCCAAATAAAAGGTAAGAATAATCAGGGGTGGGGGGTGCGGGGCCAGAACCAGTTCGGTGATGTCATATCGTCACCATTACCAGTTCGGCGGAACCGGACAGAACCGAGAGGAACCCAGCACTGCAGCCATGTTAATATACCACTTAGAGATCCTTGCACTGCACAATATCAAAAAAAGCAGAATCTGTTTGTTACTTCAGAAGAATATGCCTGAAGAAGGCTTAAGCCTTCCCTTCATCTTTCATAATCATTGATCAGTTTTAGAGATTGAAAATAATTTGTCTTCTTTCATTTAAATGGCCATTGAGATATTGAATTATTTGATACATATTTTGGAAGAATAAGAAATCATACGGAAAGAATAGGAAATAATTAAAATGAGTGAAGGGAATAAAGATAAGTGCAAGACTAAATTTGTTGAATGCAAATGAAAAAAAAAGTTCTCGAGATGATTATTCTTTTTAGATTGTATTTGAAAATTGTCTTTGCACATTGTTTTACAGACAAAAATCACATTGACTAAATAGTAGAGCAAAACCTAATAAGAAAACATTTTTAAAACATTTAGGTATTTTCCCTTAGGAAATTGGTTCTTTGTCGACCTTTCTCAGACTCGTCAGATATCTTTAAACATCACAAAATGCCATGAAGTCACAAATTATATCTTATAATAGATACTATACTATATTAGGGCTTTGGGCTGCATATACCATAACAATTTTAGATAGCACTTAAAAACATAAATCAACATCTTCTTCATAGTCCAAATTCATGAGTCAAAGAGGCAAAAGATGAATTTTGATACCAAAGTGTGAAAGATAAGGAAAAAAAAATGCTGCCTGCATCTTTACTAGGTGCAGTGTTAAGGCATCAGACTAGAAAGTGGGAGAGTGGGAGTTCTAGTTCCACTTTGTCCCCTTGGGGACAAAGCCAGCTGGGTGACCTTATGCCAGTCACTTTCTGTCAGCCAAAGGAAGAAAGCAATGGCAGACCACTTCTGAAAATCCTCGCCGAGAAAACTGCAGAAACTTGTCCAGACAATTGGACACAATTTAATGGAAGGGAAAAAAAATAGAAAATAAAATAAACTCAACAGTTTTCTTGACAGTAGTTCAGGATGGCAGAAATCCCATGTCAATTCACAGCCATAGGAAGTTGCTCAAGCTGAATATTCAGTTTAAGAACAGTTTATCTGCTTTGTAACAACTCACGCTCCAGCTAATTCCTGTCCCCACGGAAAAATGAGAAGTGGGTCAGGAATATTCAATGCAAAGTTAAAATTCCTAAGAACACTGGAATAATACCATAGGGAAAATGCTTCACCATAAAGAACAGTTATGAAACTTATTTAACACAAAAGACTGATAAATGCATATATCTACAATATTTATTATCTATATATCTATTTATCATTCATTTATCAGTATACATATATTCACAAAGACTAGAAGCTAAACTCTAGTCAATTCACTTCACAAAATTAGATGACTTGTCTTTGGTTCACATCATTTTATATGAGTGTTAAATGTTGACAGTGAATGCAATCTCAATGAGATAGCATCGAAACCTGACACTCAAGTTGTTTTACCTGTTAGCAGGGCAGGAAAGGCAGGTGTGTCCCCAGGACCCTGTTACTTGAAACAATGCTGATTGCTTTTGTTTTCCAGAATATAAGTATCCTCAATAAGGTGTAAAAGGTGGCTGGAAAAATAAGTCTAATACATGAGGAAGAGAAGAGGAAGAGGAAGAGGAGGAGCAGGAAGAAGAAGAAGAAGAAGAAGAAGAAGAAGAAGAAGAAGAAGAGGAAGAGGAAGAGGAAGAGGAAGAGGAAGAGGAAGAGGAAGAGGAAGAGGAAGAGGAAGAAGAAGATTAATGGGGCTTTTATTTTTAGAATTAAGAGCAGCAGTGGAATATGAATAAGATCTCTGGCTATCTAATCCTCAATTAGCTCAAAACTATGGCAAATGCCACCATGAAGGGAAGCTTCCAAGTAGAAATATCAGTCTTGCTCTCCTTGCTGGGAATAATGGAGAGCTAAATTAGAACTATATTTCTAAAGTTAATAAAAAAAGATACAGAAAATGTGATTTCAGTAAGTTAAACCTATACAGGAAACCCAGTTTTTGTACTGAAAAAAGTTTCTTTAAATAATTATACAACACGATTTACAATTATCTTCACTTAATCACAATATTTCACTTATCAAAATAATAAAGAAGACATGACTCAGAAGTGTTGTCTCAATACAGATATGGAAGTTTTTGGATGAGGGAAGGAATTGTACGTATAGAAGCATAGTGAGAGAGACAGGGCTATTTAGAAATGAAATAGGAAAAGTGAAATATAAGTTGATGATGATTGATGATGGTGGTGATGATGATGATACTTAATTTTATTATCAAAGTATGCTAGGCATAGACATCAGTAAAGATACATAATTTAATTCCTTATATTTAACCAAATTCTCTTGACTACCGTATTTTCCGGCGTATAAGACGACTGGGCGTATAAGACGAGCCCCAACTTTTCCTGTTAAAATATAGGGTTTGGGCTATACTCGCCATATAAGACTGCCCCTCTTCCAATGCACACCAAATAAAAATTAAAAAACATCAACTGGCTCACCTACAATGTAAAAGCAGCTGTGCTAGACCCAAAATGGCCCCTGTAACAAGCAGGAACCTCACACAGCCACAAAAAGCCCCCCAAAAAAACTTTCACACTCTAAACACACACAACACAACACAACTGGCTCACCCACAAAAGCAGCTGTGCTAGACCCAAAATGGCCCCTGCAACAAGCAGGAACCTCACACAGCCACAAAAAGCCCCCCCAAAAAACTTTCACACTCTAAACACACACAACACAACACAACTGGCTCACCCACAATGTAAAAGCAGCTGTGCTAGACCCAAAATGGCCCCTGCAACAAGCAGGAACCTCACACAGCCACAAAAAGTCCAAAAAACCAACTTTCATACTTTACACACACAAAATTCCACATACAGCTTTGTGAGATTTTGTGTGTTTGTGTAGTTGGAGTGAAACACTACAGAAACACACTAAATCTCAGAAAGCTGCACAAATATTGTTTTGTTTTATTTTATTTTTATTTTTATATGAAAGCTAAATTTAAAACTTCCTAAACTTTAAATGGCTAGGTCTAAAAAAGAACAACTAAAAAACCCTCAATTGACTATATTTTTTAAAGCTCCCAAAGGGGAAAAAAACTTACCCAATAGAACAGGGGTCTCCAACCTTGGCAACTTTAAGACTTGTAGACTTCAACTCCCAGAATTCCTCAGCCAGCTTTGCTTTGCTGGCTGAGGAATTCTGGGAGTTGAAGTCCACAACTAACTCCTTGCTTGATTGCAGGCAGGGAGTTGCTTGCTTGCCTGAATAGATTCAGGCAAGCAAAGCAAGGCAAGCGTTGGGACTAGCAGCTGAGGTAAGCAAGCTGGAGGGGGAAAACTTTTTCCCTTTTACATGGCTCTGGCCATCCCAGCTGAGTTGCAGGGAACTCAGCTGGGATGGGATCGACCGTCAGAACTGGGACCGTCAGAGCCATGGTTCTGGCGATCCCAGCTGAGTTGCAGGGAACTCAGCTGGGATCGTCAGAGCTGGGATCCTCAGAGTAAAAGGGAAAAAAACTTTTTTCCTTTTACGCGGTTTCTGGCGATCCCAGCTGAGCTGCAGGGAACTCAGCTGGGATTGTCAGAGCTGGGATCGTCAGAGCTGGGATCGCCAGAGCCACTTAAGGCTCGTCAGAGCCTTTCGGGCTGATCTGCCTGGTTACAGGAGAACGACACCCGGCGTATAAGACGACCCCCGACTTTTGAGAAGATTTTCATGTGTTAAAAAGTCGTCTTATACGCCGGAAAATACGGTAATCTAAAGTCAACCAATACAGGCTTTAAAATGATTTTTTTAGGGCAATAAAGAGCAGGCAGAAAGTAGATCTTTATGAATTTTTCCCAGGTGATTTACTACAAATGTCATTTTTACTGTCTTGTTCTTTAAGGGTAGTAGCATGGCCTTCCTTTAAAAAAAAATTCAGAACAAGGCCCAACTACTCTACCACTTTTGTTTTAATAGTATTACCCAAGATAGACAAACAAAGAACACAAGTTTAATGGCTGTCCTTTCATGCTTCTGGACACACAAATAAACCAACAAATAAACAGAAATCAGGCAATGTGTCCAACAGTCACATTTTTTTATTTCCTAATTCTCTGAATGCATATTAGATTATCTTGAATAGCAATTCCATGAACTAATTAAAAGAATTAGTTCCACCTTTTGGAAGCATGACCCTTAATGAATACAAATATAAGGTACAGAATGGTTAAATTTTGGGCTCTGCTAATTCATAACAAACCTTCGTATCATTCATGTTTGTTGGAAGATAAATTTCCTGTCGCATGAATGGCTTTAAAAAGGCGTTAATGCAGCCTTTCTCTATCGAGATTCAGTAGAAACCTAGGGTTCTGTGAGATGTTGCTGTAGGTCAGTGTTGGCGAACCTTGTGCATGCGCACGCCAGGAAGATATCTTCCGGGTTCCGGTGCGCACATGCGCACTGGCCAGCTGGTCTTCGTGCATGTATGCGTGCTAGAAACTGGAAGACCAAGTGGCTGGTGCACATGCAAGCACCGGAAACCGAAAGAGCAGCTGCCCTGCATGCGCATGTGCACAAGGCAGCTGCGCTTCTGGCGCTCCCGTATACGTGAAGACCAACTGGCCAGTGTGCCAGAACCTGGAAGAGCAACTGGCGATTGTTTGCATGCCCAGAGAGGTGGCTCTGTATGCCATTTCCCGCATGTGTGCCATAGGTTCGCCTTCATGGCTATAGCAGTGGTGGGTTCCTCCTGGTTCGGTCCAGTTCGGCCGAGCCGGTAGCGGTGACGATATGACATCACCGAACCGGTTCTTCCCCCCCGCCCTCCCACCCCCCCACATTATTCTTACCTTTTATTTGGTCCCACCCCCAATCTATTGCTGCCTCCTGAGTCCCAGCTGATGGCTAGAGGAAAAAATCTGTTTAAACTCTTGCCGCGGGGCTTCAAAGGGCTGTCCTACAGCTGATCAGTGTTAAAAGCAAACAAATGAGTCAGGTTGTAAGTGCGAGGACTGGTCGTATGTGCGAGGACCTTCCAGAAATGACTCTGACCAGCTAGCCACGCCCACCTAGTCACATGACCTCCAAGCCACACCCACAAAATAAGCCACGACCACAGAACCGGTAGTAAAAAAATTTAGAACCCACCCCTGGGCTATAGGTTCTATAAGAGATAATGATTTAAAAATAATCTGGATGTTATTCTTTGAACTTCATCCCATGCGGACAGTCACAGTGGTGACAACGTTTTTATGTTATGACTTATATGTTGACCTGCTGCTTTGTTGCCATACTAAGAAAGAGAGACTTCAATTAAATTAGAACACTTTTTGTCCACTGTAGATGTAGGTTTCAGTCTGAAATTGAACAATGGGGATGGGATAGGCGGGTGGGAAGTATGTGACATCTTTTTATTCCTAGAGCCCAGGATGAATCATCACTTCTTGCTATATACTGTACAAGCAACTGCAAAATATGTGAACACTGTTATTTCTAACTTAGTCCTGAAACAAATAGAAATCCCACCAATTTAAAAAATGTTCTGCAATCATTTGCAAAAGAATTGTTGTATTGAAAATTAGATAAATCTGAGAGTAAGATACAACCACAAAAATATTGACATCATCCTACTGGTATTTATGTGTGCCTTACTCATCTAATGTGCCAAAATGATTGAATTGACTGGATTGTATTGGAGACTTGAAAATACTAGGAAATCATCTCTATATCAAAATCCTAACACATTTTAAGAAAATAACTGTTATGGTTCCTTGGCAAACTAAAGCATAAGAACTATAAAGCATACAGACTAATAAGATGTTATAGGGTTATAGAAAGTAAATATTTTAAAAGTGTGTTTTTACATTAAAATAAATTATTGCCCGATCTTAAGGGCTTCTTATGACATTAGACATGTATATATGTATTATACGTATATATGTACATCAGGCATGTATATATGTATTATTTATTTCAAATCTGAATGTAACATTTCCAGAATGAATCTTCCAGTTGTATAAGATTACAATCTAAGCAATCCTCTTTTGGTACTTACTGAATAATTAACAAATGAACAATTTAAGCTATTTTAATAGCTAGTCAACAGTCCACTAGTGTATAGAGTCATAAAATTTACTTGCTCTAGGGCTTGCTGGAGGATTAAGGAGTTACATTTATAAAATGAGAAAGTGTTCATACTAGGATTGGAAGTTGAAGAATAATAAATCCAGGCAGCACAATATTTATTAAATGAAGGAGCTGAAAACAAAAAGTGAGCAACTTCATGGGGACATTAGAACTCCATGTGTCATTTTATTGCTAAGACCCACAATACAGGTTGTTCTTAACTTACGACCACAATTGAACCCACATTTATGTTGCTAAGTGAAACATCAGTTAAGTGAGTTTTGCTCCATTTTACGACTTTCCTTGCCACAGTTGCTAAGTGAATCATTACAGATGTTAAGTTGGTTGTTAAGTGAGTCTGGCTTCCCCATTGACTTTGCTTATGAGAAGGTTGCAGAAGGGGATCACATGACACCGGGACACTGTAACAGTCATAAATATGAGTCAGTTGTCAGGTTCCGGCTCACTCCAGTAAAGAAAACAATTCAAACAGGCTTGCTGTGATGAGTCTTTATATAGCGCTCCGGCACGCTCCGACAAACACCCGTGAAGATGAAAACATTGTCAACTCTGTTTGTTCTGTGCTCCCCACCACCTTTTAAAGGTTCTCGCTTCCCTTCTCAGCTCCACCCCATGGCCCTGCCCTCCAGTCACCCCCTGCTTGCAGTCTCCTCGTGTCAGCCAGCAATGGTGGTTTGCCATCTCCAATTTCCTGTGGCCTCGTCAGCAATGTTATTTGTATATTGCACTGAACGTCAGCTGGTTGCCTCCCAACAATGAATCGGCAGAAGAAATGGCTGCCTTCCATTTTGTCATGCGGCATTTCACAGCATAGTGAGATGGTATTGGGGTTTCAGGGATGATTCCGGTCTGTTCTGTGGGTGGAATTCAGCAACTACATTGGTGTCAAGTTCTTGGTGGCTTTTCCTGTGGCTGGTTCTCTCTGCCTCCCAAATGGCAGCCCAGCAGGATGGAGCTGACATCAGTTGCCAAGCAAGCATCCGAATCTTGCTCACATGACCATAGGGATGCTGCAATGTTTGTCAGTGTGAAAAATGACCATAAGTCATAAGTCACTTTTTTCAGTGCTGTTGTAACTTTGAACGGTCACTAAAGGAACTGTACAACTTTTTGATATCTAGAAATCAAAGTAAAAGTAAAATGGATGTGCTTCAGACATCAATCTTAGTCATTTCCTTAGCTGCCAAACTACCATGGCATCAGATATTGTAAAGCAGGAGTGTCACACTCAAGGCCCGGGGGCTGGATTGAGCCTGTGGGGTATTTAGATCTGGCCTGTGGTGCTGCCCTAGAAATAGTGAAGGTTTGGCCCGCGGTGCTTCTGTCAGCGAAAACAGGCTCTTGAGGTCTGTTTTCAGCTGCCACGGCCTCCTGCAACCTCTGCCAGTGAAAATGGAACCAGCAGAAAATGGAGCTCAGGAGCCTGTTTTCGCTGGCAGAGTGCTCAGGCCACCACCAGCGCCCCTGACAGGAGTGACATCCATCTGGCCATGCCCATCCCCATCCAGTTGGCCATGCCCATCCCAGCCCCCTGAGGTCAAACAGAACACCTGATCTGGCCCTCAATGAAATTGAGTTTGATACCCCTGTTGTAAGGTATCTGGATCTTTCTGCTAGGATCCTTGTTCTGAGTCACAGGTGTCAAACTTGTGATATCGCATTGTCGTCATGAGATGTATCACGACTTTTCCCCCCTTCACTAAACCAGGGGTGGGCGTGGCCAGCATATGTCACATCCGCCCTGTGGGCTGTGAGTTTCACATCCCTGTTCTGAGTCATTTAATGTCACCTTGCATGATACCTTCTATCAGCTGCTGATGTCACAATTAGCTTATTCCATAATAAATCTTAGAATAAGTTTCAGTAGATTGAAAGCTGTAATATATAGGTAACAGGAACATTCTGTAACTGACAAAAATCAAAGACACACTGAAGATACAGTTTTGGCTGTTTAGGCCCCCTTTATTGAATGAGTCTTTAAGTTTACGAACAGCATTTTTTACATCTTTTCTATTAAAATTCTGATAAGATTTCCTTATATTTAGTATAGACACTTTTATAATGTTGACTGGTAGTTTCTCTAATAAACAAGAAATTATTCCAATGAAGCCAGAGGAAAAGTAATTAAATGCATTCTGCTGGAGAATTGAAATTGGTGATCATTGTACTTTGGCAGATCTTTACGATTCTCTTCTCCAAAATAATTAATCAGCACTTTCATTGCTATAAATAATTTATACAAATCTCTTTCGCCCTGTAACCTTAAATTGGAGCTTGCAAATTGGAGCTTTTTCTTGCCAATGTTTCACTTTTTAAATATAGTAGAGGTATTCAAGTTATCCAGAAGGTTTTACTATTATTTGCTACTGTTTTTATTGATATAATCAGTGATCAAATCATTTTATTTCAGTCAATGACCACTTAAAATCAGTGACAGCTAAGCAGAGAAAGCAAAGGACTAACAGCTATTCAAAACAGTGAAAATCAACTAAACTCAGGCTTGGCTCAAATGCATTGTCAACATAATAGCAGAATTAGGATACCAATTAGATAGGGCATTGCAGTGCATAATCCGACGGTTGTTGAGGTTGATGGAGGATTATTTGTGAATAAGATTGTAAGACAGTAGTAGAAATATGCTTATCAGAATCCAAATGCCCACAGGTTGTTTACTTGGGGTTATTGTTAACATATTATTATACAGATCCACTCACTAGTCCCTTATTGATCACATATACACCAGTGGTGGGATTCAAATTTTTTTACTACTGGTTCTGTGGGCATGGCTTGGTAGGCATGGCAGGGGAAGGATACTGTAAAATCTCCATCCCCTCCCCACTCCAGGGGAAAGTTACTGCAAAATCCTCATTTCCTCCTGATCAGCTGGGACTCGGGAGGCAGAGAACAGATGGGGGTGGGCTAATCAGAGGTGGTATTTACCGGTTCTCCAAACTACTCAACATTTCTGCTGCTGGTTCTCCAGAACTGGTCAGAACTTGCTGAATACCACCTCTGATATACACACTTCAGGAATATCTCTCTGTTGGAACCTCTAAACTGCAGTATACAGATTCAATCCAGCATGTAGTTAAACGAAGAACATCAAAACCTTCTGATTTCTGAATGATCTATTCTTCTCCCCACCCACCAATCAATTATTGTGCAATCTTGAATGATTCCAGAATGAAATTAAAAGGCAAGTTGGTTTTAAAGGTAAGTGTTGTGTTGGTAGTTAATTTCCTCATACACTTTAACAAACAGGATATGATCTTTTGTAAGAATGTTGAGGACTGCAGATTCATTCACTTTACTGTTTTCTTAATTGAAGAATATTAGAAGCATTTCCTTTGACAAGGTTTTGCCATAGATTTCATTTTCTCAATCTAACAGTACTAAGACATAGAAATTATAAACATATTATTTTCCAAAATGAAATTCTTCCAATGGAAGATCCAATGGAACTACTATTTTCTACTAAATCATTTCTCAAATTAGAACTTGGCTGATTTTGAAAAATTAGGGAAGGCTGGGCCTGGCCAGTATTGATCTGTTGACTATCAGAAAATAAGAAAAGCATCCTACTACTTTACAATTATCAAGAAACTGGTCCATCATGTTTATTAAGTTATCAAAAGTGGAGATAAACTCAAAAGAGATTTCATTTTATACCATATGCATCATACTTATGCTATGCTCAATGCCTATAAATTTTTAATGTTTTGATTCAGCCACGGGTATGATTTCAGTTATTGTTTATTTGACTTAATATATTGACCAAAGTCTTTTGGGAGTTTACAGCTGAGATAACAATTGAAATAACATTAAACTTTAGCAAACAAGTCATAAATTGTTAATAGAGAATAAAAATGGCTAGATGATTTTGCGGTTTGATGTTTTACGACTTTATAGTTACTGCCTTTTTTGTTGTGAGCTGCCCAGATTTGTGTTTAAAGTAGATGGCCATACAAATAGTTTAAATAAATAAATGTATTTATTGTGCTTGTGATGCATCTATTCTGGCATAGGAAATCTGCCTGTTCCATTGTTACAGGCCCTTACTGTGTATTCCAAGACAAGATTAACAGTAAAAATACACATCTCCTAATATTTTAAAAACTGTTTAAAAAGTGGACAATTATCAAAAGGACATTAATTAACACTATGTATGGGTTAAGAAGATTTGCACAGAATTACTGTGTATAGCACATTAATTAATTACATAATGATACCCTCAATGTCTACATATATGCCAAACTGGTCACAAATGCAGTTGTATCAGAAGTATGCTAATCATTTGCATATCAACTGTATCAATTAATCATTTGCATAATCCTTTGCATATCGACTATATCAACTAAATCTCTTTCTTCAGTAAGAAGAGAAGAATAATGACAAGGATAATATGCATTTTAAATTTCAAAACAACACTATTTTGATATATTTAAATAGAGGTAGTCCTCAACTTAAAACAGTTCACTTAATGACCATTCAAAGTTACAACGGCACTGGAAAAAGTGAGTCATAACCATTTTGCACAGTTACAACTTTGCAGCCGCCCCATAATCATGTGATCAAAATTCAGGTGCTTGGCAACTGATTCATATTTACAACGGTTACGCTGTCTCGGAGTCATGTGATCACTTTTTGTGATCTTCTGACAAGCAAAATGGAGAAATCAGATTCTCCAGTCCAGAATCTGACTTCAGTGGAGAAGTCAGATTCACTTAACAACCCAGTTACTAACTTAACAACTTCAGTGATTCACTTAACAACTGTAACCAGAAATGTTGTAAAATGGTGCAAAACTCACTTAACAATGTCTCACTTAATAACAGAAATTTTGGGCTCAATTGTGGTCGTAAGTCGAGGACTACCTGTCTAGGGTAACAATTAATTCCTGAAAACTTCAACTGAGCACTTGAAGGAATACATATCAAATTATTCAAAATTGCATGTTTCAAACTAAACTGTTTCCATATTCTGATATGTATAAAACAAAACAAAATCCTGTGAAATGTTATATTTACATCAAGGCTCACTTTGACATACTCTTGTTTTTTTTAAAAGGCCAGATAAATTGCAACCAAGTAGGAGAACCACATTGAGTATATTTAAGTAGACCTGCCAGACTCTAAACCTACTATTTAATTTCTTCCCGGCTGTGGGAAAAAATTAAAGATGTTGAATTTGGCTCTCTCAAAAAATAAAAAATCTTACACGTTTTAGAATGTTGGGGTATACATAGCATGAAATCACATTTCTAGAAGGATGGTCTTCCCATAGTCTAAATTAATGCCAGAAGACACTCTTCTGTGATCTCTTATCATTTATGTTGATTGATGGACTGTATGTGTGTGTTACTAATAGAAACTTTTTCTTCCAGGGGACAGTTGCTTTTTCAGTCATTGAGAATTGACTAATTTCTTTCCCAGCCTGAAACGAGCCTGGATAGCTCAGCAGACTAATGCATTGTAATTTAACTCTAGCTGTCTGCAATTAGTAAGTTCAAATCTTGCCAGGCTCAAGGTTGACTCAGCCTTCCATCCTTTCTAAGGTAGGTAAAATGAGGACCCAGTTTGTGGGGGCAATAAGCTGACTTTGTATAAATATACAAAAGTATGAAGGCTATTGCTTAACGCATTGTAAGCCGCCCTGAGTCTCCGGAGAAGAGATATACATATAACTTCTTGTTCTGTCCTCACTACACGTTACTCTGTAGTGCAGCTTGAGATGCAGCTAAGCCCACCTATCCTCCAATAAAACAGACTGTGTATGTAGATCAGGATGCTTTATTAAAGAAACAGGATGGGTGAAACAGTGATGCTGTGTGTATGGGATGTAGATTTTTGTCCTCAGATGAACATGTGCCACGGATTAGGCTGGATTCTTCCTGGAGCTTGTTTCCTTCCAAATGCTAAAGGAAATGGAATCTTGCTTCCCAGGATGCCCTTGTTTTGAGAGTGAGCATTGATGGATAAAGATGACTCTCAAAGGGGCAAGTTAGCTTCCAAACAATACAGATTGGTATTCAGCCTCCGGCCATTAGATGGGGCCAGAATACAAAACAGTATAAACACACATTATATGCTGGGACATGACACTTATTTTATAGCAGTGTAAAATGAACTGTTTGGTCTTTATAGAATAGCAAGAATGGCTGCCATTGTTTAAGAAAATTCTAATACTAATTATCCCTACAGACTAGAAAACAGTCCATATTTACTGAAGAAGTCCTGTGGATTTTAGTCCGCTAGTCATTGCTGACTCTAGGAGGCCGTGCTCATCTCCGTTTCAAGGCCATTGAGCCAGCCTGTCCGAAGACATTTCTATGGTCATGTGGCCAACACTATTACCTTCCTACCAAAGTGGTACCTATTTATCTACTCACATTTGTGTGATTTCGAATTACTAGGTTGGCAGAAGCTGAGGCAAGGATGGGAATTCAGCACATCGCATGATGCTTGGGTCTTGAGCCTATTCTGCTGGCTTTTCCAGCCGGCAAGCCCAAGGTCTTAACTGCTGAGCCATTGTGCCGCCCCATTTACTGGATGGTAAAATTGAAAACCAAACAGAAATTTCACATAAATGAAAAACAGTCAACTAATATTTGTCCCAGGCTAAGTTGTCAAAACAGTAGATTGAGAATCAAATGTAGATCACTGAAATATAGAAGGTGGTTTACCATATCACTTGCCGCAATTATAAGGGAATTGTATATAGGAGATCTCAGCATTTTAATTTGGGGAGGGATTTCTACTTGTTTTCAATGTCTAAACCAAACACTATTACAGGCCTCCTGTGGGAAAATGTCTGTGCTCCTGGTGTATGTATAGCCTCCTCCTTTTCTGTAATTTCCCATGACAACTAATAAAAATCACGAGTATACTAGGCTTTCTGACACTATAATCTGTGGCTTTAATTTGTCAAAGTGAACGTTGATACAATCTCAGAGTGAAAAGAGGAGAAGAAATCTATGTATTAATTTAATTCCTTCCTAACAATTTATTGTAATCCTTATTATCTTGACAAAATGAACTTGGAACAAATCAGGTAATTTCAAACAGAACCCAAGACAGCCCAGTCAGGTAATGTAAAATTGCATATTATGAGCTGTCTATAAATAATGACATTTAGAATTATGTTGCACCTTGGGGGGACGAAAAAAACCCTTCTCTTATCCACTTTTCTCCCTTCCTTGCATCAATTAAGCATAAAGAATTGTTCCATTTTTAGAATAAGTAAAATCAGTCATTAAAAGCCATTCCCCACTCTTGCAGAGAACACATTTACTATGTAAGAGCTGATTTGGTCCTGAAAGTTCATAGGGAGCAGGAAGGTCTTAAAGAGGAAGATGTATCCTTCAGAAAAAGGGCAAAATTTAAACTGGTGGACTTCTTGGAGATCCAATCTGAGCTTGATTGTTTGTTTGTGGACATTTCATTATCCAGATCTGATGAGGTTACTTAGCTGGGTAATGAAACAACTGCAAGCAAGCAAGCAAGCCCTGGTAGCGCAGCAGACTAAAGCACTGTTATTAACATCACCTGCCTGCAATTACTGCAAGTTCAAATCTCACCAGGCTCAAGGTTGATTCAGCCTTCCATCCTTTCTAAGGTAGGTAAAATGAGGACCCAGAATGTCAGGGCAATAAGCTGACTTTGTATAAAATATATAAAAGTATGAAGGCTATTGCTTAACGCATTGTAAGCTGCCCTGAGTCTCCGGAGAAGGGCGGCATATAAATAATAATAATAAAAAAACCAAGCTCAAAAAGCACCGAGAGTCAATATCCAACCCTGAACTATAGATATTCTTTTCTATTAAAAATAGAAAATGTGAATTTTAAAATGAAAGCTGCAAGAGAAGTCTTAAGAGAGTTTAGCAGTCTACAGCTTTTAAAAAGAGGGATAGGAATTTTTAAAAACATGGATAGGAACACAGAAAACAATGTAGAATAGCAATAGCATCTGCTTGGCCGCTGCAAGAAACATGGTGCTAAATTAGGGTGGGTATTAACCTTACCCAGAAGGTCTATTCTCGTGATCTTATGTTGTATATAAACTAAGTGAAGCAAAGATGCCCGTTTCAAACTTAATAACTTAAGCTTAATAACTAGCACACATGCGTGCTAGTCATTTCTGGTTCTAGGGGATGGTGCTCATCTCTGTTTCAAAGCCAAAGAGCCAGCACTGTCCGAAGATCTCTCCGTGGTCATTTGGCTGGCATGACTAAATGACGAAGGCACATGGATCGCTGTTGTCTTCCCACCAAAATGGTCCCTATTTTTCTACTTGCATTTTTTATGTGCTTTCGAATTGCTAGGTTGGCAGAACCTGGGACAAGTAACGGGACCTCACTCTGTTACACGGTGCTAAGGATTCAAACTGCTGAACTGCTGACCTTCTGATCAACAAGCTCAGCATCTTTAGCCACTGAGCTACTGTATCAAACTTAATAGCTAATATCAAAAGAACCAAAACTAATGCACAGAAACTGGAGGAAAAACTTTTATGGGAAGTAAAAGTTACAACTTATGAAACAGATATGAAACTTTGGGAATATTACAGAAGTCACATAAACAACATAATAAGTTAGGTGCCTCCCTTCTCAAAGGAGCAAGTAGAAGCAGCAATAAATAAGAAGGAGGATAAGAATCTAACAATTGAAAGAGGTACTTCTAGGTAATTATCAGTTTCCAGAAAATTTGCCTTTATTTTGTTTCTGGAACTGCACACATGCTAAAAAAACCCACACACACACCCAAGCTAATACATTTACCTTTAACCAAATGCTATTCCCCACATGACAATAGTACAGCACATACACACATGCAAATGTAACATAAATTTTATTTCCACTATTAATATTTTATGTAGGATCATTCTTTTCTTAACTATAGGCCTAGGTAGTATTGTGTATTATCTCTCCCACCGTCAAATACACTAGGCATGTATAAACTGGTTTTATATAAAAAAATCAATGCGACAAATTTCTTTTTTCTTTTCTTTCAGGATCCTTTGAATCAGACAATCTATTTAATATTACAGGTAGATGTCACTTATCATGTGGCCCATTAGCTACTGTTTGATGGTGCTGAAAAATTAACTTTATGATTGGTTCTCACATTTACAATTTTCATAGCATCCGTGCAGTTTTATGATCAACATTTGAGCATTTCCCAGCCAGTTTCCAACAAGCAAAGACAATGGAGAAACCATTAATAAAATTACAATCATGGTCACATGATGGCTTACTTAATAACTTGCTTAATGATCAAATGGGAAGTGACATTGCAAGTTCATCATGCTCACATGATGTTTCACTTAGTGACTGTGTAATCAAGGAGTTCTTGATTCTCACTGTCCAACATTGATAATGGTCAGGGAAAAATGCTGATGCAGTTGAATAATATTAAGAAGGTCATCCATATAGTCCACCCTAGCTTTCCATAAACATTTATAAACATGATACAGATAGTCCTCAATTTACAACAGTTCATTTAGTGGCCATTCAAAGTTATAATGGCACTGAAAAAAGTGACTTAGGACCATTTTTCAGTTACCACTTTTGCAGCATTCCCATGATCATGTGATCAAAATTCAGAGGGTTGGCAACTGGTTCATACTTATGACGGTTGCGGCATCCTGGGGTCATGTGATCACCTTTTGTAACTTTCTGACAAGCAAACTCAATGGAGAAGCCAGATTCACTTAACAACCAGAATGCTAACTTATCAACTGCAATGATTCACTTAAGAGCTGTGGCGAGAAATGTTGTAAAATGGGGCAAAATTCACTTAACAAATGTCTCACTTAACAATAGTAATTTTATTAAATATATAAACATAATAAATATATGCACTTCTCCCTCTTAACATATCTATATAATAGTATAATAGTAATATTAAACATAATCCTAATAGTCATCATCATAGTGTTTACGTCTCTCTCTTAACATATTTTCTATATTTCTTTAAACAACTTCTTTTATTTCCCTAATTTCCATTTTTATTTTCTAACCATCAGTACAATAATTCCCATGTAGTATTCAGTTTTTTCTTTCTCCTTAATTGCAAGTGTTAATCTATTCATTTCTGCATAATATTTTCCTAATCACATTCTTGTCTGTAGGGATCTCTTCACTTTCCCAGTTTTGTGCAAATACAATTATAGCTGCAGTTAATACATGAACAATTAGATAGGAATTCCCCTTACTATAGGTTTCGGGTAAAATCCCCAACAAAAATATTTCTGGTTTTAAATCAATGTGTGGTTCATGATTCTATGATTGTTATAACTATGTTGAATTTATGTGAAAACATTGATTATATAATTTTGATTACTGTTGATTTATTATTACATACAGTATGTACCCTATCCAGTGATGGGTTGCCCCCGGTTTGGACCGGTTCGCAAGAACTGGTAGTACTACTGGTTCACGTGATCCCATTGCGAACTGGTAGTAAAGGTAAGTAGAACCCATCCTTGACCCTATCATATCCATTAAGCTGCTTAAAGTCCTTCATTTTGGTGTGGACACTTGAATACCAAGAACTGATCTCCCTTATGTTTTACCTGCCTGGAAAGGGGAGGATGACTTGACCATAATGCAAGGGAATTTCCGAAACAGCTTTACAACCAGACATGATCTAACATTTATTGAATTCCAGCAGGTGCCGATTGCAAAGCAAACATTTCCAGGATGGGTCATTTTAATTTCAAATTGCCACTGTGAATCTGAAACCTTCAATTAAAGTATTAGATATACTCCTTCTTCAGGCTATTTCCATCTCCCCAGCAATCCAAGCCAATCTGCCCCAAGGCTCATCTTTGCAAAGACATTTCCCACCAACACTTCAAGGTAAGTCAGTCAAACAGCCAGAGACACCTCAGCTCAGATGCAAGAGTTAATGCACGCCTTAGGCAGATGAAGGGCATTGAAGCATTCAGGAGTGAAAAGTAGAATGAAGGTGATAAATTACCATAAGTGAGACCTAATGCAAGTCAAAGTATCAGAATAACTTTATTGATTGTATATCACTACCTTCGTCAGAACGTATCATTCCTGTTTTCAATTTGGGGAATTTGTTTCATAAATTGGTTCACCGTCTTTCTTCCTTGTAAAGATATTGTGTGGTAACTTTGCTCTGCCTATAGCGAAAATGGCCATCTATTTTTAATTTTCAGCTCCTTTTTTTTTTTTAACGCGCTGGTCTCATAAATGAATCTGAATACTAGATAACTAGTTAGCTTTGGATCAATTGCCCCATAGGATATATTTGGAGGCTTGTGTTCCAGTGATGTGTGGTCTAATTCTGTGCACACGATAATGAAATAAAAACTCATAGGACGACTTTAACAGCTGGTTCAGACAGCAAATTTTGTGCATTGAGAAAGCTAAGAAAACAATTTATTTTGCCTTTTCTATAACTAACATGGGTGGGTGGAAAGTGCTTGCAGGAATTTTTTTCCCTTTGTTCTAAATATTTGCATTTTGGATGGACAAGGAAGCAGGATATCATTTGTTGTTCTGTCCCCTCCCCTGAAAAAATATCTTGGAGAGGGGCTACTCACTAACCAGCCATAGGTCAGATGGTATTCTTTTCAAATGAAAAAGGAATGACTAAGTGCCAGGCCAGATTTATGCATATGTGCTTAATTTTTTTGTTGGTCTTGTAGTGGTGAAATAAATACACTCTCCAAACCCACAGCTTTAAAATATGACTTTCTTTTACAGAAATGATGATGTGCTAAGCACGTTGCTTGGCTTCTTATTTACTACAATTCATCTTCAAGTCCCTGAAAGATCATGTGATTGTGACTGTAAACATATGTTTGAAGTTTTGTAGGATGGTGAAGTAGTATTTTATCTTCACAGCAACTTGTAAGGTGGCTTCAAAAATGAGCATGACCTCCGTAGATTAGGAGCCGTGGTGGCGCAATGGTTAGAATGCGTTATTGCGAGCTAATTCTGCTGACTCCAGGAGTTCGAACCTGATCAGCTCAAGGTTGACTGAGTCTTCCATCCTTCCGTGATTGGTAAAATGAAGATGCACATTGTTGAGGGTAACATGCTGACTCTGTAAACTGCTTAGAGAGGGCTGTAAGAGCACTGTAAAGTGGTATATAAATCTAAGTGCTATTGCTATTAACCTGGAAAACAATATGAAAGGGCCTTGGTAGTACAGTGGTCTAAAGCACCCTGTTATTAAGAACAGCTGCCTGCAATTACTGCAGGTTCGAATCTCGCCAAGGCTCAAGGTTGACTCAGCCTTCCATCCTTTCTAAGGTAGGTAAATTGAGGACCCAGTTGTGGGGGCAATAAGCTGACTTTGTATAAATATACAAAAGAATGAAGGCTATTGCTTAGCGCATTGTAAGCCGCCCTGAGTCTCCGGAGAAGGGTAGCATATAAATCAATTTTTTTTAAAAAAAAGTGCCTATAGAATCAACAGGAGTCAATCTTGACTCAAGGGACTTCTTAACTTTATTTTCCAGTGCTTAGTGGTGATTCCACCATTCCCATTTTAAGAGGGAATAGCAGCCCAATTCAATGTTTCAATGTGTGTGTGTGTGTGTGTGTGTGTGTGTGCATAAACAAATGTCCTCACTTCTACAACAGCATCCTGTTTGCTTGGTGATTGCCGTCTTGAAACTACACAGCCAGAGACAGGCAAGCAAGCAGATCTGCAGCAGCCTGTAGCTCCCTACCCCACCTTTCCTCCTCTAAGAAAATAAGGTCCTCTCCCTCCCCCTTCTTCCCCTCCTCCAGGAAAATGAGCACCTCATTCCCATGTAAGGAGTTTCCATCCTATATAGCCAGATCAGGAGTCTGGGTTCTCTGGCTTGGCTGCTGCTGCATTATCACCTTAATTTCTCACCAGAGCAGATGAAAACAAAGTGGGCTGCTGGGAATCTGTTAGGAAATATTTTACTTAATTTACTTCCGTTGACTTTAGGAAAAATGTTTTCTCTTTTACAACCTTTCTCCTGCAATTGTTAAACTTTTATTCACCCAGCCCTGAGGCATCACAAAACAAAACTGTTATAATATTGGTTGTACCCACTGCCAATCTCTTCCTTGCACCTGTTCTGAGCCACTGCTAAATGAAATTGTCCTGATTTATCAAAGTTTATTTCCGTAGAGAAAATCTGATTGGCTCTTTCCTCTGGCTTCCCCGACACCCCCTTCAGCATCTCCCCAGCCAATGGGGAAAACATCCACCAATCAGGGCCTTCCTTAGGAATGGAAGGATTGATCTTCAGAATTTTTGCCTCTCCTGTGTTAGAATATATATATATATTCTTGATACTGTGCCTTTACAGGGAGGATATGGGTGTGGCCTACTGATGACAGCTAACGAGCTAGAAATGGATCTATTTAGGTCTCCCACCTAGCAGTGAGAGCTTGCTAGGTGTTAGAAAAGAAAAAAGCCCAGAACCGAGTAGATGAGATTCTACTGAGCTGGAGCTACAAAAAAACCTTGGCTACGTAGGGAAAACCTGGCTAGAAGAAAAACATATATATATATATCCAATTTTACATGGGAGAAGACCCGAATAACCAAAGACCTACATACAAACACCCGCGAAAACCTGAGAAAACATATATATATTAGAAGTAAGAAAATTTATATATATATATATATATATATATATATGTTTTCTCAGGTTTTCGCGGGTGTTTGTATGTAGGTCTTTGGTTATTCGGGTCTTCTCCCACGTAAAATTGGAAGTGTCTTGGCGACGTTTCGACGAAGTCTCATTCGTCATCTTCAGGCTGGTGTTCTCGGCTTATATATATATATATATATATATATATATATGATCTGAGGTTTTTGCGGGTGTAGGTCTTCGGTTATTCGGGTTTTCTCCCGCATAAAATTGGAAGTGGCAAGGTTTCGACGAAGTCTCATTCGTCATCTTCAGGCTGGTGTTTTCGGCTTCGTGCTTCTAGGAGCAATGTGTGATCGCAGCTGTTTCTTCCTTTTAACGGCCAGTGGGGGTGTGAACTGATTGGGTGGGAGCTTGGATGTGTTCTGATTGGGTGGAGGTATGTTCTGATTGGTTGAGGGTTTGGCTGTGCTCTGATTGGATGGGGGGTTGGCTGTGCTCTGATTGGCTGGGGGTGTGTTCTGTTTAGGTGGGGGCTTGGTTGTGCTCGTGTTAGTCTGAGTTGCAGGGGGATTAGGTTGGTAAAATTACCAACCTAATCCAAAAAGAAACTCCCACCAAAACCCAAGACAGAGAAAAAGAAAACGGCAAAGCCCTCCTCCCATACATAAAAGGCATCACAGACAGAATCAGCAAGATCCTTCACAAACACAACATCAAGACAGCATTCTGCACAAACCAAAAAATATCCACCATCCTAAGAAACCCCAAAGACAAAATTGAGTTAGAAAATCAAGGAGTATATGAAATCCCATGCACTGCCTGCCCCACCACATACATTGGACAAACCAACAGAAGAATAAGTGCACGCATTGAAGAACACAAGAACTCAGTCAGAAAAGGGGAACCAACTTCTTCCCTGGTCCAACACCTTAAAGCCACAGGACATGATATTGACTATGAGATCGCAAAGTGTTGGAGTCAGTTTAGCGACTGAACAATAACTACTACTTGAAAACAAGTTTATCTGATATCAGCTTCACTCTGGGAATGAGTTGAGGACCTGATCATGTAGCCAAGGACAAGGACTGTGCCTCATATGTTCTTATCAAATCCATAACAGGAGCAACTATTCTGTGCCCACTCAGAAAATACTCCTGGAACCTAAGCCCATTCCATTTCACAGACCTGAATTTTGCATCCTGGTAAGAGGGAGAGGAGGTATTTCTGGCTTCCTTTCTTAAGCTTGATTAGATTTCCTTTTAGCTCCTTTCAGGATGTTTGCCAAGGAGCTGTGGGATTGCTCTGGAAAAACACCCAAACATATTGGGTCTTCCTCTGTAACTTCCATAGAAGAATCTGTCAACGATTTCATTTAGAGCAGCAGTCACAGCCGGTTCTTCTGTGGCTGCCTCTCCTGAAGCAGTTTCTCAAGGTCCAACTTCTTAAGGTTTTTCTTAACTGGGAGATTGCATTCCAGACATGGTTAGCAAGATTCTTATTCAGTAACACGATAAAGCACTCCAAACTCCACTGGCAAGATAACTAAACCGAAAAAGGAATCCCTTTGCCCTTTGACCCCCCCCAGGTGTACATTAGAGGACATAAGTGTTATTTCTTTAAAGGGGAAGGGTGAAATCTGGAGATAAATGGACAGGTATGTCTCACCAGGCTCCCACTGAACATCTATTGCGACATTAGAGTAGAATAGTTAGAAAAGTAGAATAGTTTCCATACTACATTCTGGTAGAACGAAGATTAGCTTTTGAATCCATTCAGAGTTTCCTGAACTGATTTGGTTAACCTGCTTTTAGTTTTGCTACATTCTGCCTTAAAGCTCTGCTTCTCTACCTTTAAAGTATTGGAAAAGAGATTTATCTCCAGGCTTGTAAAATACTTGAGATTTTGCAAAAAATCTCACATTAATAGGTCCTCAACTAAAGTTCCCATTAAACAGTGAAAAAGCACCCATTCTAAAAGCACTTTCTGCACTTTCATTTTGTTTTATTGGTTTAAAGTGAATGCTCGGAACAACAGCAGGAAGGGTAAGTTGCTTTTACAACAGCTTCTTTGGTTTAAAAGTACTCTGCTTGAAGTATCTTGAAACTTCACTGAAGTCTGAGGTGTTAGAATGGTTTTCCCCTCCCTACCGCCCATAACCCTCACAAATGCCCTATAAAGGCATATCCCTGCAAGAAATAAATAGGTTTGGATCTGATGCAGGGGTGAAATCCAGTAGGTTCTGAAAAACAGGTAGTGGAAATTTTGAGCAGTTCAGAGAACTGGCAAATACCATGTCTGGCTGCCCCAGAGTGGGGTGGGAATGGAAATTTTGCAATATATTTCCCCTGGAGTGGTGTGGGGGTTGAGATTTTGCAGTATCCTTTCCCTCCCACGCCCACCAAGCCACACCACACTACACTTACCAAGCCACACCCACAGAACCGGTAGTAAAAATTTTTGGATTTCACCACTGATCTGACGGGACCCAATAGAACCTACCTAATAGGAACCATCTTACCCTTTTCTGACCTATGAGAGTCCCATCAAAGTCCCTGGAAATGGGGACTTCCATAGAACAGGTCACTGGAGGAATCGGCCCCATTTTCCTTCTCTTCCTTAACGGCCGCTTTCCCAAGTTTTTCCACATAAGACAAGGGACTTCCACGGCAACCGTCTCCTTGCTTTTCCACTCCCATAAAGCAGTTAAATTCTGGAAATGGAATGTAAATGCGCTCCCATGTTGAATTCCAAATTCTTCACCCGAATTAAAGTGCAGGTATCTGGAAGGAAGCAAAGACGATCTGATGGATTTGCCCAAAGAAAAGGACGGTGCCAATTGAGAAATCTGCCAATGCTAAATTTGTCCTGAAGTGATGATAAAAAAAAAAAGTGGAACTTTTCCCCTGGGCAAAGCGAGACTCAAATTTTCCTGTTAGGTAGAGAAAATGGTTTTCCATCTTTCCAAAGAAGTGTTCGAAATAGTTACCAAGCAGTGGTCGGACAAACAATGCTTTGACAAATAAACCCCAGTGAATCAGCTGTGAGTTACCTGTGACTTTTTAGAGCAGTGATGGCGAACACCGAGTGCTGAAAATGTTGCGCGGAAACGTCACACACATGTGCTTGTTGGGGCCGTATTCCGGAAAAGCTGAACTTCTGGGTTCTAGTGTGCATGTGCACCTGACGATCAGCTGGCTGGCGCACATGCACAGACTGGTTTTCAGCTCTGCCACATGCGCGAAGGTATCGCGCTCCAGAAAAGCTGAACTTCTGGGTTCTGGCGTGCATGCGCACCCAACAAACAGCTGGTCAGCATGCATGCGCACATCAGTTTTCAGCACTGCCGCGCGTGTGAAGGACAGCTGAACATCACGCGTGCATGCAAACCCAGAAGACAAACAGGCAAGGCCGGGCGTGCCGGGTGACATGGGTTCGCATGCCACTTTGGGCACACGTGCCATAGGTTCGCCATCACAGTTTTAGAGGATCTTTAGGAATGCTTTCAACATTGAAGCGTCTGGAGTAAGGAAAAGTATTCCGACGCAGGAGGCAGCCAAGGTACTTAAGGCTGCCCATGCCAGTTATTCCGAAGTCAACTTTGCTATACGATTTACTTCTAAATAAAATCCCTTCTGCTTCGAACCTGCGAGAACCCACCGCTGCATTTAACTGCATTTAAATCAGGAGTGCCTTCTGAATATAGGCTTTCTGGTGCAAAGAACTGCAATTGGGGAGATACAACTTAACACACCACTGACAGGGGTGCTGACTTTGAAGTCCCATAAAGGCACAGCTTTCTTTCAAAAAGAAAGTCATATTGATGTGTGCTTGCAATTTGTGGCAATTTGTGGCAATTCAGGCAAGAGCTTGGGTTGTAAGATTCTGGTATTTCAGGAGCAAAGTAATGAGATTTACTTTTAAGATAATTTCTGTCCTGAATAGTATGTATTAATAACTAGCTAATCCCCAGTAGAAGATGTTCATCTTCAGTGAACTTCCATATGCCTAATATTTATTTGCTGTTATTTCCTGCAAATAGAGAAATGTAAATAAATCCTATTTGTTTTAAATAAACTGATTTAAATACAGACCTGATGCCTTTTCTTTTCCATTTATGATTTATGCACAATTTAAGCCTCTTAGCTAATACTGATACTTTTTATGGTTTTCAAATGAGCAAAAGCAATCACTTTTTTCTTTCTGAATATTTATTTCAAGTCTAACCTCCCAAAACATTGCATAAAATTAAAGCCCTTAAATGATTTGCCTGCAAGCCATTTCATTATCAATAGCTTGATGGAGGTGAACCTGGGTTAGAAAAGTTAAGCCGCATCTTAATGCTTGGCAGAAGAAAGTATTTACAATTAACTTGTTGAATGGTCTTTCCCATTCTCTGATCATTTCCATTTGTGGCTTCATTTCTTAGTATCAGAACTGTCGTCTTAAAGATTCACCCAAAGCGTCTATTTATTTGTAATCATAGGTATATAACAATTGACTTTATTCAGTGGAAAAACAGCCATGACTATTTTATGTTTATTTAGAAGTTGGCATGATGCAGGTTTTCCTCCAGAGTAAGAATGGTTATAACTGAAGTTTAAGTTTCAAACTTTAATTGTAACTTTATATTTTTTGTAAGATCCAATTATGGCCATGAATGAGGTTCTGGGTTTTAAATACTGTAAGACTTCACTTGAATTGAAGCCCTGGAACAAAATATTCCACAAAACATAGTAAAAAATGTAGCAAAAATTGGGACAAATTAAATTAACACAACATTTTATTTTGTTGACTTTTGGTCAGCAACATTGATTTAATATACATTTAAAAATCTAAAAAATGTCTCCAATATTTCTCAAAATATACCTACTTTCTTAAACTTGATGTCTATATTTGTTATATACAATTTCCAAAATATTTCTGTTATTGGTTAGTGCTTTTTAAAAAAAACAACTGAGGAATTTAGTCCATGATAAGGCACAATATTGAGAAAAGTACTAAATAATTGGGTGCTGGAACATTAAGTGAAATTATAGGATTTTTGCATAGTTCCTTGAAAAAGTCTGAAGTAAACAGCATACACTTTCAAGTATATGTTAAGGATTAGACGGTTGTTGATAAAGATGATGATGATGATGATGATGATGGTGTGTGTGTGTGTGTGTGTGTGTGTGTGTGTGTAAGAGAAAATGAATGGATTGTTAAGACATATTTACCATTCTCACAAGTTTATAATTACATTTAATTTCCAGAAAAGCAGCTGTTATAAGACAGAAAGTTAGTGATCCATAAAGCAAAAACAAAATATTTGGTATGTGATGAAAATCAGAAATGGCATCTCTTGCCACTAATTAGCAGATGATATATTCAGATGGGAGATTATTCTGTGGGAACTCTACTGTGCCATCAAACTGTTTTCTCGATAGATAGTATCTGGTAGATTAGAGCTATCTCACCATTTGAATGACACCCAGATCATGTTTGAAGAAGCTTTTCTGTACTACAGAAAACACTTCAGCTTATAAAATGATATATTGGGGACCTAAACTGAACTTATGCCTTAGTCGAAAGTAGGTCTAAGTATAGTCCCTTCAGCATTTGCTGCTATTTAGAAATTTACCTTTTGTTTTAAAGGACAAGTGAAAATGAAAGACAGCAGGATGAAAACTGGAGAAGAAAGAAAAAATAATAGAGATGATGCAAAATAAACAAAGGGTACAGGATAAACCTACTAAAGATAAAAATGATTTAAATGCGGATCTCATATCAGATTTAAAGAGGTCAAGACAGAAATGGCCAGGTTCAAATGATCCCATTTTGGACATGTTATATGAAGACCTAACTCTCTGAGGAAGAGAAAGAGAAGACTAGGATGACCAGCAGTCAGGTGGAAGGACACAATTACATTGGTAATGAGTGCACCATTTGAAGACCTTTAAAACCATGTTAGGAATAGATCTCTATGGAGAAAAATCTAGATGGTCACTGACAGTCAAGACTCAACCAAACAGAACTGAAAATGCTGAAGGCTGCCTACATAAGGCAACCTGACTAGATGCTGACCCAAAGTTGCTCATGGGGCTAATGTGGAACATCAGCTTTTCAGCATCATTTTAAACTTCTGTCCCTTCTCTGCTATAAATCAGATTGTTCACACTAAAGGTGCTCAGGACAGGACTGTTGAGCCAGCTTGACTGCCCACCAACACCTGCATAGTAATTCATCCTGGAGTGGGTCTGGGAACCGAGTTCAAATGCTGAAACCGGAATGCCATTTGAAGGAGAGCAGGAGTTCAAATTGGGTCCGTTCTGCCTCCCGGCTGTGAATTCGGATACCGGCCCACCAGAAAGCTGTCTGGGGAAACCATTCCGGCCATGGGCCACAACATTCATGGTCGAGACGAATGTGGAGAAACAATGGCTAGAGTCCAGGCTGGGAGATTTGCAGTCATTCCTAGATCCCAGAGAGTACTGCAACTCGCTGGAGCCCAAGCTGCAAGGTTCAGGACTTGGCTGAACAAGACAACTGTTACTTTTATCCTCCATTTTGTTATGGGCTCCAGGCCCACTGGCTGCATCAGACCGTCTTTTCCTCTTCCTTCTGAAGTTGCCGTTATCAAACATCTTCTCACAGTTGGGATCTAGGGTCCAGTAATTCCCTTTACCTAGGAATCAATGGAGAACATGTGGGTTTAGCAAACTATCTAGAAACCGAGTCGCTTAAATAATCAGAGCAAATGATACTAAAAAGGTTAAAGTAATTGGAGGACACAAGACAAAGGAAGTGGAGCAGACATCACCTAACATTGTCTTAAGAATTCATGGCAGAGCTGACATTCAAGTCCAGGGCTTCCTGATTTATGGGAGTTTTAGTCATGGCATTACACTTGGACCATTTTCTCACTTGTGATTTATATTCTCACCCAGCATGGCTGGGGTGACAAATCACTAACGGAGACAGATTTTCTATCACCATAGCAATGGATCAAGTGACATTATAAGCTGAGATGACCCTTTGATTGCATAGTTCACATTAGTGGCATAAGATAAACTTAACATGTCCTTGGAAGATCCATCAGTTGCTGCGAGGAGGCTTGGAGAAACAGCAAAGCAGAAATGGAGCAAACAATATTTACATTCTTGGCTGCTATGTGATCCACAGTAACTCAAGAGAAATCACCCTTAATTAAAATAGGCTTAGGTAAACAGGTGTAAGATTGCACTGCACGCAGGTAAATTACATTCCCCATGTCTAGAATATAACGCTTAGGGTGGCATATACATTCATCGTATCAGTTTTGGGATATCCGTTACATTTGCAACATTGCCATATGCACACAAATCAGGGTGAGGGCTTCAAAGGTGTTTTAGAACATGCACTGTTGTTTTTACTCTGCTGTAAAAACTAAGTTTATATATAGGCCCTTTCTCCAAAGTTGGGGGTTCTCCTGGATTTATGACTCCTGTTTGAAGAGGAGGTGGCAGTCGCGGCTAGGAGAGCCTCTTTGCAACTTCAGGTTGTGTGCCAGTTGAAGCCTTTCCTGGAAAGAGTCCCTGCACTCAGTCAACCAGGCCCTAGTCATCTCATGGTTGGACTATTGCAATGTTCTCTACATGGAGCTACATCTGAAGAGCATTGGGAAGCTACAACAGCTTCTTGGATGAGAAGCAAAACGTTTTCAAGGAAAAACAATGAGTTGCCTTTTGAAAAAGCACCCTTGGGACAACCATGACCTGGAGGACTGAGAATCTCTGTAGACATGTAGATGGCCAGACTGATTTCCAAAGAAACAAGCTCCTGAGGCTGCAACCCTCTTAGGTTCCCTCTGACAAGGGTGGAAAGGACAATCAATCAAACACCCAAATGTTTTCCATGCCTCTCAGAGGGAAAACAAGGAGAACCTGGGGATGGAGTTCCAGGGGCCTCCAAAGGTGATTTTTCAAGAGGCAACTGGACCTGGTTTTTCCTTGAAAAGGTTTTGCTTCTCATCCAAGAAACTTCTTCAGCTTTTTTTTTCTTTGAGCACCAGAGCTGAAGAAGCTTCTTGGATGAGAAGGGAAACACCTTCAAAGAAAAAGCAGAAAGTCCAATCCCCTCTTGAAAAAAGCACCTTTGGGACAACGGATGACCTGGATGGCTGAGAATCTCCATAGAGAGTTCCATAGGAGGCGCCGCCTGGTTCACCACGCCTGCGGTCGGGGCTCCAAGGGCGAGCGGTTCCGCCGGCCTTGCCTACCTGGGTCGTCCTGGAGCCTCGGCACCTTCTTGAAGCAGTCGTTGAGCGAGAGGTTGTGTCGGATGGAGTTCTGCCAGCCGGCTTTGCTCTTCTTGTAGAAAGGGAAGTTGCCGGCCACGTACTGGTAGATCTGGCTCAAAGTCAGCCTCTTGGCCGGCGCGCTCTGGATGGCCATGGCGATCAACGCCGAGTAGGAATAGGGCGGCCGCACCAGCTTGAAGAAGTCCTGCTGGTGGCCCGTCAGGGACAGCCAGCTGAGCTCGGGGGGTCCCGACGCCGCTTGGGCGGCCAGCAGCTGCCGGGCGCCCGTCCCATAAGCAGGCGAGGGCACGAAGGGGCCGGGCGCACCGTTGGCACCGGCCAAGTAAGGGCTCGACGCTCCGTTGAGCCACAGATAAGGGCCGCCGCCGCCGCCGCCGCCGCTCGAATCGCCCAGGCCGTAGCCGCCGTGATGCGGGACCTTGGGCGCCTGAGAGGTCGGGAAGAGGCTCCGGGTGTCGCAGAAAGTGGCCGCCGCATCCAGGAGATCGCGGGCGCTGAGTGGCGGCTGAACCTCCAGCCCGTTCATCTCGCACGCTTCCCGCACCATCAGGTGGAGCGAGAGAAACCCGCCAGCAGCGGGACCCGACCCGCCGATAGCGGAGAGCCCGGTGGATTGGGAAGGAGGAGGCGGCGCCGTCCCTTTCGCCTGCCCATCTGCCCCTCCCCCCCCAACTCCAGGGCCAGATCTCACCTGTTCCTGCACCGACCCTCAGTGACCTCCTTCCGTCCCCATCATCTCTTGCACACACACCCCAATCCACATCAACCTTGCCTGGCCCCAAGCCTCGAGGGCCTCCTCTTCACAGAGGTGACCTTTCTCTCCTGCCAGTCTACCCTTTGGGCACCCGGGCCTCGTTTTCCAGGAATGTAATCCAAGAAGATTGGATCCTCCACTGAAAGGCAAGTAACAGCAGGAGTGAGAAATTACAGGTGGACTGTAGTACAGATAGTCCTCGAGTTATGACCAGCATTGAGCCCAGCATTGAGCCTTAGCGATGTTGTTAGGTGAGACATTTGTTAAGGGCATTTGGCCCATTTTGTGACTTTTCTCGCCACGGTTGTTAAGTGAATCATTGCATTTATTAAGCTGGTAACCCGGTTGTTAAGTGAACCTGGCTTCCCCATTGACTTTGCTTGTCAGAAGGTTGCAAAAGGGGAACACATGACCCCGGGACACTGCAACCGTCATAAATATGAACTAGTTGCCAAGTGGATGAATTTTGATCATGTGACCATGGGGATGCTCCAACGGTTGTAAGTGTGAAAAATGGTCATCGGTCACTTTTTTCAGTGTCCTTGTAACTTTGAATGGTCACTAAATGAATTGTTGTAAGTCGAGGACTACCTGTAGTCGGAAGATACAGAGACACTTTGCCATGGCTTAGGACCGGGGTATATACGAGACCGCCTTCTGCCACTAACAGCCTCCCACCGGCTAATATGCTCCCACAGAGAGGGGCTCCTCAGGGTGCCGTCGGCCAAACAATGTCGACTGGCGACACCCAGTGGGGAGACTCTCACCCAGGGGGAGAGCCTTCTCTGGGGGCACCGGCTCTCTGGAATGAGCTCCCCCTAGAGCTTCATTTTAGCCCCGACCTGCGCACCTTTCGCTGCGCCCTGAAGACCCTTCTGTTCCAGAAAGCCGGACTGGCCTAATATGAATTTTTAAGGGGTGTGTGTATGTTTTAAATTTTTGAACCATTTTATATATTTGATTTTAATTGGTTTTAAACTTTGTAATTCTATGTATTTTAATATGGCTGTACATCGCCCTGAGTCCTTCGGGAGAAGGGCAGTATAGAAGTCTAATTATAAATAAATATAAATAAAAATAAGTTCTCAACCTACCAAGGAAGATGATAGTGGGGGTATTTACTGTGATAAGACAGTCTACTAAGTTTCAAGATCCTTTTATGCCCCCATTATCAGATCACTTTTTGGTCCCATCCACTGTGCAAGCTCAGCTGGTGTGTTAACATGAAAAATAAAAGTTCCACTGAGACATTTTGAATGATGCTTGTCAATCAATTCATCTCTGGAATTCCTTAAGCACACCTTTAGGAAACTTTTAATGTTTTATCATATATCTACCTAGACTGCATCTAAGCTACACTTCAGGTACACATCCACAGGTTGAGAACCATCACAGGACTGTGGCTGATATCCATGTTTACATTTGTAAAGTTGTATCAGGCAAGCTTTTATATGAATTCACAATATTTATCAAACAGGTAGAAAACTTTCATTTGCATATTCGGTCCACAGCATGCCAGCGATCAGGCCACACAAACAAGCAAAGCCCCATCCATGGGATGCAGGTACCACATGAAACCACACCCCCTCCGGTCCGCAGAAAAACTTTCTCCACGAAACCGGTCCCCGGTGCCCCAAAGGTTGGGGGCCTCTGTTTTAGCAGCAATGGAAGATAGTGATTGTTGTAGAAGTCTACCAAATGCACAAACATCTTTTTATTGAAAACTTTTTAAATGTTTTACATAAATAAATCTGCTTTCCTCATCTTTGATTCTAGGAATTTCTCACTAAATAATACATGTTCACATTATTTCCAGTGTTTATTTTCTCTCTGCAGTTGTTTGCTGTAACTACTACAAAAGAAAAAGGTGTAAAATTCTATTAACAGCGTTCTTTGTCTTCCTTGCTTTGTTTTGTTTTTCTGATGGCTTTGCTGAGCAAAAACGTAAACATGAACACATTAAAGGGAATATCAGAATTTAAACATTGCTCTGTTCTGTTTAAAGCTTTAAAGCAAGACTTCCAATGTATCAAAGGTTGGATTGAATCATTTTATCAGAGCAGAACTGATGCAGAAACCCATTTCAGTGAAATGAATCATGAAGCACCCTGTAGCCTTTTGAAATGCTTCACAGATGCAATGACTTTTCTGTTGTTTCTAGGTCATTACATATGTAATATCACAACTTCACCTGCATATATAAAAAATACTGACACAAGAAACAGAGTGGTATGATAGGTTCTCTGATATTACACGAGTAGATATCCATGAGTTTTCCCTCCATTAAACTCACAAGTTCTTCTCCCATGGTAACTCTACTCTTACTTTGAGCTTCATTCACTTTTTCAACTTTCAGCTTCCTTAGTGGGGCCAGCCACAAGTCTTAACTTTACCTTGTGCAAATGGAAAGTCACATATCTTACTGGCAATGTCAATATAAGGGGTAGTATAAATAACCTCTTAGCATTACAAACAGGGGCTTAAAGCTAGTCAGTCAAGTAGACAGTGATGTCAAACTGTTAATCTTGTAGGATTGGGGCAGTTTTAAGTGTCTCGGTCATGAGTGAATGTATGCCAGGCTGGCATAGGCGCTGAAATATTTACTGCTGTTAAGAATGGTGGGGAAGATGGCAAAGCTATAAATGCCGCTTTCTTTGTGACAGAAAGAAAGTAGTAGCCACTACTGGCTGCCAGCCAACTAGATTGCAAAAGCTGGATCCCTGCCACAATCCAGTGATATACAGTAGGAGCTCAGGCAGAATTGCCTTTTGGAAGAAAGAAGTCCAATATCTTAGGAAGGCATCTATAAACATTGTCAACAGGCCTGGCATAGGTCAAGACCAGGACTCCAGTAAACAAGCGAACTATCCAAGGGGAAAGACATGAGACAGAATGATGTGGAATCCACAGTTCTAAGCAATGCACAGCAAAGTAATTACAATAGGCTTGAAAATATGTTCTTCATGGGTCCACCCCCCCCCCCAGGAACTGAAGCCAATAAATAAGCCAAACTAAGTTTCCACCCAAATGTACAGCTGAGGTGCATAACTCTTTAGAGTCTACTGGCCTGCTTCTTGACAAATTTCACCAACCTACATAACACAGCTCTCTATATCATATGCCAGCGGTCCCCTATCTTTCCAGCTATGTGGACCAGCAGTGGCAATGGCGGCAGTGGGTGGGAAGAGGGTAGTTTGGATGGTTTTGCACCTGTGTCTGCCGCTTGCAAAAATGGAGCTTTGTGGACTTGCCCGCTGCTTGCATGGCCCAGTTCCCAAGCGGCTACGGACCAGAACTGAGCTGACCAGTTGGGGACCCCTCTCATATGCTGCTGCTCACGTCTGAGTGGCTAAACTTCAAAGTTTGAGACACTTTCAGTGGGTACAGATAGGATGTTCTGTCAACTTTGGATTCATCTCAGCCAAGTGGAGTCAATGGCTCCAACCCTATGGATTGGCCCAATCCAGTCACTATATATACCTAGACACGACTCTTCCTCCTCAGTTGAAATATATCCAACAGGCACCACCTTTTTCTTGGTGGTGTGCCTTTGTTGCCTTGTAACAGCAAATTAATTTCAATTACTGCCAACAAGCCCTAATATGACCCAAGCAAGTCATACACATAAGATCCCAACATTGCTAAAGAGTCTGTTTCCAGCCTGCCCTCACTAAAGACACTTATGAGAAGTCCCTAACAGGGTGGCCTAGGTTTGCCAGTCAAGTATGCCAACCTCCCTGGCATTCCACAAAACTCAAGTGATTTGAACCAGGAAAGATGCATCACATCATCAATCAGTATTTTTCTAAGCCTTCCCAAAAGAGAACAAACTTTCCTTAATCAAGCTGGTCAGCTAATGATGAGGACATTCTCCCCAGGGAATTAAAGATGTGCAAAAACTGTACAGTAAAAGGAGCTTCCAACTAGGAGCATTAAAGCTACCAAGATTAATAAGGAACTACAATAAGATTTCCTTTTGTTCTTATGGTTCCTCCTACAATCACTCAGCCATTGCTGAAGTGATGGAAAACTTATCCAAATTGTTATGTCATCCCCACAATGGTTGGATGATTGCAGAAGATACTGTAAATCCTTAGTGGGGATTGTGTTTCCTTTTTTGTTTCTGCTTTTGCTTTCCACGGTTGGAATAATGATTCTCTTAGAGTTTCCCCTCTTGTCTAGTTCCTACATAAAAATAGAGTCTTTTCTGTGAATTTCCCCAATGTTAAGGAAAAATTCAGAAATTAAGGTTTTACATGTAATTTCTTCAATAATTCTTACTCATCCTTTTAGAATGTAAGCATCTAAATAACTTTAGTGACTTATTTCTATTATGCACCGCTAAGCATAAAATCCGGTGAATGAACTGAAATATTCCAACTCCAGTTCCTTCAACATTTATTTGACCTGCAGCTTTGTCAACTTTCATGTTTTTCACAAAATCCACTAGAGCAGGGTGTCAAACTCACATTGTCACGGCGGCATCATGTGTCGTATTGGGATTTTTTCTCCCTTCACTAAACCGGACATGGGCGTGTGACGCATCCGTCCCATAGGCCGGGAGTTTGACAGCCATGCACTAGAGTCAAACAAGCTACATCATCCTACAGGAGCGAGACAGTGTCCATTCTTCAGTATTATGCCAATCCTGGTACTGCAGAAAAGCAGGCACTTTTATATTGGAATAGAGGATTTTCTGCATTGCTTTCAGCACAAATTAGCCATACATTTTTTTGCTAGATAATCAGGAGACAGTTGGACTGTCCTTTCTTCAGTTCTGCTATCCCTGACTTTAAAAAGGAGATACAGGAGGAATATTTCAAAATGTTATTGTGGGGAAACTCTTGATGGAATTAGGTTACAACTTTTCTGGATTCAGCCTTCTGAATGGTTTACCAACCCTGCTTTCTTCATTGCATATTGCCAAAAATAAAGCAGTTACATATGTGGGCTGCAGAAACCCACTAGATGGCATGAAAAGATTGAATGCATTCTTTCCTGCCATCCAGTGGTTCTCTGGATTTTTGCAGCCCTGATCTGATAAACTCTAACAGCAATGATTCCATAAATTACTGAAAATGCAGAATCATTTGCTGGAAGGCTAAGCTTTTGTTTGAGTGTATCAAGACCAGCTTGAAATACCTTCTGTGCAGCTAAAAACTGCTGGAAAGGTGTTAGTGGAGCTGCCCCTATTAAACGTGGCTTCCCTTCAAACAAGGAAGATCAAGCCCAGTTTCTTCAAGTAAAAATAAACTAAGACAGTATAATTAAACCTGGGAGTAATTCAGTTTCTTTATTATCATCCTCTCTTTTCCATGCAGAGTTAGTTTCCTTAGTGTCTTTGCCTCCTTCTTACAGTTTTTAGTATGGTTTTTATCCCAGATTTGGGACGATAAGTGTTATGCATATGAATGCTTTGCCATTATACCTAAACTAGCCTGCCATTGAATCTCAAATCACAAATTCAAATTGAATCGAATTGCCATTGGATCTTCAATTCAAATTAAATCAGAGCAGATCCCCAGAAGTCTAATTTATATTCAGGATACATTTCTGTCACGAATGAAGATGAATATACATGTCCCGAATAATCTGGGTGGGTCACCAGGACCAGAGGTTTTGTCCTCCGAGCTTTCGGACTCGTGCTGGAGCCCATCCTAGTTAAAGAGAAGTTCCCTGAAGATGGGCTCCAGCATGAGTCCAAAAACTTGGAACACAAAACCTCTGATCCCGGTGACCCACCCAGATTGGATCCTGCCTACATTATTCTTACCTTGACACCCACTAGCATAAAAATATTTACCAGGGCCACATATTTACTATGGGATAGGACTCATAAATAAAAATAATTGTGAAGAACTCAACTTATATGATTTCAGCATTTTTCTGATTTTCACTAAATAGCCTGACTTTTTTCAGGCTTCCCCATGAGCTGGAGGAGACAAAAAGTTACTTTAAGAATTGATTTACTGAAATGAATAGATTCTGAATAATAGGGCATCTTTTTTCCCCAGGATTTTTTTTTTAAAAAAAGCCAATAGGATATGGCTTCATAGCAGAGAGGTGTTTCACTCAGACAAATTTCAAATAAAGTTCAAAGTTTGCACAGGCCTACCATATAAATAAAAATGATAAAATACTTACTTATCCATTTACAATATGGTCCTATGTATGAAAATAAATATAATAACTTCTCTCACATTAGTTTCCATGAAATTGATGACATCCTAAATATAAGCAAATGGGACTGCATTTTGTGGCTGTAATTCTCTATATATTTCTGTGTCAATAACCCCTTTAAACTCACTGATATTTAATCTAAAGAAGCAAGCAAAATATTTCCCTACTTTATATTCCAAATACATTCAGTGAGGTTAGGTTGTTTTCAAATTCCCAAGAGCGTAAAGCCATTAAAATGAAGAGAGAAAAGGAATTTGGGAAATAAATTTTGTTTCCAAGATTGAGTTACTCTTGGTGAATGACATGAAAAGGTATCCAATCACAGATAAGCATCTCAAAATGCCTCCAAGCAGTGTTGATGAGAGCAAGACAGGGATTACATACTTACAAACAATGAGAGCTTCCTGTTTTCTTCTCTGCCTTAAATATATAATGGTTCCACCGTGATTGAGAAGTTTAGAGAAAACTGTGAAAATTATTAAGTAACTTGGTTGATTAAAGTCTGCATCTTAAACAATTAAATATCCAAACTTTCTCCTGTCCCATAGATCACAGGTATGTGTTTTGCATCTACCTTTTAAATGGATTAATGAACTAAAAGGGAAGATAAAGAACAAAAAATATGATATCGTACCTAAGCAATTATTTCTTAATGGTCACTAGACTCTGGCTTCTATCTCACATCAATTTTTCTTAGAATTTAGAATAAACTTAGAATAAACTTTTAAAAAGGAAAGGAAAGGAAAGAAAGAAGGATTGTCCACACTTCACAATCAAAATGCTAATACTTTGCACTTCATTACAATACCTATTTTTTTTTAAATAATCTGCCTGAAAAGATGATTGAAAGATTAAAAGATACCTTAGTTTAGTAAGCAGATCCCTTAAAGCAATAGCATCCTTTTTTCAGCCTCACACTGAAACCTGAAAAAAGTTGGATGACGTAAGTAAGCCCAGGGATCCTACAGTGGTGTGATATCAGAAACAATGTTTTTCTGAATCATTTTGGAAGCCTACATAGGCCTAGAAGTTAGCATGCTACAAAGTCAGGTGCTGGGTTCTAATGTCACCTGTATTTCTGAAACTCACAGGTATTCTTAGGGAGAAAAAACTTGTACCAAATTGCAATCTATGCTTTGTCTAGAAATGTGCCCTTTGTTCAGAAACATAAAAGTCAAAAGTAAAACAGGCTGATAGCATGCTGGGACATTGGAGAAATTGCTTTGCCTTTTATTAAATGTATGCTTTCAGACCAGTCCCTGCTGAGATGGCAGACATTTGAAAACAGTCAAGTCCCCTGGAAATCATTTTGTGAGAATGTCCACAGCATGTTCTCAATATTTCATCTGTGCTACCAACCCACAAAGACTGCCAGTGGCAGAGATGATAATACCATGCTAAACTTTTCATAAATTGGATTCAACCATCAATGGATTCTTGACTCTTGGTTTGTAAGCAGGGGGGAAAAAAATAGGAAGCAGATGTATCTTAAGTGTGTTTTCTGCTGTTTCACCTTTGGAGGTGCCTATCCAATAAGGCAAAGTTTATCCATGGTTAGATATAAATGTAACCAAACAAAACAAAACAATCAAATGCAGTTCCTGATAAGTTTTAAGGACTACAGTTTGGAACTGCTTTCTTCTGGAACATATCTTTTATTTCCCTATCTACAAATGCCATAAGCATTGGAGGAATGGCATACAAACATTAACCAGGCCTAAGTCAGCTTAGCTTCCCAGCTCAGACAAGGTTGGCCAAAATGCCACTACTTACTTAAGGTCTTGCTGTTCATCCGAAGGGGTCAGCAGAAAACTCTGGCTGAAATCTACTTCTCCCCTTTCCAGATCAACATGTTGCCTCTGTAATCACCTGACTTCTATCAGGTTCAATCTCAACAACTTTAAGAAGTGTGGACTTCAGTTCCCAGAATTCTCCAGCCAGCGTGCTGAGGATTAAAGTTCAGACATCTACTGGTTGCTGAGGAAACACTACTTTAAGGAAATGGATGACCAAACGGGTTTTTTTTATGATATGAAGGGGTCCATAGATAGTATTACTAGAAAGAAAAAACATTACTTTATTGCTAGTAATGTATTTATTTAAAACACCCAAACACCCAAAGACCAGGTCCAACACACATAACAATCCCGAAACACCCACACCCACACAAATTCCCCACCCCTAAACCACCCAAACATCCACACAACAGACCAAGTAATGCTGTCCAACAGCTCACTGATGGTGGCCCTTTAGTTCATTGTTGAGTGCAATTATAGCTCTGGGATAAAAACTTTTCAGAAAACATGGGGTCTGAGTTTTAATTGTTCTGTATCTTCTGCCAGAAGGCAACAGTCCAAAAAGATTGTGAGCAGGATGGGAAGAGTCTCTGAGAATGTTATGCAACTTCCTCAAACAGCGAGATGCGAAGATGTCATCCAGGGCTGGTAACAAGCTCGATGATATTCTGGGCAGTTTTAATGATTCTCTGTAGAGCTTTTCTGTCCACTACAGAGCTGCTCCCATACCATGCCAGAATGCTGTATTTCAGGACACTCTCAACGGTGCTGCGATAGTAGGACAGAAGTAGATGCTGAGATAGATTTATCTACAAGTAAGAGAAGTTCAATATATGTATTTTTAAAGTAGATTGTAAAAATCCTTACAATGTTGCCCATAAGTCATTTGATAAAGGACTGTGATTAATACAATTATTAAGAATATACCATAAATGAAATTATTTTAACTACATTCTTCTCTACTGCTAAATTACTAGAAAGTTTAAAATGTTAGTCTTGAATTGGCATTATGTATGTGATGCAGTATTGCTTCTCATTTTCTTTAACTGTTTGATTAGAGTGCCATCTAGTGGACTATTATTAATTTGTCTCAGTTGATGGAAATAACCATATTTTTAGCAGTTTAGTTCATCCAGAGATCTTTAGAAATATATGTCTTTTAGTGTTTCTCTGAATACAGCACAAATCTTTTGGGGGAAAAACCTTCATTGGGTATACATTTATTTTTAAGCTTGCCCAGAGGGTGGCAAAATACTTCATTTTTTGGTATTATATTAAAACCTATTTTTTAAACATAGGGGAAGAAGTAAGGATGTGCAGATTTCTTAAAGTCTAAATCACTTGGCTTTGCAGAGTAACTATATTACATGTTGACAGCACTGTGCCCTCTTCTTAGTTGCTGACTTCCTCTGGCTGGGGCATATGGGATTTAAATTCCCATTTTGTACTAGAGTTACAATTCAATCTAGAATTCTGATATGGACCCACTGTGACAGCCAGAGAGGGGAGGCGGGAGAGGAGGACTTTGGTTTATGTGAGAATATAAAACAATCCATATATGGTGGCTTGGGAAGGGAAACATTTCAAGAGACTCCATCTTAATTTGCTTGGGAATTTACTCTTACAGTTTTCAAGATTGTGGTGTTTTTTTGTTTTTTGTTTGTTGACTGGCATTACTGATGACTGTTTGAAGTCTGTGTGATTCTCGCTTTGCTGGCCAGCTGGTCATAGGTGCTTGACACCTATGAAGTTCTTCATGGCTTGGCAACCTAACACTTACAGGACATTTATTTCAAACGGAATGGGACTTTTAGTCTCATTGGTTAACTAACTGGTTGAAGAAAGGGAGGGAGGGAGGGAGGGAGGGAGGGAGGGAGGGAGGGAGGAAGGCTTTTAGCCCTCTGACTTTTCATTCTCCTCAGGTGTTTCTCCTTGGGCGATTCTCCCCCGACTTATCTCCTCAGCTGGCATGCCTCCAGTCATTTGCCATGGGGAATAGGCCACTGGCTTCTTCGTCCCAGACCCTTCAACATGGGCCATTCGCAGAAAGAGGGTTCGTCCTGGGTGTTACGCCCTCTGTGACAGTTAGCCCCGAACCAATTGGCTAGAAGGGGCGTAATAGAAATCCAGCCAAAGGAGAGAGGTGTAAAAGAATTTGCGAAAATGCCTTCCTTCCTTCCTTCCTCTCTCACCCCCCCCCAATACAGGGAGGAAAGTTGGTTTACTCAGAAGTAAGCCTCACTAAATTCAATGCTAGGATTTAAATCCAGCGAAAGGAGAAAGGTGTAAAAGAATTTGCCAAAATGCCGGCCTTCCTCCCTCTCTCTCTCTTCCCCTCCCCCAACCAATACAGGGACACTGTTACTGAACGGGCTAAAAGCCTTCGTCCCTCCCTCCCTCCCTTCCTCCCTCCCTCCCTCCCTCCCTCCCTTTCTTCAACCAGTTAGTTAACCAAGTCTGGAAGGGTCCAATAGAAGAGAATTTTTCCTTCCTTCCTTCCTTCCTTCCTTCCTTCCTTCCTTCCTTCCTTCCTTCCTTCCTTCCTTCCTTCCTTCCTTCCTTCCTTCTTCCATCCATCTATCCATCTATCCATCTATCCATTTATCCATCCATCCATCCATCCATCCATCCATCCATCCATCCACCATAACAGCATAACATGGCAACTAGCCATGTTTGAGGCTCCTCTAGAGGGGTGGAGTTCCAAAAAACAATGTCCATCTTCTTTTATTTTATCCTCTCCCCCCCCTCCCCAAATAGCCTGGTCTCCAGTTCAGGAGAGGAACCAACTGCTCTCTGTAGTCTGATCGAGTGAAATGGCCTTTTATCTCTGCACCTTCCTTTCCTTTCCTTTTTCTCACACACACACACACACACACACACACACACACACACACACACACACACACACAACCTTTGCTAAGCTCCATCCCTCTAGAGGAGCCTCAAACATGGCTAGTTGCCATGTTATGCTGTTATGGTGGATGGATGGATGGATGGATGGATGGATGGATGGATGGATGGATGGATGGATAAGGAGGGAAGGAAGGAAGGAAGGAAGGAAGGAAGGAAGGAAGGAAGGAAGGAAGGAAGGAAAATTCTCTTCTATTGGACCCTTCCAGACTTGGTTAACTAACTGGTTGAAGGGAGGGAGGGAGGGAGGGAGGGAGGCTTTTAGCCCGCTCAGTAACAGTGTCCCTGTATTGGTTGGGGGGCGGGAGGAGGGAAGAGAGAAAGAGGAAGGAAGGAAGGCATTTTGGCAAATTCTTTTACACCTCTCTCCTTTTGCTGGATTTAAATCCTAGCATTGAATTTAGTGAGACTTACTTACGACTAAACCAACTTTCCTCCCTGTATTTGGGGGGTGGAGGGAGAGGAAGGAAGGAAGGAAGGCATTTTGGCAAATTCTTTTACACCTCTTTCTTTTGGCTGGATTTCTATTACACCCTCTCTAGCCAATTGGTTCGGGGCTAACTGTCACAGAAGGCGGAACACCCAGGACGAACCCTCTTTCTGCGAATGGGCCATGTCAAAGGGTCTGGGACGAAGAGGCTGGTGGCCCATTCCCCACGGCAAATGAATGACTGGAGGCGTGCCAGCTGAGGAGATAAGTCGGGGGAGAATCGCCTGAGGAGATGAAAAGTCAGAGACTAAAAGTCCTAGACCCATTTCAAATGGGTCAAACTCAGTTGCTCATTTTGGTTGCATGCTGTGGGTTTTTTGCCCATAGGAAATTTGGGTGGAGAGCAAGAAATGATTTTTTTTCAATGATAGCAACCACCTTGTGCTTCCACTAGCGATCAGAACAATGTCTTCACTCTGAGCTTTAGAAAGGCTTGAAGACAGAATGATTCAGAAGGGCAGTTGGCAAAAGAGTTGACATCTAGTTGTTAGAATAAAGTCTGTTGTTTCTATCTCTTGCCCCCTCCCCTTCCTTCTGTATAGATTCATGGCATCATCTGGGCAAGAGGTAGTCCTTATTCGCAACATCTGCCTTAGGAAAATAGTAGGGAAGCATGGGAAACCCAGGACAAATGAAAGAAAGTAAATCTTCACAAAGCATATAGTTAAAATATGGAATTTGCTTGCAATGGGACATAGTGACAATGCTAATGCTTTTAAAAGAGCATTAGACAAAATAATGTAGAATAAACATGTCAAAAATGACCAGTTATGGTCATTCTACACTGACCCTTTTAGATGTCCCAAAGCTGCTTTTTCAAGAGGCAACTGGACTTTCTGGTTTTTCTTTGAAGATATTTCGCTTCTCATCCAAGAAGCTTCTTCAGCTCTGGAGAAGCTTCTGAAGCTCTCCAGAGCTGAAGAAGCTTCTTGGATGAGAAGCAAAATGTCTTCAAAGAAAAACCAGAAAGTCCAATTGCCTCTTGAAAAAGCAGCTTTGGGACAACCATGACCTGGATGATTGAGAATCTCCATGGACATGGGTGACAAGCCCCAAACTCTAGAATTGGTTCTGCCATTCCCTTTGATGGAAACCCAAATGTTCTCCAAAGTGATTATACTAACTAGACAAAAGGATTCTACATAATTTTTATTCTTTATATCCTAAGTATCTTTTGCTTGCTTAACAACAACAGAACCAACATCTTTTCCAAGAGATTTTATAGTTCTTTCTTCTTATTTAATTGATACTGATTGTTCTGCATCTTTGGCAATTGATGAGAATAAAGGCAGATGCATATACCTATTTATTTGTTTATTTACAATCCAAGACCAAGTCACAGCATTTTTAAAAAATGCAACACACTATTGATATATGCACCCTATATACCTGCCACTCTAGTAGGGATAACATCTATAGGGGCTACAGAGCAGTGGTGGGATTCAGCCAGTTTGCACCACTTCGGGAGAACCGGTTGTTAACTTTCTGAGCAGTTTGGTGAACTGGTTGTTGGAAGAAATCATTAGGGCAGAAAACCGGTTGTTAAATTATTTGAATCCCACCACTGCTACAGAGGTATAAGTCAGTCTGCCATATCTAACTGTCCAGCTATCTATTTTTCTGTCTGCACACACAGCACATAGATACAAATGCCAATATTCAGAAATTAATTGACAGAATAATTGGGCTTTCTGTAATAAGGAAAAATGCCTCCTCTCTAGAAAGAAAAAAACAAACTTCTGAACATCAAATATAGCAGAGTATGTCAGAATTGCTAGAAAGATGATATGTAACTATTATACCTGGCTCCCATTCACCTGCAAAGGAATAGCAAAGACAACAACCCCGAATAACCGTGTTTGGGAATATATGAAGGCAAAACTGGACCAAACTCATTCTCTTACTCCGAAAGATTACCTAATCTTAGAACCTATACAAATATTCCCATTAGAATTTTCCAAATTGGAATAGAAGGCTGAAAAGTTATAGTCCTTGGTTTTCAGACTGACCAAGGTGAGAAAACATGTCATGGGAATGAAAACAAGTAATGGAAAATTGGAAGAGGTTTAAGAGAGCTGCAATTTTCACTGAAATGTGTTCACTTTATGCCTTGATTAAAGTCACTTCTCCTTTGCTTTCCAATACCTTTGGTATCGCAAAAGGTTGTGCACCGTAGGCTAGAGCCAGTTCTGCTTAAAAATCAGTATGCCATAAACTGTATCCAGTAGTTGGTTCTCATTGTGATCTCTAGATTTATGAATACAGATATAAAAGCAGAAGATTCCTGGTTAATGAACTAAATTACTATCGGCTTAGACTTGTCCCGTTCAGTTACTAGAAAGGGCAAATCTATGTGTTAGCAAATACATTTTTTTTAATCACTCTAGCCCATTTTATTTTATTTTCATTATTAGTTCATTTATTTATTATCGTTTTAATCCTTTTTTAAATTTGTTTCTGTAATACTTGTTTGGTTTTGTTTTTAAATGGTGACTGCAAAGTTCATTTTTTCTCCTTACATTACAAGGAGTTTGAGCAACAGCCCATGTTTCATTTCAAAATGTCTGTTGATCAACTGTTAAATCTGTTACAGTTAAACAGTGGGAATTGTAATTAGCTTATTTCTTGATCTGATATATCACTTTTTTCGCCTTATTCTAAGTTAATTACAGAGATTTGAGTAGAAGCTGGTTACAAATTACAACGTATAGCATGTGGAAGTAATTAAAAATACTTTATGAAGCAATAACGGTCACAAGTCTTACTGGAAGCAAACTTTAAATCAAGACCAAGACAACCAATTTCTGTGTATTCAAGGAGTATTTTCTATTACAAGGTTAAATAGCAAGTGTGTCATTTATGTAAAAGCAAAATATATGTTCAGCCAAGAATCTCTGACAGATTGCTTCAAGGCACTGTAATTCTCAGTCACTTGAGTGTCATTGGAAGTGGAAATGTGTGTGTGTGTGTGTGTGTGTGTGTGTGTGTGTGTGTGTATGTGTCTCTCTAGTGAGGTAAAAGCATTTGGAAAAAGATTCCCAAGATACTTCCGCTGGAGGGCAAAGAAAGAGAGAAAATGAAGTGACACCTCTTTGCCTTGAGGGAACCGAAGGAACAACTTATCGAGGGTCTCTCTTCTAAGCCAGCTGAAAAAATAATCACACCAGCTCTAAAGGACTTCACGTTATAAAAGACCGTCACTATGCTGGCATACGGATCTTTCCATCACTGTGTAATTCTATCTCCTTCCTAGCCTCTATAATTGATTAAACACTTGCTCTGAGGCAAAAAGGCTTTTCAACACTGTTCAAACACAGAAGTGTTCTGTACAATTTCAGCAGGGTGACAGGGCATGGATTTCTATCTTTTCCAGGTGATAGAAAGGTAGGTGGGAGCACTTTGTCATGATTAATCACCAATGTGGCTAGGAAGTAAGCCAGAACCTTAATTAAGCTGAAGGTCGGATAGACATGTAACTTTTCCAATGGTTTTGTCTGTGTCCAGGCCTTTTCTCTCCCACACAGTCAAGATTAAATCTTGTCAAGTTGTATATATTGAGACAACAGAATATATTCTGTGATTCAGGAACAAAGAATTACTCTTGCTTGAGCCTTATATGTACATCCTCAGTCATCCAAAGCAGAACTTGGGCAGATTGGAATATACAGAGCAATGAGCCACTTAAATATATATATATATATATATATTTATATATATATATATATACATAGTGGCCATCTATGTAAGTTTGTTTTACGTTGTCATAAATAGAATAATTTAAGATGACACCTTTATTGACACTGCAGTAGGCTAACATATCTGTTTCTCCGGGAATCGAGAATACTGAGAATTCTTAAAAATCTGTACCTACATGAACAATTATAGATGTATCCAATTTTAATCTTTTAATCCAATTTAATCCTTCCAGAAATTTGCATATATGCAAACATTTTTAATCTTGTTCACCTGGATCTCTAAATGCTTATATAGTTGAACTCTCTTTGGATATAGTACTGTATTTTGTTCCTGATCTATGGGTTAGATTGGGAGCACTACTTCAACCAATAATTCTATCTTCTTGAATTTGGCTGTCTGTCTAATGGAATCTTTCTATAGCTATGTACTCTGGATACTCTTGGGCAGGGGTCTGAAATCCCAGTCTGCAGACTGATATTAGTCCATGGTCTGTTGGGAACTGGGCCACACAGGTGGGTGAGTGCACAAAGGGCAGAACAAGAAGCAATGGGTGGAAATTAATCAAGAAGAGAAGCAACCTAGAACTAAGGAGAAATTTCCTGACAGTTAGAACAATTAATTAGTGGAACAACTTGCCAGTGTTGTAAATGCTCCAACACTGGAAGTTTTAAAGAAGAGATTGGATAACCATTTGTCTGAAATGGTATAGAATTTTTGTTTGTATAAAAGTTTGGTATGAAAGTTTGCATAGTAGAGTTCTGGAAGAAAATGATTATAAACTCTTTTGCACCTTTCTCTTAATTTATACTTTTGTGTGCAACTTTAGCTAATACACACTTTTGCAAGCCATTTCCCCCGGGATATGTTTTTAACATCACAATTTATATTATTGTGCAGACAATTATCATTTGTTGAGGTTTGCATAGAAAATTTGAATGTACATACATTCGCATTAAAATATAGCTGAGTTAATTTTCCCCCATCTATGTTTTACAAGCAGAAGCTCCATAAACATAAATTACATTAATTGAAGAGACATCTGAGCTGATATGTATGTCTGGTGGGAAGACCTGTTACTGCTTCTTAATTTAGCACCCCCTTGCCATCATCAACATTTTGTCAGCTACTTAATTTTTTTTTAAAGAAATACTCTGATGTTTCACATTTCAATCTGTTTGAAATAAAAATTATTGTAGCATTAGTCATCACTATGGAAGCACTAATAATGCATGGAACAGAGACAGAATGATATTTTCCACAGACCTTTTCACATCTTTTGAGCTGCTAAACAAAGAAATAGTAGCACTACAATATGGGGATATTCAAACAGCACACATTTATAGAGATGCATTTAGACTTGGGAAAGTCAAGTACTACTAAACCTATGTAATTTCTGGCTTTTATAATGATTGTGTGTGTATGTCTGGCAGTTAAATGCTTTGGCCACAAATATATTGTATAGATAAGGAACCACACAGTGCTTAAACAGAAGAGCTCCCAGCTGCAAGAAGAAAGCATTCCATCTTTTTATAGTAGCTGATTTTTCTGATCAACTCCTACAGAAACAAAATATTAGACTTGTAATGTTTGGATTTAGAGACGTGGAGCCCAGCTTGATACCAGCTACCATTCCTAGGAATATCTATGCAATATGTATAATCTCTTTCATCCTTTCTTTTCATCATCTCTTTTCAGGTGAAATGTTCAGCAAAAAGCAAAATCAGGTTATTTTTAAGGCCCTCTGTAGAACCAGATTTCTCAGAACAGCTTTTTTTTTAAAAAAAAAATTGCATATTTCCAAAGCCTGTGCTATAAAACCCAGCCAGTTTTCTCCATTATGCTATTCTTTGAAAGAACTGTCCTGTTCAAATATAATTTTATTTTATGAAACAGCATTCACACAGCTACTTTGATATTCACTGCTATAGTTTCCATTTCAAACTTCACAGCTGGTTTGCTGGTATTAGAGTGGCATAAAACCTACTTCTGATGTCCTTCAAATACTCCTGCTTCCAATAGTTTGGGAAAAACTGGGGTAAGTTCATCACAGTTTTATTATCACACAGAAGTGTCATCCTTTTTTCCTGTTACACATTTTAAAAGCAGTGTATTTCTCTTTCCTTCTCACAGTCGAAAGCCTTTCAGACAACTCAGTAACTCTATTGGTGACAATTATGGGCATTGTAGTTCAACATGCTGGAAGATGCCTAGTTTGGGAGGTCTGCTATGTGCTCTTTACATTGGCACTGTTGCACTTGTGTTGATGTATAATGCTTTACTTGTTTGGCTAAGGATATTACAATATAAGTTATAATCATGCTCCAATTTGCTTGAGCTTTCTGGTTATAATTCTCAGATGGTTTAGGCAGATATTTTCTTCCAAAAGAGGGGAATATAAAACTCAGGTTGAACTGTGAAATATTTGGTGCTCTCTCAGCTTGGTTGTTTCCTTGAAGACATTTCATTACCGAACTAAGTAACATCATCAGTATGAGGTAAGATCGATTAGGTAACATTTTCAATAAGCCCGTTCATTTGCACTGGCAATTGATTTTATTTACCAAATTTCTATACTGCCTATCACACTTGTGGGCCTCTACTACCTAGTTAGAAATAAAATGTCTATAAGCAAACAACCAAACTCAGAAAGCACAATTGACATCATAAATATTTTATTCTTCTAAGTGGAAGGAGTAGGATAACCTGATGACACCAGAAAACTGTCTGAATAAAATTGAAAGCCCTGGGATGGGTGGGGCATTAGTCTTCATTATGGCATCCAAAATAATGAATGTGTTGGATTTAAAAGAAAAACATGTCCTTTACATCTTTACTTATTTCTTTACTTATGCAGAGTAATTTTATTTAAGATTACAATTTACAACAATGATGACTAATACAAACTAAAAAATAAAATAAAAATAGGTAAAGAAAGAAAAGGTAGGTAAAATGAGGACCTAGATTATGGGGGCAATAAGCTGACTTTGTAAAATATACAAAAGTATGAAGGCTATTGCTTAATGCATTGTAAGCCGCCCTGAGTCTCCCTTCTTACAAAACACCTGTGGCCTGTCATTTCCACTGTCAAATCAGTCTCAGTCATGAGGGGTAATACTGGTTTCTGTTCACAGCATCTTTTAAATATATTCTATCTATGGAGGCAGATACTCTTAAAATTAGTCCATTGTTAGTCAAAAATATCCTTCAATATGTTCAATCTTAAAATATTTTGCTTTGTCCTGTATTAGTAAGTTGAATTTGAGTCTTCTTTTCCTTTAAATTATAATCTTTAGGTTCTTCTAGTTCCTACTGGTGTCCAATTTTTAAAGTCTTAAGGTTTTTTTTTTTTTTTAAAAAAAAGAATTCAAGTCAAAAGCATTTTCCTGAGGGAAGGATTCTCTATAATTAATTCCAAAATATTATTTCAAATTTATCTGTCCCCTTAGTCCATTTGTAATCTTCTAAAATGAAAGTTTTAATTACTCCTTTGCTGTTTATTCCAGAGAAAAAAAGGTACTTAATTTTGTATTTAAAACTTCTTTCACTAAGGTTTGAAGGATACTGGCCTGGTACTGGAAAAACCTTGTCAACCAAAATGTTCCTAATTGCTGAAAAGCAATTTCCAAAAGTGATTAGAAAAGGAAGTAAGCAAATCCAGTGTCCTTCAGATGAATTGATAACTGTTTGAGCAAGATGGCTATTCCCTGTTCTCTAAACCCACTGGGGACCATTTTCTTGCGGTGTCCATGGGAGGAGTAGCTGTCTGGAGCAGTTATGAGTGACCTCCAATTCTTTACTCATGTATAGAGGGATTTATGAAAAGCCAATCTATTCAGTAGCTTTTTATTCTGCCATGGTTGTCAGTTTCTCTTTTCACAGAGTCATCTTCAGTTCACCTTTCCTTCCCCAGAAGTCCCACTTCTTTGCTTATTCCAAGGGATATCAGCATGTTTGAAATAGTACTAGAATAATCCTACTACTATCTATTGGGCAACAACAGTGGTCTCCCATTTAGTATTAAGGCAACAGGTATATTCGTTCCAGCATCATATGTACTTCCAAAACAAAATGGATTCATCACACTTGAAAATGCAAGAAGTGACGAACTTCCTTCACCAAAGAAGAGCCTTTGTTTTCAACAGATAAGAGTAATAAGAGAAGGATAAGAGAAGGACCAGGAGAGACATGATAGCAGTGTCCCAATATTTGAGGGGCTGCCACAGAGGAGTGGCAAGCTATTTTCCAAAGCACCTGAAGGCCAGACAAGCAATAATGGGTGGAAACTGATTAAGGAGAGAATCAACCTAGAAATAAGGTGAAATTTTCTGATGGTAAGAACAATTAACCAACAGCTTGCTTTAGAAGTTGTGGGAACTTCATCACTGGAAGCTTTCAAGAAGAGACTGGACTGCCATTTGTCAGAAATGGTTTAGGGTCTCATGCTTGGGCGGGAGGTTGTATTAGAAGACCTACAAGGTCCCTTCCAGTGGTGGGATTCAATTTTTTTTTACTACCGGTTCTGTGGGTGTGGCTTGGTGGGCGTGGCATGGCTTGGTGTACATGGCTTAGTAGGCATGTCTTGGTGGGCGTGGCAGGGGAAGGATACTGTATAATCTCTTTTCTCTCCCCTTCCCCTTCACTCCAGGGGAAGATTACTGCAAAATCCCCATTTCCTCCTGATCAGTTGGGATTCAGGAGGCAGAGAATAGATGGGGACAGGGCCAGTCAGAGGTGGTATTTACCTGTTCTCCAAACTACTCAAAATTTCCACTACCTGTTCTCCAGAACTGGTCAGAATCTGCTGAATACCATCTCTGGTCCCTTCCAACTCTGTTAATCTGTTAAATCTGTTAATGACACATTGAGGATACTCCATGGCAAAGTAAGAAATTAAACGGTGACTCCAAGTTGTCATAAATTCATCAAAATGCTTGAAGAGAGCAGCTTGGGAAATAAATCTTGACAGTTCTTGATGGCTATTTACTTCAAATAGCTATTCAAAGATAATGATACCACCTCTAGTTGATCCAATAAGTTCCTGTCCCCACTCCATTCACACACATACCCATCTACCCACATACACAGAAAGAGAGAATGAAAGAGAAAGAGAGTGAGAGCTCATAAAAGTTCATACATGCTATTTCTCCTATTTATTATCTGAAGTTATACCACTGTTCTCTTCAGAGACTGCATTTTGCAATAAGCATGGTTATCAAACTAATTTCTTGCCTTTTTATTGTTCATTAAACTTAAGTATTTTGCAACTTCCATTTCCTTATAAAATCGATATAATAAATCTAAAACTTATTCTAACATTAAGTCCCCAAGCTTCTCATTAGAAATGCCACTGCTAAACATATATAATTCCGTTTGAGACAGGACTTTAATTTGATGCATCTTGTAATTTGCTGTTCTCGACATGAATGCTGAAACACAGAATAAACTTGGAACTTATTTCACACGTTCACTGAGTCCATGAACTGATGCTGAACCATATGCTATTTTACTTGTATATAACTAAGCATACTTTAGTCAGTAGCTGGGTAGACTGATGAGACACTCTGAGCCGAGAGCAACTGGCTGAAGAGCATTACTTCCTGGGGGAAAAAACATTTTGAAAGAAAATTCATTCTTGGCACAACAAATACTTTGTTTTAATCTTCTTGCTCTCTAAAGAATAATTTTCTTTCTTCAGAACAAAAAACAAACACCTCATTTTGTCCCTAGAAACCATATTTTTTCCCATCAACACATGGGCTCATATTATTTTTCCAAAGAAATGTACTAGGCTATATCATATTATAATATAACTTGTTCCCCAAGAGTAGAAATTGTCACAGAATGGCATTTAGTGTGTAACTGAGGGAAACACAAGGCCTCAATTCATATTCTTGGGGGGTGGGGAAGGTTCTTTAGAGGGTTGAAGCATGAACCATAAGGCATATTCTATTCCATGCAATGTCTACTAATGGGAGAAGAGAATGGTTTCCAAATTGATTGGTAGATCAAAACACTTTGCTTTCCAACTTTTTGATAGAATTTTCATGCTGTACCAACTGCTGCCTTAGACAATAACTTTACCTAGAGCAGGAACAATCCTAAGAGGACAGCTTTGGCAATTCTGGAGTCACTTTTGCTTACTCTTATGATCTTGTGGTTAGTAATAGCGAGGAGCTGTATGTCTGTACCTCTTTCAGCAACAAATGGATCTCTTCATTCTGCATGTCACTGCTCTACTCACCCAGTATTCTCCCAATGGGAAATTTTGAAAAACACCTATCATTATTGGATAGTTACTTCTTCCTTCTACTTTAGGAGAAACTTTTGTCTAGTCCAGTGTTTCTTGCACTTGGCAATATCTGTATGTATGGGCTTCAACTCCTAGACGATTGGGAATTCTGGGCACTGAAGACCATACATGAAGAAGTTGCTATGCATAAAGACTTGCATTTTTGCTATTGAGTCCACATTAGTTTATGGTTCTTTCATTCCTGTCCCCATTTGTTCCAGCTTGGTCTCACACACTTCAATTCCAATTGAATTCGATTATTATTATCAACCTTCTTTTACTTCCATACAAGAATATAGGTTAAAAACATCCTTCGTGTTCTCTCATATTTGTTTTTGTTGACAAACTTTCATTCTTCATAATGGACCATATACAGTATTACTCACTATGTTTCTATCCATCTTAACATTTCTCACTCAATTTTCATATCTTTAGAAAGCATTCTGTCTAGATAGAAAAATGTATCTACTGACATATGTACATATTCAGGTTCATCACCAACTGCATGGCATCATCTGCATGTTTGATGAATGTTGTACAGTATTAAAACATCAAAGAATCTATGCATTCCTACACTGACATAATACCACCTAGAACAATCAGGGTGATACTAAAAGATTCTAACAATTTAGTCCTATGTAACAAATCTATTCATGATAAATGTACACAATCATTTACATATGAGTTTTTGAACTCCACTACAACAGATTAGAACAATTCTACCTTTCACTTTTCTTGTAATTTCACAAACACTTCTCTTCTTCCTTTGCTTGCCTTCATTATATACACATCTTACATTCTACATCACAAGCTTTCATATTTCAGATAGGCCCACAGATACTGATCTACACTGCCCATCATAGTTATAATCAATCAATGTTTTCATGTAATGCTTTTTAGTAAGAAAAGCAAAGAATAAAGTAGGTTACCAACTTAATTGTGCCAAATCCCATATTGCATTCCCTGTAATAGTTGAAGGTATGATTACAGCCCATATCGGCATGTTTTGCCCAGTATGCTACAACCTCATGCCAGTTTTAGCCCAATCTTGCTCATGATATTCTATACAAGTTAGGATCTCAAACATATAATTGCTCATATCCCAACAATTGATAGGTACATCTAACGTTATAGACATTTTCAATTCAAACTCCTGGTCCAGACCCTTCCCTTTAAAATGTGGTTCCAAATGTGATATTCCTGCTTTTGAAGCCCTATAACTTTTGCTTTGTAATTTCAAAACTACATGCAGAATGAAAACATTGCCACCTTCCATTATGAAATTTTTGGCTTTATTTACAAATTATTTTTGTCCTACTTTTCTATTAAAATACTGTATTTTTCGGAGTATAAGATGCACTTTTCCCACCCCTAAAAGAAGCTGAAAATTTGGGTGCATTTTATACTCCAAAAATAGCGCTGCCCACCCACCAGCCCTCACCCTTCGGCCTCTGCGTGACCTCTTCCTGCTTGCAGAGATTGCCAACGACAATGGCTTGTGTTTTTGAACTCCTCACGTCGTGTTTTCAGCCTCCAAACACTCCGTTTGAGAGCCCTTCAAGGCTGCGGGGATTGCCAAAGCACATCGTCGCCGATCGCTGCCCAAAAACATGACACATTTGGAGGCTTAAAATGCGGCTCACGGTGCCCAAAATGGCTACCCAGAACAGCTGCTGCCTTCTCATACCCCTTCCGAGCTTCACAGGAGCTCCCTCCAATGATCACCTATGCTTTCCAAGTTTTTTTGAGCCCTAATGAGGTGCTAGCAATCTTCCGTACTTTGCCTGCTTTTCTCATTGCTGTTCCCTCGTACAATCAGCTGTGCTTTAAAAGCTGTTTTTAAGCCCCAACTAGGGGCTTAAACTAATGTGCTGAAGCTGTCCAGGCTAAGGACACTAGCCAGATGAATACCTGCTAGGGAGAATATTTTTTCCTACCATGTTTCCTGAAAATAAGACCCTGTCTTATATTTTTTTGAACCCTGAAATAAGTGCTTGGCCTTATTGCCATGCATTCAAAAGCCCGATTGGGCTTATTATCAGGGGATGTCTTATTTTGGGGGAAACGGTATTTTCCTCCCAAAAAACTAAGGTGCGTCTTATATTCCCAAAAATACGGTAATAACAAAAGTGTTTAAAATACTATATAATGTTTTATTATATAACACTTCATTAGAAGATGGCAACAATAGAAGAAGAAAAAAAATAAGCCATGGATGAGTCGGATTTGCTACCTAGCACAGTTTGCAATTTACTGGAGGTCTTTTCCTTCATGATTCATAGTTTCAGTATCTCTCATTCTCTGTTCCAACCTCTCTTGCCTATTACTAAGTCTCAGATTTCTATCTCCCTCTTTAGCTATTAATCTTAGGCCTCCAGAAATAATTTTCTTTAATGTTTTCTTCTTTAGAAAACATTCTAAAAAGTTTTCACATTTTTACTTGATGATTGATCAAATATAGATGGCTAATGGTCAACCTGTTAATTAATAACCAATCCATTAATTTTGTTATAAACTTGTGAATGGACTGCAATCCATGGAAAGCTGTGCCAAAATGAAATTGTTAATTCCTATGGTCCCAAAACCCCCCAAACCACTGGTGTTTTACACAGGTCATGCAACTGCAACAATAATAACAACAACAACATCAGTGTAACTCAAAATACTCTTAAAAGGATGCAAAGTTTTTTATTTAACCATAATTAATGCCATCCCCTAATCATGCAGGAAAGGAAAGAGAAGTCTGTGTTTTTGCTTATATAATTCCTTTCTGCTATGGCACTGGTGTCAAACTCACCAAGTCATGTTGCTGTGACATCACATTACGTGATGTTTTCCCCCTTTGCTGGAGTGGGCGTAGCCTGCGCCTGACGCATCCAGCCCAGGGCCGCCAGTTTGACACCCCTGTGCTATGGCATATGAGCAGTACTAAATCTTTATGTGTATTTAATGAATTATAAAAGACAACAGGAGAAAAAAAGCTCCAGCATTTCCCATGTTGAAAAAAAAGAGTCCAAATACCAAAACAAAAAGTGGTTTTTTTCTTCAGATATGTCTCAGGGGGAAAAAGTGAATTACCCATTTAACACTTTTTGGTTTGGATCCCAATACTTTTTTTACTCATCTGTTAGGCATGAATAACCAGGAACATTCATTGAATTTAGATCAGAGAAGAGTTTATTATTGCTACCTATACACAAGAATCTAGACGACTAACAGTCAAAGCTATATTGGCGCTAGATAAGAGTCAAGAGAATTCAAGGGCGACTGGACTTTGGTCTTCTGTGGTAACGCAATGACTCCAAACTGATGACATATTTAACCCAGCTTTCTAGGTAAGCCTGCTCTTCTCCTATCCCCTCGCACCATTCTAACCCCAGTATATAGCTCCCAACAGATTTTCCATGAAGATAAACAGCCATTGGGGACTGTTCAGCACCCCCCATTCTTCTTCCAATTCCCTGCAGATATCCACTCTAACTGAAACAGAGATACTTAAGGGATAGACATAGTCCAATAGCAAAAACCTATCTCTCTTATAGCAACAGTTTGCTATTTCAAGCTTTAGAAAACTTCTGTCAATCAATCCAGATAATACAACAGAGCTTTGACCCAAGTGATATATAAGCATGATGGAACATTTCCATTCAGTGCATATGGAAATTTCAGACACACTTTCCTACAGTTGCAGAATGTTAAAAATCCAATAGAAAACTTTTTAAAAAATTGTTAACAACTTTGAAATAATCATGGGTCTAAAAGAGAAAGGAAGTGGGTGATGGTACGAAAAGCAGTTTTTCTCTATTATATCTCTTAATCAATGACTTGATCTATTTCTTCAAAATGAAGGAATAACCCAATCTCTTGCAACTAAACCATACTGAGAAATCTGTCTTTTGATTGTCACTACTCTCACTTTAGGAAAGCAGATGCTATTATATTGTGAATATTGGCTGACTTTATTTCTAGTAAAAGTCAGCCAAAAGGCTGTAATTATGCTGAACAGTTTCCTGGAATCTTACTTCCATAAATGATGCCATTTTTTGAGTAATGTATCATCACTGTGCCTTGCTCAGATTATTACTCTAATATATCATTAGAGGAATAGCTAACTGTAGTGATGGATTAGTCTAATACAACTTTAAAGCAACAGTTTGCACTGATAAATCTAAGATGCTGTCTGACTCTCCTATGTAAGTACAATGCAATATAATATTCAAAGTGGATACTCTGAAGAGACAGCTTTCATTAAACAGAAAAAAAAGCTTTATCTTGAAGTTTCAGTGGACTACTAGATAACCTGTAGCCTATTGGTCATTGTTTCAGGGATAGCAGAATGACCATGGATATGCAAAAAAGCAGTGGAAGTGGGAGCGGCTTCCAATTTCCTACCAGCTTTCCCAATGACTTTATTATTTATTATTTATTTATTATTATTTATTAAATTTATATGCCGCCCCTCTCTGGAGACTCAGGGCGGCTTTGTAGAAAGCTGGCAGGAAGCACTGGAAATGCCAAATCATGTGACTGCAACTGAATGCTGCAGCATGGCAGCACTGAAGTGGCCACAACTTTGCCAAATTTCAATCCAATGGAAATAATGGGTGCCGGATTTTGGACATAAACTGTAAATTATCCGATTTGAGGTACGTTTATTCAAAAATTGTTATCGTGTACTGAAATGTTTTGCAGAATTGAAGATTATAAACAATCAAGCAGACACAAGAATGTAAATAGTATACAGATTTAGGGTTAGACAAAAAAAACCTCAAGACACAAGGTAAACTATTGTCATGTGAAATCCATCTTTTACTGTTCCAGGATATCAGTCATATCATCTTGCGTGATCTTTTATTAACGTACTTTATTAACGTACTGTACCTCTAGCAATATTTCAAGTCTACCTAGCACACACAATTCTTAACGGGATTTTTTTTGGAAATCCTATTCATATAGATATTTCTTGCTGAATTTTTATTGATGAACATCTTGGATTTTTTCTAAATCTAGCAGTATCTCCTTTCTTTTGTATGTAGCAACATTTTGGCTTTATTACAATAGTATTGTTTTTGAATCAAAAATAGAAATGCTCTCTCTCTCTCTCTCTCTCTCTCTCTCTCTCTCATCTATCTTTCTATCTATCTATCTATCTATCTATCTATCTATCTATCTATCTATCTATCTATCACAGGTTAATACCGGTAATTCATAATGTACAAACAAGTTTTAATAATGGGCTAAATAGTCCAAAGTGACATAAAATGCAAAATATAGAAAACATTCAACTGTCCTTTTTCCATTATTTTACTATATTAGTTCTATGAAAAGAAAAACTGGAACATCATTTGTTTTAAGGATTGTATTGACTAAGTTATAGAGGCAAACTCTGTTCCCAAACACATCCTGACAATTCTGTCACATGTCTAATAATCAGTCTACCACTTAAAAACTTGTTTTCTTTGTTCCAATGCCATTTTGCCTTCAATCAAGGATGAATAGGTCAGAGGCATCACAAAAGAATAAATGGCTCAAATCTGACATCAGAAATGGCAATATTTAAAATAAGTAAATGAAAATGTCCATTTCTAATACACTCTGTCCCTTTGAAACATGGAATTCTTTAGTGGAGGAGTTTCAAAAAGGATACTCCAAAATGAAATAATTGAATTAGATATATTGAAGTATAGCAAATTCCTAATCCAGCAAAAACAATGGTTTTCTATCCTACTAAAATCATTAATTTACTAAGCTATTCTAAAACAGTGGTTTTATCACCAATTACTGTAGTTTCCAATGATTGCTGTGTTTTCTTTGCATACATTTAAGTTTTAATTGAATTGTCACAGTCTTAACATCTTGCATTTCATTACCATTCAAATTATCAACATTTCATTTTCCTCTCTGCCCATCTGTGTGCACCTATCTGCCAAATAAAGATTGTGTGTATGTGTACACACACAAACACATACACACATATCTACATCTACATCTACATCTACATCTACATCTACATGCATTCATTGAGGTAGAGCCTAGCTTTTAAGGTGCCATAAGATCTTTGTTGTATTCAAAGTGTGAGGTGAGTCTTAAGTTAAATTACAAAAAAATATTAGAAAGTCAGGTTTATCAGTCTCTATTCTACTTAGCTGTGGGGTATTTTGAATATTAGATAGTCATCAGAGTGTTAAGAATCAAGTATTGTTAGACAGTTATTATTATTATTATTATTATTATTATTATTATTATTATTATTATTATTATTATTATTATTATTATTATTATTATATTTAAATTTGTATACCGCCCTTCTCCTGAAGGACTCAGGGCGGTGCACAGCCAAATTAAAATACAAAATTTAAAATAATTTAAAACAGAATTAAATCCAATTGGCTTCCCGAAGTATTTAAAAACCCATTACCCCTTAAAAACCCTTTAAAAATTTCAAGCCAGCCCAGCTTGCTGGAATAGGAAGGTCTTCAAAGCTCGACGGAAGGTACGGAGGTCCGGGATTAGTCGTATTCCTGGGGGTAGCTCGTTCCAGAGGGCGGGTGCCCCCACAGAGAAGGCCCTCCCCCTGGGGGTCGTCAGTCGGCATTGCTTGACCGACGGCACCCTAAGGAGGCCCTCTCTGTGGGACCGAACTGGCCGATGGGAGGTTATCGGTGGCAGAAGGTGGTCTCGCAAATAGCTGGGCCCTAAGCCATGGAGCGCTTTAAAGGTGAGAACCAATACCTTGAAGCGCACCTGGAAGACCACCGGGAGCCAGTGCAGCTCGCGCAGGCAAGGTGTCACATGGGAGCACCAAGTCGCTCCCATAATTACCCGCGCGGCCGCATTCTGGACCAGCTGGAACCTCCGGGTGCTCCTCAAGGGGAGCCCCATGTAGAGAGCATTGCAGTAGTCCAGGCGAGAGGTGACTAGGGCATGAGTGACCGTGCATAGGGAGTCCCGATCCAGAAAGGGACGCAACTGGCGTTGTTAGATATTCAAATTTACAGGGTTAAATAGAGTGTTGGCCATTTCAAGATAATGGGTAAGAAATAACCAAATGATAACAAGATTTTTTTAACAGCTCTAGACAGATAATTTATGGCAACTCAGCAAATCCATATAAAAGACAACCAAATTTAAAACTGAAATTTAATATTGAAAACCATTAATCTGGTTATTTATTTATTTAAAAGATGAATGTGGCCATCCATTTTACATAACTCTGGGTGGCTTACAACATATATATTTTTTTATAAAATATAGTTGTAACTCAAAGGAGATTTAATTGGAAGGCAAGTGTGAAATAAAGAAACAAAGATATTTTATGACACCAATACATGAGGCCATGAATAACACAAAATCACCATCATCATAAATTGCTTTGCATTTCTGTTATAAAATATTAGTAAAGGATCTCTGTACTGTTCATATATGTCATTTCTTTCTCTCTTTGTTCCTCTTTCATGTAAATTCTGCACCAAATAAGTTCCTGGCATCCTTTATTTCTCACATCTATATTAAAAAAGAAAAAATGGTAAATAGACCAGTTTTCCTAAGTGCTCATTGTAATCAAGCATGTTATTTCCTTTTTCTGGTCCAGTTTTCACAATAGCAATAGTAATAGTACTTAGACTTATATATGACTTCATCGTGCTCTACACTACAGCCCTCTCTAAACAGTTTACAGAGTGAGCATATTGCCCCCAACAATCTGGGTCCTCATTTTACCGACCTCAGAAGGATGGAAGCCTGAGTCAACTTTAAACTGTCAATCAGGATCGAACTCCTGGCTGTGGACAGAGTTACCCTTCTAACCACTGCGCCACCACGGCTCTTTATATTGTCATTGCTTGAACTATTCCACTCTGATTGCACTCACTGAAATGCCCTTAGCCTTTATTATTATCCTTTATTATCCTGTATAAAGTCATATCCCTATTCGCACTTTTAATACAGTAGTATCATGCTCTTTCTGCCCCAATCTTCCCCTTGAATTTATGATGTTGCCCTCTTGTTATGATCATCCTATGAAAAAAACAAAACAAAACCCAGCATTAAGGTTGCATTAAATCTACAGGGTTTAGAATAATATTTTCTCCCTTGAGCTGATGTTATCCCATCACAGTTTTGAGATAAATAAGATCTCTAATGCTTTGTTGACTGTTACCTGGAGGTGGAATGAGCTGACCTGTTGTGGATATCATAAGAATGGATGTTTTTACAGCTGAAAAGTAAAATAATCTTTACCTTTTAATATAACAGTTCCACTTTTCGTCATTCTGGGAATTTACCGATATTCTGCAGTTCCCAAGATAAATGGAGGAATGTTAAACTAGACCTTTATTGCTTATTGGCTACTTTTCCTATATTTGTCAATTTTAATTACTACCCTGTTCCATATAAAACAAGCAGTATAGTTGACCAGCAGCTGGCCATTTTCAGTTCTCTACTCTAGTGCATCTAGCTATTTGTGCAATTTATGCAGTCTGGCTCCCTTCTCTCTGGGGCTACAGTATTTCACTTACTGGATAATATATATGTGGGCATATGCATAATTTTTAATTCATTTAGTCATGTTTCAGTAGTGTATATCGGAAGTGGTGACCCTTTGAGAGCTGTATGCAACTAAATTTCATTTTAATGTATGCCGATTAGTGTACATTTAAAATAACAATAACGTTATTCTAAGTCTAAGTCTATCCCCCTGTAATTTTCTTTATTGTACTTGATTTTTACTTGGGAGGCATTCAAGTGGGAGTGATTTTTACTTGGGAGGCATTCAAGTGGGAGAAGAGGCAGACTATACTAAACAAAAAGGCTGGGCCAGAATTTTGTCATTTGGCCCTCATCGTTCTGGATGTAGTTCCTTGACTAGTAGATTTCTTCCAGGCTGATCAGGCATGTATTTAAAGGGGAGGTAAATAGCAAAGCTAGATCAGGAAATCAATTAACTGGCCTATAATGGACTGGCCCATTCACAAATCAGGGCATGCAGCTAGGCTGTGAGTCACAACAGATGCAAGAAAGAGAGGACAGAGTTTGGCAATGGACACAGCAAATGAAACGCAAGCATGGTTTGATGTCTACTCCAGTATAGCTGCATAGCATTCACTTACCAGTGAAGAAAGATCCCGTCTGTAATCCTGTTTTTAACTCTGCATAAGATCAAAAGGTAAGGTAACATACGTAGTAAGGGGTAGACTGCAGATAACTGGGAGAATTTTCAGAAAGAGTTCCATTTCTCTTTTCTCAAATAAGATGACCCATATAACTTATCTAAACAATGCATTTCTGCATGTGTTCAACCGAATGATTGCTATTATTATAAAATTCATTTTATGCCCATGTCTTTGAGACCGTTGGTTCATGAGGCTTTCCCCCATTTTTCCCTCCTATCATTTCCTAAACCTTTGCTCATAAATTATTTCTTAAGAGTGATGAAAACATGTTTACACAGTGTGATTATTTTGTGTAATGAAATCTCGTGAAACATACCTAGTGGAAGAGAAAAGCAGTTGGTTATGAATTCAACTAGCCTAAAATAATATGCGGGTGATATATTTCAGCATTCTTTATCCTGTTTTCTCCTAATGTTCTGTAGTTATTAGGAAACATTGTGATATTTACAGTAAAAATTTATTTGGCCTTTTTCTAAAAAATTACATTGCTTTAAAATAAATAATTCGGACAAAATGGTAATGTAACAATTTAACAAACCAAAGCAATTACAAATTACAATCAATAAAACAAGGTACACACTATGACAGAAATCCTCCACTCCACTCAGTGAAAGAAGTTTTAGGTAAATGTCTGGAATGTCAATTTATTCCTGGAGAAAATTCTAAATGCCATTGTTTAGTCCTGTGTAAGAGATTTTACTGCCAAAGGTCATGAGTGGGGTGTGGCTATGGAGTAATGCTATGGAGAGAGATTGCTATGACCATTAAATTTCAGTCCTATTGTAGGCAGTAGTGTGATTCAACCTTGTTCAAATATGATCTCCAAATGTGTTGAACTTCGTCTCTTAGAATTGCCAGCCAGTTGAAAAACATTGTCCTGTTTCTGTCACTATTCAAGTTCAGTTCACATGTTCTGTGAATGTACTCTATAGTTTACAATATAGTATGAACTATTGGAACTTTTAGCTAAGGATTCTTTTTTTTTTTATGATTGGTTCATTGCAAGCTATGAAAATGCAATTATTTGAAACAACTGTGCTTTCTACATTATTTGTCCTTCTATGTTTTCTTTTCTTCTTCCAAGTTGCAATGACAGTTTCTGTACAGCTTTACCCAGGGGAATTCAAGATCATGTCTGAAAAATAACCTGGATTCAGGATTATGCATTGAAGTTTATGATTTCTTATGACAGTTCTTCACAGTGATGAAAACATGTTTACACAGTATGACTGTTTTGTGTAAACCTCATGAAATCTCATGAAACATACCTAATGGAAGAGAAAAGCAATTGGTTATGCATTCAACTAGCCTAAAATAATATGTGAGCGATATATTTGAACATTTTTGCTGAATTAGCTAGGAGGATGCCGTAGTGGTTCTAGATTGCATATTGCCTGTGTGGTAAATAGTTTGATATCAGGCTTATATTGTTGCATTGCCATTAAATATTTGCTATTATGAGGTCATTACTAGTACCCAATAGCATGATTGATAGAAATAGGAAAAACATCTGATACAAGTATTACCTTTATAACTCCATAACACTGGTTTACATATTAGAAATTTCCATTATTCCATTTAAAAGCATAAGTGGAAACAGATATATCTCTAAATATTTTTGTCCACTAGCCATTTTACTTCCTCTGGATTTTAATCATCTGGTTTGATGCAGGGGTGGGTTCCACTTACCTTTACTACTGGTTCGCAGCGGGATCACACGCGCTCGCGTGCTTTGCTTGCGCATGCACATGCTCTTCTGCGCATACACAGATCATTCATGATGATGTTGTGGCGGATGGGTGGGGTCTCCCGCCGGTTTTACTACCAGTTGTATAGAACAGCATAGAATCGGGAGCAACCCACCACTGGTTTGATGGACATATCAGAAGCCTGAGCATTGATAGCCTAGGAGAACCCAGCATGGAAGCTCTGAGACCTTCTTTTCAGTGTTGTGCTATTATTTATTTTTTTCTTGAGACATCATTGCACAGTCCCCTTTTTTGCTTGGATTATATAGGGTCATATTGATATTGTGCTGATACAAGACATCCTTAGCCATTTGATTGAGTTTTTAAATACCCTATTTATAAAAATGTCCAAACTCTTACTGATTTTAATGGTAGTGGCTAAATATTTTGAACTAAATACTAGTTTTTAAATCCAAGCTTACCCAGATCAATATTAAGACAAATATAAGTTTGGGAGCGGGGGGGAGGGGGGGAGGAAGTTTAGCAAACAAATTTTTGAATTTAATCGTCAACAAAATTATACTTTCATTGCAAATCTACATTATTATTTGGATCTCTATGTTAGAAAACTGCATTTGTCAAGGAGAATTTGTTATATGAGGGATGGTCACACCAGAGAGGCTCAGAAATGTTCATTTAATTTTGCTCATTTAACTGAATTCTAAATACATATTTCACATTTTTTTTTAGAAATGTGTGTTAAGCACATATGGCATATAAATAACTAAATTGCTAATGTTATTAAACTTTTAAAGTGGCCAACTGTGCATGAAAAGCATCTTCTTCAAATGTGTTTATGGTTCCCAGTTCTCATTTTATATGCAGTCTGTTGTTATACAGCAGCGCTTCTGATAATCGTGTCAAGCTGTCTAATTATTGGCCCAACATCTTTATAAATTGATTATCAGACAACAGCACTGACACCTGTTCTCCATATTGACCAGTGACATGAGAGATAGCTAATTAATTCAAGCTTTTTTCTTTTCCAACTAATTGCTATGGAACTATTAGTTATTAGCGGGAAGGTCCATAGGTCCACAAAGGTCAAGATGGCAACCATTACTGTGTGATTAAATGATTACTCATTTTCCATGTATGTTGCATGTAAAAAAGGGTGAGCTTTAATCACACAGACACAGCTGCCATCTTGACTTTTTTTAGCATGCACCCACTGCAATTTCCCCTGATTTTAGCTAGCAACTGACTATAGCTTTCAAGTGGTTGGTTCCCAGGTATAGTTCCTAATGCTGATCCTGAGTGGTCTATGATGGGAGTGAGCAAACCCCAAATCCCATTTTTACAGTATCGATGGTAGAAAGTCAGCACCTACCCACTCTCCTAGAGAATGAAATATTTTGGGGAATATTAAAAAAAGGCAGGATAGAATATTTCCCCTAAAGGAGAAATGGGGAAAAAAAGTCTTAAGGGAGGCAGAAACCAGCCCCAGTTTCCCAAGCAGAAACTGAGGAGGCCAGCTTTTAGAAATTCAGATTTAGTAATCCATTCAGAAAGACTGGATCACACAGAAACTTCAGATAAGCAATGAGCCAAATGTTGACAAGATTAGTTCAGACAAACACCTAGGAGTTGCATTTCCCCTTTTGCCTGTAGAGACAGCCATGAACTCTACACGACCCCGTAGGAATCCAGAGGGTATAAAACCCACCCATTCTAAATTTCATTTTGTCAGCTGTCCCAGAACTGAACGTGTGTGTGTGTGTGTGTGTGTGTGTGTGTGTGTGTGTGTTGGTTCTGTTCACCAATAAACAAAATCTTTCTTTCCAATCAGCCTCCATTTTATTCCCGGCTTGGAACTGGAACTGGATTTTTCTTCCAACATTAGGAGACCTCTAATCACTATTGCTGAACATTATCAGCTCAGATTCCCACTATATTCAGGCAGAAAATGGGCAAATTATGGATTGCAAACCCTAAAACAAACTTAATGCCTATCAAAAAATCCTCTTATTCTAATTACAAAACGCAAAGAAAAAAAATGAGAAAATTGGGTTCCCTACTTGTACATATCAAGACATTACTTATTTTCCTCCTTTTTTAAAACCACCCTGGCTTTGGTCCTCTAAAACTGATAATGGTATCTTCCTCTATCAATGATTTTCCATTTCTTTTCTCTGGCCAAGGTGTTTGAAAAAACATAAATCTTTTTGTTGTGCTCATCTTTGGAGTCTGTCCTGTTTCTCTCAATAACCTTTCTCCTGAGAGGCAGCTTTTTTTAGTCCTGGAAGTCATTTTCCTGGGGGCCTTTATCTTACTGCCTCAAGAACACTTTTCTGACAGTTGTTGAAGTTTTTTTGTTTTTCTTAAGAAGGCTTTGTTTTTGTGGTTTCACTTGCTATTTTATCTAAGCCCTCTTAGGTTGTGGAATGAAATATCCCAGAATGCAGGAAGAAATTAAAAAAAAAGAATAGAGTCTATGTGCAATGAGTAACTACAAAGCAATGCAAGATTGTGATTTATATTTCTATATGTTCAGTCTGAGTCTTGTCCAGGTTCCTTCAGAACTATCCTTTCCTTATTCCTAATTCCCATTTTAGATTGTTTTACTTCTTGTTCCTATGTTCACGTTTCCTCTTTGAATTTGAATCCTTTTCTTTAATCCTAATACCTAGTCATGATTTTCTTTGTTATTGTATGCTATTAATAAACTACAGATAATTATTTGAAACAGGAAATTGTTGATGGGAGTAAGGTTGTAATCTGATAAGGTGCCTCCGAAGATCTAGGCTTCTCCAGTTTGATGACTATACACTGAATTTAAGGTGCCTATAGGTTCTTCAAGTAGCAGAAAGTGGAAGTCAGTGTACTTCTTTTGACCTTGTTACTGTAATTATAACCTTGGCTAAGGAATGGCAGACAGATCTGGCCTGCAAAAATGTGAGCAAATATGATTTGGCAGCAAAAAAGGCAGGCTTCTTTCCATATTTTTTACTGCCATTAGGTTTTGATGTCCTTACCCATTTCTGGCCTAGAAAAGGTTACTGTGAACCAAGATATGCTATTTAATTATTATTGTTGCTCACATCTAAATAAAAGGAAGGTGCCAAAATAGATGGAAATCACACATCTGACTCATCTATGAGCCCTGGTGGCACAGTGGTTAGAATGCAGTATTGCAGGCTAACTCTACTCCTAGTCTGGAGTTCGATCTTGATGGCTTTCGAGGTTGACTCCGCTTTTCATCCTTCTGAGGTTGGTGAAATGAGAACCCAGATTGTTGGGGGGCAATAGGCTGGCATTGTAAACTGCTCAGAGTGTTCTGTAAAGCACTCTGGAGAGAGATATAAGACTATTATAGCAAATATGTGATATGTTCACAGTTTTAAATGTAAATTATTGGGGGAGGGGGATGAAATATAGTTTTTCTTTTCAGGTAATCTGGCCCCAGATTGCCTAGCTGTCCACTTTTAACTGATGTATTTTGACAATGTGATCATCATTTCTTAGCCCCATAGAGGCAACCTCTAACTTGCCTTTAGCTGGGATTAAAAACAATGCTTTGCATCTCCTAACATAAATTTTCTCATATGAATGATCTATTCACAGTGTTAGTGATGATGTCATCAAGGGTTGGTTTCCACCCAGCTGCTATTGACCATTTTAGGCTGCTGCCAGACATGTCCCTTGACTTCTTGTCTCTGGACACTAGACATTGGATTGCTTTAGATAATAAAAAGACTGATTTTTTCAAACAGGACTTTCCTCCAGCATCTTCCATATCTCCAATCCCATAGTGTGTATTTGTGGACTCAGAAGTTGAAGAGTTAAATGGGCCATCTTGAACTTAGTTACGTCTCCTTCCAGCCTCATGGTAGAGTGGTAACAGAAGCAGGAGGTGTGAGTTATTTTTGTTTTCTACATCAGGTCTTTAATTAGAAGAAGGCAAGGGAAAGTTAGCCATATCAACAAGCCCTGAGAAGGGAGAGGATGTGATGAAGCAGGAGAAATCCTACTTCACTGCACAGCCCATGTGATGCCTATCAGGTCCTTTGCAATCAGTTTGTAAATATTGAGTTATCACTCTTCTGGATGAAAAGTAGCTCAAACTAGGGATTATTATTTAGGGATGGCCCATGGTCGTAATAAGCACGAGCCAGCTCCATCCACAGTGAGAGCACGGAAGCTCCTTTCCCTGCCTCCCCTCATGCTAAGAAGGCTTTAATTGACCATCACATGACCTTACCCAAGCATCTTTACACTTTAAGTCACTCAGAAATCTATGAAAAGTAGGTAAATTCTGGATACATGTGTCCATTGTAAAATAGAAAAGGAAGGTGAGCCCAGCCATAGGAGGCAAGTCCAAGCAAATGAAGTAAAGACATAACAACCTTGTCAACTTCTTCTTCAGATGGGCAAGTAGGCTGAGCTGGCACCCTCATCCTTTTCTTATGGAAGCTTGTTTGCTGTGATTGCTGAGTATGCTTCCAACCAAATTTTCAGTGCATCTCATCTCACCTTGAGAAAGCATCAAGCCAAAATGAAAGAACAAGCAAGATAAGAAAAGCATTTTTTTAACAACCTATTTGGCCGAATAGGTTGTAAAAAAAATGCTTTTAAAAGGTAAAAAAAAGGCTCTGATGATCTCAGCTGAGCTGCCTGATTGTCAGAGCCTTTTTTTAACTTTTAAAAGCATTTTTTTACAACCTATTCAGCCAAATAGGTTGTAAAAAATGCTTTGAAAAGTAAAAAAAAAGATCGCACGCTACAGCTAATCACCCCACCCTCACGCTGTTCTACTTACCCCATGCCTCCTTTTGGCATGCACTGCATGCACACATCTCGCATTTGGTGCGTGGTGCGCACTGCGCCTCCACGTGCGCAGCACGCATGCGCAGCCAGCGAACCGGTAATTTGGTTCAGGTTCCACCACTGCTCCAAATCTTTTATTGACTTCTTTCTCAGTTGCAGTCCCTTTCAGAAGAATAGCCAGCGAATGTATCTTTTCCCACTTGGAGAAAGCCAAAGGAATCCACTAATCATGCTTCTTAATTTTCTGCAGTAAATACTGTATGTAAGGACAACATTCTAAATCACAGAAGAGGACTCAGTAGCCAGGACAGTATTACAAATGTTAACATATTTTTCTCCTACCTCACGATTTGGAGGAAGTTGAAGTGTGAGAAAATGTTCTTAGTAGCAACAGCTTCTTTCCAGCTTCTTTAGTACTTTATAATTTGTTATGTATGTATGTATGTATGTATGTATGTATTTCTCTTTAGCCACGGTCTCGCTATGTAAACCAAGATTTTTATGCAGCCCTAGTTCAGTGAAACAAATATATATATTTGTTTTCTTTCCTTTTCAATAACCTAGAGACGACGCCTTTAGGTTATCAAGTATTTGGGGACCTGCACTGAGAGAAACTCGAGTGTTAACATCAGAAGAGAGGCAGAGATTCCAACAAGCAACCAGTGGTGTTGTAAGGCCTGCCAGAATTCTTCCCTCTTTGCAGAGGGTGGCTAACAATAGGGAGAGAGAGAGGATCGAGCCAGAAGACAGGCTGAGATCTCAACTAACAATCAAGGGTGCTGGGATGCCTACCAGAATCCTTTCCCCTCTACAGCAGACAAATAATAATAGAGAACCTGAGAAAGCTAGGCCTGTAACACGTAGCCAAACAACCAGTATGAGGAAGCAGGAAGAAAAACTGCTGTCCTCCAATCAGGACACAGAGTTACAGGCTAACCAGCATACGTCAGCAGCAGCAAACATAGAAAAGCGACAGCTCCGACCTTGCAACACACCCATAGCTTCTAAACTGAACAAGAGCCTGAAGATGACAGGGTTGTGAGCCTGTCGAAACGTTGCTAGAAAGAAAAACTTTTAAGGTACTGGTAGGATTTTAACTAAGGTTTTAAAGGACTTTGCAGAGTGCTCTGTAAGGATTTTTGGAAGATTTTAGGCTAGGATTTTAACCAGAATTTTAAACATTTTAACTAACTTATTTAACATGACGCGGGAAAACACCCAAGATTTTAATTTTTTGCATATATATATTTATTTATTCTGAGGTTTTCGTGGGTGTTTGTATGTAGGTCTTTGGTTATTCGGGTTTTCTCCCGCATAGAATTGGAAGTGTCATGGCGATGTTTCGACGAAGTCTCACTCGTCATCTTCAGGCTGGTGTTTTTGGCTTCATGCTTCTAGGAGCAATGTGTGATCGCAGTTGTTTCTTCCTTTTAACTGCCAGTGGGGTGTGAACTGATTGGGTGGGGGTTTGGCTGTGCTCTGATTGGCTGGGGGGGTGTTCTGTGTTCAAATCCCCCTGCAACTCAGACTAACCTGAGCACAACCAAGCCCTTACCTAAACAGAACACACCCCCATCCAACATGAACATGAAGAAAGAGCCACTAAATAAATATTGAGCCATTTACCTTATACAGCATATTCTGCAGTTTGCTGGACAATGGAAATGGACAGTGGAAAACTGTGGTAGAGAATTGTACATTTTTATTACTCTTTCTTAATGAAAGGATATTTGTGCGAGATTCTGTTTGTTAGACCAACTACTCAATCATTCATTAAATGGGTGCCCATTCTCATTTCTTCTTTCACACCTTTGCTTCTGTATTTATCTGCCTGGTGTTTTTTTCCTCTCTCTGATGTTCTCATTCATTGAAAAACACAGTTGAAACAGTTTTCTATTGTCAAAGGTGGCAAAGCAGATATGAGTAAGTGACAATGAAGTCAGGAATGTGGGTGAAATCTCCATTTTTAGTTAGTGTGATGGATTCATTACTTTATTTACTTGCTTATCTGAGCTCAGCTTAATAGACTTTAGTTTAACCTCCTTATGAGGTTTCTTTGGGGCATTCTGGAAATAAAAAGAAGATATTGCAAAAGACAGCATACTTCCACAATGTGTACATGGTTGACACAACAATATTGAAGATACTGAAAGACAGCTTAGCATAATTTTAAATACTGATCTGATTTAAATAATTGTTAACTGCATTCTATCCTCCTTTGCCCAATCTTGATTCTCAATCTATTCCCTTGTGCTTTAAATTCTCCTTATAGGAAGGGGGAAGTTGACTGCAGTAAAGGAACACAGTCACCTTTTATTCATGTGGGAATAATGTATGTATAAGAGTAATTTCTACTAAAATATGCTTCTCCAAGTACAATTTTGTTCAACACAGGAAGCATAGTGGCTATATTGTTGCAGGGCCGTTATCTTTGCTAGAATGTACTACCTATTACTAAATTTGAACAGCAAACTGCAAATGCTCCTTGCAGTTATGAATTTAAGCAGCTTAAGCTAGCAGGTGCATGTTGTGTCAACTTACACTAAGTATGAATAAATGAGCAAAAAGTTTAAATAGGCTGAAAAAGGCCAGCATGAGATTCAAGAACAACTGAATGTACACAAAAAGAAATATAATAGAAAAGAACTGCAGGGGATAAGAAAATAACAACCTGAATGTCAACAGCCATGTAATATCTACTGAGAGAAACATTGGATTCCTGGAAAAGTACTGATCAGCTCACGATCCAACACAAGAAAGAGGATCTGAATGATTCCTTTGTGGTAGATTCCAGTTAATGATGGACAAGATACCACAACCAGATAGAAGAATAAAAAAGGGCTGTTTCAAATAGTAAAACACAACAAAATGGCAATCGTAATAATACCTTGTCCCAGAAAATCTGAACAACCAGTGGATGTGACATCTTAGACATAAAAGCCATAAAGATAGAACAGGTCTTCCTTCCAAGCAAGAGAACATTCAAAGGGGATAAACAAACAAAACCTTTGTGAGATGACCAATATAAAGGAAATAGCACCTTCAGGCAGTGATTATATCATTATGTAGATGATTATATGATTACCTTCTGTTCAGTTATAGTTCACCTTTGGGGACTCTTTGGATATAAGCTTTCCAACCTGTCTGTCTCTTGCCAAGTAATGCAGTATTAACAGGCACATCCCTATAATTTTCAGTATTCTATCTTGCCACTATTAGCCACCACCACCTCCTCCTCCTCCTCCTCCTCCTCCTCCTCTTCCTCCTCCTCCTCTTTTACTTCAATCCATTCAAACCTACATAATAGTTAGAATCCTGAGTTTCAATCAATATTTGGGCTTGAGTTCCCTATATCTAAGAAAGCCAAAAGAATTCTAGTACTAAAAGTACTTGAGTCCTTTTGGCTTTCTTAGATATATACAAGCAGATTTCTTCCAAAGGAACTCATTTCTTTCCTCTGGCTCTTGTGGAGAATCCATATCTTACAACCATAATCATAACAGCAACAATCAGCAGATGACCATTCTTTTATCTTAAGTTCATGACTTTCTATAATCCTTATCGTGTATTTTTGCTCATTCTTCTTCTCCTCAATATCTAGAAATAGTCAACAGTTTGTGCAAGGAATACTCCAGGACCACACCATCTTCAGTTGCAAGGAAAGAAGGAAAGAAAGAATGATCCTCCTTTCCCAGTTACGTCTCATATCCTGTCCCCGCTGCAGCTTCAGTTCTACTGGTTTTTATTCCCTGTTGCCTGACAGAAAGGAAAAATTTGGTGCAGAATCTTCACTCAGGCTTTTTAGGGCTATTTGGGTTTCAGGAACAAGCACTGCATTCTACAGTGAAGCCATAGCTGCATGCTCACATTACATGATGCAAGATGGGATTAGCATTTCATACAAAATTAGTTGCTAGGATTGCCATAAAAAGTGCCAGCTGTGTAAAAGAATTAAAGAACACATAACTGTGACAAGAACCATGCTCACAAATATTTAATGATTATTACCCATGCCCTCAATACAAGCATCATATTTCACAGAGAGCCACAGAGCACTGATGATGTTACCTAATTGGGGAATGAAATGTCTGCAAGCAAACAACCAAGTTCAGAGACCACCAAGGAATCTACTGTCTCTTCTACACGTGCAAAGGCTGCAATTTCAGGATTTTAGAAATCAGCTGGGGAACATTTTAAGGTGTGTGAACTTCAACTCCCAGAATTCCTCAGCCAGATTCCATGCCACATTTCTGACATCTTGTGTCACAGTTCTTCCTCTCCCCCCACTAATTTGTATTGTGTGTGTTTGTGTGTTTAATCATCCACTTAAAACTAGACCATGTCACTAAATTTTGACTAATTTAACACCATTCCAGATAAATTAAGCCAGTTTGTTCCAGTGGTTAAGGCACCAGGTTAGAAACTAGGAGATTGTGAGTTCTAGTCCCTCTTTAGGCATGAAACAAGCTGGGTGACTTTGGGCCAATAATTCTCTTTAAGCTCAATTCATCTCACAGGGTTGTTGTAATGGGGAAAAAAGGAGGTAAGAGGAGTACCTTTCGGAGTATCGTTTGCCACCTTGAATTATTTAAAAAAAATAACAAAGGTGGGATTTAAAAAAAAATCTAAAAACAATTTTTTTTTCTTCTTCAATTGTTCCACTATGGGAGCAGGATTAAAAGACTTCCCACAAATGTTCTTTTGACCCCAAATTATTAAAGAGTCAGCACCAAAGTACACCTTAATTTAAAAATACAGGTTTTACAATTATGATTTTGATGGAGATCACCAGATGCATATATGGATCTAATCTTTATCTCCGTTCCCTGTTTTAAAACACAGGCATAGATGGTACCATGTATGTATTGACAATTGTTTATCTAAAAAAATTACACCGATGCCAATTTTTTTCCTAAATGAATGAAATAAGAGTAAAAGTTACATTTCATTCTAAACATACTCAGTGGTTTTCATCTAGAGTGGGTCACTGTATATTGCACTGCAGTGAACTGGGAAAAATGGAAGTCAGCTGTACAGTATCGGTTTTATGTACTGTGCAATTTAGCACTCAAAACTGATACTGGCACAGCCAAAAAAAAAGGTAAATGGAGCTTGCATCATTGCAGGACTGTACAGAGATGCTTCACTTCCTTTTCTGCTATATACACATTATTGTTTTTCCCCAAAGCCACTCCCTAGGTGGGTTAATCTTTTTGGCACTGAGTGCTGAAACTGGTGCTCATGCACACCAGAGTGCTGAAACCCAGAAGAGAGCAGCTGGCTGGTGCGCATGTGTGCCGGAAACTGGAAGAGCAATTGGCGACGGCTCACGTGCCTACAGAGAGGGCTCTGCATTCCACCTCTGCCACGCATGCCATAGGTTCACCATCACAGCCCTAGGTAAACAAAGCAGCATGTAAATAAAAGATGGTTGATCACGGTCTTGTTTATTCCAAGCCTATGAGGTCAAATCTGCAAGAATATGGACAACCACTGCGTGTCAGTAAAATTTTCAACACCTCTTTGCTGTCATCTGTATTTTTTGCAACCACAATCGGAATGCCCTCCCAATAGCCTCCCAAGTGCACCAGCTTCAACCAGCACTGCCTACCCTTCTGACTCAAAAGGGAAAGGGAGTAAAGCAGAGGATGATTTCTAGGAGGACACGGATAGCCAGCAGGATGGTCCTGGCCATCAGAATCACTGAAACATTGTCCTTGGCATCAGTAGTTTTCTTATCCCATTTCGTATTACTTTATTTATTATTATTGAACTTATTTATTTACTAAATGTATATAGCTGCCCACCTCACATGCATAACTCTGGGCAGTGTACAATAACACACACACACACACACACACACACACACACACACACACACAAGTCAGGGCAACTGAATGGAGCTGAGTGTTTACTGACTGGATTCCTACGTGGAGCTCAAAGCAGATATTTTCTCTTTGAATCCAGAGAGAGAAATATCTGCTGCTACCTAGGATCAGATTCACAGCCTCCTGATTGTGGGGCGAGAACTCCACCTCTAGACCACCATTCCATTCACACAATAAAACAATCATATAGATTAATAAAATGACAATTACACAACAATATAATACAATTGTTTAAAAAGTTAAAGCAATTTAAAACCTTTAAAAAAACCAGATATAAATAAAACCATGGGAGAAAAGACTAACAACCTTCACACAACGTACCCAACTTTCAGGCTTGCTACTTCCCTGGGATCCCCAAGCCTGTTGAAAGAACCAGGTTTTAAGACATTTTCTAAATGTCATTTGAGTCAGGGTTAATCTTAGTTTGGATGGAGGTAATAGTATTCCAGAGGGTGGTGTCATAACAGAAAAATCCCACCTCCTGAGTCCCATCAGATGGATCCCTTTAGGAGACGGGACCACTAATATGCCACTCTTGTCAGAACCCGTTGGATAGGTACAGGCAGTCTCTCAAATAACCCAGTCCCATGTCATGTAAGGATTTAACGGGTAAAACCAGAACCTTAACACCAGAAGCAAACCAGCAACCAATGGCATTTACAGAACAGAAATGTTAACATTTACCATTCTAGGGACATATTGCCCATACCTCTGCATTTTGTACCAGTTGAAGCTTCCAGATGGTATTCAAGGGCAGCTCCATGTATAGTGCATTACACTAGTCTACGGGTGTCAAACTCGCTGTGTCACGTTGCTGTCACGTGATGTTTCACGATGTTTTTTCCCTTTGTGGAACTGGGGTGGGCATGGCCTATGCATGACGCATGACATGGGCCACCACTTTGACACCCCTGTGTCCATACAAGAAGTGACCAAATTATGAGTAACTGTGAGCAGAGCTCTTTGATCCAGGAATGGTCACAACCGGCACAGAACATGAAGTTGTGTAAATTCCTGCCTAGGCATGACTGCCATCTATATTTCAAGCAGGAATAGTGAGTCCAAGAGGATGCATACTGGATCTGTTGGGGCAATGCAACCCCGTCCATCAAGTCCCAGATCCAGAAGACTCTAAAATCCAAACACATGCTTCAGTTGTAGCCTGTTATTCCCCATACAGGCTCTCACAACCTCCAGGCACCAAACCAGTACTTTAACAATGTTGCTTAATTTACCATTAAATTAAAACATTATGAAAAAAAAAGTTTAATAATTTAAAGAGATAAATAACAGAGAAAGATAAAATGCTTTTTTTAAACTCAGAGAATCCCAATGAGTAGGCTGTATCCATACAGCATCCTAACCGGTCAACTCATCTTCTGGAACAAAGATATTTTGCCCTAGAATGGAAGCCATTTTGTGAGTAGACATGAACCCCTACAGGAGCCTTTTGTGAGTCACCTGCTTTTTATGAATCACCGGCTTTTTTGTGAATCACTTACTTTTAAATCCAAGATGTGCAATGTATTCCCAGCACAAAACAGTTGCCAACTATGAAGCAGTAGAGTAGCAGAAAAAATGAATGATGTCAATGTTCCCATTGAAGAAAGAAGTTAATTTATTGGATCATATAAAAATGCAATAAAGAAATGAATAAATAGTAGTGGATCACTTAGAGCTAATTGTTTCCTGTTGAGTCATGGTGTTTTGATCTACCATCTTTGACCACCTCTCAGTTCATTTTTGAAATGTCAGCCTCCTATGATGACAGCATGGGAGAGAGATATTTGCCAAAACTCAGCATGGATGGAGAAGTGGGGAGGCTTGCTCTCTAGCAGTTTGCAAAAGGAAGAATTGTATTCTTTACTTATACATATGGATTCACAGTGTTTGTAAATAACATAAATCCAGCTTCCCGTCAGCAGGCATGAAAATGCCTGAGGTTCATTAAGCCAATTTCTATAGGAATTACCTAAAAGTTCAAACTAAAGCAAACAAGATTCTTTGTCATCTTCCTTGCTAGTCCATTTTTGAATTTGGCTGTCCAAACATTTTCTTCCCCAACGTGTTTTTCAAGTCTCAGGACTAAGTAAACAGAGGAGCAAATGGATAAAGGAGGAAAAAAAACAGAAAACAAAGAACACTTTAATATTATCAGAGGAACAATACACATCCCCCTTCTATTCATTAAATATCTATAAATATATGGTCCTGTTATTTTTTGTCTTCTTTAAAAAACTGAATAGTACTCTTATTTATTTATTTTATTTTATTTTATTTTATTTTATGCAATTTATATGCCGCCTTTCTCCCGAAGGACTCAGGGTGGCTTAAAAAGAATAAAATTCAACAATTTAAATTTAAATATAAATTAAAATCCAGTTAAAATTAATTAAAATTATTATTATTAGCCCCTAGATGGGTTAGTCCAATTGATGAAAGAGCCACATCTTCAGTTCGCGGCGGAAGGAGAGGAGGTTGGGGGCTGTCCTAAGCCCGGTGGGCAAACCATTCCAGAGAACGCTCTCCCCCTGGGGGCCGCCAGCCGACATTGTCTAGCCGACGGTACCCTGAGGAGGCCCGCTCTGTGAGAGTATACAGGACGATGGGAGGATGGCAGAAGATGCTCCTGCAAGTACCCTGGGCCTAAGCCATGTAGGGCTTTATAGATTAATACCAGCACCTTGAAACAGACCCGGAGGACCACTGGCAGCCAGTGCAGCTTGCGCAGGAGAGGTGTTACACAGGAGTAACGAGAAACTCCTGTAACAACCCACGCGACCGCATTCTGGACTAGCTGAAGCCTCCGGGGGCATCCCAAGGGCAGCCCCATGTAGAGGGCATTACAGTAGTCCAACCGAGAAGTAACAAGGGCATGAGTGACCATGGTGAGGGCATCCCAGTCTAGGAAAGGGCGCAACTGGCACACCAGGCGTACTTGTGCAAAGGCCCCCCTGGTTACGGCCATCAAATGAGCTGCTGTGCCACCACGGACTCAACAACCTTCGCTATAAAGCGAAGGTTGGAGACTGGACGATAGTTGTTAAGAGAGTCTGGATCCAGGGTGGGCTTCTTAAGGAGGGGTCGAACCACTGCCTCTTTAAGTGTGGCAGGGAAGACCCCTTCCTTTAAGGAAGTGTTGACAACCGCTTGAATCCAGCCTCCAGTCACTTCTCTGGTTGCAGAGACAAGCCAGGAGGAACAAGGGTCTAATAAACACGTGGAGGCACCCAGCTGACCCATAATCCTGTCCACTTCATCCACCGAAACAGGCTCAAACTCAACCCAGATGTTACCTTCAAGACAAGCCCTTGTCTCCTCGATAGAGTCAGTCCGGATCTGAGCGATTTTATCTTGCAGAAAGTGTACAAAATCCTCAGCTCTGCCCTGCAAGGGGTCCTCCCTCGCTCCATGATTGAGAAGAGAGCAGATCACTCTAAACAGGGCTGCTGGGTGGTTTTCTGCAAATGCAATGAGAGCGGCGAAATAATGACGTTTCGCCGCTTCCATCGCCACAAGATAAGACCTAATATGGGTTCTTAACTGTGTTTGGTCAGATTTGGTCTGGGAGGATCTCCAACCGCCCTCCAGGTGTCTTTTCTGATGCTTCATTTTCCTAAGCTCCATGGTAAACCATGGAGCCACCCGAGATCTGCATCAGGTCAGAGACCGCAAAGGCGTGATTTGATCCAAGGCCCCCACCACAGCCTGTTCCCAGGCTGCCACCAGGGCCTTGGACGAATCATGGGTTAAGGAGGTGGGAAATGGCTCAAGCTCCATCAGGAACCTTTCAGGGTCCATCAGGTGCCTGGGACGGAACCATCTCACTGGTTCTGCCTCCCAGCAGCGGGGTATGACGGAGAGAAAGTCCAGCCTAAGGAGGGAATGATCGGTCCATGATGACATTATTATGACAAGCAAACTTGTATAGAACTTTTTTGACAACAAACAAGTGTGGCAACTTATTTTATCAGTTGCTGTGTGATGTGTCTGATATTAGGGCTATGTATTACCAAAATGTATTACCTAAACATTCTTCTCTAATCTTGACACATATCTCTCTTTGGAGGGCAAGCTTTAAGGAATGCTATCCTATCTGCTCACCTCATTCAGATCAGTTCCTATCTGGGGAACGGGAAGGCGAGGAAGAATGGAGAGAGGAGAGGAGAGGAGAGGAGAGGCCCAGTAACTGCCAATGTCAGAAAATTCCTATGATAATTTACCTTTTCTTAACAACCTTGTTGCTTATAGTTAGAAAAGATGAATACAGAGTGGATAAAAAAGATTCCCTTACACTGAAGGTATTTTCTAATCATCAGGGTGCCGTCGACCAGACAGTGTCGGCTGGCGACCCCCAGGGGGAGAGCCTTCTCTGTGGCAGCACCCGCCCTCTGGAATGACCTACCCCCTGAGATATGCAAAATATCAGACCTCCGGACTTTTCGTTGGGCCCTGAAAACACACCTATTCCATCTAGCTGGGCTGGCTTGATCCCATCCTCTCAGTTTTAATTGAATTTGGTTTTAATTGGGTTGTTTTTAATATCTTGGGCCAAAATTATTTAATTGTTTTTTAAATTGTTTTTAAATTTTATATGCAATTGTTTTATCATGGCTGTACACCGCCCTGAGTCCCGCAGGAGAAGGGCGGTATAGAAATAAAATTAATAATAATAATAATAATAATAATAATAATAATAATAATAATAATAATAATCCAAACTATTTAAACCTCACAGTCTTATTGACCAATTTATGAAGATGTTTGTGAAATGGTAAACACATACCCCAAGAAACAATGACTGTGGAATAAATTCTCATATGACTTTCTGAAGAAGCAGCATAATTAGATACTTATTTGGTAAAGCTTACAAGGTGGAGCCCAAAGGAGTAGGATTTGTGGCACGCTTTATGATCTTTAGGTGACATTGAAATTGAAAGGATTAAACCAATAGTCATTCAACCTTAATAATATAACATCTCTCTGTAACAGAGAGCATAAGGAAACGTTAATATGGATGGCTTGGATACTCACTCAAAAGATTTCTGCTGAGCTGAGGATCACTAATGCACACACATTTTACATTTTGTAACTTAGCTAATGAAAGGTGAAAATAAAAGACTCCTCAAAAATAGAATAGTTGATGCATATTTTATTTTGCCACCTATACTTGAGGATTTCAATTTTTGAAAGAGATTACAGTTCTGCTTGCATGTGAGAAGAGCTGTCTTGCACCTTTAAAGAATTATGCAAGAAGTAGTTTTTGAAACCTGTTTTAAACTAGGAGCACAGTACTTTAGCTTGAATATGGTAAAACCTCAATTTTAAGAATGCATTACAAAAAAAGAATTTATTCATATTTTAGTCTCTAAGGTTGCATCAAATTCATCTGTCAAGATTTCTTGTGTACAAGGGATCATATTATGTATAAAGTGTGTATGAGCACAGATCCAAAGTTAGTTCTTTCAGTGTGTTTATAGACGTTTCAGAGAAGATTGGACAAAGAATCATTTTCCTTGATCAAAATAAGCCCCCTCCTGCTCTAATCTGAACAGCTTCTTGAGCAAGAAAGCAAAAATGGAATTTGCATTGCTCTACACAATAAAAATTAGAGGAAGGCGCAAACATGCTTTTATTCAATGACATATCCTTTCGATGTTGCCTTCATCTCAGTCCCATCCTATAGTGGGAACAGTTTAAAGATATTTTTAGCTGTTCCAGTTTTCAAATAGTATTTTCTGCTCTCTACTGAGTCAATTTTTCTCATGGACACAACTTATGATTCTGCATTTACCATCTGGATGATGACCTTTGAAAGATCTGGGATCTGCCCAATTCCATTTTAGGAGGCTGTAGGCATGCTCTCTCCCTCCAGTTGCAAGGCCATGCCATCTATTTTGGGTGCAAGAGGGACCTGGGACCACTGAGGCAGCTGCTCTACTCTGTAGGCAGTTCTGGGACTGCCAGCACTGTTTTTTTCCTTGCAACACAAGTCAAGGATGAATCAAAGTCATGAACACAACCCCCTCCTCTTGGCTTATGACTATCAGTCAAGCTATTTCTCAGCCTTGTGTATTTGTACAAGAATGCTAGATTCATGTTCAGAAATAAAGAATTGTAGGTCACAAATGTAGTACATCCATATTTGCAAATCATCTGGGTCAGGTACCACCTATGCATATTCAACTACTCCTAAAGCACAGACATATTAAGGGTAGCAAGAGATATATGATAGGAGGGGAAAAGATGCCTGGGAAGTCACCAATCATTTCCCTAATTTGTCTTGTATTAAAACTGCAAGGATAGCACCACTCACCCTGTAGGTGTATAATACAGGAGAATACAATACTGTTTTCTTTTTAATCAAGGATTGAAGAATAATATGTTAACGAAACAATGAAGAAAGAGCCCTTAGACTAAGCAAACGGTATAAGACAAGGTTTTGTGGAAAAAAACCCAACAACTTGAACCATTCTCTTTTGACATTGTTTCTTCATTCAAATGCAACTCATCCATTCCCCTGTAGAGTGTGGTTCCTTCTGTCAGGTTACATCAAAGAAAATATTGCTGAGAAATCAGATCATTGTTGAAAGATAGCTAAACTGGGAAATAAATAATTTTAAGTAAACACAGAAATAAAAACTTTAAATCATTGTATACTTGCTTTGAGCTTGGAGCAGCAATTATCTTTAAAATATAAGTATGGATTTTAATGCCAACTTTGTACAAGAAAAACCTACTACTGCAATTAGATAAGAAAAGTCCTAACCATTTCTAAGGTCAATTAAATGAGCTTTTAATTTTCTCATGTAAGTTTCTGTGTCCAATGTAATTTTATAAATAAATCGAGATCTGAAAAGGCTCAATTATGAGCAAAGTATGGTTGCCTAGAGGAAAACAGTTTTTTTACCATTTCTTAATAATTGGAGAAATGTTAGGATTCCAGGAAGAGCATGAGCAATTAATTTTTTCTCTAGGAGTATACTTCAATCATGCCATAGAGAATCTGTGGTGCACTGAAGTACAAAGCTTGATGCAGCATTTATAAATTAATAAGATAAAAAAGAGAAGTTGAATTGGGCAAAGAAAATCCAAATCGAAAAAAATATGATTTATTCCCATTCCCAGACCAGATGAAGGAACAGAGAAACCAACTAGATGAGTATAGGATCCTTTCTTAAACAAAGCAATCCAAAGGGAATGGGAGAATATGAAAATGATAAGAAAATCAAGAGGGGACTGAAGCAAACATTGTCTTTTTAAAAGCATTTTCTGTGCTATGGCTCCAATGGGAAGAAAAATATCCATTCCAGCTGCAGGGTTAATTTTCCTTAGTTCTGATCAGAGAAAAAGACATACATGCTTTGACTTCTGGGACACTTTTCATGGGCCATAAAACTGCACCTTTAATTTCAGAAAATATATTTTTCTAACCCTCATAATTTTCTTCACATTTTGATGAGAAGTAGCCATTAGGTGACATGTCATGAGGATGTTAGCCTTTTATTCCAGTGAAATCTCCTGCCACAATTTGATCCTGATACTAACATTTTAGAGCAATAGCCAAAGACCTGTCTCCTGTCAGGGATAAAATAAGATGTGAAAGTAACAGTGCCATTTAATGCAATTTGTGCTCATATTTACCAGCTGTTAAATTCTACATTTTCAAAGCCATTGGAGTATTTTTTTTAATATGTTATTTGTACAAGATGTTCAAGTATAACTTGCCATAATTTATGGCCCACTTTAACTTCCAATGATTTGCTCTCTAGGTGTCCTTAAGACTTCAAGGTTCAAGTCTCCAGTTAGCTAGGTAATGCAGGGATGTTCTAGTTTATGCACCTAGATTCTAACTTCAGACTATGTAATATCCTACGGTGAATTGGAGGGTTGGAATAGAAATTGCTTCCATCCATGAGGAGCATTTTTATTCCTGCGTATGAGTCAGTTAGATCCAAATATATGTATTTCACTTTGGATTTGTAAGACGGACTAATGAACCATAGCCCATCAATCCATGCCCCATCAAGTTCTTTGAAAAAGCCAGTAGAAATTGCCTCTGGTGCAGTGTTAGAGAGTGCAAGGATGGTAGTCTTGGGAGACATTAATACACATTACAAACAACATAGGAGTACAAATTTGGGCCTTTACAACTGTCATGAAACAATAGAGGTCTCTGAGAATGTCATTTTCCCAGCAGATTAAGCGTTCAGATTTTCAGTTGTATGCAGCTGACATTAGGAGAGATGCCTCTGTGATCTCATTGTCATGATAAGCACAATGCTGGGTTTTAGTAGATTCCCTTCCATAATGCAACAACCAGTGAAGATGGTCTATATCAAGAGACTTAACAGAATGTAAGAGAGTCCTGAATTTTTGGGGAACACCATTTAATATAGCATTAATTTAGCATTGTAATTGAAAAGACCTTTGAGCCTTATGATAAAATGGACATATTCTAATGTCATTCCCATATAGTCTTCTGTTGAATCTAGTTAGCTTTCTAGTTTTAGTTCTAGAATTTCATAGGAAATTCTGAACTATTAGAACATAGAGGTCAACTTCTAGAGTATAGATAAAAACATGACAATCTCATTTGGGTATAAATGAAATATTTATTATTCCTTCCTAGGTGATAATAGCAAAGCAGCTATTTCCAATTTATTGAGTTAGTTGTTAAACCAGATCCAGATAAAGAAATAATTGAACTATTGGGGGCTTAATAGCTGCGAACCGGTAGTAAAGGTAAGTAGAACCCACCTCTGGGCTGTGTGAGTGGCTGACCAGAGCACACGCATGTGTGCGCATCTCAACTTGCATCAGCAGTGGGCCAGTAGGCACTCTTGTGCATGCTAGCCCACTGCTCGCACAAGGGCTGCGTATGCATGTGTACCAACCTGCTACTCACGTGGCCCAGTTCCCCTTTCCCCTCCCAGACGGGCCACTAAGCTGCAAAGGTTGAGGACTTTAAAGCATCTTCTTGCATCTTTTGAAGGAAGAAGAGTACCTATCCTATCCTCAGAAAAGATTCCCAAATCAATAGTGTCTTCCAGAATTTGGTGGTGGCAGGATATGGCTGTTTTAAGTAGCAATTTTGTCTTCACAAGTCCAACGACAAAGGAAACTCTGGTATGCTTCTGCAACTTCCAAGGTCATGAATTCAGTTTTAATTAATTATTTTCCTGCCATGTTTAAAATTACTAATGTTATTTTGACTCTTGAAAGCTGCCATGGCTGCTTCTATATAGAAATCTTTTCTATATAGAAAAGATGAAAGATAAATCTGGTAAGTAAATAAACAACAATGAATAAACTGAGAGTGAGTTTAGTGTAGTGGTTCAAGCACCAGGCTAGAAACCAAGAGACTGTGAGGTCTAGTCCCACCTTAGGCACAAAGCCAGCTGGTGACCTCTCTCAGCAAACCACTTCTGAAAACCTTGTCAAGAAAACTACGGGGATTAGTCCAGTTGCCAGGAGTCAAAAATGGACTTCAAGGCATTATGTCCATATCAATACTGTATATCTATAATTATACTGACATTGAAATGAACATCATCTAAGTCTATGTCTATATCTCCTTTGATTGCAGCTCTACTTTGCAGCTCTACATTTGTCGTAGCACTTAACTGAAGAGCAACACAACCACTTTGTGTCCTTGTTAAAGCTTCTGCATAATCTAGAGCAGGGAAGTGAACAGATTGGCTTAAATTTCTGACACTGGGAAGCATCTAAACAGAAAATGTCCACCTTCTTTGCATTTGGCTTTCTCACTTACTAATGGTATTATGTAAGCTCCCTTTGAAACAGCACACATAGGAAAGTTAATTTGAGTATATCAGTGGCTGGGTTTCACACCTGTCTCATATAATTTTTTTTTTCATGGATACCATGCCAAGGGCGATTTTATGTATCTCTTCAAGAACTGAAATGAGGATCACATCACCATAACTTTGCATATGCTGTTATTTTAGCACTTCTGAAGCAAAGGTCCAGGGCTTGTGTCTTAAAAACCAAATGAAGAATTGTTTGATATGTATTTCTAAGTAATTCTCTGAAGAGTAGAAACCATATTTCTTTACATTTAAAACTGGCTTCTGAAGGGATATTTGCAGGAAGGTCTGCATTACAGACAGAAATAAAAGAAAGCTAAAAGCAGCGGCCATTTAAGCAATAGGGAAGGTTAAAATTACCAATAAAGAAACAGAACCTGGAGGTAACTGAAAGAAATGGATACCTGTCAGGCTTGACTTTTCTCTGCCTCCAAAATTTCTTAGTTAGCAAAACTGGGAAAAGATTGTCTGATTCTCTCCCTCCCTCCCTCCCCCTTCCTCTCCCTCCCCCTTCCTCTCCCTCTCCCTCTCTCTCCCTTCCTTCCCCCCTCCCTCTCTCTCTTACACACACACACACACACACACACACACAAATGCAATCTTCAGGGAAATCCTGAAGTGGATTTGAAGCCTAACAATTATGAGCAAATCTAAAACCTTGATTTTAGACAGCGGTGGAGTATCCACGCTACTGAAGATAGCAATGGCCTGTCCATTCCACTTTCCTTAGCACTTCCTTCCTATCGTTTCAAGAGACATGGCTTTGACACAGCTAAGTACCCTATCACAACTGAGCACATATTCACTGTATGTCTTCTGCCGTAGGGCCACATTTGCCACCCACAATCCTGGCTACATTTGTTTTATTTTTGATGTCACATAAATGGTCCGTAATAATAGTTTTAGTAAGTAGAGTGGTCATGAAATGTTTTTAAATAGGTGGACTTTAATAAACAGTATAGGTATCAATAAAGGAGAATATTTGTAGCTCAGGGTTGAAATGAGGGGTCCTTGGTGCTGTCTGAGCTTGGTTGTTCTCTTGCAGATGTTCGAATACCCAAACTAGGTAACATCATCCTGCACTGATATTGTTACCTAGTTTGGATAATGAAATGCCTGCAAGAGAACAACCAAGCTCAGAGAGCACCGAGGACCCTTCAAAGAGTATAAGATCATAGCTTTATCCTTTAGCCTTCTAAAGCTAAATGATAAGAGTATTCCAACTGCCATATAATGCCTGCCTTGATGGGGTTTTGTGAGGAAAAAATGGAGAGAGCCTATTACAAATAAAGATATGGCTGCTTGAATCAACCATGAAATTTCTTGAATAAGCCAAGTTGATTGCATAAAAAATGCTTCATCTGGAAATATTGAAGAGTTGAACAAGGTTATCCTAGAATCTTTCATCTCCAAGTACACTGGCCTCTCTCCAAGAACAGCTTGTTTCTTTCTTTCAAGCTCAGGCTACAATTGAAGTGAGATGCTATTAAGACTACAAATGTTTCATAGTAGTCACCTAAACTATCTCACGAAAAACACTCTTGGAAATCACTGTGAGCAAACCAGCCATTCATCCTTCTGCCAGACCTTAACTCCATATTAAAGTAAACCTAGATTCAAGCAAATATTTCCACAGATGGCTGAGCTTCTGATTGCTTTGCAAGGTGAGGCAAACATTTTCTCTTCTTTCTTGCATAAAGAGAGGAAAGAAACACATTTAAAGTAGGTGATGCAAGGTATCAATAACTTCATTACAATAACATAAAAAAGACCCTACAAAGGTTTAGTGTTGATGCCATCACATTCCATTACTGATTCAGTTTCCTAGTTAATAATTTGCATATCTACATATCCTTTTCTTTTTGGGGGACCACAAATGATGGCACAAAGGATGGGATCATTACCTGTAGGCAAGCTTACATATTTGGTTATCTATTTTAACACTAAGCTGAAGGTCAAAAGAGATCTTTCCCCACCTCTATTTTGGCTGACAAAATTGATTACATGAGTAAATAAAAATATTTATCATCATACTCTGTGCATTCATGAGGTAAATTCATCTCCCCCTAATAAAAAGAAATTTTTCAAGCCAAGCAACCATATATAAAATATAAGTGAATTTCATGTGAAGCTTCACTTCCAAGCTATTTATTATCCAGCTGGTGGCAGTGTTTTCTTTAGGAAAATATTACAAATACTGCCATCATTTCTCCCAGATCCACTTGAAACATTTTAAAGTGGAAGAATCACAAATGCTTGAAAATTCTCACTCAAAGTCTAAGGGCATTTTTATAAGAGGCAAAAACATTTGGTCATTTCTAAGACTGCTGGTATTTTGGAGAGTCATTTAATACCAGGAAAGAAAAAGAAAAGCAAGATGTTTTTTCTAGTTGGGCATCATTGCTTTTTTATTGTGTGACTGATACAATGCTGTTCAGTTGCAAAGATTTCACTCTGCTTGGATAAGCTAGAACAGAGATATTAAAAAGTACAATGTGGAAAGCATAACAGATTTAATATGGTTTTACATTCTATTGTTTTCATGCATTACAGTTAAGGGGAAATGTATGCTATTAAAGTGGGAAATGCCTTGCAGCAAATGTTTCTCCCATTCCCACATATTCCCACTGGCCTATTCCCATCACCTCCATAACTTGAGTAGTAAGTGGAACAATAACAAAGGCAGAAGGAGAAATTTATGACAAAGAATGAAACAGTCTAATATTCTCAGCATCCATCACAACTTATTAAAAGAGACAAACAAAAAACATTAATAACTTCGACTTATGTTATCTTTCTGCAGTAACATCGCTTAGATTCCCTTGCTGATTACAGAGGAAAGAACACAAAACATTCTGACTCTGGATTTCAAATCATTCTATTCTATCTGCAAAAATGTGAATGTGCCCATCACAGATATACTGTTTGCATCAATTCCATCTCATAAAAGTTTTACCTCTTTACAATGGCCTTTCTCAAATTTCCATTAATGTTAGATATTTACTTAGTTCTTAGATAGACTAATATAGTTGGGAGCCATCAGGTTGAGGAAGGCTATTTTATGCCTAGGATTTTGTCTTGATCTCTTGTTCTACCTTGATGTATCTATTCCCGTCAAATACCCCTGCTGATCAACAAAAAATCTTCTCTATAGCTAAATAGGACAAATCAGTGCTACAACTGAACCAGTTCAGTTCAGTTTGAAAGGTAGGAAAAGTAGGATATTCTTCTAGCAAAACACAGTTTAGATGATATAACTGAATGAAGGCAAATATACATGTCCCAGGTTAATGTTGCAGGATCCAATCACCAGTACCAGGGGTTTTAGTCTTCCAAGCTTTTGGATGCAGTGTGTACTAGAGATAAGTTCACTGAAGATGGGCTCCAGCACGAGTCCGAAAGCTTGGAAGACTAAAATCTCTGGTCCTGGTGGCCAACCCAGATTGAATCTATATCCAATAGATATATAATAAATATGCAATCCAGATTGCAATATAACTTTGCTTTTACTTCTGCCAGGTTGGCCCTACCATTTGAAAAAGTGGGACAATCCCTATAGAGAGCCAATTTTTCAGTTGTTACAAAAAGGTAACAAATTATAGTTAATCTATATTTCTTTTATTTTTATTTCAGGGGAAAAGGATGAGATTACTTGTGGGATTTTTCTGCCTCAATTGCCATAATAATTTAGCTGACTTTGGGAATGTTGCGCCAGGAATAGAAAGGGCTTGCTGATATGCCTCTGGAAATATTAGGACCAACTTTGTTCATCCTTACTTGATAGCAGTTAATACAATGGACTTGTCAATGTGGAAGCCATCTAGCAATCTTTTGCCTACTTTATTAAGAGCAGGCATCTTAAAAACAAATACATTTTTCCCGTCTTTCCCATCTTCTGTTGATCAATTTTGTTGATTGATTGCCAACCTTCAGGAAAAGACATTTTAATTTATACATTCTCTCTGTTTTTCTACCTTGGACTCTCCCTCTTTAGCACTTAAAATCAGTGAGCTACTCTACAAATCTATATAACTAGGACTGTGCAGAACCTCCAAGAGGCGTGTTCCAGAATGCCCTAGGATAGATGTGAAGTGGAAATGGACTCGTGTGAGTGGAGTCAGCCAGGAGCATTTTCTGAAGTAGCTGTGCAAACGTAGAAAAAAGTCACATCTATTTTAACTTGTTCCTACAAGTTCCAAAGCCCCTCTTTTGAAGGATTTGCACAGCCCACTGAATAATCATCATCCCTTCAATAAATATCAGCAATACATAGGCATGAATGCTATTATAAAAGAATTCCCTCCTTTGAAAAGAATTGCAGACGGAATAAAAGGAAATGCTTGGGCCCATCTGTATCATGGCCTGCTAAGAATAAATATTTTCTGAGGGGGAGTGGTTTGCTTCAGAGATGAGAATTACTCTCTTCAGTAATGTATTCTTGAAGTCTTTAGTGCTATTTGATTACTTCAGAGATAAATTTTAATAATAATAAATAATTTAATAATATCCTCTTTTAATAAGCTAAATAGCAATGGTGGAAAGCAAAGATTTCTGTCTTGTGGGCTAGAATTATTGAAACGATGAATCACAATATGGTAACTAGTGAGGTTGTAGTTTGAAACAATAGGACATTGTTCAAACTACAACCTCACTAGTTACCATATTGTGATTCATCGTTTCAATAATTCTAGCCCACAAGACAGAAATCTTCAAATAATGTTACACATACTGATGAAGCATAAATCCAACTTCTGCCTGATATGATAATAGCTAAATAGTTTTTTTATGTCCAGGTCAAAATATTGTAGCAGCTATCCAGATGTCATACAGAAGTCTCTTTTATCTTCCTGTCTGCTTTTTTTGAAAAAAAAAAACAGAAGATTATTGATCCTGAATAAAAAACAAATTCATGAACTATTTCACCAACTCTATAGAGCAGAGATGGGGGAACAATGGGTCCTTTATGACTTGTGGACTTCCAGAATTCCTGAGCCAGCCATCATATGAGCCACAGTGGTGCAGTGGTTAGGGTGCAGTACTGCAGGCTACTTTTGCTGACTGCCGGCTGCCTGCAATTTGGCAGTTCAAATCTCACCAGGCTCAAGGTTGACTCAGCCTTCCATCCTTCCGAGGTCAGTAAAATTAAGACCCAAATTGGTGGGGACAAGATGTTGACTCTGTAAACTGCTTAGAGAGGGCTGTAAAAGCACTGTGAAGTCTAAGTTCACACCCCAGCTATAGAGGAAGAGTGCCAAATATTGGGGGATAAACTGAAGAGACTACCATATGGCTTTTATATTTACTTGAAAGCATACCAGAAGGATGTTGGAGATCAATACAAAACACTTTTCCTTAAAATTGCTTCCTGAACCAACAGTGGTGGCTTTACTTCAACTTGTAGAAGCTACTAGAACTGTCGGCCACATAATCGCCAGGGCCCCTCTATAATTCTGTATTCATTGCTATGAGGTTGTAATAAGCAGAAACCTAGAGTGAAATAGTTTCTGGAGTATTTGGCTTGAGGTAACAAGGGATTTTTAACATGGCTTTTAAAAAGTATAATTTAAATCTGGCTTCCTGAGAGGAAGGGGCAAATGACCTCTTTGTTACACTTTATGCAACCGTTCCCACTCTTCATCAGTTTGGTATATAGAAATCAGACTTTTTAGTCTTTTGCTATTGTATAACTCCCACTGCAATTTTTTGTTGCACTCCAGGATAACCTGTAGATTATTAAACACCCTGAAGAAAATGAATGCTTAGGGAAATAGAAAGTCAGTGCATGTTTGCACAGTTCCTGAATATGGTGATTATATATTCAAAGCCCCATATTGCTTACTTGATGGATTCAGCATTTTCAATTTCAGCTTCGTTGTAAGATCTGGAGAGAACACTGCCAACTGGTTGTACTGGGCTTTTCTTGAAGCCCAATTACAATATAGATACCATTGTTCTTAAGTGTCTTTTTTTATTATTTCAAGCCCTACTTATTTAAGACTCTTTACTTGGAGGTCAGAAACAGGTTAATAACTCTGGCAATCTGCTGACCTCATTCTTCTTGTGAAAATGCAGCTAGTGGATTCAAGAGTGTCTCATCTGGGGATGACTTTGAAACGGCAGCACATGCAATTAACACCCCATGAAGCTTGATGACTATAATTCCCCTCTTAGCATTGCATTTTCATCTAAAGCTGTCTTTCTCCACTTCGGCAAAGATTGTATGAATTTCATACAATGACTGTGTGTGTGTGTATGTCAGTCAGTCCCACTAGGTAGTTCAGACCAGGAAATCAACTCTACACTGACAACAACAAGGCCTGAACTACCTTTACTGAGATTGGTTATAATATCAGAAACTTGCAAGCCTGATTACATTTTACCTGCTCGCCCCATTTTCTGAACCCCAGTGTATTAGGAAGGCGTGTATTTGAGCCATTTCTAAATATTACCTTGTTTCTCATGTTTTAAAAATGGTTTTAGTTCCCTTTGTCGAGGTAACAGTTCTTGCACATTTCTGTCAAGGTCCTCTTCCTCTCTGAAGAACAAGCCATCAAAGCATATTGCAATCCCAAATCACACTTCAGTGGGTCTTATTCTGGAATTAGCTAATTCTAGATGGTATCCAACTATTTCTCTTAAAAGAGATTTCTCTTTTACGGAACATATCAAGAAGGAAATTTTCTCTGTTTTATAAATAAAATCAATGTGTTATTCTTGGCATATCTTTAAGGCATTTATTTGGGGATCTATCATTGTTATTTTATTTATTTATTTATTTATCAAATTTATATAGCTGCCCATCTCCCAAAAAGTAACTCTGGGCAGAATACAACAAAACATTAAAAATAATAAATACATAAAACAATTATTGTTAAAATGTAAAGCAGACATTATTTTAAAAATTAAAACTAGAAGAAAATAATTATCAGCCAAGTGATGAAGCCATTGTAAGATTTCACCCAATCCCCTGGAAACCAAGGCCTTGTCAGAAAGCCAGGTTTTGAGGGACGTCCTGAACTTCAGCAGAGATGGAGCTAGCCGCACTACATGAAGGAAAGCGGAGAAGAAGAATAAGATAGATTGTCAGCTTCCAAGCTGCCATAAGGACGGAGAGGAGAGGCTTGAACTTTCACCTACTTAATTCACCTGAAGAACTGTCTCCATGGAGATGGGATGGGGGGGGACATTCCTGTGAACTGACGGAGATGGGATGAGAAGAGTGACTTGGAAGATGGCCAATGAGACGCAGAGAATTGGGAACCGGAAAGAGAAGTTTTGGGGGGGTCAAAGTTCAGTGCTAACTGAGCATTGAGTCGGGGTCAGTTTGTTATGCTCAATAAAGAGAAAAATTTCCTCAAAGATCGGGCATTTGGAAATTCATTTATTTGGAGATAACAACGAAGCTTGACATAGATATCATGACAGAGAGGGCCCATATCCTGGGGCACACCAAGTGTAGCTCTCTAGCAGATGGGACCGGATGGGCTGATGTTATTGGGGAGACCCCCTCAGATAGCATAATGAAAATTATCATGCCACGAAGGGCTTTAAAGATTAAAACCAGCCCCTATAATTAGACTCATAAGCAAATTGGCAACCAATGCAGCTTGTGGAACAGAGGTATAATATGTGCCATTCTGGAAGCACACATTACTGCTTGCATTACTGCATTCTGTATCAGTTGAAGCTTTCAGATACTTTCAAGGACAGCCCCATGTAGAACATATTATAATTAGTCCAAACAGAAGATATCTAGGGCATGAGTGACTGATCTAGAAACAAGCATAACTGGTGCACAACACAAAGCTATTCAACATGCAGATGTTAAAAAGAAAGAGCATCGAACCACATAAGCACCTCATAAGGAACTATCATCTCAGCAAAAGGAGATTTAGAGATTTTAATCTTAGTTGGAAAAAAAGGTTAACAACTTACTTTTGTCTTATGCTAGAAAACCCACAAAAGAATCATATTAAATATTTATAATAACTAAGGTTAAATCTGGTCTGCTACATTCAGGACTATTGGGAATCAACAGAGGGACCTGAAAGGTTTTTGGTTCACTAGTTGAAATAACAAAAACCACAAATTTTTATATTTGGAATTCAAGCCAGCAACATTCAGTTATGTACTAAAACTGTTACCAGTTTTATGATTTTATATTCAATTATATAAATAGGAGATACCTCTAACTAAAGAACAAAGTATTAATTCCTTTGGAAATATAATGGAAGGATATCTGAGCAAGAGGGGGGAAACTGGCATAAGAAATAAGAAGAGAAACATAGTTCCCTTCCATTGGAGGGAAACCCTAAACTTGATGGATTTCCTGTTGAATGGTGTAGAACAATGTTTCTCAATCTTGGTGATTTTAAAATGGGTAGACTTCAACTCCCAGAATTCTGGGAGTTGAAGTCCACTCATCTTAAAGTCGTCAAGGTTGAGAAACACTGGTATAGAACTTTATGGAATGCATTGGCACCTATATTGTTAGAGGTTTACTACCAATAATATAATTGTTCTGTATGTAATTCATCATTTTATGAGATGTTAATTATAGTAATATTAAAGCATCACCAGATGTTCAATTTGCAGAATTGTTATATATCTTTCTTTAACATAGGTGCTAAAACATTAACTGCAATACCAGCCAAGAGACTACCAAAAGTAATACTGGGAATAAATCACCCATCTCAGTCTGCATTTATAAAAAAATAGACAAGTATCTGATAATATTGTTTGATGATTAATATTTTGGTCAATGCACCAGATAAATTAGACTTGGCTATTTAATCTCATTGGATGCTGAAAAGGTCTTTGGTTTCTTTTTGCATTTGTGAAATATGGTCCAAGAAGATATGGGTTTTCATCATCTTTTGTCCTTTGGATTACAATTTAATATCTTTACCCTATGGCTATAAACATCACAAAGGGATTTTTTTCCTCCAACCAATCAGGTTATCTTGTGGAATGTTCAATGTTCCGCTTTCTCCATTGTGTTGGTGCAAACCACTTGGAAAATTTATTTCATTTATCTGAACTATTTATATTCCTTGAAAAAGCTCAAAGCAATTTCCTGCTCCAGACAGAACAATCCAGAAATGATTACTATTAGAAATGGAAGGATCATCCTATTCTGTGTTTTTGAATGAGTTTAGTCAGGTCATTTTTATGTATTTTCCCATAACATATATTTTTGTGGGGTTCTTGGTGCTCTCGGAGCATGGTTGTTTTCTTACAGATGTTTCACTATCAAACTAGTAACATTACTAACATTGATGATGTTACCTTATTTGATAATGAAACATCTGAAAGACTACAACCAAGCTAAGAGGGTATCAAGGATCCCGCAGTTCAATCCTGAGCTATAAATATTCTCTTCTGTTGGTACATATATTTTTGTATGCATAGTCCTTCAAGAGAAGCACATTGGTTTCTAACTTTTGTACTGATAAATGTGTACTTTGAAAAATAACTCATTTCAATCTGTATTTTAATTTCAGTAAATTAAGTTATTCAAGGAATAAACTGTTCAATCTGATCCAGAGTAAATAGTGTATAGAAAAAGAGAACACCCTTAATTTATATTTAACAAATTCAGATAAATCTAGCAAATGTCAGAAATGTTTTGGGAATTCTGAGATGAGGTTATTGTTGAAGAACTGATGTGATATTAGAAAAGATTCTTTTAATATCATGCCATATCCTTTAAAAACAGTTAGCAAGATATCCCTCTGGTGCATCGTCAGGAAAGAAGACTGAAACCCACAATGCAAGAGCCATTTTTTATAAGAACCTATTGCATAATGCAAAATGCAGCTCTATAAAAGACCTCAAGGAAAACATAATTTATCAAGCAAAGATTCTGCCGTCAGAACATTCCAAGAATGAGGATAAATAATTTCCGATCAGAAACTGTCAGATCTGAGCAACTGAACTGTGTCTTTAAAATCTTCTCACATATGTCAATGGAGCAGATAAATAATTCTGCAGCAAAAAAGAAAAAGAAAAAGAAAAAAAGGAAACTACAATTCAACACTGCAGATAAAGCGGTTGGAATATTTCTTTTCATGCTAAAATGAATTCACTCCCTGCATCAATATATCAGTGAAATTAATTGCTCCGCAGCAAGATCTAATCATGTCAAGTGATGTATTTCTCCCCATCATAAAAGTCTGCAGATTTTTGTGTTTCTTTGAATACAAAAGTAGGCTCTTTCTGAAGAAGTGTAATCTATAGAAGCAAGAAAGAAAACTGAAGGAGCTCAGGGGGAAATGTTCAAGCAAGGGAAGAGAAGAAGCTATCTTCTTGCTAGTTGCAGAATTTAATCCCATAAAGACATTGTTCCATATGTTTGCAGAGTTTAATCCCATAAAGCTATACTGGTTGTGGAGTTTAATCCCATAAGGCCATTGTCCATTGATCGGCACTGTGCTCTGGAAAGCAATACAATATTTGAAAACTGTTCTCTGAGGGAAAGCGATAACAGCCTGTACTGTATTACACCCTTCCTTTCCTTCTGACATCTTAGTGAAGATAAATGCAGTTCATTTCCCAAGTATAGTATATAAATAACACTTTAATTACTGATCATAAGTTGTGATTTGCAGGGTTGCGATATCCTAATGTCTAAACTGCTGTAATACATTGTAAGGCAAGAGAATGGAGCAATCTATTCTTAAGGAAGCTACTTTAAGCCTACCTACAACTTTCTGTGCATCTTTGGCTTTGAATAACGCCATATACAAAGATCTAACAATAGTATGTCGAGTCAGCATTTTGTGGTGGAAAGGCCCATTTTGCAGCCGTGTATTTTTTTTTAAAAAAGGAAAACTTAAAAAAGGGACACAAATGCAAAAATGAAAAAGAACTCATAAGTCCCTAAGTATGCTTAACACTATTTAAAAATGAATGAGCAATTACCATGTTGCAATATTTTCAGGATCAGACTCAATAAAGATAATAGAAGTTAGAGATTTAAATATATCTCTTTTTATTCATAATAGGCATTCTATATTCGCTGAATATTCAAGATAGAAGCAAGGAAAATGGGGAGGATGGCTCCTTTTATATACAAGGGGCGGAGCCAGGAATGGGAGTGGTAAATTATGAATACATTAAAGCTCAAGTAATAAGTTAACCCCTGATGTTCCATATATACATTATTTACACATTAGAGAATAAGGCATTTACATCTGACAAATCCCCCTCTAAATGCCGGTTCGTTATACAACACCAGTTACATTCAGATTCAGGACAATATAATACATATAATTTAGAAGTTAAATATTTGTGTTGTTTAGAAGGTAAGGGTTTTGTTAATATGTCAGCTAATTGTTCAGAAGTATCACAATGTATTGCTTTGATGAATCCGTCTTGAGATAGTTGTCTCACGTGCTTAAATTTTATATCAATATGCCTGGACCTTTGTCCAATTGCATCGGATCTAGAAATTTCAATGGCCGCTTTATTGTCTTCATGCATAATAAATGGTAAAGTAGGTTTCTTCCAAACATCTGTGATCAAATCATTGAACCATACAAGGTTATTTGCAGCTTTAGACAAGCAAACATATTCTGCTTCTGTGGTAGAGGTGGCTACCAGTTCTTGTTTACCAGTATACCAGTAAACTGGACAATTGTTCAATAGAAAAACGTAACCAGAGGTACTCTTTCTGCATGATGTATCACCAGCCCAATCTGCATCAGCATAACAAGTAATTTTTGGTTCTTTGTCATTATTGGGTTCCAATATTAAACAAAAATCTAATGTACTTTTCAGATATCTTAAAATTCTTTTGACAGCTTCCCAATGATACAAGGTTGGTTTGCTAACATATCTTGACAATAAATTGAGAGGTAATGCAATATCTGGCCTAGTCCAATTAGATATATAAAGGAGTGAACCTATAACTGATCTGTAAAATGTGTTGTCTTTAAACTCAGGGGAAGATTCATCATTGTTTCTAAGAAAATCAGTTTGCATAGGTGTGTCACATGTTTTGGCATTATTTAAGTTACATTTGTTTAGGAGTTCAATGATTTTATCTTTCTGAGTAAGTTTGAATCCCCTTTTTGTTTTGTTAATTTGTACACCAAGGTATTTATTCACTCTACCTAGTGATTTCAATGAGAAGTGTTCGTTTAACTTATTTACAAAGATTTCCCTGCTCTCTTTATGCTTTCCAATATATAAAATATCATCCACATAAATTAATACAAATTCAATATGATCATTACTCTTTTTTACAAAGAAACAGTTATCAGCAGTGGTGGCGTTGAAATCCATGGTCTTTAGTACTTTTACCAAACAATCGTACCATCTTTTGCCAGATTGCTTCAATCCGTACAGACTCTTATTTAGTAACCAAATTTCGTTCTTATTAGTGTATTGACTGTGTGGTGCTCTTACATATATTTCCTTATCTAATTTTGCATGTAAGTATGCAGTCTGTATGTCATATTGAAACACGTCTAGATTGAGTGCAGATGCTACTACAAGAGCTGTTTTGACACTCTCTGTTCTCACTGTGGGTGAATATGTGTCAGTATAGTCTTCTGGATATTTTTGTGCATAACCTTGTGCAACTAGTCTGGCCTTGTATAAGGTATTACCTCCTTCTAAATTCTTGATTTTATAAATCCACCTGGTACCTATAATTGTTTTATCCTTAGGTGCGATCGCAGGTGTGAATACATTTAATCCTTGTAAACTTTTCATTTCTTTTTCCATAGCTAGTTCCCATTTTTCTCTTTCTTCACGGGGAAGTTTCAATACTTCCTCATATGTATTAGGTGTTATTTGTTCTCCATCCATATGCATAATATAATCTTTGTATTTATTTGGTATTTGGTTTCTATTATTTCTAATATTTCTTTCAGGTTTGCTATGGTTGTCATGCAAATATCTGGCTTCCTTTTTTGTTAATGTGTCTGTCTTTATTTTATGCTGACTATTTGTCCAAGTTTTGGTTTTGTTCTTACTTTTGTTAATATTTTGATTTTCTGTTGTTCCTTCCTCGCAAGATATATTATCTTTGCTTTTATTAGGAAAAATTTCATTAAGGTGCAACTTAGACCAATTGGCCTGCTCATGAAACACAGCTGTTCTGGATACTATAAATTTGTTATTATTATCGATGAATCTGTACCCTTTGGTTCCAGTTTCGTATCCCATGAATCTTAATCTCCTGGATACGTTTTCTCCCTTTCTCCTCAATTGTTTAGGTATGTGCACGTCTGCAGTAACTCCAAATATGTGCATGTGTGCTAATTTAGGTTTTCTATTGTACATCACCTCATATGGTGTCTTATTCACAATACTGGACCATGTTCTATTTTGAGTGTAATTTGAATAATGTAAGGCTTCTGACCAAAATTGTTTGCCTAAACCAGCATCCTCTAATGTGCATCTAATCATGGTTTGTAGTGTGGAGTTCTTTCTCTCTGCAATCCCATTTTGAAAGGCAGAAAATGGATTGGACGTGAAATGTAGCATCCCTCTATCCTTTAACCATTGGGAGAATTCTTTAGACATGAATTCACATCCCCTATCTGTCATAATTTGTTTTATTCTGATATTATGTTGTGTTTCTATGCGTTTGTAGAATTCCTTAAATTTCTGAAAGGTTTCATCCTTGTGCTTTAATGTGTAAACAAAACCATAGCGACTGTAATCATCCACTATTGTTAGGAAGTAACGTTTTCTATAGGTAATTGATGGAGTTAATGGACCAACTAAGTCCATATGTACCAAATCAAAAATATTGTTAGTTGATCTGTTAGATTTTTTTGGTCTAGGACTGGTTTTTAGTTTGGTGGATTTACATACTGAGCATTCTAAATAATTTTCACAATTTTTTATTTTTACACCTTCTGCGTGTTCAGTCATTTTTTGTACTACAGGAAAGCTTGCATGTCCTAACTTCCTATGTAAGATATGAGCACACTCATCATGAATTGGTTTACCTATTTTTGGTTTCTTCTCATTGTGTGTATTTTTGTTATCATGAGTTATTTTACATTCATCATTGTCACTGTTACTGACATTTTCATCATCTGCTTCAATACAATCTTCCATATTTGAATCAATGTTATGTAACCATCTTTCTTTGGTTATCAGATAGGGTAGACCCCCTTTTATCATCACAGTGCCTACATTTGTTTTGTTCTTTTCTATAGTTGCTTTCCCCTTTGAGAAAACTATATTGATGTCAGATTCTCTGCTTAGTTTTATAGCACTTAGTATGTTGTGAGGTATTTCTGGGATTAATAATACCCCCTCTATTTTCCCTAAACCAGGCAAGGTCACATTTCCTCTGCCTAATACTTGAACCTTTTCTTGATTAGCTACCTTTATCACAAACTTATCTTCTGTAAATGAAGATAATATACTTTTGTTATTAGTGGTGTGATTTGTTGCACCAGAATCAATAAGCCAATTATTGTTCTCATCTTGTTGTGTTTTGGTGCTGTCTTGTTTATTTAGCCCATTTAGTGACCCAGATTTTCTCTCTTTTGAATTTTCTCTACCCCCTCTACTTTCTCTGTAGTTTGGTGGACTTCTATATTTGTGTCTATCTGTGGAAGATTGTCTGTAATTGTATTTGTTCCTATATTCTGGCCTATGTCTCTCCCTTGGGACTTTGGGACAGTCTCTTCTACTGTGTTCCCTGGATCCACAATTGTGGCATCTAAAGGCCTCATTATATTTATCTTGAAAGACTACTTTCCTAAAAGATTTGTGTTCTGTTTGGTTACTGGAACGATTTTTTCTTGAATTGTCTTCTGCTATCAATTTGTTAGATAGACTTTCTATTGATAAATATCCCAAATTAATGGTATCTAAGTGTGACATAAAGCTATCCCATGATGGATCAAGTGAATTGATAATAACACTTTTCATAGTTTGATCTGAAATCACTTCCCCCCTCAATTGCAGCTCAGCTCTTATTTTGTTTAGATTTATCAAATGTTCACTTATAGAAACCCCTGGTTTCACTCTAGAAGAAAAGAAATCCTTAGACATTCTTGTGGTTGTGGCTACGCTATCGCTGTGAAATAGATTAAACATGCATTGAATTATTTCTGATACAGTTAGGTTTGGTTTGATGCTATGATACATTGCAGGAGACACGCTAGAAATTATTATGAAAAATGCTCTATGATGTAAACAGTCTATTTTTAAAGTCCAAGGTCTTCTTGGAGGACTAGTTATAAAGAATAGTAAATTTTCTTTCATAAAAATAACCTGAAGCTGTTGGTACCACTCTTGTAAATTAATGCCATCAACTCTAAGTTTTGGGAAGTCACTGGGTAAGTTCCCCACATTATTTTGTCCATTACTTACAACCTGAGGCAGTCCGTGGTCTCTCAAGTGCAGGAAATTACAGAACGGCATTGGGATGCTTGTAACGAGTCTGCGCGGTTCTCTGGCCAGTTCAAGTCTTTCGGGGCCGTCTACGTAGTTTTGCACATGCGCGTTGCTCATTTCTTCTTTGGCGCCGTTGTGGAAGGTTCTCTCCATTTCAGCTCTCTCGATCCGCTCCTCTTCAGATGAGTCGGTCTCTGGCTCGGTTTTTGGGGCTTTGGTGATGGCGGCGGTTCTTCTCTTTCTCTTGTGTGTGCTGGCACTCGATTCTGTCTGCGGTGTAGGACGGAATCGGCATGGCTCTCTGGGCTCGGGTGTCGTCGTTTTCGAAGTCAGGATGGGAGCGTGCAGGTCTTGAGTTGTCGGTTTGATTGCTTGCTTCTTCGTTGATGTCTTAGAAATTTTCAATCTTGGCCCAAAAGCAGCAAAAAGTGTTTTCATTGCTGACTCTACTTGAGACTTTGTTAAATCGTCTTCACTTTCTGATTTTGGTTCATCTGAAGAGTTTGAGACTTCTTTTTCACTTTCTTCGTCTGATAGCGTTTTTCGCGCCAGAAATTTTGAACTGAGCGTTTTGATTGGCTCTGCTTCACTCTCTTTTGAAGTTCGTTGAAACCAAGATGGCTGCCGTTCAAAATTTCGCGCGGGGTCACATCTTTTCTTTTTTACAACTATTTTCTCAGTAGTCATTTCACTCACAGTTTTTTTGATCTTTGGGTTTTTCTTTAATGATGTTTTTCTCTCTCGCTGCTCCGCTGTTCCTCAGCATCTCCTGGAGGTCCGCGATGAGGCTTTCATCATTCTTTTGGCTTTTTAGTATTTTTAATATTTCTGACCTGAGTTCGTTATTTTCTATCTCGATTTCTTCCTGGTCGTTATTTTCACTCATCAGTTCTTCTTCTTCAGTGGTGTATTCTTCGGATTCTCTCGAAATCGCATTAGTGGATTCGTTGATCATCTCTTGATCAGTTTCTATTTCTTTGCTGTAGGCCCTGGTGTTGGGCCTATCTTTCTTGGACATTTTTAATTACTTATTGAGTCAATTAACCATCCTCTGCTACCAGCTTGTTGCAATATTTTCAGGATCAGACTCAATAAAGATAATAGAAGTTAGAGATTTAAATATATCTCTTTTTATTCATAATAGGCATTCTATATTCGCTGAATATTCAAGATAGAAGCAAGGAAAATGGGGAGGATGGCTCCTTTTATATACAAGGGGCGGAGCCAGGAATGGGAGTGGTAAATTATGAATACATTAAAGCTCAAGTAATAAGTTAACCCCTGATGTTCCATATATACATTATTTACACATTAGAGAATAAGGCATTTACATCTGACATACCAAGATCCTGCGAAAACATTCTCCTGAGGCCTTTAATCCTATAGATGTGCTGTGGGACAGTGGTGAAATCCAAAATTTTTTACTACCGGTTCTGTGAGTGTGGCTTGGTGGGTGTGGTGTGGCTTGGTGGGTATGGCAGAGATGGTGGGCATGCAAAATATCCATTCCCACCTCACTCCAGAGGAAGGATACTGCAATATATTCATTCCCACTGCACTCCAGGGAAAGGATACTGCAAAATCTCCATTCCCTCCCCACTCCTGGGGAAAGGATATTGCAAAATATCCATTCCCACCCCATTCTGGGGCCAGCCAGAAGTGGTATTTGCCAGTTCTTTGAACTACTCAAAATTTCCGCTACCGGTTCTCCGAACTGCTCAGAATTTCCGCTACCGATTCTTCAGAACCTGTCAGAACCTGATGGATTTCTTCCCTGCTGTGGAGACACTCACCCAATCCTCCCATTGCTCTGCTGATGTGCCTCCCGAATTTCCATTTCTTATTGCCTGTGCAGATATACACACACACACACACACACACACACTTAGAATATAATATAATATACATATATGTATTATACATAGAGATGCAGTCATACAGAGTCATATTAAATTAAATCTACACGAAGTTAAGTTTAATTTTATGTACCCAAAATTATAGCATCAAAATGCACATATAAGATAGCCCGGCAACCAAACTTAAAGTGCAAATTCCTTTCTTGCATTTCCTCTCAGCTGTTCCTCAAGGGTATTTGCTGATGCTTCTGTGACAGGCCTTTCTCAGTGGTAAAGTGGCTACAATAATTGCTTGATGGGCAGAATATCCTTGGCTTGAGACCTGGCAGGAAGGCGGGCACGAAACCTTTCTATCTCATGGGACTGGAAGAGAAGTGCATCAGCAGCTTTATTTAAAAACTAAAAAGAGCCAAAGGAAAAACAGTTAGCTCAGCTAAAGAAAAATATAATTTTAAGAAAAGTTTCTGCTGGGTTTGAACCAGGGAGAAAGCCATATAATAGAGAATCATCAGATTTTCTGGACAAAAGCTGAAAAATGATAGGTTTCATTTCCCAGTAGAGTAGCCAACCAAACCAGAAAGCTCAGCAGGCACATGGGACAGATATATAAGACTACTTTCATCTCTGAGCAGGAAGACATAGGCAGAGGTCACTCCAACTGTGGGCTCAAGGTGAGAAGAAGATAACTTCCAGCGATCCTGGTCTTTAGAAACATTGGGTGGTCCATACTCACAACCAGGCAACTTGGCAGTGCAGAGATGCCCTAGGTTGGGTGCCATATTCATGACCTGCCAAGTTCTGGTCCTGCCCAGCATGAAGTTGTAGAATATAACCCAAGTGGAACAGTTCATGTTTTCTATAAAATAAAGAGGACCGCCTGATGCCTTTAGAAGAGAGATGGCTTTACTAGAGCTAGTCTGTAAAAGAACACAGATTTCAAATGGCAGCAAAATAGCAGTCACTGCCAATATGAGCTCAGTAAATGGAAAACAAGGAGTGCAGTTTGCTAATATCCTCGATCTGTGCTCCCAAACCACGAAAGAGGAGAAAGTTTGGGAAAGCTGCCTCGCAGTAAGAACATATCTAAAGTGGAACAGATGTGCTCTGATGTTAAAAGAAGTTGGGGGGAAATCAGCAATCTCCTGTTTAACTTTAAAGTCTTGATTAAATGTTAGTTGGATAGCGGATTTATTTATTTATTCTTAGGCTGACCATTAAGCTTATAACTTTGAATCGATCTCTCATGCACATGCCTCAGACCTATTTGGATAATCAAATTACAGAAAACTGTATTTTCCTGCTATACTGACTTCAAGTGCACTAGAAACATACAAACTGTGGTCCTTTTGTTTTGTCACAACCCTTCCCCCCCCCAAAAAAAATGTCCAGAAACACATACTCTGTCTTTATACATATAAAACATTGATGGATTATACCGATTCTTTTATTGTATTCCAAACAAATGAATGTTATTTTTCAGTGTCCACATATTTTTCCAATAACATTTCATATTTTTTTTACATTTAAAATAAGTATTGTAATTATTCCATATTTTTTGTATCAAAGAGTGCCACATCAAATAAATGCTTTCATAACATCTCTATGCAAGCATGCTGAGTTTGTGATATCATTTCTCTAAGGAAATGGCCATAAGGTAAAAGTCACACTAATAACGTATTTCAGCAGATGACCTTTCCTTGCTGACAAAATCTACAATGTTTATGAAGTTTACAGCTATGAAGTTTATACTGCCAAAAAAAAAAAACCCTTAAGAAAAAAAATAGAATCATTTCTATTCTACAACAGAATGTTTGTAAATAAAAATAAAAACTTATTTGTTAAAATTCATAAGTTTCATGAAATACTTTTGAGGGCACATCTACTACGTGTATCAGTGTTCTAACTGAATGGTCCCCAACCATTTTATTCCATATTACTATAGTAAACTTAGTTTTCAGAAACTCACTTTCTTCACTTTGTTTTTTCTATCCTACAGTATATAGATCCATTTATGGTTGGACTAGAATTGGGAAAAACTATGTTCAGCCTGGCAATCATAAACTTCACTGTAGTCCCTATATTATCTTTCAGCACAAACAACTTTGTAGGACTTTTGCAGAAATGAAATTAGAGGATCAGATAAAGTTTATCTCATCTTGAGATCCTGAAGGCCTCAATTTTGGGGTAAATATAAAATTTATAACAGGCGGAATTAAGCTGAAAATCACTTTTACATAAATGCAAAATTGTACAATATTCTAACTTAGAAATGTTTTGAATGACCACATTTGTTTCATTTGGCTTCCACCGTTTCAAGTAAACATCTGCTTTCATTATGAACAAACTGATACATTTGTTTTATTGGATTCATTCATGCACCACAAACAATTTTAAGCACATCCATTTTAACTTTATAGATTCTGCTTTGTGAATATTTCTTTAGGCAGCTGTTTATGACTTGGCTCTTCGAAAGGATATTTTTTTAATTCCTGATCCAACTCCGTTTCGAAAAGATCTTTTAATATCAGAATTCTCCAGAAAGGAACTGAACAAAGCTAGTTCTTCAGATCCATCCATCTTGGCTAGGCAGCCATTCAGAAGCAGCAGGAAAAGGCAATCAGATTTCCTGGGCAGCTGGCAATTCATATAAAGGGGATTATTCCTCTGAAGATTAAAAAATAGATGAGAAAATAAGTTACCAATTTATATGTGTAGGACAGCCATACTCACATGCATAGGCATAGATAAACCTATTTAGGCTGTCAAAGGTATGGATGAATCTGTATTACCACTTGAGCAGGGATACTGAGTGTTGAGTTTTAATATCTGGCGATGCTAGCACAGTTTTTTTTTCCTGGAATGACTGCATATATTGCAGATTGTAATATAATAATATTGTAAGCAAATGGTGCTCTGTTGTTTGGATTTCCTTGAAAACAGTTGCGGGACAGGAATGGGGAATGCGAGTAATAATCTAGCAATAATCTTCTTGCCAAGAACATCAGCTTCACATAGCTACAGCTTTTGAATACAGAACAGGCACTTTCTGTGTGGATCTTTCCACTCTGTCTTTGGGATTTCAGAAAACTCAGGACATATGTATTATTTGTGCACATGCTGTACAACTTCCTGTGATTCAAAACTAGAAATTTATACCCTTTCTTACACACATAGACCTATCTATATCTGCCTAACAGTTTATTATTTCATTTGAGGCCCAAGAGTTTTGAAGGAAAAGCCAACCATTGCCTTCATGTCCAATCGCCGTATTTGGACTTCTCCTTGGAAGTCAAAAAACTAAGAGATACTAAGATAAAAAGTAATTCTTCCTGGAAGGATGGCTCTTGATTTCAGGGATAGGCAGGCAAATTGCAATTTCTTGTGCCTCTTTTGAAGTCATATGAGCAACACCAGGAAGATGAGTGTACTAGCCTTTTAATTTCCTAAGGACAAAAGTTGCATGGCATTGGGACATTGAGTGTATAGTTGCAGTGGGGGCTACTGAGAATGCAGTGCAAGCAAGAAGGAAGAAAAAAGAATGTTTAATGAGATCCTGGAAACAGATTGTTTGTTCTCAAGGGTTGCCCAAGAACTGGCCAGAGTATTTCCAATGCAACTCAGAAATATATACAGTATTGAACGAACAGATGGAAGTACTCACATTTCCCTCCCCATGGGGGAAAAAAGGATAAAAGAGAAGATATATTTTGCATACAGAATCAGCCAAGATTAGTCAAAATTTGGACAAAAATGATACTGCAACATTGTGATGAGGCAAACTCTGTTACTTTTATTACATGCACGAGATACCCCAACACATCTATAAAAATGCAGGATTGCTTTTGTCACCAGCAGTCTGCGGAACATGTGGTTGTATATGACAACTTCTTGTGCGCATAAAATCTTTTTCAATTGGCATCCGTCATATAGTTTGAAATGTAATATGAGGAAGATCACAATCAGGTATATCTGAGCCTGAAAGACAAAGTCCAATGTTTCTTCTTCTTATCATTCTTGATGTTTATACAAATGTTGGACCAGGCAACTTCTCAAACAGGAGACTAAATAAAGGAATATCCTTTGTAAAACAGGACACATGGCCATTCAAGCACCTTCAATGTTAATGCTGCAAACGACTAGGATAGTTGTACTCATCATGCTTAGAGATTAGGAGGCTTTACTTACTTACTTACTTACTTATTTACTTACTTGCTCATCTCACTGTCAGGCAATTCTAGGCAGCTTACAACAGTATAAAAACACAATATAAAATGATAAGAATATTTTTAAAAAATTAAAACCTTTAGGATTAAAAATTAAAACATTAATATTAATAAGATTAGGTAAATGGGACTATTATAAAACTGTAACAGTTTATAGATCATCTCCTCCTAATCTATTATCTTCAAAGTGGGATGCCCTTATCAGGGCTACATCTCAGTTGGTAGAACCAGGTTTAACTCTGTCATACAATGAAGAATTTTTAACTTAAAAGTATAAATTTTGCCCAAAGCATATTCATGGGTTCTTCATTGCTGAAGCATTTGGGTCAAACACCTTACTTTGCTTTCAGTGATTTATAATGGGCAGAAGATAAGTAATGCAAATAATTGTGAATCTCTACAGGTATAAGTAATTTAAAACTTTAAAAGTATTGGAGTGTATGGGAAGAATATAATCATGAATTCATTTAATGCTTTTTATTTTTGCAAGGATATCCGGAAATAATGTTGTTTGATCATGAATTCATATGCTGGTTAAAAGAAATATGCTGGTTTAGCTCAACAGACAGAAGCACTGTAATTTAACACCAGCTGTCTGCAATTAAAGTAAGATCAAATCTCGCCAGGCTCAAGGTTGGCTCAGCCTTCCATCCTTTCTAAGGTAGGTAAATTGAGGACCCAATTTGTGGGGGCAATAAGCTGACTTTGTATAAATATACAAAAGTATGAAGGCTATTGCTTAACGCACTGTAAGCCGCCCTGAGTCTCCGGAGAAGGGCGGCATATAAATCATTTTTTTTAAAAAAAAAAGAGGGATAATTCTTCCAAATAGAAGACTTTTAAATAAAATTTAATTTCAAAAGTTATATCATGTGAATAGCCAGTACATTTTATTAATTAAAATATAATGTTCTTTTATGTTTCTAAATTTCTTTTTCTATTTCAGTTTTCAATCTTTTTTATAAACTTGAATTAACCTTAAACAGTCACTCATGTCCTAATAACCTTAGGGTTTGATTATTGCAATGTCTCAATGTGGGGCTACTTTTGAAGACCATCCAGAAGCTTCAATTGGTCCAGAATGCATCACAGTTTATGCATTGATGAGAATGCCTTGGTATGCCCATGGGACACTTCTGCTGCACTGGTTGCCAATTTGCTTTGGGTACCATTCCAGGTACTAGTTATGACATATAAACCCCTATATGTCTAGGGCCTGGTTTTTTGAGGGATCACGTATTTCCCATGATGTCTGCCTGGTTGTCTTGAGCTGATAGGATTAGTACGTTCCAGGTTCCTTCAGTTAAACAGTGTCATCTATGATGTCCAGGGAACATCTACCCTGTTGGCCTTCTGGAAGGCCATAAAGACCTGACTGTCCTCTCAGGCTTGCCTGTCTGGAGCACATCTACTGGATATGAGGTAGTGAAATGTTTGCTGAGTTTGCTTGCTCCTTTCCCCCTTTCTCTTCTGTTCTTTTTGTGGCTCGTTTGTTGCTACTTGTTAATTTTTTTCCCCAAATCATCTAGACTTGTGAGCTGCCCAAATTGAATTCAATAAGTAAATAAATTTCCATAAGATGAAACAAATGAGTTTCTTTTCAAGTATAACAAATTAAGTTAAGATATGTGGTCTATGTCAAAATAATTCTTGGAAGACCCCATTTTAAAACCATTTCCTCCTGATTAGCCGAAAGGAAATGCTGTTGTTCTGGAAATGAAAGATTTCTGATTGTGAGTGTTTGCAAGAGTTCCCACCTGGGAAGATGAAATCCATCACAAACCCAATTCAATTGGGAGCCTGCAGCCTTTCATCCTAGTAATTAGATTTTAAGATAGCATCGTAAAATCAGCATAAATACACAGACAGACTGGAGGTTTAGCAGTAGTTTGCCCTTCATTTTGTTTTCTAAATGTCCCATTTTGAACTCTCAAGAAAAAATACTTCTGTTGTTGCTAAATGCTCCAGCAGTATAATATTTAAGCATTGTCATTTCCATGTGTCTAGACACTATTTTCTATTTTATTATTGGTCAACTAGGATTTTGCTTGAGGAAATTGTCCCTAACTAATTGCTTGTTTCTTCCTAAATTTATTTCATTATTTTATGAAATAATGTTTTTATTGTTTAGCCTGGACCCATTGCTATCATCCCTGGGCTGTAAAATGCCATGAAATGGCAGCAGTCTTGCCCCTTCTTCCACAATAAACAGATCATCTACATTTTTTAAGGTATGGTGTGGTAGCACTATTTAGAGAAAGTGAAATACTGTACAATATCAGTTTTTTGTTTATCTATCTACAATATCTATCTATCTATTTATCTATCTATCTATCTATCTATCTATCTATCTATCTATCTATCTATCTATTTAATAACTTTATCTTTATTTATATTATATTCCATTGCCATTGGGATTAATAGAGTAGAGTAGAGTAGAGTAGAGTAGAGTAGAGTAGAATAGAATACAATAGAATACAATAGAATACAATAGAACAGAACAGAATAGAGTAGAATATTTTATTGTCACTTTGAATGCAAACTAATTGGCATACATTACAATGAAATTACATTGCATACAGCTCTCAAAGGGTCTCCACCTCTAATATAAACATAAACATGACAATATAAATGAATGAATAAATAAATAAATACAACATTATGTATATTGTCTTATATTTGACACTTAAAGCTTATTTTTACAGGAACATCTTTTGCTCTGATCCTGATTCTTTTTCATGCACATGTCATTATGCCATTGACAGTTTTCCAACATGTGAATGAAAACAGCAATCAACATCATTTCTAGCTTTATCCTTTGGATAAAGGAGCCTTTCCCTGTATCTCCAGGAGATGCCAAGGATTAAATCTAATTTCTAGGGATTTGGTCTCACTGTTGCTCTGGAACTTTTACATACAAACCAATTTCTGTAAATGATTTGAGTTATAAGCTTTCTTTTCTGTGATGCCATGTCTTAAACATGACTTCATCTCAAAGGATGAAAATATTTAGCAGAAAACAGCAATGCAAAATTCAATCTTTGTTGCATGTGTAATTAGATTCTCTATAAAATGAGTGATCAACCTCCCTAAAGAAACTATTTTGTTATAATAGTATACATGCCCGGAGACAGCAAGGAACTCTAGATTAAATTTTATAGTAATGGGAAATGAAGAAACAACCAGAACTTGATTATCATAAAAATATGTTCTAATTGGAAGTTCCAAAGTATTTATGACCATCCTGAATAATGTTTATGCTTTTTAGTGATGATTTCTTTTCATTCATGGATAATTTCCTTATTTCACTCTGTATCCAAAGAAACACACTGTGTTTCAGATAAATTGTATCTGCTGCATGAGGACTAGACCTAATAAACAAATTTCTAGGGATTTGGTCTCACTGTTGCTCTGCTCGTTATCTACATTACAGATGAAAAGCTGTTATAATATTTGAATTGTGCTAAATAACAACTATTTGAAAAATTAATGCATGGAACCTCCAATTTTCGTGCATTAAAATCATGCTTAAGTATACCTCATGTCACTATGCACAACTCATGTATAAAAGGGTTTTGATCATACAGTTGCAACTACCATCTTGACATTTTTTAATCAATGCACCTGTCCCATGGTTGTCCCTGGAAATATACTGGTGTCATCCACTGAAAACAAGGCTGCATCATGAAAATTGTAAACATTTTCTTGTTGACAATTGGCAGGAAGTGTGAGAAAAACTTGATATGGTTCAAAGGTAGTGATTGGAACATCCCATGTATTTTTCTGACAATTGGCAAAATCGCATAATTTAGATTTCATTATACTGAAAATCAGCACTCTGCGACTGAAACCTGTTATAAAACCAGCTGTACCGGTGTCAATCTGAAGCAAGTAGGAAGGCTTTGATACTGAATAAGTCTATGAATTTTAAACAATTGAAAGCAAATGAATATAATGTTTATATTTTCTGAAAATCATGGCCGTATATAATAATTTGAATCCATTTGGGAAAGAACTAGAAATGTTATACTAATTATTATTTTAATTTTAAATCCACCAATGCAGACTCGTAAGATTAGCAAATAATACCCAATGATGTGCTGTGTTCCCAATATCATTTGATCATTTATATTGGCATCAACATATCTTCATACAGTAATTCATTTTTGAAAACTCATCATATATTCAATATGTGTAGATTCCTTTTTTTCAGGAATTTGATCTGCCACCCAACTAATTAGAACATTTCAACATTTTTATTGGAACCTAATATTAATAGTTTAGTTTGATTTTATAGTTTTAAATGTACACATATCATATATGTGCATATTTAAATATTATAGTTTGATTTTATAGTTTTAAATGTACACATACAGTATATATGAGAAGAAGCTTTGTTGAAAAAGTATTGATTTAAATTAAATAGGGTTGCAAAAGTTAGATGTACCAAAAAAGTAAAAAGAAACAGTAGTAAAGCAAATATATAGTACTAAATATCTTAATTCCCAGTTTCATGCTTCAGTCACTAGAACAGCATACTTCAGATAAAGTAACTATTATCTACATTGATGGAAATCAATAAGTGCAAGATTAGTACAATTTTTACAGCAATGCAAAAAAAAAAGCTTAATAAAGCAAGGTACATGTAAAGATGTATTACGAGTTACATAAAGAGGATTAATACATTTGATAATACTGGAATTTAAAGTAGCTTGACATGATGGTTTTAAAAGTAATAATACACTGCATCTCTAACCACAGAAATTTTCTTACTTACCATAGATGCAACAATTGGATAGCAGCCATTCATATTAATTGTCGAGAGCCAGATAATTAATACAGCATATAGCCTGAAGAGACTATAAGAAAACATGTATTATATTAATTTATTTATCAGTGATTCATGTAGAATGCTAATTTTCCAAAGATGGAAAACACCTATAACTGAGCATGGTTTTTCTTTTATTCTGTTTTATGATACTTCCACGTGGAAAGAAAAATTGACAATTGCACAGCCACATTCCTTATCTTTATCACCAGTCATTTCCTTAACTATCATTTTATACTAAGACTTTGGAAACAAAAATGTCACAGAATCACATTTATATGCGACTAATTGGCCACAGGTTGGCCTTTATTCTTGCTAAGTGGAAAGATGGCAAGGATGCAACTTCATGACCAGCATGGAGTCACCAAGTGATTAAACTGACAACATTTTTATGAAGAGGCCTTTAAAATCATTCACCTCTGGCCAGTAACTTTGTGTGACCCAAATTGTCAGAAATCTTTTCAACTCAAATAACTTGCATGCATTCACCACAAATGTTACGTTACTTCTACCTATTATATAAACTGTACCATCTGAAAGAAAAATAATATTCCTAGTTAATCCATTTAATGGGCAGAGCAAGCAATTTTAAAAGAGTTTTATTTCACGGAATTTTGTTTTGTTTCATACAATTCCAGCTTACTTGATAGAAAAAAGCTACTATATATTTCCAATATGTGGTCGGATGAATGGGATTCATGAAGGGAATTCAGTAAGATCAAACACTAGTACAGCGTTCGTACAAAATGTGAGTTGTGGTTTCCTGGAATAACCCAATAGATTGGATTCACAGAATACATTGGACCTTCACCTAACCAGCCTGATTGAGTTTTGCATAACACAAAGCAGCCAATTACAGATAGCAGATTGTGCAAACTCTAGCCAGGTGTCCATGTTAAAAAATCTATCATCAATTTGGTGGTTACTTTCCATAGTGGAGTTTTGTATTGGCTTTAAAAATTGTATTTGTCACTGTTGGCTGATTGTAAAACCCTTATAGACTTTTTGCATGAAACAGAAAAAAATATATTTAACACCTGTGGTCTTGATGATTAGGAAAAAAAAATGGATAATAGAAAAAAATGAAGTTTTTTGTAGTGTCATCATAAGCTAAGAGATAACTTTGTAATCATTCATATATTTGCTGCAAAAGAAATCAGAATTTTTTTCTTTTTCTTTTTATCTTTTCTTTTTGCAACTTATCTCTCTCTCTCTCTCTCTCTCTTTGTCCTTTCTATTCTGTGCTATTTTGTGTTAACTTTTATGTTCTTTTAAAAACTTTTAATAAACTTTATAACAAAACCGATTTATCTGCTCCAAAAATGGTTGCTGAGGCATTTTCAAACTGCATTTATCAGGTCATGTGGAAATGCTCTCAGACGGTTGGGATTCTGCTGGATGTTTCTTCCTCTGAGTTACAGGGTGATGGAAAAGCTGTGACCTTGGCTCAGAAGGGCCTGAATACAAAAATGGACTGATTCCCCCCCCCCCCCACTACCCCCGGAGTCTTCTGCTGCATCCTGAATGAGTCCACAATGGGACTCTCGCTGTGAACAATGAGAGGGATGTTTTTAAAAAGCCAGGAAAGGCGTTCAATGCTATTCTATCAGACACTTTTGCCTGCTAGGTGATTGTTATCTATTGTCATACCAACTGAAAAAAAATTGCTCTGATGCCACCTAATGGCCATCTAGATTTTTACAGCTCAGCTACGATAGCCATAGTATCGAATTGTTGCAGCATTAGCTTTTTGGAGAGTGGATTTGTGCCTGCTTTTTGAAAAAACTCATACTTTCCACTACCATTCCCATCAATCAGAATAGAGCTGGAAGGGACCTTAGAGATCTTTTAGTCCAACCCTCTGCTCAAGCAGGAGAGCCTATACCCGTGATGGCGAACCTATGACACGAGTGCCACAGGTGGCACACGGAGTCATATTGGTGGGCACGCAAGTGTTGCCCTAGCTCAGCTCCACCACGCATGTGCATGTTGGCCAGCTGATTTTTGGGCCTTCTGAGTCCACCGGAAGTCAGCAAATGGGCTGTTTCCGGCCTCTGGAGGGCCTCCAGGGGAGTGTGGGGAAGGCTGTTTTCTCTCTCCCCAGGCTCCTAGAAAGCCTCTGGAGCCTGGGGAGGGCGAAAAACGGGCCTACCGGGCCCACCGTGCCATCACATGCCAAAACGGGGGGACCATGGGGGGATCACGCATGCTTGCGCAGGGGGGGCAGGGTGCATAGAATTATGGGTGTGGCACGCACGTGCGTGACCACCCCGTACTCCCCCCGCTTTTGGCACGTGATGGCAAAAAGGTTAGCCATCACTGGCCTATACCATTTCAGACAAGTGGCTGTCAATCTTTTCTTAAAAACCTCCAGTGATGAAGCACATACAACTTCTGAAGGCAAGATGTTCCACTGGTTAATTGTTCTTACTGTTAGGAAGTTTCTCCTTAATACCAGGTTGCTTCTCTTCTTGAATAGTTTCTATCCATTGTTTCTTGCCTATCTTTCTTCATGAAACATAGGGCTATCCCAAGTGTGTGCTAAATGTGTGATCATTCGATAACAACAAGGAAATCCAGAGATTCTTTGCTGCCATCCAGCTCCTTTCCACGTTTTGGCAGCCTATATAAAGATAAATTCTTAATAAAAGATTTAGCAGACTTCTAGCTCCTTCCTTGTAACTTCTATTCAGGCTGGAGGGAATAGTCAAAACAAAACATCCTTGTTTTGGGGAAAAAAATATTTTTCCCATTTTGAGTGAAATCTCCCTCTGTGTAAGTAGAAGAGAAAAAGAACATGGACCAACAGTAGAAATAGAAGTCTTTCTAATTTCTTCACAGGGGAATCATGCATCCATACACACTGAAGGCTTAACTGGAGCTTATTCCTATTTCAACTATCCCTGCCCATCCTGAAAGTGAATCTAAGGCTAAATTTCATTTTATTAGAACCATATGTGATATAAGTAATCACAAACTCAGTTTCAAAGAGTTTATCAAAAACAATCACTTGTAACAGAATCAATTTGGAATCATTTTTTCCAATCATTAGTCATAAATTTCATAATACATTATTGTTGTTGATGTTGTTGTTGTTGTTGTTGTTGTTATTATTATTATTATTATTATTATTATTATTATTTTATTTCTATACTGCCCTTCTCCTGCGGGACTCAGGGCGGTGTACAGCCAAGATAAAACATTGCATATAAAATTTAAAAACAATTTAAAAAACAATTAAATAATTTCGGCCCAAGATACTAAAAACAACCCAATTAAAACCAATTCAATTAAAACTGAGAGGATGGGATCAAGCCAGCCCAGCTAGATGGAATAGGTGTGTTTTCAGGGCCCGACGAAAAGTCCGGAGGTCTGATATCGTGCATATCTCAGGTGGTAGGTCATTCCAGATGGCGGGTGCTGCCACAGAGAAGGCTCTCCCCCTGGGGGTTGCCAGCCGACACTGTCTGGCCGACAGCACCCTGAAGAGGCCCTCTCTGTGCGAGCGAACCAGTCAGTGGGAGGCTATTGGCGGCAGAAGGCGGTCTCGCAGATAACCCAGCCTAAGCCATGGAGCACTTTAAAGGTGGTCACCAACACCTTGAAGCGCACCCGGAAGACCATAGGAAGCCAGTGCAGCTCGCGCAGGAGAGGTGTCATATGTGAGCGCCCCGTCACTCCCATAATCCCCCGCGCATAAATGAAGGTGATGTATTTACAATGATTTCCCATATTTCTACAAGATCAGATATATCCACTGATGTACTATAATGAAGTACGGCTTTTTTAAATGGCCATAGCATAAATAAATATAATGCAATGGCAGAAATATATATTCTTTAGTCTTTTAGGCATGACTTTTTTAGTTCAATTTCTGGTTCATGAATTCATCTACTTCCTACTTCCTTTCTTTGTTTTTTAATATGATTTTTAGTGAATCTTTAAAAAAAGAAGATAAAAATAATATAAAACGAAGGGGGGAAAAGAGTAAAAAGTGCAAGAAAGCAAAACGGAGAATTTATTTTTTAAAAAAGATACAAGTGACATACAATTATACTTTAACTTTCTTTAAAGTTACATCATGACATTCTTCTTTCTATCCTATATAATCTTTAAACTCATAAATTACAAATTCGTTTTTTTTCATTTTGTTTTGTTGGAAGTTCCCCCTCCCAGAAGAATGGAATATTTTGGGGAAATATTAAAAGAGGCAAAATATTATATTTCCCCAAAGGAGAAATGGAGAAAAGACAGAAAGCAGCCTCCAGCAGATGCCTGAAGTCTTTAGAGATGGAGATTTTGTGCTCATTAAGAAATCCAGGCCAATCTATTCATAAATAAAACATCTTCAGCTCCAGGTGATGGGATTAAGAAAGACAGAACATGACCTTTAGGACATAATAGGATTAATCCACCACCAATCAAATAATAAAAGCATACAAAGCAAACCCCAAACTTACAAAATACTGTAAACTCTATAAAAATCCTTGCACTCATCAAGCTAATTTGTCAGCTGTCCCAGCACTGCATGCTGTGGTTGGTTCTGCTCATCAATAAACAGAGTCCTTCTTTCCAATTAGCCTCCATTTTATTTCCAGCACCTTTCTCCCGGCTTGGAACCGGACTGGATTTTTCTTCCAAGAGTTCATTTTGCTTCCCCCTCTCTTTCTGAAGCTCTACTACCTTAAAAGTTAATGTTTGAAATCCCTGTTCCTCTGGAATTTAGCCTCACTCTATCTGAGCAAGCATGCAGAAGATTCGTAAATAAATGTTTTCTGTTTCTATGGCATTTGGAGCAATAAAGATCCATTTTTCTTTTTATTACCTTAGTTCTGCTAGAGCTTGAGAAGCAGCTTCAGCCGTACAAGCTGTCAGGAGGATTTTGGTCAATTTACATATTCAAGCAGTTTAAGCCATATTGAGTGAGAAAATCCCATCATTTGAATAGAACTGAAAGCTGCAACAGGTACACTAAGTTCATTTCTATGAGATAAGTGGATTAACTAGATGATTCTGGTACAATAGAAAGTTGTACCGGTTTGAGACTGTTTTTGATAAAGTTGAGGATCAGTTTTAATTGGCTCTGCTTTTACTGAGCTCCATTTTTATGCAAATCCTCTCAGGGTAAGGGTGAGGGCAGCCTTAGCCAACAAGGGGTTGATGGAACAATGACAAGCAATGTCACAGTTCTTTATGATTCTGCATTTTAGCCTTGCAGGGTGGGGAGACCCCATTTGTAAAGCATTTAGGACTCCTTAATGCATATAATTCTGTCCTCCAAAAGTCCTATGTGAGGAACTATAGGTTTATGAAAGAGACAGCACCGTTTTCCTAAGCTCTCTGCTGTCAAAATGGTTCTTGATAGTCAGGCACGACCATTTCCCCAGCTTTCTCCTGCTTGTTATACACTTACTTTAATTGTGTTTTCGGGTCTGATTAAGCAAGTGACTATATGACCCAGTTTACTGTCCTTCACCAGCCTCTCTTTCCTTAACAGGCTACCTGTTAAGAGATCCTGTGCAACCATTTCACATATTACTCTCGGTGTTTGGTTAGCATTTAGCAATTTATTTGTGGGTGTTAAAAGATGTATTATATGTGCTACCTTTTGTTATGTTCTATTTCAGATTGCCTAGTTAGAAGACATGGAGGATGCTTGCAAGTGAGCCATAGCTTTACAGAAGAACTGTAATTTCGCCTATTTTTAAAGGAGGGAGGAAGGGAGGGATAATCCTGGAGAAGGGCAGAGAGAAGATAGTGATATATCTAGGACATATTTACCTATGTCCTATGTATATTTTAATTTCAAATCTAATACTCAATTGCCCAACATATCTGAAAATTGGGAAATCCTCTATTAAACTGTGTAACATTGAAGATTATTGTATTTTCTTAATGTCTCCTTCATTTTTTGCTTTATGGTGAAACAGCCTTTTTCATTCTGTGTACTCATTTAAACTATGCTGGTTTTATTAGACTTTATTCATGGATTCATAGTTCCACTGAAGTAGTTTAAGCTAATTGCCTTCCAAAGATATTTGCTTATAATTGCTGGTCAGAAAATTAACATCTTGGTATTGTTGTGAGTACAACAGCCAGTTAAGGAGCAGGCAGAAGCCTTAACAGCAAGTCGCCTCAACTACACATTGTGATATCCTCCATTGCTCCATAACTGTGTTCAAAATAATTCCTGTCATTATCTAAGAGAAAAGGAGACTGTAGAGACTATGTTCTATTTTTCCATGCACGCAATCTAAAAAAATGTTTTGTTATTTGCTCTACTGAAACCCTTGTTTTTACAAAATTTTCTATACACGGTTTATTAATTGAACAGCTACCAAGAGTTTAATTATTAACTGTTTGAATTGCTCTAATGTCTGAGCAAAGTTTTTAGATTGAGGAAGTTCTTGCCCTTCATCTGAGCAGTGCGGAGTCTGATCAAAGGCATTGCCGATGAATTTTATATGAAATAATCCATACTCCTGATAAAGCCATCTAGCATCTCTCTCTTTCTGCCTCTCCCTCTCCTCCTCTCCCGCTTTCACCCTCTCCCTCTCCCCTGTGCCCCCTCCTCTTTGCCTTTCAATGGGATGGCATCAGTATTTCATAGAGCTGGAAGAGTTGAGATGGTTATTATGCATATTCTTATGTTAAGCTCTGTCAGTACTGATTCAGAGTTGCCCTATTCTTTAATCAGCTTTCTCTCTCCTTTTAAGAGGACTTATCCAAGGAGGGGAAGCGTGACAATGGTCTCTGAAATGGAAAGAAATGAGTCAGCTAAGATTTTGCCCTGGGATTCAGGGTTTCTTTGTTCATGTGTGTATGTGTGTGACTCTCAAAAGAAATGAACAAAATAATTTTCTGGTACATTTTAATTTGCTTTACAAAAACACTTTTATTCTCAACAGCATCGTAATACTTTTGCGATGCACTTGACAGTATGTCCAATCAGATAGTTTTGGAACTGAAATCTGTGTCTAATTTTCATGCTTGTTTTTTTCTTTCTGAAGCATAAACTGGTACTATCACTAATAGGTCAACAAGAGCAGCAACAATAAATACCATCAAAACAATATGCCTTTCTTTTCACTCGCTAGATAGTGCATTAAATTCATACCCAAGAAATCAATAAAGCAAAACAATTTTGTCACCAGTGGATTAAAGTGAGAAACACAATGTTTTGTCTCCCCATATTGAAAAAAATTAGGTACCTTGATATAAAGATCACCGCACATTTTGTTTTCTTGCATTGAAATAAATACCAAATTAATTACTTGTTTTCTGGAATTTGTTAATAGAAGAAACACAGTTATTTAGATTTGCTAATCATGGTAAATACAAGATGGAAAAGAAACTATCATCGAAAGTCACAAATTTTGATTCTTCTTGTTGTTAGTTGCGAAGTCGTGTCCGACCCATTGCGACCCCATGGACAAGGTTCCTCCAAGCCTTCCTGGCCTCTACCATCCCCCATAGTCCATTTAAGCTCACACCGACTGCTTCAGTGACTCCATCCAGCCACCTCGTTCTCTGTCGTCCAGTTCTTCTTTTGCCCTCAGTCGATCCCAGCATTAGGCTCTTCTCCAGTGAGTCCTTCCTTCTCATTAGGTGACCAAAGTATTTTAGTTTCATCTTCAGGATCTGGCCTTCTAAAAAGCAGTTGATCTTCTTTGGACTGACCGGTTTGATCCTTACTTGATGGTATTGCAAAATTTCAGTAAGATACAAATACAACAAAGCAATACTGTACAATTCAAGGAGTAAGATTAAGCTCATACCTACCAAACTCTATATTAGAAGTAGGAAGACAAGAATGCTATAATGGGAACATGGAAAATAAGAAACCAAGTCTCTCATTCCTAAATCCTTTACTTACGAGTAATATATGACTTCTACAACAGGAAGAAAAAAGGCAGCAAGCACCAGGTCATCAAAATCTGGATTTGATAATAAAATATTGTTGTATAAATAATGGAGAATCTTGAGCCAAGATAATTTTATGACTACATTCTCTTTCACACTTTCAGGTTTATTAAGGTGATAGATGTCTTCTCTGAATTTCAATCTGGCAAACAGAGAGAATTTATAATTCGTGCTCCTAAACTTTTTTCTAGTTCTGTATTCTTCCTCTGTATCTATTTCTATCACTTGTATCTAAGCATTTATGTATGATGTTTCAGCTTCTCCTTCTGTCCCAGAGGTCTCTTCTTATGTTTAGGAATGTCCTACTCTAGAAGAAACATGGTAGTTGTCTTGACCCCAGTGCTACATTATATTATTTAAAAAAAAAAGCATGAAATATAATAAATTCCAAATAGGTTATAATAAAGGTAATATAGTAGATGCAGAAGGATCCTTCCTGTCTTCTTTGTTACACATCACAATGGTTTTAACCAAAACATCTGGTCTAAAAATGGCTGAATTAGAAGATACATGATCTTTACAGTTATATTTTTGGATTTGGTATAAGCAGATGCAAAAAAAATATTGCTTGCTGTTTTGCCATCATTTTCTATTTATAAAATGCAGTTCTTAATATGTGACTATGTACTTTTTTATCTCTATTTCCCCATCCCATTATAATTCAAATATACAGGGAGAGTGTGGGAAGACAAAGTGCAAGGTTTTTTTTTGCATAATTCTGACAATATCTGTCAATTCTGCCTTCTGTCTCTGAGCAGAAATTGCTAATTATACCAATTGTTAGATTAACAAAATGACTAACACTTGAATGTCTAACACAAATATTCATTGACACATCTCTTGCAGTTTCACAAAAGTAAACAAGCCAACAAACACATTAAAAGATTTCTGAAAGAACAACCCAGTTAGCTGGTTTAGCTCCTCTGACAGATAATAAGAATTTATTTTCTAAGAAAGCATAACAAAGCCAAAAATCCTGGTCTCAGAATAATCTCAAAATTCAAACTGAGGTCTGGCTAAGTTTCTACATGATTTGAACAAAGCTTATTTTGTTTACAAAATTCCAAAATGCAGTTATACTGTATATCGTCAGCTATTGTCAGACCTCCAAGTCTCCACTGCCAAGTCATCACAGAACAATTCAACATGGCCAATTTACCTCAGGGACAACTCGCCACAGGCAACTAGTGCGATAACTGGGTGGATGAGTGGGTGAGCAGAGTGTAGAGCAGTGGTTGCAATGGCCAGGGGCTTCCCATTTTCATACCCGCATCCTCTGCTGCCACTGCAGGTCATTCTTCACCACCATTTGGTGGTGGCAGCGGTGAGTGGGGCAGGTGGTGGGGAGACGATGGAGGCCAGGCGCATCTCATTTTCACATCTCCTGCTGCTGCTGCTGCCACCGCTGCAGCAGACAGAAGCTCCATTGCCTGAACACTGCCACTGAACAGCCTGCAGTGGCAATGGTGGTAGCAAGGGATGTGTAAAAATGGGAAGTCCCCAGCTGCCACTGCCACTCAGTACTCTGCACTTTGCCTACCCACTCACCTGCCCACCTACCGATCTCTCTCTACAGTTGCCTGTGGCAAGTTGCCCCATGAAGAATTGGGCAGGTTGAGTTGTCCTGTGACGACTTGGCAGCTGTGAGTTGGCAGAGGTGATTTGGTGGTGGCGACCTGGCCGTGCTGTGTTGTCCCATTCTACCATGAAAGGCAGAGCTGATTACCACAATGGAATGAAGAGCCAGCGAGTAAACTGCTTTTTCAATCATCTCTTTCCAGAAACTAGTGCCCAGGAGGCCAAAATTATTTTTAACCCGAATGCAAAAACGGATGCTGGGATGGGTTTTGGGATGGAATTCATACTTAAAAATGGTGCTGATTGCTGTTTTTAAAATTGAGTCTTTTTTGCTGCCCAACGAAGAAAATTTCTGATATTGGACTCAGGGACACAAGAGCTGAGGAGGCCATTTTTTTTCCAACTTCAATGCAAAAAATGGATGCTGGGAGGAGTTTCAGACTGGCATTTCATGCTGAAAAGTGGTGCTGCTTGATGTTTTTAGAAATTGAGCCTTTTGGGTGCAGTGAGGACTTCAGATTACCCTTAAATGCTCCAGATACTTGTTCCTTGTGAAAAGATAGCAGCTGTCAGCTGGTTTAGAGTTCTGAGAGACAAGAGAACAGCCATGTTTCTCAAACATCACCCAGTGTCTTTAAAATGACACTGGGTTCACACATTTTCTTTTCAAATCACTTTCTGAATTGTTAAATTTTCAGCTATTAGGTACCCTTGGATTAACACCATTGGGTCAGTTTTACTGCTGACACTCATTTGAACAGTGTAGGAAGAAATATCCTTCTGGGTTCTGCTCCAAGTGGGGAAAAAGACACTGGAAACATGGAGACTGCTTGGAAAGATGGTTTAATGGTGGACAGGATCACATTGCTTGAGTTCCTGAACAGAAAAAAGGGCAGATACAGCGAATCCTCAGGTTTTTATGCTCTCTCTGGCTTTGAAATTCCTGGGGCCTCGAAAGAATATCCTGATTGGTTGTCAGACTCCCAAGGGGTGGGGGTCTTAACTAGCCTTGCTGGCTGATGTAATCTTCCCAGGTGCCATGTGGTGAGTTTCATCCTAGATGGGCCCTATTGTGTTGTAAATAATGGTCCATTGACAAAGATTGAGTTTCTGCCTCTGGCCCATTAACAAAAGGTTGGGGGCAGGAAGGTGGGAACTGCTTTAAAACATGCTTCTCCATTTCTCATCTAGGGAAATATAATATTCTGCCTTTTTAATATTTCCCAAGAATATTCCATTCTTCTAGGAAAGGGGTGGGTGCTAACCTCCTACAAACAGAATAAATATTTTCCTTTGCTAAGGAGAACTCTACGCATCATAATCTAAGAGATCCAGTTATGATTCACTTCCTGTTACATAATCTTGTGGCTTTCAAAGAGTATTTGATAATAAGGAGTCTTTTATTAAACAAAATATTATTTGCAAAAGGAAATGTTGAGCATGACATTCTGGCCACAATTCTTATTGTGAAAGGAGGAAGAGGAAGAGATTATTTTTTGTTTTATTTTTTGTCCTATTATTAACTACCTTTTTCTCTCACTGACATTTTTCTTTGTTCCCGAGCTTCTCCAGTCTGATTTTATTCTGTCCTTTATGTTCTATGAATTTTGGATCCCAGGTTTGATTGTGATCCCTCCCCAGGTATAACATTTTTTTTCTGCCTCCCCACCTCATGTCTGCAATGACAGCTGCAGAAAGGCTTTGAGGAATTTTAAGTGGGCTTTTAACCTGAAGGAAAGTTTCATGGTGAGCAAAAGAAAGGCATCCTTTAAAAAAAAATGTGCTGAAAGGATACAAATCAGGCCCTTCCCTGGTCTTCCCATGCAGTGTTCAAGCTGGAAACATAAAGCTGAAAAGCAGAGATTGAGAAAGGAGAGGGTAAAAAGAAAGTAGCAAAAAACTTACACATTTCTGCTCGTCAGTTATCAGATTTTACCCTTTGTTCAATTGATGAGTGACAGCTTAGAGCTTTACTGCCCTTGGAAATGTCAGCACTAGATCATTATTTGATGACTATCACTGCCAGCATAAAGATCCTTGTGAAGAAGGAAGCTAATGTTGCTGTCATACAATTCAGTGGCCAGCCTGACATGCCTTTTGTCTGAGTAGATGCCATGGATCTTCTCCTATCAAAAGATTCAGCCACTAATATCATATACAAAAGGGATAGAGGAGACTTAATTTCTCCTTCACAGTTTCCTAGGGTGATGAAATGTTATCATTTTGTAAAGAGACATAATTTCAGAAAGAAGACCAATTCCAAACATTAGCACACCTTGCTTTGTGAAGACCTCTCTTTCCCATTTTTTCCCAGTTAATTCTCTTCGGCTTAATGATGATATAAAAGATAAAGAAATCTAGCTCAGGTAATTAACGAAATTACAACAACTTTTGCAAAAGTGGTGGCTCTTTTTTGGCCTCCAAGGCAAACCTTTCAGATGGCTTGTCAATGATCTCAGAGCTCAGGACAATCCCTGCCCAGCTGCAGCAATTGAGGGTGGGTTGAACAAAGAGTAAAGAAAGCTACCATGGCCACTTTTGCCATGTTACCAACTTAGTGGTTGTCTAAAGATTATCCTTCATTAATAAAGGAGAATATTTGTAGCAGCTCAGGGTTGACATGAGAGGTCCTTGGTGCTCTCTGAGCCTGCTTGTTTTCTTGCAGATGTTTCATTACCCAAATTAGGTAACATCATCAGTGCTAGTGAGGAGTGTTGTTTGCTGTCAATTTATATTCTAGTGGCTTGCCTATCAGTGTTGGTGGGGGTGGTCTTAAGAGATTCTTTGGTTGGGCTGTTTGCTGTTGGCTTCTTTGGCAGTTTCTTGATTGAGGTATTGTTTACTTGATTGTTGGTCTGAATTTGACCTTGAAGTTAATCTATGCTGATCTGGGTGCTGATTGCTGGTGGAGAGATGCTTGGGTCTTTCTGCTCCTTTTTGGGCTGGGTGATAGTTCCTTCTGAATAGTCTATAGATGTTGTTAATGTGTCTATGAATGTGTCTATTGATGGCTGGTTTGTCAGAAATTCCCTGGTGTTTTTGGACTTGGCTTGGTCTAAGATTGTCACATTTTCCCAATACCCAATTCCCAATATCAGTGTTGGAAGGGGTACTCTTAGAGATTCTTTGGTTGGACTGTTTGCTATTGGCTTCTTTGGCAGTTTCTTGATTGGGGTATTGAGAAAATGTGACCATCCTGGACCAAGCCAAGTCCAAAAACACCATGGAATTTTTAGAAGCCTGGCACTCTGACAAATCAGCCATCAATAGACACGTAGACATTCACGTAGACACGCAACACGTTCACTTCCAAACCAGTTGGGAAGGTAAGTAGATTTCACCCCTGTAGGAGTTGTATACGATATTTGAAAGCAGTTAGCTGAAAGTAAAATTTTTGAAAGTGAATCTTACCTGGAAAGAAGCTTTGAAGAAAATGCTATTGGCCAAAGACAAATAAGGTATATATTCGAACTCAGGGAGAGAAATTTGGGACAGATTTGGTATTTTTCTCACAAAATGCTTACCATAATTGAAGTGGCCACTGGGGAAAAAACACCCGTTTGCTGGTAGGCAAAATTATTTCCAACTACGTTTCTTTAGTGTCTAGGACTTCACGATTGGACTAGCTTAATTTTTTTTCTGAACAGGAAGGAACTAGTTCAGACAATTCTGGGCACTTGTACAGATAGTCCATAACTTACAACAGTTCATTTAGTGACTGTTTGAAGTTACAACGGCACTGAAAAAAATCACTTAACCATGATATTAATTTAACTACTACAGTGCAGTGGTGAAATCCAAACTTTTTTACTACCTGTTCTGTGAGCATGGCTTGGTGGGCATGGTGTGGCTTGGTGGGTGTGGCAGAGGAAGGATACTACAAAATCTCCATTCTCATCCCACTCCAGGGGAAGGATACTGCAAAATCTCCATTCCCACCCCTCTTGAGGCCAGCCAGGGGTGATATTTGCCAGTTTTCCGAACTACTCAAAATTTCCATTACCGGTTCTCCAGACTGCTCAAAATTTCCGCTGCCGGTTCTCCAGAACCTGTCAGAACCTGCTGGATTTCACCCCTGCTACAGTGGCAAGAAAAGTCGTAATGTGGGGCAAAACCCCTTAACAAATTTCCTCACTTAGCCACATAAATTTTGGAGTCAATTGTGGTTATACGTCGAGGACTACCTGTTGTGGTTCTGTTACCTGAGCCTGTGTCATCGGCAGGAGAAGACTCCGAGAGTCAGGGAGAGGAGATGGCAAGGCCTCCCTCTCCAGGACCCTCCTCTTTGGCAATGCCTTCGGTGTCTGCCAAAGGGCAAGAGATAGGGCCGGGGCCAAGCACGTCCACGCAGCCATAGGTGGACAGTGATGAGAGTAATGAGTCTTGGCTGGATCCTCGACAGCGTCGCAGAGATAAGCATGTGCAACAGAAGAAAAGGCGTGCCCGAGATTAGGCTGAGTCACTGGACCACACCCCACAGGTATAAAAGGGAGCATGGTGGCCATCAAGCCTTGTGATGAACAAAGCTGAAAGCTTCCACGCCATTCTGCATTGCCGGACTTTTGCTATAGGCTTTGCTAGATTATCTTTGCACTTAATTTACTCTGTAATTATTGAACATTTTACTTTGATGTACCAGAAGCGGAGAGAAGTTATCTCTTCCCTTCGTGAGTAATAAACTCTTGGCAGCAGCCACTAGGTTGCTGCCAAGTTCCTTTATCATAAGGAAAAGGATTTTGTCGGCTGGTTTGGTTTTTTACTCTTGGACGTCTGTTGGTGTGTGAGTGTGTGGGTCGGGGACAGAACACTATCTGTATATAACCTTTTAATTTTGGAAGAAAAGAGGTAATCTTGGAAATAAAGACGATACTAGAGCTGGATAATTTGATTTGCAGTTTCTGTTTTTAAAAAGTTTAAAGAATCCTGTGGAAGAAGAGCCGGATAAAGGTCTTCTGTATGACTTCTAGGCCTTCAGTTCAGCTGAGAACAAATTTCTTGAGAAGAAATATTCTCTTCTTTTGGTATTTCATTCAGCTGAAACCTGAAGACCCCATTCTTCCAGAACTACAGAAGACATCCAAGATGAGCAGCTGTGGTGCCATCAGAAGAACAAGACAGAAATAAAGCCTATCTATTGGAATAAGAGATTTTTAAAAAGTCAGTAACAAATCCAGATAATTAAATAGAATTAGGAGAGGCAGGAAACCTCATGAATGGGCAGAAAGAGGCCCAATGCCATGGACATTGGGATGGCTTCTTTACTGTAACTGATAAGAAACTGAAGTGGGATTATTCTACTTTGTCAATCAATATTCTGTGACCAGTGAATGTGGGCAGGTTTCCACCACCTGCCTGGTGGTGCAGTGGACTAAATTACTGTTGAAGTAGTATTTAGCTGCCAGCTGCCTGCAATTACTGCGAATTCAATTCTCACCAGGCTCAAAGTTGACTCAGCCTTCCATCCTTCCAAGGTAGGTAAAATGAGGACCCGGTTTGTGGGGGCAATAAACTGACTTTGTATAAAATAGAACACCACTTGGGGGGGGGGTCAAAAGCCCTACTAAGTAGGTATATACAAAAGTATGAAGGCTATTGCTTAAAAGCATTGTAAGCCGCCCTGAGTCTCCAGAGAAGGGCAGCATATAAATCAAACTAATAAATAAATAAATAAATCTTTCATCTCTTTATTTTCATATACCTACAAACTGCAGAGACTAATTTTTTTAAGAGGCTGATCTTCTGATTCTGTTCTTGTTAGTATTCACATCCGTATTCACTCCTGTCTTACAGAAAGTGGTTGTAATGTTAATAAAATTATCAGATATTTTTACTGACATGTACATTTTTTTTATCCTCCATGTCTGTATATTTCTTGCAACATATTTTCCTGGAAACCCAACATGTAAAAAAACAATGCTAGTTTAGCATTATGGCATATTTGTTAGTGAATATTGATAATGCTACTGTACATCCTTTCTGCTGTGGTGGCAAATCTTTGAATCTAATTGTTGGAAAACAGAACATCATGAGATTTATTATGCAAGATAATGTGAATGGGATAGAACCAATATAAAATCTCGTAGCCGTTTCAGAAACAAATTTAGATAAGAACATGCTAATGTGTGCAGAAGTGTTGTGTCAGCAAAGATAAAGGTATTGCTTGACAATTTATTAGTTTGTTCTAACTTATCCATTCCAAATTGTATTTTTTTTCCCCCTGCAAACATCTTGAATGAAATCACTTGTAAATCACCTATTTAAGCTTGGAGAGATTAGACGTACAACAAATGGTTTCATAAATTAAGGCCGGATGAAGACAACTGTTTGTGAACATTTTAACTTGCCTAGCAAAGAAGCTCAGCAAAACTAATTTACATATGCAGAACTATATTTTGGACTTCAAAACTGATCAGGGAGATGGCACTGCTATGTTGTGATAGAAATATTTGTTACCACATTTAGTTAATATTAGTCCTGTTGGCACATCATTGCGTGGACATCAAGTTTTACCTTTTGATAACCACAGTAAAGTTTAATTTTTACATGGAACCAAATGAATTATTTCTGGTTTGGTGGGTTTACAATTACACAATGTTCTGTATATTTTCCTTTTAATATATTTTTGCTAATTGAGAAAAAAACAAAAAAAATCACTGCAAACCATCAAAAGGAGTATGATATTCTTTCACTGATTTTGAAGAAATCAACCACTCAGTATTATAAAACTGACATATTTATTTAAAAGTTTGTTGTTGTTGTTAGTTGCGAAGACGTGTGCGATCCATTGTGACCTCATGGACAACGTTCCTCCAGGCCTTCCTGTCCTCTACCATCCTCTGGATTCCATTTAAGCTCACGCCTACTGCTTCAGTGACTCTATCCAGCCACCCCGTTCTCTGCTGTCCCTTTCTTCTTTTGCCCTCAATCTTTCCCAGCATTAGGCTCTTCTCCAGTGAGTCCTTCCTTCTCATTAGATAGCCAAAGTATTTGAGTTTCATCTTCAGGATCAGTAAACCCTTCATGGATTACTGTCTTGTCGTGGCGAAGGGGCTTGCATAGTTCAATGAAGCTATGAGCTATGCCGTGCAGGGACACCCAAGACAGACAGGTCATAGCAGAGAGTATTGTGGTCCACCAGCAGCTTGCAGAGCTGGCAGCAGAGTCGGACAGTGAGGAGGCTGGGAAGGAACATGGGCCAGTCCTGGAGTCTGGGGAAGGCTCAGATGAGGGCTCTGCATCGGAGGCAGAGATGGAGTCAGGGCCATCTGGGATTTATGTGCGGACTCCGGAGCCTCCAGAGTCAGACATCAGAGAGGCAGAGGAACAGGGGGACCCTGTTCCTAGTGCGCGCATGCGCAGATCTGCCAGAAGGCAAGAACAGTTAAAACAAAAGGGACAACTTGGGAGTAAGGCTTGGAGATGATTGGCCCCTCCCATAAGACATAAAGGAAGAGCAAAAGCATGTGGGCCTTTGCAGGAAGCAACGCTGTGGATGGTGTCAGTTTGTACTTTGAAGCTCCGTTTTTGACTCTGTGTTTCCGTGTGGTCTTGCCAAGATAATTGCCAATTAGGTCTTTGGCAGTGTGTCAACAAAGATAAAGGTGGGGTGTTTACCAGCCTTATCCGAAGGACTGTGGCAGACATCTGTTGGACTATTTATAAACTCTTGGTGATTCAGCACATGCTGTGAGTGAAAGAAATTCACAGCCGCTAAAATTTAAAAAAAGGGGGGGTTGGGACTAATTATGTGCTTTTTACTATATCAGGAAGCCGAGGGCAGAACAGAGAGTTCTGACAAAATGTGATCCACTGGAGAAGGAAATGGCAACCCACTCCAATATCTTTGCCATGAAAACATTGGTAGTACAGTGGTCTAAAGCACCCTGTTATTAAGACCAGCTGCCTGCAATTACTGCAGGTTTGAATCTCGCCAGGCTCAAGGTTGACTCAGCCTTTCATCCTTTCTAAGGTAGGTAAATTGAGGACCCAGTTGTGGGGGCAATAAGTTGACTTTGTATAAATATACAAAAGGATGAAGGCTATTGCTTAGCACATTGTAAGCCGCCCTGAGTCTCTGGAGAAGGGCGGCATATAAATCAAATTTAAAAAAAATAAAAGAAAAATTAAAAAAAAACCCATGGACAGTACCATGGGATTTTTCCCAAAAGGGGAAAAAAGTTAGTATATCCACCCAAGTCCAAGTTGTTCGCAACAGCTGTAAAACCAATAACTATAAAACATACTGCAACCATAAAGTAATAAAACAGTAAAATGATGAGACAAAAATAAAAATCATTGCCTTAGGATGCCGCACAGCAAGTTCCAATTACCCTCATTCCATTCTTTCTAGCCTATTTTATCCTATTTAATGCCTTGATAAAAAGCCAGATCTTGATGACCTTTTGAAAGGCTAAAAGGATGTGGACCTGCTTCCGAGAATGCACTAGATGACAGGATTTCAAGAAAGAGATCTGGTCCTTATCTGATCTAATGGGAATGGGCAAATATTCTTAGGGGCAGGCTGTTCTGCAAATAACCGGATCATGACAGGTACAAAAGATTGGGCCCAGTGGTGGGCTTCTACAGGTTCGCCCCAATTTGGGTGAACCAATAGTGGCAGCAGCAGGAGGCTCCGCCCACCACCCGGATGTCATTATGGATGCTCTGCGCATGCGTGTTCACAGTTCCGAACTGGTAGTGAAGGTAAGTGAAAAGCACTACTGATCAGCCCATATGTGAAGGTGCAATTAAACTGATTTATTACTAATCAAGCCTATGCATGGGAATCTTCTCAACTAGCAGTTAGCACCAGCTTGGAATATGATAAGGGTTCATTGAATTCAAGGGAGGTTGGAATTACTTTGCTTGTGGCTACATAGGGATTCTAGGCTGATCCCTCTTTTAACTCTGCCCTTCAGGTTCTGCCACTCCTTCTCTACAGATCCTATGCCACATACGGTTTTAGGAGATGATAACCAATACCTTGGATTGCACCTGGGAGGAAGCTTGGAGCTGCTTGCACAATAGATGTGTAGCACAGGTAAACCTACAATTCCCAATACTAAGTGTTCTTCTGCATTCTGGGCCATTTGCAAAATGGTCTTTATGGGGAGCCCCATATGAAGTTCACTGCAATAATCCAAATAAGAAATAATTAAGGCATGAATGATCATGAGCAAGACCTCACAGTCCAGGAAATGGTGCAACTGGCACATAAGGTAGATCTATTCAAAGTCCTATCTTGCTTTTTTTACCTGAACTAACCAAAATGTTTCACATGTTAAGGAACATAATTTCCATAGACCCCTCAAAGCACCAGGGACATTGTTGTCATGCATGGTATTATTTTTATGTTACAAATATATATGTTATCCACTTTCAAACAGCTCTCAGTGGCTTACAGTATAATTATATGCATTAAAAATTATGTCAGAATTTAGAAAGATGAGTGAGGTCCATCCAGAATGTATGATCAAAGAAGTTGAGATGAAGTCACGATGGTGCATTTGAAGTTCTGCCTGTTTTTATGTTCTTTATCTTCTTCCAGCACACTTTTAAAAAGGGCAAAGCTTCAATCGCAGCATCACAGCCCCCATCTCAGCTTTAAAAAAAAAAAAACATACTTTGTGGATGCTCCTGAGAGAAGCATAAAATCTTTAAAAATCTAAAAAGCCTCAGTAAAAGGAAGCTTCCTTCAGTTCTAGCAATGGTTTGTTTTGCAATGAAAGCTCAGTCAGGGTTTAAGTATTATCCTGGGATGCCAACAGTATGGTCTCACTATTCACTGGCTGGCAGAAGCTGAAATGTAACATGTGGTGCCATTATGCTCTATTGGTTGGATGAAAGCCAGAGAGTTTTAGGTTCAAAACCACATTCTTCCAATGGGGTTCATGAGTCATTTGGGACTACTTGTTCTCAGCTACAAACCCTCCTATTGCTGTTATTAAGACAAAATGGGGAGGGGGAAATTTACCTGTCACAAATGTCACCTTGAGCTCCTAGAGGACACATGGAAACAACCAAACTTCTGGTACTCCAATGGCTTATTGTCACTTTTCTTTTCCAGTGGACGTGGCTAATGAGTAAGTACCTTTTAAAGCCCAATTTATTGAAAATAATTTTTAGGAAGCTCTTTGTGATTGCTTACAAATACTGTATATCAATTGATAGCTAAAGTAAGAAGTGAGCCAACATTCAGTTCTTCCATATCTGAGATTTTATTTTTTTTTCTCAAGGGGTTTGAGGTTCAACAAGTTCAACAAGGGTTTTCTTTTCCATCAAGGGATTTGAGGCTTATTGATTGACAATAATATCCCAATATTATATCACAATATTATCCCCTAATAACCCTGTTATTAAGCTGGTTATTAAGACCAGATGCCTGCAATTACTGCAGGTTCGAATCTCGCCAAGGCTCAAGGTTGACTCAGCCTTCCATCCTTTCTAAGGTAGGTAAATTGAGGACCCAATTTGTGGGGGCAATAAACTGACTTTGTATAAATATACAAAAGAATGAAGGTTATTGTTTAGCACATTGTAAGCCGCCCTGAGTCTCCGGAGAAGGGCGGCATATAAATCAAATTTAAAAAAAAATTAAAAAAATGCAACAAGGATCCATCAGGACTATTGCACCTGGTTGATTACCACTGAAAAATCCATGCTGATATTGAATCTAAAGCTGATCAGAGGGAAATTCATCCATGAGTTTGGAATGCAAAAATATCTGATACTCTCAACTCACCAGCTCCACCTGAACATAACAGAAAAGCAAGAGCTTGTGCAGAACTAGCTATTAATAAGTCTACATTTGCTAGAATAATATGACATCCCTGAAGAATTTGATTTCTGTGTAGAGCTTACTAGCTTCTTTTCAGAAAAATCTGCTTTTTACTTTGGGAGTTCTGTCCGAGGATGGATTGAGCATTATTATTACAAAAATAAATAGAGAAATCCTACTGCTCTATTACATTATTATTCATTCTGCCTAAAATTGCTTCTAAACTATGAATATTCCAGCTTGTTATGCTGATAAATGGTGGTGTAGTATGAACAGCCAGTTGGCATTTCCTGAACTGCAGTAAGATCCTTTTAACAAAATCTGGACAAGGAGTAGTTGAGCATTGGACACATAATTTGATGACAAGGAATGAGAGGAAACATAATGGAAAACAACATTTTATTTCAGCCACTCATGCCAATTTCTGCATTTATGATGGTGGCAAGACACCATCAACAAAGATATGCAAACCGTGAGCCTGGACCCTGGAGACGCAGCTGACCAGGCAAAGTGGAGTTCAATGATCTGAAAAGCGGAGCCTGCATTTGCTGGAATACGCTACGAAGGAGAAGAATTTGGTCCACCTTTAGAATGTTGCTTTTGTGGGGAGATATTCAGTAAGTGTAGAAGAAGACTGCAATAACTTTATATGGTACTAAAATAATGGAGAGGGGAGAAGTAGGAGAAGCATGGCAGGATGGAAAATGGCTTATCATAATTGTGAAAAGGAGAACAATAGGAATAAGAATGTAAAAGGAAGGCTCTCTGTTCCTCCAGATCACTTAAGAATCTATTAGCCTTACTTCAAGCCTTGAAGGCAGCTTAGCTGCAGGACAAAGAAGAGCATATTGCTTCAGTCTTGATTGGCAGCAGTCAGGAGTACTTCTCTAGACCATTCCCTCCCCCTTTGCGAAACCTTCTCAACAGAAATTTGACAGGAATTACTGAGATCACGCTGTTAGTCCAGATGAAAAATGGAGAATAAGGTGCTTGAAACTGTGACATTTAATAGGTAATTTGTTTGCCTGTTTGAGGTGCTTTTAGTCAATTTTATACGATTTGCATAAGCCCTTTAACTTCCTGGCACATCACAAACTAGAAAATAGAGTGTGATGCAGGATAATATCTATCAATAAATGTTATCTGCAAGCTTCAAAAAAAAAAATAACAGGCATTTTTGCATAAGATTAATTTCTTCTTGAGCTGAACCGTATGTTGTTATACTTTGCTAAATGAAATTCTATTAGTTCCAAGCTTGCTGCCACATTCTCATTTTATTATTACAGATACATTTTGCATTGTGACAATGAGAAAAGGCAGAGCTCCAGAGTGCTAAACATAAGCCAAGGAGATGGGGAATTTAAATCTCTCCTCAGCCTGAGCTCACTTCTATGTTTCCAAGCAAATCATTGTTGCAAAGCCTCACCTTCCTTTAAGCTCCTTGGGTGTATTGGATGGGCTGTGGGAAATGAGATCACCTGCAGGATACCAGGATTCGTAACCTAGATTCACTAACAGTGGGATCTCCTTTGTCTTCTCATCTAAATGACAGAGCTGCTTTATCATCTCATTGCAATGAGCTGAGCAGTCATGACATGCTGGAAGCTGATGGCATAGATCAGGGGTCTCCAACCTTGGCAACTTTAAGACTTGTGGACTTCAACTCCCAGAATTCCTCAGCCAGCTGGCTGAGGAATTCTGGGAGTTGAAGTCCACAAGTCTTAAAGTTGCCAAGGTTGGAGACCTCTGGCGTAGATAACAGTTATCAGGAGACATGTGATAAAAGGAGACTATAGGGTTTAATAAAGATGCTAATTTTGGTATATTAAATGACATAGTGTCCACCGTTAAATAACTTTTTGTCCATCCAAAACTAATCCTTATATTTTCTCCCTTTCTTTTAAAAAGTAATTTCATCAGGTACCTGAGAAGTTTTAAAATCAGTAACAGTAACAGAGTTGGAAGGGACCCTGGAGGTCATCTAGTCCAACCCCCTGCTCATGCAGGAGACCTGTACTAGGGATTCAAACTGCCAAACCGCCGACCTTTCTGATCGACAAGCTCAGTGTCTTAGCCACTGAGCCACCTAGTCAGGCTCAAACTACTCTGGGATGACTGCATCAAATATTTTCCTTTTCCTGGGCATAAAGTTCAGATAGTCCGATATGGAAATATGCTGACAGAATCAAGATTATTATTGATCAGGATTACTACTCTATCAGGATCAGCATTACTATAGACCCCGTGACCTATTATTCAAAAGGTTACAGATAGATTTAAATGTTCTTGAGAAATATTTTTTAAAGTGGCTGGATGGAAAATGATATAAGTTTATCAGAAAGGGCTAAAAAAGAATATCCCAGCAAAAGCATAGGAAAACAATGTGTAATTTGAGTTAACTCTCTTCCCTAATCAATAGTGACAATGGGCAGCTCAACTGTCAGCATTTGCTTTGTTCAAGAGTGGGTCAACTCTACCATTCCTGAGCTTTGATTTAGAAGTTACCAGACCAGTGGTGGTATTTAGCTGGTTCTATCTGGTTCGGGCAAACCGGTAGCAGTGGCTGTGGGTGGCTCAGGGGTGGGTTCTACTTACCTTTACTACAGGTTCACAGCAGGGCCGCGTGCACACGCTCACTTTGCTAGCGCATGCACTCTTCTGCGCAAACGCAGAAGCGTTTTGATGACGTTGGGGTTGGTGGGCAGAGCCTCCCGCCGGTTTTATTACTGGTTCTATAGAACCGGTGCAAACCGGGAGCAACCCACCACTGGGGATGACTCCGCCCACCCGCCCAGACGTAATCACATCCCGTTTATCCACGTTTTTATCCATGTTTTTGACGCTCTGCGCATGTGTGGAAGGCCTTGCACATGCGTGCGCACTCACATTTGCGAACCGGTAGCAAAGGTAAGTGAATACCACCCCTGTAGCAGATTCATCGTCTTACTGGTGTCCAAAATAGACCCGGGGCACCAGCAGTAGGGTTCAGGGTTATTGACAATAGAGCCAATATGATTGCTGTGGTAGATACTATTTAGAAGCTAACAAAACAAAAAGCATGTTCAAGCCTCAGGAACTGTCCCAAGTTGTTCTTCAAGAAAAGACCTAATTCTGAGTGGTGGAACAGATACAGATAGTCCTCGACTTAAACAGTTCATTTAGGGCCGGTTCAAAGTTACAACACCACTGAAAAAAGTGACTTCTGACTGTTTTTCACAATCACAACCATTACAGCATGCCCATGGTCATGTGATTAAAATTCAGACGTTTGGCAACTGACTCATATTTATGATGGTTGCAGTGTCCCAGGGTCATGTGATCACCTTTTGTAACTTCTGACAAGCAAAGTCAATGGGGAAGCCAGATTCACTTAACAACCGTGTTACTAATTTAACAGGTGCAATGATTCACTTAACAGCAGTGGCAAGAGAGGTCGTAAAATGGAACAAAACTCACTTAGCAAATGTCTCACTTAACAACTGAAATTTTTGTGGTCATAAATCAAGGACTATATTTTCCAATCCAGTTCCTATTCCAGATTTGAGTCCCAGATTTAGCCTATGGCCTGCATCTGGGGAAGTCCTTTGTACTCAAGGGACACAACTGCTAAAGAAAACCTGGCATAAAATCTTTTAGAAACCCTACACAGTTTCAACAAGCACCCTGGTATTATCATATTTGAATGGCACAAAAAATGTTCAGCCTACCACCTTGTCATTTTACTTAAGTTTTTGGTCCTTCTTCCATTACCATGTTGGAATGTGCCACCATGTGATGACCAGACAATTGGAAGGTTTGTTTCTAAAATATTCATAGGAATTATAGATCCTTATTAGGCTAGGAGGTGACCATGTTTATTCTATTCAAAATATGAATGAATTCTTTGGATAATATTATCCAAAGGCCTTGGAGGTCTTCTAATCCAATCCCCTGGTCAAACAGAAAAACCTATATCATTTCAGACAAGTGGTTGGCCAATCTCTTCTTAAAAACCTTCAGTGATGGAGCACCCACAACTTCTGGAGGCAAGCCAATAAAGGATTAATTGTTCTAACCCTCAAAAAATTTCTCCCTAGTTCTAGATTGGTTCTCTCCTTAATTAGTTTCCATCCATTGCTTCTTATTCTGCCTTCAGGTGCTTTGGAGAATAGGTTGACTCCCTCTTCTTTGTGGCAGCCCTTTAGATATTGGAACACTGCTTTTTTTATTGAAAGTCCTTCTTTTTAAAAAAACTACCGGGTTTCCCCCAAAATAAGACCCTGTCTTATATTTTTTTGAACCCCAAAATAAGCGCTTGGCCCTATTGTCGGGGAGGTCTTATTATTTTGGGGCGCGTGGAACAAGATGGGGCTCCTCTTGCCATCTTACCTGATTTCCAGCTCTGCGTTTAAATATTTTTGGGGAGGCCTTATTTTTGAGGGAGGCTTATTTTAGCGCATGCGCTCAAAAGCCCAATTGAGCTTATTATCAGGGGATATCTTATTTTCGGGAAAACAGGGTAGACATATCCAAGCAGGTTATAAAGGAATTGTGACAGCCTGCTTGTGCTTTACTTCGTCTCCCTTTTATAGCCCACTGAATCAGGGAAGAGCCTGTCTGGGTCTCTTCTAAACACTGTTGTTTCCCAGGATTTAAGGAATGTTTCAGCCTTTTTTGCTTATAGAATGGTTCTTGTCTATTTCCCTCAAGGTCATCTCTCTGACTCTGCAGAGAAAGATATGAAAATGTAATAGAGTTGGAATATATTAAACTGAGGAAGGACTGCAAACACAATGCAGAATGTGACCAACTCTCACAATCTCAGATATGCATAGGGAAAATGAAGGGATAAAGTCGATGTCATATTTTTTTAATGAAAAATATAAGGTAACAATGAAAGAATACATAAAGCTATAATATTAAATTACAAAAAATAAAATGAAAAAGCATCCTCGTGCGCTGTATGATCAGTTAGGCAATTATAAAAACTGTGCTTATTTTCAAATCCATTGGAAGAAAAAATGGAGCAAAGGAAATAATGTTGTGGGACAATGCCGAGGGCACAAAGGACTCAAGGCGATAAACACAAAGATTCAAAAATTTCAAAATACAGGAAAGATAGTTTGAAAAAAATCTGATCTATCTTTACTTGGTTTAGATCAGGATTCCCTAACACAGATTAAGCCTGTGGTCTGCTTGGGAAGTCCTTTGTACACATTAGGAATTTAGTGTCTACATGTTATAGACACTATCACAAAATAATAATTGTGGCCAGTTATAAAACATCAGCTTACTATAAACCCCACTGCCTTTCCCTTGCTTTCGACTGAACATGTGGGCAGACTAAATACTGGAATTGTTTACAATATAACTTTGGTTTAATCAAAAAATATCAATATATAAATTCAGATATTGCATAGAACCTGAGTGGAACAAAGGGAGGTGCCTACAGCTTTATTGGTACCTATGAACCCCGGGTGGGACACACATTCTAGATTGTGGTACAGATTTTGGTGACATTATTCATTTATTTATATCATTTATAGCCACCCATCTCATTAATGTGACTTTAGGTAGCAAGCAACATTTAAAAATACACAATACATATCGTAAAAAAAAATTAAAACCACAAGGTGGTTGCTAAGATACAAAATACTAATAATGTGCCCTCAGAGCAGAGGTGGGTTTCAGCAGGTTCTGACCAGTTCTGGAGAACCGGTAGCGGAAATTTTGAGTAGTTTGGAGAACTGGTAATAAAAATTCTGACTGGCCCCACCCCCATCTATTCTCTGCCTCCCAAGTCCCAGTTGATCGGGAGGAAATGGGGATTTTGCAGTAACCTTCCCCTGCCATGCCCACCAAGCCACACCCACCAAGCCATGCCACACCCACCAAGCCACACCCACAGAACCGGTAGTAAAAAATTTTGAAACCTACCACTGCCTCATGTATGCTCCTGACCCCCCATGTATATGAAATAATCAGGCCTTCAAGGCTTTATAAAAGGTAATCAGATTCACAGCCAATTTAACATTTTCTGGAGGGCTAATCATAGCTATGGAAAAGGTTTGTTTATTGGGCCTCACTAGAGGCAATCCTTGATTGATGGGAATTGGAGTACGCCCATCCTGCCTGAATTAATGCCATGGTTAGAAACAATGGGGGTAAGATGGTCCCAGGGGTGAAATCCAGTAGGTTCTGACAGGTTCTGGAGAAATGGTAGCAGAAATTTTGAGCAGTTCGGAGAACCAGTAGCAGAAATTTTGAGTAGTTCGGAAAACCGGCAAATACCACCTCTGGCTGGCCCCAGAGTGGGGTGGGAATAGAGATTTTACAATATCCTTCCCCCTTGAGTGGGGTGGGAATGGAAATGTTGAGGTATCCTTCCCCTGCCATGCCCACCAAGCCATGCCCACCAAGCCACACCACGCTCATCAAGCCACGCCCACAGAACCAGTAATAAAAAAAATTGGATTTCACCACTGGATGGTCCCTCAAATTCACATGCCCCATGCCATGTAAATTGCATCTCAAAGGCAATTGGAAGCCGGTGCAGTTTGCAATGCAAAGGTGTAACAAGGGCATTATGAAGCCCATCCATAATTGCCCTGGCCATCACATTCTGGGCCAATAGAAAAATCTGATGTTCTTTACAGGTAGCTGCATTGTAGGAATCGGCTCAGGAAGAGACAGAAGCAGGAGGGACTATTTGCAGTGCCTTCTGATCCAGGAAGAGGCACAACGTACACAACCCAAAGCTGTGCCACAACACCCCCAATCACAGTTGCCACTTGCTCTTTGAACAGGAGCCCTGAGTCCAGGATCCAAGTTGTGCAAATAGTTTTGTTTGGGGTAGTGCAACCCCATCCAGAACTAAATATCTAAGATACTAATTAATTTTAAAAAGTGTAGTTTTTAATATTTTAATTATTTTTTACTTGTTTTATAACATGTAAGCCGTCCAGAGTCACCTTGTAGGTGAAATAGACGGCAAGAAAATGTAATAAATAAAATAGAAAATAGATAAATTCCCCCAAATCCAAAGCCACACCATTTGCTAGGATTGAGTTGAAACTTGTTCTTCCCATTCAGACCTCTACAGCCTCCGGACACCAAAACAGAACCTCCACAATATCACTTAGAAGGCCCAGAGTCCACATTTTGGACAGAGAGGACCACTGGTTTGAAAGTGGGGTCAAAGAGGCCATCTATGTGAAAATTGAACAGTTCTCTCTCAACAGAGGGGGAGGGGTACGACATCATCTATTTCCAGTCTACAACACATTTCCAGTCCTTTCAATGATTCTAAGAAGGCTCCACACCCATTTATATTACTCAGGTGACCCTGAGGATACAGATAAACCTCCAGGTGGTCTCAATGACTCTCTAAAGCAGGGATGTCAAACTTACGGCCCACAGGCCAGATGCGTCAAGCGCTGGCCATGACCACCCCCATTTTAGTGAAGGGGGAAAAGTCACGATACATGACGTGATGATAACATGACGCCATGAGCTTGACACCCCTGTTCTAAAAGAATGCAAATGGCTAGCGGTCTGCAAGGAGTATAAATCCTTCCATTTCCCACCATCCAGTCAGAGCTGAAGAAACTTCTTGGATGAGAAGCGAAACGTCTTCAGAAGAAAAACCAGAAAGTCCAGTTGCCTCTTGAAAAAGCACCTTTGGGACAACTATGAACTGGATGACTGAGAATCTCCATAGACAAAGCCCAGAGTAGAAATATAAAGCAGGCTATTACCAGCATCCTGATGAACCTCGCCCTGTGCTATTGAATGAGTTCAATCAGTGACTTCATATAAATGTTAATTCCTTCAGGGGGGAGTTGAGCCCCGAGGCACCCCACACAAGAGGAGCCACAGGTACACACATCAACACTAATATTAACCCCAGCAGAAGAAAAAGAACCCGCATAACACGGTGGCCCCAATTCTGAAATCTTGCCAGAAACTGCTAAGAGTTCAAGGAGAGCATGGAATTATGTACTATCCCCATGCGGCTTCCTCCATAGTCATCTATCTCTGTGACCAATCTGCTTCCCTAAAAAAAGGAAGCTTGAACACAGTTTTATCCCAGGCCTAGGGATGGCTTTTTGAGGAGGGGGCAAATCATTACCTTCTTAAAAGATAGGGAACCATCCACTAGTGCGCAGAACCTTCTGTGCATGCTCAGAGTGTCCGTGATGATGTCCAGGTGGGTGGGCGGAGTCTTCCACCACCGCCACTACCGGTTCACCTGAACTAGGGCAAACCAGTAGAAATCCACCACTGAAACCACACCTTCTCTTAAAGAGGCAATTACATTATCTTTGTAATATGATTCTATAAGAAAGGCAGGGTGTCCCAACATTCCAGTATAGGGACTGTCCAGTTCTGAGTCATTCAGCTCAAGTATGTGAAGGAAAGCTAACCAAGATGTTAATAGACACAGTGTGGTCTACAAGAAAACATTTTATTTTATTTTATTTATTTATTTATTTATCAAGAACGTATTAGGTAAAAGTATAAACATAGATTGAATATATAAAATAGATATAAATAGAATAAACATTAGGACAGGGACGGTAAGCACGCTGGTGCTCTTATGCACGCCCCTTACAGACCTCTAAGGGGGTTTGGGGAAGAAACCACAGAGTCAGGTAGTGCATTCCAGGCATTGACCACTCTGTTGCTGAAGTCATATTTTCTGCAATCGAGTTTGGATCAGTTTACCTTAAGTTTGTATCTGTTGTGTGCTCATGGATTGTTGTGGTTGAAGCTGAAGCAGTCATTGACAAATAGGACATTGTAGCAGATAATTTTATGAGCTACGCTAAGGTCATACCTAACATATTCCTCCCAAATCATAAAGAGAAAAATTAGACACATGATAAATAAAGTTTGCTATATTAACATTGCTCCCAAATCACTTGTCATAACAATGCTATTATCCTTTACATGCAATCATCTAGGGGGGGTGGGGACTAAGATTTAAACTAAAAAAAACAATTATCTGTGGTATATTGATCCAGTTTTAAATATTTCATCTCTAGCTCTTTCAACATGCCATGATTTAATTGGAAACCTAATACCGGATTCAGTGAAGGGCTTAGAATATCAACTAGATAGAAATAAAAGCATTATTATTTCAGGTAGCAGCAACACAATACAATATTTTAAAGATTCCAGACAGAACAAATGATTTATTTTTATATTAAAATTAAAAAAAGAATTAAAGCAAAACAAGCACATTACTCTACTCCACTGTATTAAGTTTGTTGGAATCAACTGTAATAGCTAAATACAAGTTCTGGGTATAGAAGATTGAAGACACAGGCTTACAATATATAAAAAGGGCTGTTCTAGATGATTGAGATGGACAACCAGCAACTGCAGACAACGTTGGAAAAAAATGAGTTCAACTTAGCATTAGGCAGATATCCAAGTTTTTTAGCTGCTTTTTGCTTGGAACTCAAGTTATTTCCAAACAGGTGTATTTATAAGGATCTTGAGGAACACTGCTGGGATGTGCCAAAAATCTGCAGTTGCATTAAAAAATGGTGCAATAAAAAAAGAAGATAAATGTCTGAAATGGCCAGGCTTACTTGTTCATTTGCATTAATGAAGGACACAGCAATGGGTCACTTTAAGGGAAGAGTTTTATTCATTTAAAAAGCATTATAGTGGTGAGAATTTCATTTTCCAAATTATATATCGGAATGGTTTAAACATTTCTTACTTTTTTTCAGTTCTTTGGATTGCATGCAGAATAGTCAAAGAATTTAAAACAATGCTTTAATCAAAGACAAGACAATGATGTTTATGATCCTAATTAGGTAAAACAGTGCTTGGGTATCTTGCTCACTGCAGTTTGTATTCCTAGTGCACTATATAGTGCAGCAAAAATATACATAAAATATGTATGTCAATAGCTTGATCTTTCCTCAATTACTGTTCAAATGTTTTGTAGAGAAAATATCATGATTTACTTGCATATAGGCATTTTAATTTTTACAGAAAAAATGTATTCTGTAAAACCTCACAGCTTTCTTACTGTTATGATGGCACGCAATTTGAAAAGGGGTGTGTGTATTTCACATGCAGGATAAAACTAGTTTCTTTCCTTCGTGGTTATATTGTCTCCATGGAGATTTATTATATGTGTGTATCTCTCTATTTCTACACATCAGCTCTCTAAAATGACAATAGTTCTGATCTGGATGGAATATTAATCTGATCCAGCAAAGTGGCCCTTGTCTTTGTCAACTCTGTTCCTAAATTTGTCCCTGAGTAAATGTTAAGTTCTAATTAAACACCACACTTGTCAGCTGAGTATATGATCCTTGAAACCCTTTCAACAGGATTCTCATGTTCCCAAGAGGGATGGGGAGAATGGACAGAAACTCAGATAATCTTGTCCTCAAGAGAGAAACTCTGAATTTCTCATTAGAGTTGTCTGTTCTGATCTTGAGACTTGGGTTTCACTCCTGAACAGCAGCAAGTGGAATTCCTGAAATGACAACAAAAGCAGCTCTATTTTATGTGGGCTGGGCTCAAGGAAGTGGCAAAAGCAATATCTAACAACTAATTTCCCAAGCCTAGTTGACTTCTTGCAGCTAACTTTGCAAGAAGTCTAACTTATTTGTTCTAAAAGGAATCCAGGCTTCAAAATACTTTAGCAGTACTAAGTGGCATATAGAACCTCAGAACCTTGTCCATTTTACTGTACAGATTTTTGTTTAAATTATTAGAATTAGTTAGGGCTGAAAGAAAGGGTTAAGACTTTCTGAACACACCTTTGAAGTATTTTCTGTTACAAATATTGATAGCGTACTGCTAAATATTGAATGGAATTTCAAGGTGTTAAATCTAGCAACAGATATGAGAGTGCAGCTTTTATTTCTCTGATAATCCCATAACATTTATATTCTCACTGTGGGGACTTCAAATTAATGTTTTAAGATAGTTCAGGATCATCTGCAAACTAGCTTTAACACCATCTATTTTGGAGAGTTGAGTATACTGCTTTTTATTGAAAACTTAGTTTTGAGATTACCTATAAATCCAGAAACTCATCTTTTTGGACAACCCATTTTTCCACTGGTGTGAATTCTTGTTTCACTTCACCCACACTTCCAAGGTTCAAATCAGCTATTACAATAGCAACCATAAGGTAAAGGTAAAGGTTCCCCTCGCACATATGTGCTAGTTGCTCCCAACTCTAGGGGGCGGTGCTCATCTCCATTTCAAAGCCAAAGAGCCAACGCTGTCCGAAGACGTCTCTGTGGTCATGTAGCCAGCATGACTAAATGCCAAAGGCGCAGGCAACGCTGTTACCTTCCCACCAAAGGTGGTCCCTATTTTTCTACTTGCATTTTTTATGTGCTTTCGAACTGCTAGGTTGGCAGAAGCTGGGACAAGTAACAGGAGCTCAATCCATTATGCAGCAGTAGGGATTCGAACTGCTGAACTGCCAACCTTTCGATCGACAAGCTCAGCCACTTGGCCACTGAGCCATCCCGTCTCTAATAGCAACCATAGAATGGATCTTATTTCCATGTCTTCCAAAAATTCCAGTGTTCTCTCTTTGTGTAGTTACTCTTTAGAATTTATCTTCTTCAGTGTTCTCTTCTCTAATCGAGATTTAAATTATGACCATGGCTATTGCGTAAAGTTGAAAGATACTGTACCATTGTACCATTGTTAGACATTACAAGAACTTTTTAGTTCAACACACTACAGTGAACAGGATGCTTTGAGGGATTTTCATTGTGTTAATCTTTTTTTAAAAAAAGATCTTCCTTGTCTACTCAAATCTCTTCTTTATATTTTTCCCCATTAACATTTTTACTGAGTTATGAAGTATTATAAAATACAAAATACAAAGTAAATAGAAAAGCAGTGGGAGGTGAGGAAAAGGAGAGGTGAGGTAAGATAAAAAGAAAAGAAAAAGAAGCATCGACTTCCATCTCTCTCTGTTACAGTAAAATAAGGAATTAACATCAAATCACAACTTTTTACTTTTTCATAATAATATAAAGCCATTTCTATAAAGATCTATTGGTCTCATCAGTAAAACCCAAAGTCAGAGGTTCATTCTTCTTCACATCAAGCACGAAGTTCAGAAGCAGTCTCCGTGTGGAAACAAAAGTATTTACGTTCTTTTCTTTAATCAAAGTGGTCAGTTTTGCCATTTCAGCCAACTCCACCAGCTTCTGCAACCATTCGTCCATAGTAGGAATCAAAGTGTCCTTCCATTTTTGTGCATATAATAGTCTTGCTGCTGTCAACATATATAATAACAAAGTTCCAATTTTTTTCTCTAATTCTTTTTCATTAAGCTCAAAAAGAAAAGCTCTGGTTTCATTTTTATCTCCATTTTTTTTTAAAAAAAATGTATTAAAATATGAATTATACGGCAATTTTTTTTTTTGCTTTATCACATGTCCACCATAGATGATAAAAAGTCTCCTCTTTACTTTTACACTTCCAACATTCATTTGACATACTTTTATACATCTTGGATAACTTATCTGGTGTTAAATACCAATGATACATCATCTTAAAAACATTTTCTTTTAGATTGTAATTGAATCTGAATTTAAAACCCTTCGTCCACATATTTTCCCATTGTTCAAGCATCACATTATATCCAAAGTTCCTTGCCCACTGGATCTTACAATGTTTACATGTTTATTTTCCAAATTCAATTTCAATAACATTTTATACTGTAGATCTTAGCAATATGTTCATCGTTGCCACATAATAAAATTTCCAGTTCATTTTTAACAGTCAAATCCATAACATTTTTTAAATCCAATTTAAACCTTTCTTACAGTTGCTGATAGAAGTAAACCAATGGCAAATATAACCTTCTGATTCGAGTTCTTCCCTCGACTCTTCTTTATGTTTGTAAACATCTTTTATTTACAAAAAGTGCCACACAGGATCTTGGAGAGGGGAGGGGGAGGTAGGTTGCTGTGCTAGCACTTTTATCTTCATTAATCTACAACTGTGGTAGCTCAGACTGCGGGACATTGATTACATGAATTTTTTTGCACACTCCTATATCTCAACTGGTGAGACAGAGAGTAAATACAAATTGACTTATAATATTCTTTGTGAGCTTGGTACTTGCAAGTGTAGTGCAGTGAGTTTTAATGTCAGCACATAGCTGCAAGTAGAAAAGTGAATTGCAGATTTATTTCAAAACATCATTAACTGCTTGTTAGTGTATGTTCCTATGCAAAGAAACATGGCATGCAAAATAGTGAGCATGCCATTTTGTGGGTAGACTGACTGTTCTGACCTCATCCTTAGACCACTGATTCCACAAGGAAGTAAAGATAATTTTTGGTTAAGCTCTAGGTGATTAACAGCTTTTACAACAGAGAGGAAAAAACAAATGTTTGGGGGCAGTAGACAAACTTTCTAAAGCTTAGCAGGATCCAAGTTTGAGCCCTTTTGGAAAGGGTAGTATATAAATTGTTCACATAATAACTGAATTAAACAGATATACTATTGCAACTCTGAAGTAGCAGCTCTTGTCTTTGCATAGCAAATGGGATGATTTCATCATTCAATTGAATGATTTTCAATTAATCTTTATTGGAAAATGCTACAAAACACTTTAGTCTGATAAAATAAAGACCTTGCTTTTGTCATTTTAAATCTGGATATCATAGATACATTGGTTAGAGAGCACTCTTAATTGCTACCAAGGAGATGGGATATTCTATCTGCCAAAGAGGTGGCCACATCCAATCCCAAACACGAGCTGATCTAGAGGTTACTTTCTGACACCATTTCTAATCTTCAAAATACTTTGTATTATCTTGGCTTAGTTAAAAGGTTTTGTTCAAAAATAAAAGAAAGAAGCAGCATTGCCTTGCTCATCTATAGAGGGATATTTTCAATATATCAGGGGCTTTTCTTCATCTATAACAGGGGACACAAGTGAAAATGGCAAGAAAGAAATTATAATTTGGCATAGAAACCTTTATAACATAATTGGGGGAAATCTGAAGATGTGGATTGTAATGATGGTGGAAGTGACAGCTGCATATTTAATGATCACATTTCAGAAGCAATAATGAAAGTAGTTAATGCTAAGATCTTGTTCTGGCTAATAATCAAGAAATTGCAAAGAAAGAGCTGTAATGCAAGAGGTTATGGTAAATATGATCCAGCACAGCAGATGTAAAAAAATAATGCCAGAATTAAAAAAGCTTGACTTTAAATTAGGGAGGCCAGATATAAATGGGACTTTAACAAATTAATGGGTCAGGCCAACAGATGAAAAAGATTGTTCTTCATTTTGAAAGTGTTTATTAACATTTGAAGAGACGTAATTGCATGTTAACTCCAGTGACTTTCTTAAGAAAGTGAACTAAATAATATTTTATGTTGTCACAATTTAAGTGGACACTCTACCAGTAAAATGCAATGCTAGAGTTGTTGGAGTCCTACAGAATGACTGGTTACCACTGTAGCTCTTGAAGGCTAAAGCAAGATGCTATGTTTTAGAAATAAATAGTAAAAATATCCAAAAGTAATAAAGTACCATTTGCAATTAACTCATTGAACATCAAAGGAAAAAAGAGGATTTTACATCAAATAGAATACTCATGTTTAGTTCTGAGATGAATTTGAGTTCTGGGCAAGAAAAGCAATGGTAAAATTTTTGGAAGATTCCAAAATTTGGCTGTTTGCATTGTCAAAGAGAAAAGTTCCTCTTCTATTGTAGAGCAAATGAAAAATATAGTTGTATTTTTTGCAACTTAAAGGAAGCATATTTTATTCAAAACAGCTGATCAGTTTGCTCCTGGTGTTTCCCCATACTTTCTCCCATTCAAAATATTCAAGAGTTTGCTGTGACTAAAATAACAGCAATATTTTCCAATGATTGTCTTCAGTTTTTTTTTAATGTATATTTTATTTAGGAGAAACTATAAGAGAAAATATATTGCCCAAAGCCCTTAAAACAGCATACTTTTACTTAAAAGTCAAGTCAAAGTCTTCATGAAAACTTAATGGCATGTTGATTGTATCCTGCTCTTCCAAATCTGATTCACTTTAAATAAAGTCAAGGATTGTGAAAGCTTTAGATTAGTACCTAAAGGACCAAGCCCATAGCCCAAATTTTTGCTTTTGATGCAATATTTATTTTATTTATATCCCATCTTTATTAGCTGTACAAATAACTCAAGGCAGCAAACATATCCAACACATCTTCTTCCTATTTTCCCACAACAATCCTGTGAGGTGAGTTCAGCTGAGAGAGAGTGACTGGTCCAATTTACCCAGCTAGCTTTCATGGCACAGGTGGGATTTGAACACAGAGCCTCTTGTTTTCTAGCCCTGTGCCTTAAACTAGAGGTCTCCAACCTTGGCAAAGGTTCACTGAGGAACCTTTGGGGAGTGGAAGTCCATAAGTCTTAAAGTTGCCAAGGTCGGAGTCCCCTGCCTTAAACAATAAATCAAACTGGTTCTTAGTTTTTATTTTATGCCTTTATTACCAATATACCGTATTTTCCGGCGTATAAGACGACTGGGCGTATAAGACGACCTCCAACTTTTCCTGTTAAAATATAGGGTTTGGGCTATACTCGCCGTATAAGACTACCCCTCTTCCAACGCACACCAAATAAAAATTAAAAATAATCAACTGGCTCACCCACAATGTAAAAGCAGCTGTGCTAGACCCAAAATGGCCCCTGCAACAAGCAGGAACCTCACACAGCCACAAAAAGCCCAAAAAAACAACTTTCACACTTTACACACACAAAATTCCACATACAGCTTTGTGAGATTTTGTGTGTTTGTGTAGTTAGAGTGAAACACTACAGAAACACACTAAATCTCAGAAAGCTGCACAAATATTATTTTATTTTATTTTATTTTATTTTTATTTTTATATGAAAACTAAATTTAAAACTTCCTAAACTTTAAAAGGCTAGGTCTAAAAAAGAACAACTAAAAAAAACCCCAATTAACTATTTTTTTTAAAGCTCCCAAAGGGGAAAAAAACTTACCCAATAGAACAGGGGTCTCCAATCTTGGCAACTTTAAGACTTGTAGACTTCAACTCCCAGAATTCCTCAGCCAGCTTTGTTTTGCTGGCTGAGGAATTCTGGGAGTTGAAGTCCACAACTCCCTGCCTGCTTGATTGCAGGCAGGGAGTGGCTTGCTGATGGAATGGATTCAGGCAAGCGAAGCAAGGCAAGCGTTGCGACTAGCAGCTAAGGTAAGCAAGCTGGAGGGGGAAAACTTTTTTCCTTTTACATGGCTCTGGCGATCCCAGCTGCGTTGCCTGATTAGCAGGCAAAGCTGGGATCATCAGAGCTTGGATCGCCAGAGCCATTTAAGGCTTGTCAGAGCCTTTCGGGCTGGTCTGCCTGGTTACAGGAGAACGATACCCGGAGTATAAGACGACCCCCGACTTTTGAGAAGATTTTCATGTGTTAAAAAGTCGTCTTATACGCCGGAAAATACGGTACCTTTATTTTAGATTGTCATTAAAAATTTACTGTTACAACAAAGTATGTAAAAGTTCAGTATTATAAATTGCTTTTCCCATTAATACAAGCAGTTTTTCTCTATCCCTTTCCCAAGCTTAGAACTCGGGGTCATCCATTAAAATCAAACATGGATCAATATATATCAAGATCTATATAAAGAAAATGTTCTTCGAACAACGTATGGTTAAACTCCGAGATTTTCTGCCATCAAATACATTGATGACATTTGGCTTCCAATTTAGATTATTTTAAAAGGGAGTAGACTAATTGAAGGAGTTCAGTGTATCCATCTAATTAAAGGCTATCAGTGTATTTATCTCTCACTTGTCATGCACTTCCTCTGGCACTACCATAGCAAAATGCTCTTTTCCTAATTTTTCTTGCCTGAAGCCTATTTCTGTGGACCAGAAACAAGTCTCGCTAAATGGTGAACTATCTGCTTTTCTCTGATACATTTACTTCATGAACAGCTCACTCGGTCAATGATTGCATACTTGACATTTTCAAACTTATTCAACATCTAGCCATTGTCCTCTGAGAAAATACTATATTTTGTGTGAGGCCAAATTATTTTCCAGGTTAGCATTTTTTCTCTCATTTTTTTTCAAGAATCTGTGACAAGAAAGAACTGAGTGGCAAGAGAGGTTAGTGGAAGACCAGCTATACATACAAAGAAGATGATCTTCTGGCCTCGTGATGTGATTTGTCCCAGCCCAATTCCCTGTTATGAAAGAAGCAAAAGGAAATAGATCCTGGAATGCTGAAGAAACCAACTGCATTTACTTCCATCATTTGCTATGGAGTGCAGATTGTAAAAATGACAGTATCATCTGAAACTTGAGCCTTGGTAGTACAGTGGTTTAAAGCACCCTGTTATTAAGACCAGCTGCCTGCAATTACTGCAGGTTCGAATCTCGCCAGGCTCAAGGTTGACTCAGCCTTCCATCCTTTCTAAGGTAGGTAAATTGAGGACCCAGTTGTGGGGGCAATAAGCTAACTTTGTATAAAAAATATACAAAAGGATGAAGGCTATTGCTTAGCACATTGTAAGCCTCCGGAGAAAGACGGCATATAAATCAAATTTAAAAAAAAAGCTGAATGTAAAATTGTCTTCAGATCGAGGTGTGTGTCAGGGGTGGGTTCTACTTACCTTTACTACTGGATCGCAACGGGGCCGCGTGCTCTTCTGCAACGTCATCGTTTTGATGATGTCGGGGTCGGTGGGTGGAGCCTCCCGCCGGTTTTACTACCGGTTCTATAGATCAGGGGCAAATCAGGGGCAACCCACCACTGGTGTGTGTGTATGTGTGTGTGTGTGTGTGTGTGTGTGTGTGTGTGTGTGTAACCAACCAGAAAGGGTGAAAAACTCAATAACCTTGGAGTTATCCCTGCATATATGTCAGCCTGAATGCTGAGATATAACAAAGGCAGTGTACTAAATAAACTGAAATCAATTTAACTCCAAACATCCTGTAGGTAATTCAGGACATGTTCTGTGCATTATGATTCTTCCTCTGATAACATTCAGAAATGTTTCGCACCTATATAAAGTTGTATCATACTATTTTAATGTTATGCAAAATGTTCATGAAGTCCTGCCAGGGTTCATCTGCCTTGCTCTAGGAAAGGCTGAGATAAGGTATTGTTCCACTTCATATCAGCCAGCAGAACCTTGATAGATTTCTTTCATGCTGCAGAATGATACTGCAGAACTCTGCAGGTGGTATATTGTCAGTATATAAATGAGAGATTACAGATGCATATTTACTGTGCTCAAAATTGTGTGCTAAATTATGCTGGAAATTTACAGGCCTCAACAGCTTGCTAAACTGCAATATTGAAAACAATGCAAACACTATCAGGAAAGCAAAATGAAAAATAATTCATGTATATTAAAAACTCCAGAAGGATCTGATTGGCAGAGAGAAACTAGTTAATGCCTTCAATTTCTTAAGAAAATTTAAGGCTGCGATAACAACAAAGCATACATAATTGCTTAGTTTTGATTTGCAGAGAGGCGTTGATGGACTGTTCTTTCCAAGCTAATCTTACAAAAGATGTCAGCTTTTGGAATGCAGCATTGGAATCCAGAAAACGGAGAAAGAGCTGGGTCATAACATAAAACAGATGTTATTTATCTGTGGCAAGCCCTCAGTGAATGCATTGTCATAGGTGCACATCAGAGGAATGGCAAGCATAAAGTATCTCTTAAGTGTGATTCAAGAAGTTTGCAGTTCATTACTGAGTTGAATAATTGACACTAATACATGGAAAACCTGGTCTTGGCAGATATTAAAGAAACACCTCAAGCATAAATAAAATAAATATACAAATAAAATATTGAAATAGAATTTGAAAAGAAAGAACAGGAAAGCTCTTGAAGGATTATGTGGGTTGACTATATATATATATTTGTTTTCTCAGGTTTTCGCGGGTGTTTGTATGTAGGTCTTTGGTTATTCGGGTCTTCTCCCACGTAAAATTGAAGGTTTCTTGGCGACGTTTCGACGAAGTCTCATTCGTCATCTTCAGGCTGGTGTTCCTGAATTGCAATTGCTCCTGGAAGCACGAAGCCGAGAACACCAGCCTGAAGATGACGAATGAGACTTCATCGAAACGTCGCCAAGAAACCTTCAATTTTACGTGGGAGAAGACCCGAATAACCAAAGACCTACATATATATATATCACATTTATATTTTGCTGATAAAGAAAGGGAGACTAGTATAGATCTATTTCAAGCTATTTAGCTCTCATCAGCTAGCCATACCCTTACTTGGATTCGAACTTGGGCTGCCTGCATGTTAGGCAGTTGTATTAACCTCTGCTCTCTCCCACATGCTGTGGTACACCAGGTGTCTTGATAGAAAAACACTTAATCTCTCCCCTGGCTCAAGCTGATGAAGGGAGGACAACTTGTGGCTCAGAGGTTAATACAACTGCCTAACATGCAGGCAGCCCAAGTTTGAATCCAAGTAAGGGTATGGCTAGCTGAGGAGAGCTTGAAATAGATCTATACTAGTCTCCCTTTATTTCTTTATCAGTGAAATATAAATTTGGTATAAAATGGTTTGTCGTGAATGCGACTGCTTGAGGGCTCCTGGATTGAAGTTGAAAGGGATGCAATATGCTCCCTCCCACATGCTGCGGTAGACCAGGTGCCTCAATAGAAAAACACTTTATATATATATATAATATAATTATATAATAATCTGTGATGAAAACAGGCCTTAGCTTTTAATGATGTAGCTGAAAAGAGGAAATTAGCATGAGACAATGTCTCTTCTGGCTTATGGAAGTTGGAGAAGAATGTAGCAAGAGAGATGTAACACAAGGCCATACTCAGGTCTTGATGTCATGGTTCCCACATCAGGTTTCTGGGATTGATTGAGACAAAATACACTGTATATTGATTATAAGGAAAGTAGATAAAACAAAGAAATACATATGAACAAGAGTGTTCTGTCCCCAACCACACGCACACACACCAACAGACGTTCAAGAGTTAAAGACCAAACCAGCCGGCAAAATCCTTTTCCTTATGATAACGGAACTTGGCAACAACCTAGTGGCTGCCTGCCAAGAGTTTATTATTTACGAAGAGGAGAGATAACTTCTTCCCACTTCTGATACATCAAAAGAAACAGCTCAATAATTACGGAGTTAATGAAGTCCAGAGATAATCCAGCAAAGTCTATAGCAAAAAGTCCAGCAATGCAGAATGGCGTGGAAGCTTTCAGCTTTGTTCGTCACAAGGTTTGACTGGCCATCACGCTCCTTTTATATCCTGTGGGGTGTGGTCCAGTGACTCAGCCTAATCTCGGGCACGCCTTTTCTTCTGTTGTGCGCGCTTATCTCTGCGACGCTGGTGTGGATCCAGGCAAGACTCATTATCCTCATCACTGTCCATCTGTGGCTGCGTGGACGTGCTTGGCCCCGGCCCTATCTCTTGCACTTCGGTGGACACCGAAGGCATTGCCAGAGAGGAGGGTCCTGGAGAGGGAGGCCTTGCCAACTCCTCTCCTTCTTGGAGTTCTCTCCTGCCGATGACACAGACTCAGGTAACGGAGCCACAACAAAGAGATTGGACAAGCATTTGTCTGAAATGGTATAGGGTTTCCTTCCTGAGCAGGGAGATTTGGACCAGAAAACCTCCAAGCTCCCTTCCAAATCATGTTATTCTGTTACTCTATACTTGCATATATTACCTTAGCAAGCAGGCATGAAGGTTAGAGCCCCTTGGGTCAAGTTGATCCTTGAATCAGGGACTAGACATGTTGATGTTATCCCAATTTTATATCAATGTAATATCCATGTTTTGGGAAAGGGATATTTTGCTGATTCGGGTTAAAATATTAAGCTGCATATTATTTGAGTTCAGATGTCCATTTATGCCAAAAATATTCTCAGTCATCCTCTGAATTCAAACTCCAGGGAGGCAGCAGCATCACTTTTGTACCAATTTTAAAAGAAAAAAAGTATGGAAGATGAAAATTACTAGTAGAATTGCCTTGGTGTGTCTGTCTAGTGAGACACTTGTAATTGGAGGATAGCATTGAAATATATGTAGCAGGAAAACATTGATTACATTGTATGGTTAGATAAACAGAAATATGGATTGCATAGGGCAAAGTGGCGGTATCTTATGTAAGTGACACATATTTAGACATGATTTTGGCCAACTAAATCATGGATAATGTGATTCGCTAGTATAAGGAGTCGTGATGGCGCAGTGGGAAGAATGCAGTATTGCAGGCTTATTCTGCTGACTGCCAGGGGTTCGATTCTCACCAGCTCAAGGTTGACTCAGCTTTCCATCCTTCCGAGGTCAGTAAAATGAGGACCCAGATTGTTGGGGACAATATGCTGATTCTGTAAATCACTTAGAGACAGCCATAATGCCCTGTGAAGTGGCATATAAGTCAAAGTGCTATTGCTATTGCTAATCTACAATGCTGTAACACAGTGGTGGGCAAATGTGGCCCTTTTACAACCTGTGGACTTCAATTCCCAATTCTGGGAATTCTGGGAGTTGAAGTCCACAGGTTGTAAAAGGGCCACAGTTGCCCACCCCTGCTGTTATTAACTGAATGACTTATTTACCCAAACCAGAAAACCGTGACACTGAACCCTTGACATGGCAGATCTGCTTTATAATAGTCGATAATGGCAACATTGTAGAGGTATTAAGCCTAAGGTCACTGTGAAAGCAACATTATTGAGGCTGATAATTCCTTTTATGGAGTTAAAAAGCAATATTTGTATATTTTCAAATAGAACAAATACTTGCTTGTTACCAGAAACATAAACTGGGCTCAATTCCTTTTATGGAATTAAAAAGTAATAATTGTATATTTCCAAATAGAACAAATACCTGCTTGTTACTAAGCATAGACTATTTGCAAAGTACTTAATGAGCACCATTTAAGCCCTGGATTCATAAGCAAGGAAGAATGATCAAATCTGCTTCAGAAGTAATTACTGGAATTTAAAGGTGCCCCATTTTTCCCCTCTGACACAATGTATTGTGAAGGCATGAGAATCATCTGAGACACAATAGTCTCTCTTGGTTGATAAACTCATGAACCATGAAGAAATAACAAGGTCAAATGATTCAGAGAGTACAGCTCATTCATAATGATCTCTCCAACATTAAGCAGCCAGAAAGCATAACTTGCAAAGGCATCAACACTCAGAACAAAACCTTGGCAAGTGTATATTTGTCATCCAGGTGGAAATGACAAGCCAGGTTGACCCTCCTTTGAACAAAAGCTGCTCAGAGTTTGCTCTACAATCCCAATTCACCATCATGTAAATTATTTCAGTAGGAACTTCCTAAGGCTCCATTTGCAGTGATATTTCTCCAACCCGATTGGTCAAAATACTGTCTAGGTATCTGATCCTGTGTTAGTTAACCATCTAAGCAAACATCAATCTATACTTTCCTTATTTTAAGTTCTCAGGGGAGAAAAATGAGTTATGATATATCATAGCCTCAGACTAGAAGTTCCATAACTCCTCTCCATTCACTCAGCTGGAGTGGAGAAGAAATATAACATACATTTCTCTGCTATTTTAGCTACTTCCTGACCCATCAGATGTTTTATATGGGACACATTTTGTTCTTACATCAATGTACATAGTCATTGTAGGAAGAGGTTTTTTATGGTCCAGCTTTAGGAAGCTCTTGGATAGAATTTAGTTTAACATTATCTGTTGTGGTAAACCAAACTAAATCAATTTACCACAATCTATTCTTATTTCAGGCATAAATCTTTCTGCCATAGCAGTTTAGGTTAGCCTAATTTGCTGTTCCCAATTGCTTTGGCTGAACATTGGCATTTTTCTTTCATATGCAAACATGTCCAGGTTATAAATATGGTATTATCCCATTTATGCATGCTGCTCCTGTTTACAAACATTTCATTGGAAATAACCATAATAGCCAGTTGTAGTTATACAGCTGCGGCAACAGATGGAAAAATGAGGCAGAAGGAAGCAGCCTGATTCAAATAACCAAGCTTGCTTCATAAGCATAATGCAGCTCTACCACATTACTATCTCTCATAAGTAGAAATTAAAATGTATCTCTGAAGGATCAGAGGCCACTCTTGATAAATGCTTCTCAACAATATAGGAGATATGTGGAAGATGATTAAGTTGTATTAAAACACATGTCTGCAAAGTAATTTATAAATAGTAAAAAAAAGATTTATTTAGAGCCTCAAAATAAGTTTACTTGTTACAAAAATTATTTAAAGACAATCAATGCAATTAATACATAAAAATAATGTTCATTATGCCTTATGTTTGACCTCATCTAAAAGTTCAGATGACAATTGCTTTAACCATTAATGATGTTTTCTTTTGTGTTTATAGTTTAAAAAGCAGAAATGCATTCAATAGAGCAGAGGTGTCAAACTCAAGGTGCTTAGATCTGGTCTGCGGGGCTGCCCTGGAAACAGTATGTGGTCCTCCTAAGCTCCGTTTTCGGCTGGGACGGCCTCCTGCAGCTCTCTGCTAGCAAAAATGGAGCTTGGATCACCACAGGTACCCTTGACATGAGTGATGTTGAGCTGGCAATTCTGCTGTGGCCCTCAATGAAATTGAGTTTGACACTCCTGCAATAGAGGATTGAATTGAAATCTGATTCCTTTCTGTCTTTCTCTGAGACACTGTGATTGTTAAGGATTTCAAAAAGTGGGAGAATCTAATCCCTGAGACTATGGCAGATAGTCTTGGGACTACCAGATCTGTCTTGCAAAAAAAATGGATGGCCATAAGAGGGCATCAAAGATACACCGAAAAACTAATGCTTTTTTCCCCAAGGATTGTCTGGAGTTTTGCAACCCAGATGGGTCATTCTGCTTATTCCCATATTTAAAGCAGAAGCTCCATTGTAATATCTTCTGTCATCTATAATCGGTTCCTTAAGATCCCACACAATTAATTCTGAAATAGGAAGAACAAAGGCCATGAGGGATTAAAACAACCAATTTTTGCATTAAAATGGAGAGGAACAATTTTCCATATTTTTTAATAATAATAATAATAATAATAATAATAATAATAATAATAATAATAATAATAAACGAGGCATTTTCCAGAGCGATTCCCTTTCACCCCTACTTTTTATACTCTCAATGCTACCACTGACAATCATTTTGAAGAAGATGAACTGTGGATACGAACTTGCAAAGAAAGGACTGAAAATCTCGCACTTGATGTACATGGATGATTTGAAGCTGTTTGGTAAAACAAAAGGTGAACTGAATTTATTAATTGAAAACACAAAAGAATTCAGCCAAGACATTGGTATGCAGTTTGGAATTGACAAATGTGCAACAATAGCAACCAAAGCAGGCAAGATCATAGAAGAGGATGGAATAGAACTAGAGAATGAAGAAATGATAAAGGCAGTAAAATCAGAAGAAGGCTACAAGTACTTGGGGATTTTAGAAGCCTCTGACTTAATGCATAATAAAGTCAAGGAATTAACTTCAGCCAAGTACATTTGACGAATTCGTAAGATATTAATGTCCAAATTGAGTGGAGGAAACATCATAAAAGCCATAAATACCTGGGCTATACCTGTGATTAGATACTCTGCAGGAATAATTGACTGGACCCAGATGGAGTTAGACAATTTGGACAGAAAAACAAGGAAGCTTATGACAATGAATCATGCCTTGCACCCTAAAAGTGATGTTGACCGATTATATTTACCAAGAGCAGAGGGTGGTCGAGGACTCCTACAAGTAAAGCAGACTGTGGAAGAAGAAAAATGCAGCTTGAATGGTTACATCCAGAAAAGTGAAGAACCAATGATTAAGGAAGTAAATAAAGGAGGCCTTTTAAAGACAACTAAAACAAAAGCAGAATATAAGAAAGAAGTAATTGAGCAGCGAGCTGAAAATTGGAAACACAAAGCTCTGCATGGCCAATACTTGAAAAGTATCGAAGGCAAAGCTGACCAGAAACTAACTTGGAACTGGTTAAGATCAGGAGTACTGAAAAAAGAAACAGAAAGCTTTATTTTGGCAGCTCAAGAACAAGCCCTAGCCACAAACTGTATGAAGGCAAAAATTCAACATGTTACCACCAACAGCAAATGCCACCTCTGCAATTAAAAAGAAGAGACAGTTGACCACCTGATCAGTGGGTGCAGCAAAATTTCACAAACTGACTACCTACAACGCCATGACCTTGTTGCTAAAATCATTCACTGGAAATTGTGCCAGAAGTTTGGATTTGAGTACAGCAAAAACCACTGGGAACATCAGGTTGAGAAAGTTTTAGAGAATGAGAAACTCAAGATCTTGTGGGACTTTAGGATTCAGACTGACAGGCACTTGATCCACAACACACCTGACATAACAATAGTTGAAAAGAAAAAAGTATGGTTCATTGACATTGCAATACCTGGTGATGCACGAATTGAAGATAAGCAGCAAGAAAAAATCACAAAGTATCGGGACTTACAAATTGAAGTTGAGCGACTGTGGAAAAAGAAATCGTGTGTTGTCCCGATTGTAATTGGAGCCCTCGGAGCAATACCCAAAGGGCTACCCCGCTATTCAGAAATTCTAAATTTGCCGGACTTGAACATTTTGACTCTACAAAAAACCACCTTACTCGGAACAGCTTACATCCTCCGACGATACCTTAACAGTTCCTAGGTCCTTGGTTAGGACTCGAGCTGCTGAGCTATTAACCAGCCTCAAAGGCTGTGAATCTCACTAAAGATTAACCAATAAATAATAATAATAATAATAATAATAATAATAATAATAATAATAATAATAATAATAATAATAATAATAATAACTTTATTGTCATTGTACTGGTATACACAGTATACCCGTACAACGAAATTCACCTAATACCCAAAGACCAGGTCCAACATACATAACAATCCCCAAACACCCACCCACCCACCACAAATTCCCCATCCCTAAACTACCCAAACATCCATACAACAGACCAAGTAATGCTGTCCAACAGCTCACTGATTGTGGCCCTTTAGTTCATTGTTGAGTGCAATTATGAGCCTGTAGTACAGTGGACTAAACACTGTTATTAACATCTGCTGCTTGAAATTACTGCAAGTTCAAATCTCACCAGGCTCAAGGTTGACTCAGCCTTCCATCCTTTCAAAGGTAAGTGAAATGAGGACCCAGATTGTGGGGGCAATAAGCAGACTTTGTATAAATATACAAAAGGATGAAGGCTATTGCTTAACGCATTGTAAGCCGCCCTGAGTCTCTGGAGAAGGGCGGCATATAAATTAAAGGGGAAAAAAAATTATAACTCTGGGATAAAAACTATTCATCAGTAAAGAAAGGGTTGAAAACCTCCCAAGTATTGTGCAATAGTCATATTTCATCATTGTTTTTTCTATACAATTAATAAATAAATGTTGAATTAATTTAACATTCTCAAAAAGGGAAGGCATTTGTAACAATCATTGAATGGTGCTAATGAATAAGATTAACCATGAAGACAAGTCTCATAACCACAGCGGAATCTGTTCATTAGATAATGCTATGCTGATTTTTTTTTCTTCTCCCCATAAATCTGCTATGCACAATGAATTTACAATGTCAGCAGAAATTCATCTAATCCTATAGCAGAGGAAGATAATTTCAAAAGGTAATTGATATCTTTTTAACCTAGAAATGTCAGATTATATTGAGAATAATGGGCCCTGACAAGTCTAAAGTTACTAGAAAAATGGCAAAATTGATCCACGTTGGGTTCTGAATTTTAAACTAAATGAGCACTGCACTCCTACTGAAGCATTATTACAAGAAGATTTCCTCTCAGTTTCTTCCAGAATGAGAGCACATGACTTGTCAAATGTGAAAAAGCAAAAAACAAAAAACAAACCCACCTACTCTCTTCCTGCCTTCCTGTCTTTAGTAGGCACTTAAGTCCCTCCCCCCCTTCTCACATCTTTGCTTATTTCCACTATGATTTTATATCACTTTCCTGCGATTTCCTTACGTCATACTTAATTACTTTCCAAAGTGGATGAAAGGAATATGATTCATCATGTATTAAGATACAGTTAAGTCCACCGTTTCTTAGCTCACCTGATGTGCAAAGACACCTGGCTCTAACCCCTGACTGGGTGGATAAATTAACCCATCTATCCCATAGTAATAGCTGGGGCATTTAAGAGGGACAATCATGATTAACTACTAACTGAAAGAGATGAGAGTGCCAATTTTGCTCTGTTCTCTGTATTAGATCTTGTATATCAATATAGAACAGAGAGTTCTTTTTCTATTGGTTAATACTAGTTAGGAAGTTGTGTTTGTGTTTGCATTCTTTAAAAAAAATATGCTATATTTTCTTCAACCTGGCTGGGCAGTAGTTGGCATCGATTGCCACCTACTTATCATAGCTATGTGGCTTTGGGATGAAAAACAAGGGAGTAAAGAATTTAGATGCTAGTGGTAGATGCCTTTAAAATACATTTTTTGCAAAAGTTTGCCTTCAGTATCTAAGATATTTATCAGATATGATCCAGCAGTCTGTTTCATAGATAATGCTGTACCAGCTGTAAAAAAAATAATAATCTGCCTGTCAATGATATTAAAATGGGCATAAAAGTTATAAGGAAGAGTTTTTGTAAACAATTGTCTATGGATGTTTCTAGATATTGAGCCACGGTGGTGCAGTGGTTAGAGTGCAGTAGTGCAGGCCACTTCTGCTGCCTGCTGCTTGCCTGCTGTTTGGCAGTTCAAATCTCACCAGGCTCAAGGTTGACTCAGCCTTCCATCCTTCCAAGGTTGGTAAAATGAGGACCCAAATTGTTGGGGGCAATATGCTGATTCTGTAAACTGCTTAGAGAGAGCTGTAAAGCACTGTGAAGCGGTATATAAATGCTACTGCTATTAAAGAAGCCAAAAGTTTAAAATAAGTTGGCATTTCAGAAAGTGATTTTCACATACTTTGGAAAAAACTTTCTACTAGTGGTGGTTTGAATACTAAATGGGAAAGAACACATGCTAGATAAGCCTTTAGTCTAATTCAGAATAACAATAGCAATAGACTTATATACTGCTGCATAGTGCTTTACAGCCTTCTCTAAGTGGTTTACAAAGTCATCATATTGCCCCCACAATCTGGGTCCTCATTTTACTGATCTCAGGTAGATGGAAGGCTGAGTCAACCTTGAGCCAGTCAGAATTGAATTGTTGGCAGTTGGAAAAATTAGCCTGCAATACTGCATTCTAACCACTGAGCCACCACAGCAGATATAATCCATTTTTTAAAATCTTTCTCATCTACCTATTTTGTGGTTATAATTATAAAGTGAATTGTATAGATTTCTGTACATTAAGTATACAGTTGAAATAGTTCAATATATAGGCTACATTTGGATAAGTGTCAAACATAAGTAAAGGTAAAGGTTCCCCTTGCACATATGTGCTAGTCATTCCCGACTCTAGGGGGCGGTGCTCATCTCCGTTTCAAAGCCAAAGAGACAGCGCTGTCCGAAGACATCTCCGTGGTCATGTGGCTGGCATGACTAAACGCCAAAGGCACACGGAACGCTGTTACCTTCCCACCAAAGGTGGTCTCTATTTTTCTAGTTGCATTTTTTACATGCTTTCGAACTGCTAGGTTGGCAGAAGCTGGGCCAAGTAATGGGAGCTCACCCCATTATGCGGCACTAGGGATTCGAACTGCTGAACTGCTGACCTTTCGATCGATAAGCTCAGCCACTGAGCCACCGCGTCCCTTTGTCAAACATAAGCTCCATCATAATAGCTCTCAGTGCATAATTTGAACACTGTTGCAGACAACAAAATAAATAAATAAATAGCAGTCTACAGTAAAACATTTCATTAAGATATTGAATATGCTCTCCATGTCAACCTTAAAACTTGTTCTCTCCCACCCTCCTAATTGAGGAGCATTTATGAATCCCTGATATCAGATAACACCATCAGTTGAGCTTAATGATGACAGAAAGGAAACAGCTGAAAAGATAGAGCATTGCCTCACGTATAAGGAATCAAGAATCAGTTATTTCAAAGAACCCTATGGATTTCAATACTTTTAATTACCATGCATGCAAAACAAAATTTGTTATTTATAGATAACCATTGTTTGTAGTAACCGCCCAGCAAATTAGAAGTAATTATTGACAATCAATTTCACCGCTCTGCTGCAGAGATAATTTCATATAACATTTAATGATGTCACTACATAATATACTGTTTGGATTTACTGAAGAAAGCAGTTACTAAGATATTTCCTTAGATATATAGCAATGATTTTTTTTTTTATCCTAAGACCCATTTTGTTATTCCCTATGGCTTTAGATTAATAAATTGTAAATGACAGTCAACTCATAAAACTTTCATGGCAGAAATTCACAGTAGTTGCCCTAAAGAATTATATCACATAAAGACAAAGATCTGAGTAGATCTTGTGCTTTGTGCTCCCCTGCCTATTCAGAAATAAGACTGTGCAGTTCACTGGGCATACATATGCATATATTCATGTACAGGGTTGTAACTTTTCTATATTCTATGCTATAGTACATTGAACACACATGATTCTACTTATTTCACAATTCATTTTAAAATATGAAAAGGTGAACTTGATAATTCATTTCAGATTTGTTGTTATTAACTGAAAACAACGAACAAAGAATAAAGGTAGTCTCAATATATTTTTTTTCCTCCGCAATAGTCTGCAATAGTTTATTACCAAGACTTTGGATGCTAGAATCCATTGGAACCCTTAAAGCTCCAGCTGAAAGGGATGAGAAAACCAATTTGTACAGGTAGTCCTCACTTAACAACTAGCAAACAATTAGCAAACATTTGAAGTTATAATGGACCTTCTCAGAGCTACAGGTAGTCCTCAAGTTACGATCACAATTAAGCTCAAAATTTATGTTGGTAGGTGAAACATTTGTTAAGTGAGTTTGCCCCATTTTACGACTTTTCTTGCCAAGTTTGTTAAGTGAATCATTGCATGTTTAAGTCAATAACATGGTTGTTAAGTGAATCTGGATTCCCCATTGACTTTGCTTGTTAGAAGGTTGAAAAAGGTGATCACGTCATCCCGGAACACTGCAACCGTCATAAATATGAACCACTTGCCAAGAATCTGAATTTTGATCATCATGGGGATGCAGCAATAGCCATAAGTGTGAAAAACGGTCATAAGTCACTTTTTTCAGTGCCGTTGTAACTTTGACTAAATGAACTGATGTAAGTTGAGGACTACCTGTACTTACAACCTGGTTCTGGAGTTGCAATGGTCACACACACACACACACACACAGACCTGCAATCATGTGATCACATTTTTGGAATTTAGCAACCAGCTCATATTTATGGCCATTTGCAGCATCCCACAATTTCATAACTGCTATTTTCAGGGGATTTTTGCCTGGCAAAAAACACCAATCAAAGAGAATGGGTTTGTTTAACGACCATTGCATTTACTCAATAACTACAGCATTTGCTTATTGACTGCTTAATGACCCCCAGTGTTCACTTAGTGACTTGCTGCAAAAAATGTTGTAAAATTGGATATGGTCACATAGTGACCCACTTAATGACTGTCATAACTTTGGACAGTAATTCCAGGCTCAGTTACAGTTGTAAGCCAAGAGTTTTGAAGTGTGACTGAAAAAATTGGAGTTTCTCAGTTATTCCGATAAAGCACCATTTTAACTATGTGGAAAACATTGCAGTAGGCTAATTAAAACCTACTGCCTCATAGCAGGAATTCAACACCACATCACACATTTCCATATACCTTGCAAGGCAGGGTGTCTCTGTAAATAATTACTTATTCTACTTAGACACAGTGACATGCAGTCCATTTTCAGCTATGTTATACTGTATTAGGTAGTCACCTGGATACTATTCGCTGGTGAAAATATACAAAAGAAATTGTAACTTTGACACTGAAAGGGAGATTGCTCTATAGTTGTTCTTTGAGAAATAACCAAAGTAAAAATGAATATTTTAAAACAAATCCATAGGTTATTAAATAAATTTCTACATTGTTACCTGGTCTCAATCAGACACGTATTTTGGAATATAGATGTATAGACATATTATTTTCTAAAAAGTCATGGTGACTGGGAGACTATTAACCGAATGAATGAATGAATGAATGATCACTTTTTGTGACTTTCTGACAAGCAAATCAATGGAGAAGCCATATTCACTTAATAACCATGTTACTAACTTAACAACTTCAGTGATTCACTTAACAGATAGGTAGTAAATGTAAAACTCATTTAACTGTCTCACTTAGTAACAGAAATTTGGGGCTCAATTATGGTCATAATTGAGAACTCTCTGTACTAAAACTCCCATCTCAACTAGGGAAAAAAAAACCTTACCCCCAATGACATATGTGAAGTGGCCAGATCCATTCTGCTTCATCTCCAGCCCAGTGCAGTTCTCATCGCCCTCAAACATACTAAGTGTTACCCATGTCAACCAAAAGATTACTCAATATTGCAGTACATAAAAAACAGCATTGTGATTACACAGTTTATATTCCAACCCAAAACTAAAGTTTTATTGGATTCACACACTATAGTACTATTTTTTGTTTTGGGGTTACTGTAATGCATAAACTCACAAACCATGACTTAATGAGGTTTGTACCATAATTGTTAGAAACTGTTAAATCACAGCTGGAGATGAGAACTACACTTGGCAATGTCATGGATTTTTTGCATATTTTGCAGTCAATTTTTAAGGAGTTCAACTTCTGTCGTTCTATTGAACATTGGATTTCATTCCTTCAAGATGCTGGATAGAAAATAAATACAATTCTTAGTTATTAATTAAATTTCAATCCCTCTGGTGGTCATGATCCAGGAAAAGGTATAATTTGGATGAAAATCAAATTTTCAATAGGCTCCCCTTAATTAGTTTATGTTCCTCCTTTTAATGAATACTTTGAACTTCAAATTACCATTTATCATCTAATGGCTGGCAGTGATAGGTTTTCTTGAAATAATCCATCATTTTTCTCTTGTCTCTGGATTGCTCTAATTATTTTGTACTTTGAGTACAAACTAATTACTATGAATTCTAAAATCAATGTTTAATGGTAAAAAAATTTTTTTAAGTATGATTAGTCTTGGACCATAAACCAACAAATGTTGGGATCAGTGTAACATCTAAATCTTTACTCTGAGGCCTAACTCAAAATGTGGGGTCTGTTTCAGGCCTGTTAAACTGGTGGCCCACAGGCTGGATGCGTCACACATGTCACACGCAAGCCATATCCACCCCGGCTCTGCAAAGGCAAAAAAGTCACAATACATCATGATATGTCAAGTGACACGATCAAATTTGATACCCGTGCTGTAGGAAGTACTACATAAAAGACGAGGTACTAAGAACCTATATAACAAGAAGAACTACAAGCAATCCTTGACTTATGATTGTTCCTCTAATGATGCTTTGAAGTTACGATGGCCATGTAGTTATTTACGACCCATCTTTAAAGTTCTAACTGTTGCATCATCATCATAGTCACATGGTCACAATTCAGGCTCAATTCGAGACTAGCTCCCGTTTACGATGATTACAGCATCTTGCAGTCACATGATCAAATTTGCCAGTAGGTTTCTGACAAAAAACTTGGAGAAGTTGCGGAAGCCAAATTCAGTTAATAACCACGATTCACTTAATTACCATTTAACAATCATGGTGATTTTCCTAACAACTGCAATAAAATGGTCATAAATCAGGTCCAGTCACATGATGGCTTGTTGAATAATCACCTCACTTAGTGATTGAAATTCCAGTCCCAACTATGAATGTAAGGGAAAAAACAACCAAGAAGGAGTTAGCTAAGGATACTAGAAAATGCTGTTTAAACCACATAGAATGTGAAATGATGAAATGATTACTGAATCAATAGACTGATTTACACCAATAGTTCAAGTGACTAAGAAAACTATCCATAAAACAGCTGAATAAAGTCATTTAAAATACATCCTCCCTATCTAAATGACACTGTTCCATGATTTACATGGTAGAACTCTAACTGCCTGATGTTGCTACTGGATTGCGGCAAATCTAGTTAGACTTGGATTGTGCCAAATTACATTTAGCTGGTAGACCTTTTCCCCTTAAATCTACCTTCTAATGTTCTAAAAAGAGATGAATGCAATGATACAACAATTGGAGAACAATTTGCAGTCATGGATGACTTGCTTTATGGCCTTACTATGTAGGGACAGTCAGAAATTGTCTAAAATCCTAGCAACCATACTGACTATGGGTTTAAAATTGAATGAAAATAAATGTTCCTCCTTTTTAAAAGGACTGAATCAGCTTGAACATTACAAAAATGTATACCATGTAAACCCAGATCTAAAGAAGAAGAAAGAAATTCTTGGAATGAATAGATTATACTGTAGTCTATAGGTGAGTTAATTAAAAAAAATGAGAATTACAGTACCTGGGAAGTTTGTGCCATAACTGGTAAGGATCCTCCATCCTTTAAATGAACTACTCAAAACTGGCCATGAGGAGATAAGCAAACTGAAGCTTCCAGGAGTGCTAAACGCTTCTATGACAGCAGCTAACATGTTATATATTGCAGCTAACAGCTACGGAATAAGTGTGGTAATATTTCCAGATCACAAAGGAGAGCCAAACGAATAAACAATTGTTCTAGAAAATTCACAGATTCATAAATAGGATATATTGAGAAAAAGAGTCCTACAGCAGTGTGGCATGTTAATGATTCTCAAAATATTTTTATGGACTAAAATCCTTCCAGGTTTATTCCCACCATAAACATCTCCTGATGAACTGCAAAGATTTGGATTAGGCTTCAAAGGGATATCAGACACATCTCTTCCAGTGATGGGATATAACTCCTGCTGAATACCATTCAGCAAATATTTATAGTAGGAAAAGCTTCTGTTTAGAAATAGAGATTATGAAGCAGTATAATAGATCTCAAAACTTATTTTTAATAGTTATCTTCAGTATATATGACATATTATTGCTTATGATGCAGAGCTAAAGGCCGTATTAATATAAAATGATTACTGATCACATTCTGGACCAAACAATGGCTAAAGCAGCATTTCTCAACTTGGCAACTTCCCCAACATATGCTGTCTGGGGAATTCTGGGAGTTGAAGTCCACATGTCTTAAACTTACCAAGGTTGAAAAACACTGGGCTATAGGTTTTACATGAGGAACTATGAAATAATACCCAACTGTTCACAGAGAAAGTGATTCCCTTTCATAGAGACCTTTTTTTGTGTGTGCAATTTTATTATAGTCCAATCAGGCCCTACTAATCCCACACCAATGGAGAAACAAAAAGCTCTTTAAATTAAAAATAAATTCTAACACAGCAAGATCCATCCTTTGCTATATTAACTGTCTAGAGTCATATGAGGGTGGCGATATACAATAGCAGTGAAGTAAATGAACTATTTTCTATGCCACCAAGTTTAACTCGGCACAGCTAATTATCTGCAGACCGCTCCAATTTTGGAAACTTGCCATATCACTGGCTGGATTACAAGGAACGGTTACCTACAAATTCCACCGTGATAACTCTCCCAAAAACCATCTAGGATTTCAAGTGTAAATTAATAAACTACAGGATGAGAATGGTATGGTGGCCTAGAGGTGGTGCTCTCGCCTTACAATCAGGAGGCTGTGACTTTGATCCTAGGTAGAGGCAGATATTTCTCTCTCTGGGCATGATGAGGATATATCTGCTGAATATAACTCCGCATTGGCGACAGGAAGGGCATCCGGCCAGTAAACATTCAGCTCCATTCAGTTACCCAGGCTCCACCCCGCAAGGGATTATGGGGTCATTAAAAGGAGATTAGATGATGATGACAATGAACAGAAGACCTTACAGCTAATTCCAGAAAGGAATCAGTTCACATCTTCAAAAGGAATTTCCAGAAACAAAGTGAAGTGCAATAAAGATACCAACACAGCCAACCTTTGAGTATCACTGAAGAATGACAGCGTCACCAGACTCAGGATCCTCATTGTCAGCCCTGCAGTCTGTCATTTCAAGAGGCAGAGTGATGAAGAGACCACATATTATATAGACTCGTTTCCGAAGGGGAAAACAGCATCCATTTATTGGGGGAGAAAAATTCCCAAGTGCTATTAGAGGCCAATGACTCTTTATTTCAGAAATAGGAAATAGAAAATTCTTCGGCTGCTTATTATTTATGATGCATTGGTAGATTTGTAAATTACCTAGAGCTCATGACTCAGAGAGTGTTCTAGAATATGTGATCTCATGATTTCTTTTCAGACAAGGATGAAACCAGAAAGAACATAAACAGTTTCTTCCATGGTTTTAAACGGAATTCTTCTATGGAATTAAAATGGGCTAAAGGCTATGGCAGTTAATGCATTGTTATTGTGGACAAACCAATTTAGTTTTGTTTAACCGAAAGTCTGTGGCCATTTTGATAAAGAACGCATTCCCCATGAACATGAATAGAAATGCTGCAGCTATGACTTTGACATTTTTTTAAAATCATGATTGTTCCCTTGAAAGGACCTAATTTTGCTATCCTCGTTCCAATTTTATTCTGACCAATACAACAAAAGTCAGATTTTCATGTTTCTTGAGTTAATGCCACTTAGACCAAGTGTATATAGTGTTCCTCAACCAAACCATTACTGTCAATAACTACAGTTAAGTGGTACAAATATGGGTAGTTCTCGACTTATGATCACAGTTGGGACTGGAACTTCTGGCGCTAAACAAGGTGCTTGCTAAATGAGTTGCACTGTCAGCCTCCGCTTTTTCATTGCTTGCTTGCTCGGCTGCCATGAAACGGGGGGAGGGAGGAGCTATTGGAATGCCTGGGAGGGGGGAAGTGAACTGGTGGAGAAGAGAAGAGAAAGTTTTCTTCAATGTTTTCTTTGAAGCTGATAACAACTCAAGGTCGACCGTCGTGGCATAGCAGGACCATCGGACGTTGGACCCCACATGACCCCTGGGGGGAATGTGGATTGGATAATTTTTGCTGGACGGTTGGGGGAAGGATTTGGGGGATGCTTTCTATATGTAATTCTCCTGCCTTTTGCTTCAGACCTTGCTTTTCCTTGGTTGCATTCAGTTCATACTCAGTAAAAGTACCTTTCTCTATGAAAATGGACTCGGGGTTTTTCTTTCTCGAGTATTGAAAGAAGGCACACTGACATGCACCCAATTTTATAACCTCCCCCCCATGATTGTTAAATGAATCACATGGTCATTAAATGAATCCAGCTTCCCCCATTGACCTTGTTTTCAGAAGCCAGCTGGGAAGGTCACAAATGGAGATCATGTGATCTTGAGATGTTACGACTGTTGGAAATACACACTGATTGCTGAATGTTAATCATGTGACTATGGGGATGCTACAGTCATTGTAACAGTGAGAACCGTGTCAAGATTGAACTACTTTTGAAACATTCAAATATTATCGATGTTCAACTTGCCAAAGAACTGGGGGCAGGGAAGGGTGAGAAAGAATGCAGAGATAGACCGTGAGAGCCAAGAACCCACGAAGGTCACTGTTGCAGGTGTAAACTGTTCTCAAAACAAAAGGACAATTCATAACTGGACCATGTGAACATACAGGCAAAGCTATTGTTTAACCATGCAAGCATTGCATGGGAAAAACCAGATCTGGTTATGATTCTTCAATACTGTAATGATGTATCCAATAAAGTTTTGCTTTTGGCATTACAAACTTCCTGAGAGTGCCTACTTTCATTGGGTTCGCTAGTTGGACTGTTGAAAAACTGGTCATAAATCACTAGGATTTTAAATGGTCACTAAATGAATAGTTGTAAGTCAAGAACTACCTGTATTTATAGTTTGGAACCAGTGCGGTATAGTAGTTAAAGTATTGAATTGGCATCTGGGAGACCCATGTTCAAGTCCACCATGACTTCAAATGAGCCAGTCACTCTTTTGTCCCAAAGGTGCTTTTTTCCAGAGGTAACTGGATTTTCTGGTTTTTCTTTGAAGACATTTCGCTTCTCATCCAAGAAGCTTCTTCAGCTTCTTCAGCTCTGAGCTTCTTGAATGAGAAGCAAAACGTCTTCAAAGAAAATCAGAAAGTCCAGTTGCTTCCTGAAAAAAAGCACCTTTGGGACATCTATGACCCAGATGACTGAGAATCTCCATAGACAGTCATTCTTTCCCAGGTCAACCTACCTAACAAAGCTGTTGTGATAAAATCCTTGAGGATTTGCCTCAGTTCCTTAAGGAAAAGCTGGATATAAATCCAATGAGTAAATAATACTTAAATTTGATTATGGTAGTTTTCCCCGACCCCCCACCTAACCTTTCCAATTTCGTGCACAATTCTCAAAAATGTGCCATGTTATTTGGGAATTCTGGGAAAAGCAGTCCAAACAGATTAGAAAAGTTCTAAATGAGGGAATGTGAATTAGGGTTTATATCCAATCTGTTAAAAAACATTTTAATAGTTGAAGGAGGAAAGATTTCAGAAAGAACCTGCATTTTATAACTGTTACAAGCCATATAAACTAAGATTAATGGAGCTGCTGTTGAATCTTTCACAGGACTTACATTTGAATAGTAGAACACTCATTTTGGTACTAAATTAAGGATTTTTAATGCTTACTTTGGGCAATAATAGTTGAAGACACAGGTAGGCACACACAGAGACATGCATGCACACGCGCACACACTAAAAAACAATCTTTTAAATGAGAATATTAATTTAACTCAAGGTTTTATTAACTTATTTTCACTTAACGCTTAGAAAGGAAATTTACCTGAAAATGATTCAAATTAGATGAGGACATCAAAAAAGAAAGTTTTGCAATTTGCCTTTCCCTTGAGTAACAATGTAAGAGCTCATGTTTGATGGTTTCTTAGTCAAGTACCCTTTATGTTTCTGAAGCAAAGCTCTCTGTTTATTACTAGACCCAAGATATACCACATTATTTCACTAAAAGCACATTGCTAACATATGCTTTATTCTCTTTTTAGCCAGCTCCGTTCTTGCCTGAAGATCCTTTTCTTCCATTCCATCATTTTCTCTTAAAATGAAAGGAAGATGAATACAGAATTAGTCCATTACAGGTAAATTATCACATTATAGTGAGGTACACTTTTTTACCACTCAATTGTTTTATCACAGAAATAAAATACTACAAGCATATTGAGTAATTGCTTCTACAAGATAGACACTAGCTGAAGCCATATCTTTAGCTATTAAAAAAAAATCACTTAATGGACTCCACCTTGCAAACGATTTAAGCAGTCTAGGTTTTAATAGAGTTTGAAATAAAAAGCTGAAAATGGATTAGGAATCCTTTTTCAATTGTAGACAGTAGAAGGGCTTTCTGAGATTTCTTGAAACATAGCTAGATTATTTTTTGGGGCAGGAATGCATTGGTACATTTAGATGAATATTTTCTTTCTTTATAATGAGCATATCAAGAATATTTTTTTTAAATGATCAAAAAGAGAGCAGCTTTCTCTGTACTTTTTTAGGAAGTATGAACAACCAGATACTTATCCAGTACAATCAATCTCTCTCCTACTGTACATCTACTCCTAGCAAAGATGTAAACCAACTGACTCACAAACAAATACAAACAAAAATCATTTTAACATTTTTTTTCTTGGCAATCCAGTTCCTGATTGAATACCACCCTTGAAGCGGAGTTATAAACTATAGATAATAATCCCATTTTGGATGCTTTTATTGTTTAGAATTTTTTCCTAACATTCAGGTAGAATCTTCTTTCCTTCCTTCCTTCCTTCCTTCCTTCCTTAATTTAAGGGTGTTCTGCTCTGCACTTCAGAATAATAAAGACAGCTTTTATCTCTGTCCTCTCTCAGGGATTTGAAATATGTTATCATAGGCATGTGCACAACTGAGCATGAAACAGCACATTTAGGGTAGCCTTTGCCAATGTAATTCCTGGTTTGAAGTCCATGTATGAAAAGAAACATGCTGTTTGTGGTGGATATGTATCACAGCGTGACTGGGTTCTTTTGAAGTTGGACATATATATAGGGTTACAAGAATGGCATTTGGCACAGAGAAACCAACACAGCAGAAGCTTTTATGCTTCTTCTTTATTAGCTACATTTACAATAGGTTTTCCAACAAGATCCTGGCTTCAACTGAGCATTGGTTGTCTTCTTAAATCTCTCTCCCAGAGACTATTTCTCTCTGACTCTTCTCCTAAATGCTTACTTTCCTGTTCACTATCTATGTCTCTCCTATTTCTGAATTACCAAGGGAGAGTAAAAGGAAGGAATATACTGGATTTACAAATAAGGGTCTTTCATCAATTTTCCTTGAATCCAGTGGTGGGATTCAAGTAATTTAACAACCGGTTCTCTGCCCTAATGATTTCTTCCAACAACCAGTTTGCCAAACTGCTCAGAAAGTTAACCGGTTCTCCCAAAGTGGTGCGAACTGGCTGAATCCCACCACTGCTTGAATCCATTCAGTCGATCTTCATCAGCATCTCCTTTATTGGAGGATGAATGTCTCCCAGCAATTTTCTGCCCAATCCTTCTCCAGAGACTCTGACTCTGTATCTATAGCCATAACCAGCAGTTTCCCTCCTTCCTGTCTTGGTTCAAGATAATGCTTCTCTGGGACTTTGCTTCTCTTACTCCAGAGAAACCATCCATTGACTTTTCGTCTCCTACTGTGAGTTAAGAAATCAACAATTATTCCATATACTTGTGTCAAAAAAACCTCTCCAACTTTGTCTCCAGCCATTCTCTGCTAGAAGACTATAGTTTGTTTTAATTACACTGTTGTGGCTGCCATCTTGACCTTTTTGACCATATGAGGATAAGGATAAGGATAATTTTATTTCTATACCGCCCCACTCCCGAAGGACTCGGGATATCCTGCAGACATCCTGTTCTCTTCCTCATCTTCTCTTGCCAAAATGGCAACTCTCTTTACAGTTGCATTGTGAGTCACCCTTCAGAATTATAATACTTTCTTATTATACTTTTCTGTATAAAAACTTTCATTTTAATACATTTCAAGGATAATTTTTGGAAAAGAAAGCAGTTCAGAAAAGAGGCAACTTTATGTGAACATTCTGTTTATCATTCTTCAACCATTTCCCCTGATTCTTAAGAAACAGCATTGTTAAAAGAATAGAAAAGTACCTCAGATTTCCCTCATTTTCTCCCTGCAAATATCTTCAGGAATGAGAAAGATACTGTTGGGTTTGAAACTTTCAATAAGGCAATTAACAGAATGGGGGAAAAATAATTAGCAATGTCATGTGGAAGATGGTAAGAACCAGAAGCATACTCTTTTTTTTTTTAATCCCAATTATTAGTGTGTTGTCACTATACACTCAGAACCATTACACGGACCTCAAATTATCCAGGAAAGGGGATTATCAGCATCCTTAAATTACCTTGCAGTGCTCCACTCTCATAGCCTAAATCAACTTATTGGTCTTGTGCTGTTATTCCAACAGTAGTTATGAACCCCACTGTGGCAATCTGCAATCTGTTGGAGGTGGATTATAGAAACAAAGAAGCAAGTGCCTTATAAATATGATTTGAGAAAGAAAGAAGGAAAAACATGCTTCCGCCCACACTTTGTCTCTGTGTGTGTTTTTGCGCGCTCACATGTGCACGCACACATTGGTATCTGTGGTTCCTGCTCACTTCCCATTATATTGTTCCATCAGCTAAGGTTTGTTGTCAGCTAGAAACAAAGAGCACCAGAGGGAAACAAAAGTAAGAAATAAAACAAGTTCTAACCGGTGAAATTGTTTCTTTCTGGTACAGTAATGGCCTGAAGTAAAGGAAAACATTCCTACTGAAGTTTATGTAATTATGCGCTCGCTAGCCCTGTCAAAATCCCAGAGGAAGCCTGGCAATGCTGGCTTATTCCTATTAAAAATCAGTGCTCTCTTATAAATTACCTGCCACCTTGAGATTATATAGTTGTGGGGACATCCCTTTCCTGAGCTGAAAACAAGCCATCATTTGTGCAGAGACGTCTTCCACAGGAAAGCCTACAGACCAAGGATGAATAGCTTCTGTCAGTTCAGGGGCTTTTCCTGAGATGCCAAAGACCATGTGCCTTAATTTGATGGAATCACTGCTTCTCCTCAATTTTTTCACTAAGCACTCATTTCTACCTTTTACTTTGTTTTTTTGTAGGGCTTTTAGCAATAGGAAATCCCACCCCATCCCACAAATAAGGAACCAGTGGGCTGGTAACATTGAGACACCTCTGTGTTTTAGACACAGTGATAAAAAAGAAAGCGCTGCACCTGTTTTTAAGCAGAAGGAAAAGGAAGAGCCATTTTGATGGGGCTGGAATTAGGGAGAAACTGCCTAACAGTGAGAACAATTAACCAGGGGAACAGCTTGCCTTGAGAAGTTGTGGGTGCTTCATCACTGGAGGTTTTGAAGAAGAGATTGGACAGCCACTTGTCTCAAATTGTATAGGGTCCCCTGCTTGAGCAGGGGGTTGGACTAGAAGACCTCTAAGGTCCCTTCCAGCTCTATTCTGATTGATTGATTGATTGATTGATTGATTGATTGATTGATTGGAGGAGGCCATTTTGATCCTCCTATACTGGTCTGTTATTGTAATAAAAATGAATTTGATTTTTTTTTTTTTACTTTATATGACAAAAAATAAGGTAGGGCTTGAATTGTAGAGTCATGATACCTTCTTGAGCCCACAGATGCTCCTGATTAAAATTATATGTAGTGAACTCCATTTGTTTATCTGATATAGGAAAAAAAACTTTCTGAGGAAAAGCATGCTGAAATAGATAACAACGTCTATCAAACATAATAACTAGCCCTGTTTATATGTTGAGTTTTGGGCCACTAAAACAGGATAAAATTTTAGCCCAGAATATTTTCTTCCATTTATTATGAACAAAAATGTAGAAATGTGGAAAACACTAAGAATTATAACCCTAAATTAATATGCAGCTTTAAAAAGTTCTGGTCATAATAGCATGCTTGGTCAGATTTTTTTCTTCTTTTCTTTTGCTCTATTTATTTAGATATTTTCTTTTGCAAAAGGAAAATCCATAGCCTCAAAACATTGAGGAATTTATGGCCAAAGGCAAATAAACCATGGAACCATAAACCATGAAAAGACTAACATTTCATCTGCTTGGGAAATTGTAGATGTAACTGGCACAGAACTACGACTTAAAGGTGTTTTTTTAAATGTGTATTTTGATACTTGGGTACTTTATATTCATTACTAATACATTGATTTAAAACTGGGGTTCAAATCCATAGATTGCATGCCTCCTCCCAGTATCTTTTGTGATCCACAAAGCACTCTGAGATCATGCCACTAAATTGTGGTTACAAAATGTCTACTTTTCCATGGCAATATTTTTCTCGATTCTATCATCTCTATCAGTCATGATGAGAATTCTGAGTAGGCTGAACCATTGCTTAGCTTCATCCAAAATCAGACTTTTTCATACTGTCTGCCCTTTCAGAAGCCCTGTGTTTCAGAAATGATCAGAAGCTTTTTAAATCCAGGATCAGCAGCAATCTTCATCCTTCTGAACATTTCATTTGGGGTATAGACAGGTGAGGGAAAAATAACTCTTATATTAGGACCTTGTAAAGTTGTCTATTGATTTTTCCAAGTTTTTGAAAATGGTTTGTACTGCCTGACTCTAAACCAATCTTATACATGCAATGTGACCTATCCTTAAATATCTTCTAGGACTTTTAGCTAGACATTTAGATTTTACAATGTATGAACATATTTACATATATATCCATCACATTCTTTCTTTTCATGATAAGCATATTAGGCAAAATGCAAACAAAGCATGAGATAAGAAAATGGTTTACTTCTTGAATAGATTCATATCCTGCTTTCATTTTATACAACTCAAGATGGCATACTGTATATAATATTTTCCTCACAATACCAACAATCCTCTGAGTTGATGATGGCTGAAAGAGAGATTGGCCCAAAATTTCCCCACCAGCTTCCATGTCTAAGGAAAAACTAAAGTTCATAGCCTCCCTTAACTACTACACTAAATTTGCTCTCCTGAAATTGTGAAATATAAAACTTTAAAACCGTAAGTATTCCATCAACTCCATCCATTGTGTTGCTTCATATCTTGCTGCCTTTCAAATCATCTTTGCTCCTACCATACCGGTATGTTATCATGTTTTCTTATTATTTAAATTTATTTATTGTCCCCACAAGTTTAGCCTTATACAGCATCTCTTCTTCTGACCACATTCCTGTGGGCTAGGTTGGGTTGAAAGAGTGTGTGATCAGCTTAAATGGGTGGCTTTAGGAGGGACTGCATCAAGGATGCTGGAGTTTGGTCTCCTGACTCTATTTCAACAACTTCTCACCTCTTTCTTCTTAGGATCTCATCATCCAGCCGCAATTTTCTTAGTCCACTCCTTCTTTTCAACCCATTCATGCTTCCTTCCCAGATATGTTTGCAATTTGATCTCTGTATGACCAACATTTTGTACGTACTTTTACTATTTTTATTTAATTCTATGCTGTCTTATTCTTCAATAAGCAGTCTATGATGTAAGGCAGCCTTTCCTAACCTTCTGCTGTCTAGAAGTGATGACACTGATCTTGCTGGCTGACAAATCTTAAAATCATAGTGCAACACATTTGGAGGATACCAGATTGAGAAAGGCTGACATCTAAGCTAAGTTTTCTTTATGAGACTTATAGCTATTGGTAGGTGTGAACATAACAATCTTCTTATCATCGCTGAAAGGCTGATCAAATGATACATTGAAGAGATAACTATCTTAAAATTTCACTGGTAACAATCTCTACACTGGCTTCCTCATGCACATATCAGCACATGCTGCTTTTGAACATCACATTAGCAAGGCAATCACTGTACTGGTTGAATTTTTCCAAAGCATTCTTTATGTGCATTATATTTCCGACTATAGTTCCACGCAGAATGGCATTTTAGATTGACCTTCTCTTTCAGTTGGTCAAGGGAGACTGTGGTGATAACAGAAAAGACAAAAACAAGCCCTTCATTTTGCATACCTCCTTTTACTAAGATGGATAATAGTACAAGTACTCCTTGGCTTATGACCATAATTGGAACTGAAATTTCAGTTGTAAGTTACTGAATAAGTCACTGTGGTCATACATTGAAGCACCATGTGACTGGACCCGATATTTTTAGGGCAGTCATTAAGCAAATCACAGGCTTTTAAGTCTGCATCTATTTTCTCGAATGGGCAAAGCAATAGCAGTAGCAATAGCACTTAGACTTATATAGCACTTCTCAGTGCTTTACAGCCCTCTCTGAGCAGTTTACAGAGTCAGCCTATTACCACCAACAATCTGGGTCCTCATTTTACCAACCTCAGAAGGATGGAAGGCTGAGTCAACCTTGAGCTGGTCAAGATCGAACTGCAGATGTAGCCTGCAATATTGCATTCCAACCACTGGTACCAAAGCCCATGTGAACTGTCAAAAAACATCTCAAATTGTAGTCAACAACCATGAGACAGTGCATCCAGTCATAAATGGGAACCAGTTGCCAAGCTCCTGAATTTCAGTTATGTGATTGTGGGGAGGAGGCTGCACAATGTTTTAGGATGGCCAGAAGTGCTTTACAGGCTTTCAGGGAGCCTTTCAGATGCCATCATAATCTTGAATCGTTGTAACTTGAGAATCACTTGTAGATGTAATTATTTCAAGAACTTGTACCATATTATAGAAAAATACTAAAGCAACTACACATCAACAAAAATCCATCATGCCATACTACTTATTTACCTTGGACAATGGGTGTAAGAGACAGTGTTCTTGCAATGTACATGTGCTCATTGTTTGTGCCTACCTCAATCCCAAGTGATGGATCTACATATTCAGACCACATATACTGAAAAAAGATTGTTCAATCATGCCTGACTGCAGCACATTTTTCCATTTTTCCATCTATAATCCATCTATAAATAAGAGTTCAGACCTTGGGATATCTCCATTATTTCTATCTCCATGTCCACCTCTTTTCTTTCTTTCTTTCTTTCTTTCTTTCTTTTTCTTTCTCCTTCCTTCCTCTCTCCCTCCCTCCACCCCGTGTCTTTGTGTGTGTTTTTAGCCATTTTGAAAATAAATAAAATATTATTGCATAGGATTTAAAAATAAGAATATGTTGCAAATTATAGTTCTTTAATAACTTGCTATTTGCTATTGCTAACTTGCTAACTTGCTCTTGCTATTTGAACAGCTAATGCCCAAACTGTTCAAACATTACTTCCTCAAGGTTCTTAGGAGGCGTCTATCTATAGGATGAAACACAACTGTAGCCTTCACTGCTGGATCACTATAGAGGACAAATTTTCCTAGTGCTCCGTTGAAATTTTCTTCCTTCAAAATTGTGTGGTAAAGGATGTATAATGGGCACAATTTATGGAACCACATTGGCAAATTAAATATTATAAAGTCTCCAATTAAAAGTATCTGGCTACAAAAGTCAATAAAATGAAAGGGCTTTTGAGGTAAAAATGCTGAAAGCTAAATTGAAAGAGAACAAACTGGATTCCTTATTTTTAATCTGATTGTCGTATCTGCTGATACCAATTAGATGAACTCAGAGCAAGGAAGGACCATGAATGAAGATGGTAACAATAATAAATTCCTTGTGTGGTTCTCGTACAAGTGGACCTCCAGAAAATCACACACCAGTTATAAAAGAAGGCAATACAGAGATATTAGACATATTGTTTTATTATTATTATACATCTACTTCAGCACTGAATACACTGATACAGATCTGGGAAAGAAGATGGGGTTATCTCTGATTATCAGTTTAACATGAGGGATGAATAAGTAAATATTAGATTAGAGGATATAAAAAGAAAATTGATGTTGAAGTGTTTCAACTATCTATAATGGAAAGCTCAGCTGCCTTTCTTAATATGTAGTTCAGGTAGGTCTGTAAAGCAATTACTTTAGAAGCCTTGATATAGAAAAGTAGACTTAATTGTGTTGATGCTTTGCTATGCTTTGTAATCTTTTGGTGCTCTTTCTACCCGTTTGAACTTGTAATGCATGAGTGTGGGAGAGAAAGGGAAGGAGAGAGATAGAGACACAGAGAGAAACGGTACTTTTTCTTGAGCATATTTTATAGATAAGGTACTGCACATTCAAAATCCCAAAAAGGGATGTGACCCCAGGGAGTTGTGATGGTATACTTCAAAAACACTTTGTGTGCTCAGTAACTGCTACAGTACTAGCTTGTTAAAAAAGAAGCAGAAAGTTTTTAAACACAGAACAGTTGCTGATAAAAGAAGCAAGGCTTTTTAGACAGTCCATCAAGGTCCAGCTTCTTGATCCACTGCAATGCAGCTGATGAAAGTCCCCTTTGGTGATATCAGCAGATAGTACTGTCTTGTTCTCACATATGATCAGTGGTTTAATAAAATATCCCAGTCCACGTATCATTTGCAGATGGCATGATGTGATCTTCATGCCGAAGCAATGCATCAACATCTGAATGCAGAAATGAAACAAATCACTTATATACTACCCTGTAATCTATTTCTGTTTGTCTTCTATCTCCAGTTCTAGGTGAGTCATCTATTCTTCCTTCTGTGTGACATTTCAATGAAATGGTTTTATTGCTGTAATGACATATGGAAGAGCATTTAAAACTACCCAATTTATATTTTACTAAGAAAATTACATAGATAGACAATACAAAGTGATTGACCCTAAATAAACCAGATGATGATCCCCTCAGTTCAGACAGCACTCAACATACTGTTGAGGCAGAGCTGATGATCTTCCTAAGTACTAATGGTGTCTATCATGTGGCCAAATTAAAGCATTCTGGATGGCTAGTTGCTGAAATTGTCATGGGGAAAAGAAAATCAGAAGTGTCAAAGAGAGAATTTCAGTGAGAACACGGATCATAAGAATTAGATGTATGAACATTGAAAAACAGATGAAATGACTCATTGACACATTGTTGTCTTGGGCATCAGCAACCTGAAATTAATTGGATACTTTCAGTCAGAATATCATGCTGCTCAAGAAGGAATGGCATTGCTTCCATAGTCAGAAATGACAGTACATGGGTACAATGCAGTCAGTGACCAAGTAATTCACAGACACCATTTTAATATGATGGTTATCTATGTTCATGATAGAAAAGAAGAGGAAGTAGGTTAGGTTACATTAGGTAAGGTTAGGATCAATCTGAAATCAACAGAACATGCAACTAAAGTACATTGCTTGTAATTGGAGACTGGGATTATTATTATTGTGGTTCATGGTACAGTCAACCAGATTGTAGAGTGGATTTGGCATTTTTGTCCTTCCCAAGGACCTGGAATGTGGATGTTTGATGGCATTAAAGGTATTGTTGAAAGATGTAAGCTTTTCCAAGAACAGCTGCCTTTTGCAATGGAATGATGGTGAGTTTGTCAAATATCAATGATATTCAAGTGATGCTCCAGTTGTTTTGGGATTGCACCCATAGCTACCACCTTTGCTGTTTTTGGCCATGGATGTTCTATTTCTAGTTGCAGATATTTATATTTTGTGATTTTGTCAGTTCTTTCTCTTCTATTCTGCTGTCTCCAGGTACTGCCATCTCCACTATTCAGACTTTTCTGTGGGTCCTTGGTGCTCTTTGAGCTTAGTGGTTTTCTTGCAGATGTTTCATTACCAAATTAGGTAACATCCTCAGTGAACTTTTTTGTCTTTATATTATCGACAGCTGTAAAATCTGGGATGTTATATGGCAGGTGGCTGTCTGTCTGAATTTTAAAATCTTAGAGCACTTTAACGTCTTCATTTTCTATGACTATCTATTTTATGGCCCAACATTTTTGCCGGCAGGCAAATGGTATTTTTTGCAGATCTTCCAATTCATTATTGTTGCTACTTTGTCATGCCATTGTTTGGAATGGGACAACTCACCCTGGCTAGGTCAGCATGGTCAGCTCACCCCAACTGACTCACCCCGGTTGACTTGCCCTGGCCAACTCATCCTGGTGTACTCATCCCAGGATAATTCACCACAGGATAACTCAATGCAAGATTACTGTTATCTGCCACTGTTTCTTCACATTATTTTAATTTTTGTTACTCACATTTCATTTTGTCCCTCCTTTAGCATCCTTTGATGATTCTATTCCATCATTTCTTCTATATTATTCTAAATCAGGGGTGTCAAACTCGTGTCATGACTTTTTTCCCCTTCACTGAAAAGGGGGTGGGAGTAGCTAGCACGTGATACATCCAGCCCACAGGCTGCAAGTTTGACACCCCTGTTCTAAATGTTACATAACTCATCCCATGGCAGGTAAATTATACAACGTTCTGCAATAGAAATCTCTGAACACTACAGTATCATGCTTATCAATAATTACAGAGAAATTGCTAGAGACAATTCTTTAACTAAAATAATCCTCGCAACATTTTCAGTATTCAAGTGTTTGACTATGAACATATCCAGAAATAATCTTCTAATTAAAATTTTTAAAGGAGACAAATACAGGGAGGAACCTGTTTCTTGTCTACTTAGACAAAAATGGGGTTTTATTTGTTTGTTTCAATCATTTTTTTAAACAGATTAACAGAGTTGGAAGGGACCTTATAGGTCATCTAGTCCAACCCCCCACTCAAGCAGTTATATATAAATAAAAAATTATTTCCAATAACTGCTTTTTGATAGCAAAAATCTACAAATATTCTCTGGGTTGCTTGCTTCCACATCTGATAAGATTGGGCAAGCTAATTGTGCCAAGCATAACTTGCCATGCTTGTGCTAAACAACAGCAGTTATTTCTGTATGGATGGGAATGAAGACCATATAATTTTCTTCACCTACTTCTACCTTTCGGTGGCTGCTACTGTGAAGCAATGAGAGCATCAGGCATCTTTTGATCAAAGGAGAAAAGTGGAGAGAAAAAACTGTTATATGCAGAGCAACATTTGGATGAGACCGATGAGGCTTCTGTACGTTTCATTCCTTTGATTGAAACGTCATTCTGTGTCAATGTATCAGGGAATAATGGGTTTTCAAGACGAAAGTTATGAGCATTCACTCTGATCCTTCCAACAGTAGAACTGTAATAACAATGAAAAGAATATCAAGTAAGATCTTGTTTAATAGCAAAGCCACTGTCAAAATGTTAGGTTTGCAATGACACAAACCAGGAAGCAAAGCAGATGTTTACCAAACTGTTTTTCTTGAACTTAGAGTGAAATATGGAATCAAGTATACAGAGATAATAGGATTTCAACTGGGTGGACAAAGTATGAAATTTGTCACATTTTTTTTAAAAGATATCCATCAAACACATTACAGATAGATTATTTAATACATACCAGTTATTAAATTATTCATCTATTAGACATAAAATAACAAAAGACCAATTAGGTAAGACCAAATTTACCCTGGTCTTGTGCTCTCTTTGCGACCAAAACCACCTTCTCTTACTCTGAGTAGAACTGGTACTTTGCTTCCTCTGATTCTGGGCTTATCACAATTATTGGGATGAATATCCATTTGAAGGCCTTACGTTCTCTGAAAGATAGGATTACCTTTCTTAAGCAAAAGTCTAGAATATATTAATTTGTTAAATTGATATCTTACCTTTTGTTGAGGAGCTCAGAAGAACGCATTCAAAACTTAGTTTTGTCCCAGGCCTGGAGTTAATGAATTACTGAATGTGTATCTGTGTGAGTTCTTTTGTTTAATTTGTGTTGCTTTTAAGCTTTATGGATTGAGTTGTCTGTGTGGTTTCATGTTTTATCTGTTTTAAGAATATTTTTTTGGTTTTGTATGCTGCCCAACTCATTGTAGTTGGGCAGCTATAATATTGTAAATTTGAATGAAGGAATGAAAATGAATGAATGAATAAATGAATGAATGATGTGTATTATTTTCTCTCCCCATTTCACCTGTGAGAATAATAACCCTTCACAGCTTGAAAGTATTGCATGAAATATTTTGGGCTGAGACAAAGTCACACAGTGAATTTTCATGGATGGTCTCAAACCTGGGTCTCCTCTGGGTCTGTGCAACACCTAATCCCTTATGCCACACATAGTAGGTCTCAAAAGAAATCAAGTTTCAATTGATTTAGGTTCTGAATTCTTGCTCTGTACATCTGCATCTCACTGCAGTTAATATTAAATGATATAAGCATGCAGTCATTGTTCATTATTATATAGTCCTTATAACCAATATTATGTTAGAATTGAGTACAGTGAGAGAGTTCACATAGTTACCGCATGCTTTTCAAACAAGCCATAATGCGTTCGTTTATCTACATAGCAAACTGTATTGTACTACTAAAACCAATTACATTTTGATTGGCTTGTAAATCAGGCATTTATCTAATATTATTTTCCAGTTCCAATTACTGTTTTAGTACATCTTTTATCAATAACTTTATAATAGTCTATATTTTTTCTCATATACTTTCCTTATTTTTAGCATTTCTAACCTGCATTTTAGGGGGAAATCCCTTCTAAGAAGTTTCTAGGAAAAACGAATGTCTACATCTAACAATATCAAAACAGCACTCTTGTCTCAGATGTTAACTTTCAACTACAATACGGGCAATAGGATTGTGCAATGCACTTGAAACCGATGCTTCTTCTGCATGCTAGTCTGAGTCAAGCCTTCTCTTCCAAGTGTTGAAGGAGGCCTCTTTATATCTTATAGATGGTCTGCATGCATAGACAACATTTCTCCTGGGACCAGCAGCAAAGCAAAATGCTTCTGTAGATGCACCTGAGAAGATTTGCAAAGGAGAGAATTGCTTTAATGCTTTGATACATTACCATCTAGGGTGCAGCAACTGTTTCAAATCTTTTGCTCAAGTTACAGTTGAGCCAGGGGTTCTACTTACCTTTACTACCGGTTTGCAATGGGGCCACGTGCACACGCTCTTCTGCGCATGCGCAGAAGCGTTCTGATGACGTCGGGGTCGGTGGGCCACCCGGGATTGTCCCCAACGAGTTCCAGCTCCTGTCACATACCAGCCCAGAGGAACAGATTCCAGAGGCAGAGGCAGAGGCAGAGCGGAAGACAAGGTCGTCGTGGTCCCCGGCGTGATCCACAAACTCCACTCGCCATACTGGCTTTAACCAATGATCCACAACCTCAACCAGAGTACGACAGACGACTCCTGTGGACTTTGGACAGTGGTGCAGCATTGCATGTTACCTACAGAAAGGAACTCTTCACAGAAATGCACGAGCCTGAACCAGAACTACGTGAACTTTATTCTTTTTCAAATCATTCTTGCCAGGTCAAAGGAAAAGGAACTGTTTATGTTGAAGAGCTTGATGCATTCATTCCTGATGTTTATTACATACCAACAGCAACCAGTAATTTGCTTAGTCAGTATCACTTGTCTAGAATGTTAAAGTTCCAAGTTCACCACCTTGAAAAAGCAAGTTACATAGTTAAAGATGGAGATATTGTTGCTGAAACCATATTAATTGGTGGTGTTTATTACTTAAAGCCAAAGCCTAAAACACAAACACAGGCAAGTATGCAAACTCCAAAAAGGCAGAGCACAGGCCCAGAGAGAGATGCTCCAGTGAGAGATCCTGTTGCTATTCCTAAGGCTCCTAAAGCCAACAAAAAGAGAGTTGGTAAACAGGTTGCTCAGAGCAAGCCTGAGGTTCCGCATAAAAATGTTAATGTTGAGAATTCACTAACAGGTAAACCTTTGCATTCCAGGTGTATCCATAAATGGCATAGAAGATTGGGGCATGCCAGTTTCCGTGTTCTTAGGAAGATTCCGGAGTTCGCAAAAGGTTTGGATCTAAAGGGGTGTAAAGTGTTTTTGGATTGTGCTGTATGCAAGAAGGCCAAATCCAAAGCAGCAGCCATTCCCAAACACGCTACACGCCTGTCAACACGCATTTTTGATTTGGTTCACATTGACATAGTTGGTCCATTCCCGCCATCATTTGGTGGTAGAAAATATTTTCTAACAATTGTTGATAATTACTCTAGATATGGATATGTATATCCTATGAAAGAAAAATCAGAGACCTTTCAAATCTTTAAAGACTTTGCAACCCTTGTTTCTACCGAACACCAAGTTCGCATCGCCAGAATCCAGAGTGATCGTGGTGCCGAGTTCATGTCTCAGCGTTTCCAGGACTGGATGCGTAAGAATGGAATTCTTCATCAGACCTCGGCTCCTTACACACCGGCTCATAATGGAGTCGCAGAACGAAGACAAGGGGTACTGCAAACCATGATGCGTTGTCTCCTAGAAGACGCCAACCTTGGTAAGATATACTGGGGTGAAGCTATCAAGTATGCAAATTACATTGTCAATCGTACTTGGAGCAGTGTAACAAATCAGACTCCTTTCTTCATGTTGTATGGCTACAAGCCTGATCTTAAAAACATCCATATTTTTGGTTCATATGCTATGGTGAACATTCCCTTAGCTCAAAGAAGAAAAGGAAGTCCAGCAGCAAAGAGACTGAGATTTATGGGTATTGATGATAACTCAAAATGGAGCAGATTTATTGACTCTAAACATGCAATTGTGATTTCCCAATCTGCTAATTTTGAAGAAGATATTGACTGGTCCAGGATTCATTCCAATGATCCTGGAGTTTATTTTCCCAGAGATGATACTGCTGATGCCACGCAGATTGATGATCAAGATTCCACTGATTCTTCTCAACCCGATGTTCCGTCTTCGCAAGCCGCGGATGCTGACGCTAGCGACGAAAGTGAGGATGAGGACGAAGCAGAAGAAGACTGGACAGTTGTCCCGAGATGTTCCAAGAGGGCCACAAAAGGGATCCCTCCACAACGATATTCTTGGCAACTGACAAAAGCACCCTTGCCTTTGATTTGCAATGTTACACTTCCACCTGATAATTTCACACAAATCAAGCAGCTCCCTGATTCAGAGCAAGACAAATGGTATGAAGCAATGCAGGTTGAAATGGACAGTCTAAAGAAACTTAAAGTATTTACACCTGCAAAACCTCCAGCAAACAAAAAGGTCATTGGCACTCGATGGGTCTACAGAATCAAAAAGAAACCAAATGGTGAGTCACTGTACAAGGCCAGACTTGTAACTCAGGGTTTCGCTCAACGTTATCCTGAGGACTACACAAATACTTACTCACCGACAGTCAGAACTGAGAGTGTAAAAATTGCTTTAGCAACTGCAACTATCCTTGGTTTAGAAGTTTTCCAGTTTGATGTTGACACGGCTTATCTGCATGCAGACCTAGATGAAGAGATCTATGTGAGAAGTCCTCCAGGATTCCGACAGCAAGAAGGGGATACCTGGTTCCTAAACAAAAGTCTTTATGGTCTGAAACAATCTGGTTTAATGTGGTATTTATGTCTTACTGACAAACTAAATTCAATGGGCTTTATTAAGTCCGAAACTGATGAGTGCGTGTTCACAAAAAGATCTAACAATGCATATGAGATAGTTCTTGTTTATGTTGATGATATTGTTTATATTGGTCCAAATAAGCAAATGAGTGAAATTTTCGCCAAAGCTTTGCAGAGATACTTCACATTGAAATCATTAGGTCACATTAGCACTTATTTAGGTGTTCAGATTGAAAAAACACAGAAGGGGTTTAGTCTTTCACAAGAAGATAAAATTGAACAAGTTTTGCATCATTGCAACATGAAGGATGCTAACACAACAAAGACACCCATGCAAACAGATTTTCACAACTTGACACAAGAAGAAAGTCCTGAGTTCGAGGATCAAACACTTTATCGTTCAGTCATTGGGTCACTGTTATACATTAGTAGTTGGACCAGACCCGACATTGCACTTAGTGTTAATCTCTTATCACGACATGTAGGTAAGGCAAAACAGTTTCATTGGACATGTATTAAGAAATTATTGAGATACCTAAAATACACCAAACATTTGAAGTTATTGTTAGAACCAACACATACAGATTATGCAGAATTATGTTGTTATGCAGATTCTGATTGGGCAAGTGATAAGAAATCACGTAAAAGTACTTCAGGTTATATGATGTTCTTAAATGGATGTCCTGTTTATTGGCAAGTACGTAAACAGAATTTTGTTTCTTGTTCATCTACTGAAGCTGAATATGCTTGTGTTTCAGATGCATGTAATTCCCTAACTTGGTTTGATGCTTTAGTCACAGATATCTGGACACACCTGATCCGACCGATCACCGTGATGGAAGACAATGAATCGGTGGTTTATATTTCTGAATCTCATTTCACAGGTTCTAGGTCCAGACACATTGACATTCGTTACCAAAACATAAAGCATTTAGTGAAAAAAGGTTTTGTCAAAATGCAGTATGTATCTACACATGATCAAATTGCTGATATGCTGAACAAACCACTTCCAGCAGCTCAACATGAGTATCTGCGTGAGAAGATGTGCCTTATTTGATGATGAACTGATATTCGCTCAACTGGCAAAAGAAGGGGAATGTCACTGCGTTATTTTATTTACCAGCTGAGCTCATTATTTCTGGACTGTCAGACTCTCCGTAGCTTTGCCAACTTCTTATCAGTAAGCTACGTGTTTCCGTATCCACCCACATTCCTTCTTACACTCTTTCCTTTGTTCTCTTTCCAGAAAGGTCCGGCTAAGAGATAGCCGGTCCGAATTACCTTCAAAAATGTAACAATTACTTTTCTTAGTTAGTGAGGTGTTTTATTTTCTTTATAACAAATAAATGAGTTTTATTAGAAACCTTTTCCTCGCGTTTCTTTTCAGATTATTGCAACTTGGAATAAGCCTCGATTCATCTCCTCCTCTAAACCAGGGTAATTAGTCCCAGAGCCAAACATGGGATTAATAAATGCCCTGACAGGCGGAGCCTCCCACCGGTTTTACTACCACTCAGTTGAATATCTTCCAAACAAGGCAGTTCCTTTAATTCAGTGTTTCTAAACCTTGATGAATTGAAGATGGGTGGATTTCAACTTCCAGAATTCCCCAGCCAACCATGTTGGCTGGAGAATTCTGGAACTTCAAGTCTACACCTCTTCAAGTTCCCCAGGTTGAGAAAAACTGCTTTAATGCTTCAACAAGAATTCTAACCCTAACCTTAAATAGGACTATTATTTCATGCACTACCATGAAAGTATATCAGTCTAAATTCTTATTGTCTTCCGTTTGCAAATTGTATGCTGAGCATTAAGGAAAACATGTTCAGCAAAAAACAGAAGCTGTGTTGTATTTTCAAAGTTCAGTAAAAAGACATCTTTACTTCTTCATGGGTAAACCTCATTTACTATAATTATTTGAGCCTGCCTATTGAGATTTTTTTTTCTTTTTGCTTCAAGAAACATTTTGTAAGGGTGGAAAAAGTTAAAACTCACCGTCAATGCTATCACAAATAGAATGGCTGCTTTATTATTGTAGCTACCATTCATGTAAATGCTATTTATCCTCAAAAGCTACCCGATATCACCCAAAAAATGGCAATTGTAAGACCCAAATTTATTTTAAATCTACCATAAAAAATGGAATGAAAGGAAATTGAAATGTCAGGGCAACTGGACCTTAGAGATAAAATGAAATGAATTAATGCTGATAGTAGAGGATACGCAGGGAAAGAAAACAACTTCAATAAACTGGTGCGGAGGTTTTGCACACAATATAGCAAAAAATGTCTGTCTTAAATGTGCCACAATTTAGTCTGACCTTGTCCAGGTTTGGAAGCTAAGCAGAGTTAGGCCTGGTCAATTTTTAAATGGGGCACCAGCAGGGAATAGGAGACAGGCTAGACAGTGGCAGTTGAAAAGGCATTTTGAAAGAAAGCATTGGCAATCCACTTGCCTTTTGCTGCCCAGAAAACTATATATAGGTATGTGGAGCTGAACTCGATGTGTAGGAGACCTGACCTTAAGAAACTAAGTAGAAAATGAAAAATGCATTGTTCTGTAATTCTACATTGGCTTTCCCCAATGTCATATCTAGGTATGTATTTCCAACCAAAATGAGCACATCTGATAGATTTATGTCACCCCAGTCAATGACAGAAGCATATATCAAAATAATATCTATTCCTTCCCACAGAATAATTAGGACTTGCAAAGAATAAGAAACCAGTCTCTTTAGAGCTGAAAATAAGACCCTATAAAATAATTCAATAGCATACTGGACCAGCGAACACAACACTAGATTTGAACCAGTCTTGGCATTTACAAATTTGGAGAATGCTTGGGAGAAATTGGTTTTACTTAAGAATAATAAATTTACTGATTTAATTTTCCCAAAAGATTTTTTTTTTTTTTTTTTTTTTACTTCTGCTCAATGAGCTCCAGGAGAGAAGGTAGTCATCTTCTCTCTTCTCCATTTCTTAAAACTTGGAATCCTACTGGATCTTTTTAAACCTTCATATTAAAAAAAACACTATGATTGTTGAGACTATATTTTAATCCCATGAATTACAGATTTCAGCAATTAGGCATTCTGTTTGGCTATCAAAATGCCGCAGGGGCTTACAAAAACAGTATGACTTCTAACTTAGATGTTGGCCCAATGAACCAGTGGTGGGTTCCTCCCGGTTTGGGCCGGTTCTGCTGAGCTGGTAGCGGTGACGATATGATGTCACTGAACCGGTTCTCCCCCCCCGCCCCCCTCCCGCCCCTGCAATGAACATATACAAATATGTACAGGTTATTATAACTGAGCCCTGAATTACGGTCATAAACTGTTGGTCTTTAAGTGGATCGTCATACCTTTTTTGTGGTGGTAGTTAAGTGAACACAGAGGTCATTAAATGAACCCATTGTACTCAATGGGCAGTTCTTCCCAGAAACTGGAAATAATGACTGGCTTCCAGCAAAAAAAAGTTGTAAATTATGGTCATGTGATAGAAGACAATGCAAACAGTCATAAACGTGGGCCTTCTGTCAAGCATCAAATGCAATCAAATGACTGCAGATGGAACAGTTGTGAGCTCTTTGAAATTGGATCATAAGTAGCTCTAAGGAGGTCTGTTGTAATGGTGACTGGTCGTAAGTCAAAGGCAACCTGTTCAGAACATCTGATTGTGAAGATCATGATATTTTATTTCTGGAATTTAGTTGCTGGAATCAGAATATTCACAATAATCACAATATTATTATTTCCTGTACATCATTGCTTTAAGTATTAAGTATCTAATTAAGACTTAGTAGTAAGTCTTAAGTAGTGGGACTTCTTGAGCATCTCAGATATACTAGAAACTTGCCAGACACAATAAAACCCCTAGCATTGCTTTAATTACAGGCTTGAGGAAAACCAAGTTTACAAGAAATACAGATAGTTCTCAACATATAACAGTTCACTTAATGATCATTCAAAGTTACAACGGTACTGAAAAATGTGACTTAGGACTGTTTTTCCACACTTATGACCGTTGTCCATGGTCACGTGATCAAAATTCAGATGCTTGGCATATGACTCATATTTATGACGTCACAGTGTCCTAGAGTCATGTGATCCCTTTTTGCAACCTTTTAACCAGCAAAGTCAATGGGAAAGTCAGATTCACCTAACAACTATGGAAAGTAAGGTCATAAAATGGGGCAAAATTCACTTAACAAATGTCTTACTTAATATAAATTTTGGGTTCAGTTGTGGTCGTAAGTCGAGGATTACCTCTATCGCCAGCAGCAGAAGGGGTTATCACTTCTTTGCTGGAGGGGAGAATATAGATTTAAAAAGTCCCCAATGGGAATTCTTTTGGCCTGGCCTTCTAGTTTCACAGCACAATTTTGACTCCAATCTCGCTGGATGTAAAACTGTCTGCCTTCCTTTCTCATGAACAGTATTTGGATAAGGATCGCCCTTCTCCTTCCTTTTGTGTGACTGTAAGAAGCCAAGGCAAAGAAGATATACAGCTACATATTTACAGAAGGGCTGCTTTGACCCTCACACCTGCTGTGACCAAATGCTTTTAGTACTTTTGCTGTCCTTATTAGTCTATCTCCCAAGCCAGCTACCAATTTACTCCCAATTCTGTGATGTCTATCTTATTCATAGGCTGGGTGCACGTCTCTCTTCCTCCCCTTTCTTATTGCAAGAGTTCAGTGAGGCAAAGAAACTGTATTGGTCACAGTAACCTTTGTTCCGAATACAGAGAATAGTTGAGAAAAATAGCTCAGCTTCTCTGCAGCCTCAGGTTCTCCTCTAATAGAATTTATTCAGTTATCTTAATCATAAGAATATTTTATTTACACAGACAGAAAATGCAGGTAGCCCTCGACTTACAACAGTTCATTTAGTGACCATTCAAAGTTACGACAGCACTGCAAAAAGGGACTTAGGACCGTTTTTCACACTTATGACTGTTGCAGCATCTCCGTGGGTATGTGATTAAAATTCAGACGCTTGGAAATTGGCTCATATTTATGACGGTTGCAGTATTCTGGGGTTGTGTGAAGCTTCTTCAGCTCTGACTGGATGGTGGGGAATGGAAGAATTCCATTTGTATTTCATTCCCCGCCAACCAGTCAGACATGAAGAAGCTTCTTGGATGAGAGGTGAAATGTCTTCAAAGAAAAACATGAAAATCCAGTTGTCTCTTGAAAAAGCACCTTTGGGACAAGGTCTGGATGATTGAGTATCTCCATAATCTGGATGATTGAGTATCTTCATAGAAGTTCGCACCTGTTCTCCAGTTTGAGAGTGGAACTCTAATAAATGGAAATAATGGAAAGGAGACCCTAAATTCATTATAATGTTTATAATGAGAATTTCATCAGAATGCGATAAATTGGAGAGAAATGTTAAACCATTGTGAGATGTGGCATGCTTAATTTCATAGAATTTGGAAGCAAACATTTCCAAATTATCTTGATTTTTTAAAAGTTGTTTGTTGTTGTTTTGGGATAGAACTGACTGAAATTGGTAGTAAAGAGGGGGTTGTATAGTGAGAAATATATGGAGCAAATTTCAGAATCTTGAGTTTTTTGTGCAAAAAAAAAAAAGAGGGTATTTTGAGAGATGATTATTCTTCCTTAATATGGAAGATCTAACTATCAGGAACTAAAACATAAATGCTATTTCATGTTTGTATATTACACAAAGAATATTTAGTAAGATTTGCTGGAGATGCAATTAGATATTGGAATATTTTTATAGGGACTGGTCTTTTCGTATTATTGTAATATTGAGGACTAGGTAGGTCAGAACTTTATGGTGGTAGTGAATGTGATGTCTATTTAGAAAAGAGTAGTTAAATTAATTTGCTTTTCTACAAATAAAGAAAAATCTATTTTTAATTCCCCATTGCATTGATTCATATGTTAGTAGTTAGTAGATATAGCAGTATAATAGTATAATAGTACTATAATAATAGTACCGAATACGTAGTGCAATATAGCAGTATGGAGATAAATTCCTTGTGTGTCTAATTACACTTGGCCAAATAAAGTCTTGTCTTGTCTTGTCTTGTCTTGTCTTGTCTTGTCTTGTCTTGTCTTGTCTTGTCTTGTCTTCTCTTCTCTTCTTCTCTTCTCTTCTCTTCTCTCCCCTCCCCTCCTTTTCCCTCCTCCTCTCTTCTCCTAGTCTAATCTAATCTAGTCTAGTCTGTATACATGCACATTTAGTAATGTAAATGTATATGGATGCCCATTTCATAGGAATGACTCTGGCAGCATACAAAGAATGAAAACCAAAACAGTAAAACTGAATGAATAATCAATTCCAAATCCAAATCAGAGCCTATAGTAGTAGCATTATAAATAAAACCACTAATAATAATGATGGTTTAGGATTTTTTTTCCCATTAATACCAGATTGTGGGATACTTGTCAGCAGCAGGTGGAAATGGAAGATTTCTCCCTTGTGTTATCAGCAGAGAGCGAGACTAATTAAAGTTTCTCTCCCCCATTCCTGACCACAGCCAAATATTTCTCAATTAGCCTTGAAAAAAAGAGCCATTGATGCCAATGGAACCTTTCTCCCCCTTGAAGATAACTGGAATAGGGAAGAATCTTATGCAATCTATCTGGGTCATAACAAAGAGAGGTTTGTAATTACAGTGGTGAAAGAATTGGTCTACTCAGTTGAACAAAACCCATCAGAACATAATACTTGTTAGATAATTAATACAACATAAACTTGGCCTTGTCAAGTATATATGCAGATATCAACAATCAATAGTCAAGTCTGTGCCTTAACTCTCAAATTGTTCAGACCAAGGAGTCAGTCTTGTCAGCAAGTTTATAACAGTACTAGATATCCTTTTATTTCCTTACTTGAACAGAGCAGAATGATCACAAGCACCCGGTAGCATTGAAGCAGCCACAACTTCCCCAAATTTTATTTCTTCTAGAGTCAAAGGTCATTTGGACGCATTCTGTAAGTTAGTCCATTTTAGGTACCCTGATTCAAAACTTGTTGCCATAAGATGCTCTGTTTTGCTCAGCAATGGCCATTTTAAGAGTATATAAGATGGGTAACTTTATTAGATTATGTTCTGCTAATCAGTTATCCTCTGTCTATAGTAGTTGAGTGTAAATACAGAATAATCTAGCACAGGGGTGTCAAACTTGATTTTATTGAGGGCCATATCAGGGTTGCCTCGGGTGCCTGGGGTGGAGGGGCCAGGGTGGACATGGCCAGCTCAACGCCACTCCTGTCAGGGGCGCATGTGATGGCCTGAATGCTCTGCCAGCAAAAACAAGCTCCCGAGCTCTGTTTTCACTGGCAGACGATTGCAGGAGGCCATGGCAGCCAAAAATGGAGCTTGGGAGCCCGTTTTCACTGGCAGAAGCACCACGGACCAGTCCTTTGCTGTTTCCCGGGTGGTCCCATGGGCCAGATCTAAGTATCCCATGGGCCGGACCTTGAGTTTGACACCCATGATCTAGCATCATCTTCCTTTGGAAAATTAACCCTCTTTTTCCATGTGGTAATATGGGAGATATATGCTTGTTGTGTCGCCATTGGCTACATTCCTCATGTAAATATAGGAAATTCATATAATATGCATAGTTCTTTAGTGACTCTTCATTTCTTTCCCCAACAATTTCTTGGCAAGACCCTGTACCCAGGGTTTCTTTGTTAAGTATTTAGTGAATTTATACTACTGCCTGTAGATGTATTGAGAATGCGCTTTCTAGACACATTCTGAATAAAACTGAATGCCATTCCTGAATAAAACTGAATGTCATTCCTGAATAAAACTGAATGTCATTCCTGAATAAAACTGAATGTCATTCCTGAATCAGAGCGTGTCCTGAATCTGGCAGGGTATAGTAACAAAGATTGAGACGGCCCTTTTCAATTGGAGGTCCTTTTCTTAAGCCGAGTGCATCTTAACAGCTAGCCCTCTTTTTTGATCCAGGCAAACTAAGTCCATTTGTAGTTATGTAATAATGTCTAAGAGAGCAGGATTTTAAGAAAATTCTTAAATGATTGTAAGCCAAAAAACACAGATTCTAAAGTAACCAGCATTTTTATTTTCTTAGAAAAAGGAAATACTTTAAAAGGATTTCTTTATTTGGCAGAGAAATATTAAAAACGATTGTTAAGATTATAAAATTTGTAGATGATTTTAAAAAGTTATAGAGACATATTTAAAAAGTTTCTTTTCTGATTCTTATAATATTTCAGAGCTTAATTACTCTGTTAGATTTGTAACATATTTTAAAAGTTATCAATAATTAAAACACAACACATTTGAAGATAAACTATATGCTTATTACTTAAAAGTAAGGAATGAGTGAATCTAAAGACACTGTAAGACCATAATATATACATAATGTCTGTACATAGTGACACAATTGTGAATCAAATACAAAAGGTAAGATTGATTTTGTTGGTTCCAAAAGCATCATTTTTATCCCTATATATTTTTAGACTCCTACATTTGCAGATAAGATACTATTCCCTATAAATTAATGCTGACGCAGGAACCTAAAATATATTCTGCATTAATATATAAGCATAAACTAGCTGAAATTTATTGAACCAATCAATGCATGAGAGAGCATCTGTAATGTAAGCCTAGAGCATGATAAGTGGTTTTCCTAACACTTTAATGTAAAAGATTATACAGCTATAATACTAAACTACATTGCAGGCATTAGGATAATTATTTTCATAAGGCTTATATATGCAAATGCAAAGATAAAGACACAAATGCAATGTCTTAATGATATTTTGATTGTTCTAGAACCCATTTAGAACCATAGTTCAAGCTCCTGGTTGCTTTGGAATGCATTCAGTTGAGTAATTTTGTAACCATACTTAGAGCTATCAATAACTGTTGGAATGTGAGAATCATGGCAACCAAGGTTTTATATTGTTGATTTGGATTGATGTATATAATATTGCAAATATTTTAAACATATTGAAGGCAGAAAACAGAAATTTTACAACTTAATCTCTGACGGTATCTCTTCTTTCTCATTGGACAATCCCAGAATCGACAGAGGCTTGTTTCCGAGTGGTCTTTGGAGGTGGCGGTGGTGGTGTTTTGCTTGGTAAAGGAGGTGGTAGCTGCTAGAAGAAAATTTGGATAAAAGATCTTACTAGAGAATTAACTGTATTGATTCAAATATAATTTCATCTAATGCTTCTTTTGTTATAGCAGGATAAAAACCTATGCCTATTTAATACCACTCCCATCTGAGTCTTATGAACAGGGCTTTCTTTACTAATGACTGTAACTAAATTGAGTATTCAGTAAGGAAATCTATTACATAGGTAAGTATAATTATTTTACATTGTGGTTGTTAAATAGTTTATCACTAAATAATACCAAATTGAGATATATACTGGAATACATTCCTCTACCTTTTTAAATAATTGGATGCCAATTCTCATTTTAGAAAGGCCATGCTATATGAAATGTGTATATTGCTAACTTACGAACAACTTTTCATTTGCCAGCATATATTGTATTTATGAAGGCTTAATGCCACTATATTATGTTGCTGAGTACTGTTTTGAGTTCTAGAATTTTATTTAATCAAATTAATCAGTAGAAGTACAGTAATTATGCACCAATAAAGATTAAGCTACGCAGCTAATAATAAAAATCCTTGTTATAAGGGTAATGTGCAGCTATTTCACATATGTGTACATGGTACTATTTGATTTTCCATTGCTTCACTAAGAATACAATCATTAAAACCTCCTGTCAGGTTTCGATGCATCCCTCCTCCCATCTCCGAGGAGACAGAATCTTCAAAGGAATTAAGTAGGCAAAAGTTCAAGCTTCTCCTCTCCTTATATATGTCAGTGCTAGGATGCTGACACCTCCATGGCAGAACCATGAAATCATTTTGCAATGCTCCATTCAGCAGTTATAACAGAATAACAGAGTTGGAGGGGACCTTGGAGGTCTTCTAGTCCAACCCCCTGCACAAGCAGGAAATCCTATACCATTACAGACAAGTGGCTATCCAGTCTCTTCTTAACAGATCCCCATGATGGAGCATCCACAACTTCTGAAGGCAAGATGTTCCACTGGTTAATTGTTCTCGCTGTTAGGACATTTAGTTAGTTCTAGGTTACTTCTTTCCTTGACTAGTTTCCATCCATTGTTTCTTGTTATTGCCTTCTGGGGCTTTTGAAAATAGCCTTCTGGGGCCTTCTGGGGCTTTTGACCCCCCCCTTCTTTATAGCAGCTCCTCAAATATTGTTCAGTAAATTTTACTTTTTCATTTCCATTTCCATCTCATTTTGCAATGTCTTATGACTTGCTTTTCCACTTGTTGTTTTCCCACGTTGTCCTCCCCCCATTTGTTATTACTCTTCAAGTAAATCCATTCCATTTCATACTGTTACTAAACAAGTTATTACAATTTTAGCAATTCTAGGACTCTTCAGTAATGAAAACAAACACATAGAATATATGTCTTTTTTTTCACTATTATCATAGGGAAAGTACAAACTACGAGCTGAAAATATTACCACAGTGTCTATCAATTTATTTCTGAGAAAAATGTGAATATTTTTACAAGTATGAAATGGAACATTATTTGTCCTCTTAAATTTTGATTCTGGCTTTTCAGTTGTCAATTCAACATACATTTTTTAGAACAAAGAATTTGTCTTGACATCCATTCAGATACATCAGATTCATAGTTTAAAGATAACACTTAGATCAGGATAACTTTTTCTTTAGTGGTAGGCAATTCTTTGTGGATAAAAGGGCAATAAGTAATCAGATCATTTCCCAGGAAAGTAATGGTCAGGTCAAATTTCTTGCAGAGTGCTTCTAGAGAAATATTTCTGATGTAAACACCTTGCTTCATTGTACAATAGAACCAAATGAAGTTGTTTTCCATTTATAACCATCTTGTTTTTCTTTTTTTTTTACACAAAAAAATTACCAAGTATCATTTAAGAATAGTGCTGTGAACATCTATGCACCACTTTTAATGCATTCAGATCATCTGTGAACTAGTACTTAATGATATTTTTCAAGAC